>NW_011494879.1:5767472-5773557 GCF_000754665.1 Bison bison bison
CTGACCCTGCACACACACACACACACACACACCGCATCTTGTGACCCTAACCTGCCTGCCGCCCTCCCCAGCCTCTTGTCTCCCTGGATCGCTGGCAGCCTGCCCGGTGCTCAGGTGCTCAGTCAATGATCCTGCAATGATGAGGTGACAAGCTGGTGCCCTTGACAAGTCCCGCCCCTTGCAGGACATCAGCAGTGAGACGGGTTAGAAGTCAGAAGCTCAGAAGTGAGCTTCAGAAGTGGCTGGACCTGGCCCCATGGCACACAGTGGGGATCATCTGCCTAACCTGGCGGCAGCCAGGAAAACAGCTCCTGAGCCAGGGCCCTGGAGCAGGGGTGTCAAGGAGCCGACTGGACGTCATGGGGGCAGAGTCGCAGGGGGTGCATGCAGCCCGCAGGTGCAGAGGGCGGGGTCACCATGCCTGCTTCCGCCGACCAGGTGTGCACTCATTCAAGGTCAGTGTCCTCTGTCCACCCTGTGGAGCTGGCGTATCACTGTCATCCGGTGTCAGCAACATCTGTGTCTCACCTGCAGACACTGCCACCAGCGTACAAGCATGGGCTGGTGGGCGGTGTGGTTAGGCCTTGAACCCACACCTTGGCTGCCCCGAGGGCGTCACAGCAGGTGTGCACCAACAGGCCACAGTCCCTTCTCTGCTCCGCTCATTTCTGTCTCATACACATACCCTCGATCCTGAACTCCTTTAGCCATCATCCCCCTTCAAATCTTTTAGCCAAATTTTAGAAAATTTTACAAATGTAACACATGCCAAGAAAAAAATCACATGCCATGAGAAGGAACAAGGAGAGCTCCACAAGAGTGTCTCTCTGAGAGGTGAGTTTTCTGACACCCAGTCCAATGCCCCAGAAAGAACCAGCCATTTGTTTCTCCAAGGCCACACCAGAATCCTCCAGGCAAACTCAGGTGCACTGTGCATATTGTCTTGCAGGTAGGGTCATACTATTCTTTGCAGATGTTTTCATTTATCACTATTCTTTAGACATGAGTTCTTTTTAGTGACTGCATTGTATTCCATTGTAGAAATGACCACCGTCTAATCAGTACCCAGGGCTTCCCTGGTGGCTCAAATGGTAAAGAATCTGCCTTCAGTGCAGGAGATGCGGGTTCGATCCCTGGGTCGGGAAGATTCTCTAGAGGAGATTCCAGTATTCTTGCCTGGAGAATCCCATGGACAGAGGAGCCTAGTGGGCTACAGTCCATGGGGTCACATAGACGACTGAGTAACTGAACAACACATCAGTACCTACTGGTAGACATTTAGACCAAGATTTTGCTATTACAAACATTGCTGCAAAAAATGTGGACAGGTCTGTCCTTCCATACCTGTGAAGTGGAACTGCACAGTGAGTTCTTAGCAGAGGAGTACCGAGTCAGATATAGTGGTCAGTGAACTTTATGTAGAGACTGTGAAACTGCTATCCAGAGAGAACCAGTTTCATTCCTGCCCACTGAGTGTGAGTCTGTCTCTCGACGTCTCAGTGCTTTGATTCTTGTCTGTTGGAGGGCAGTTGAGCGTAACTTCTTGTTTGGGGGCTGTTTGTTCTCTGTTTACCTCCTTGAAAGACTAGTCTGTTTATTGTCCCGTTTCCTCATTTCTTACACTCTCAGCCCGGGGCAGCCTGACTTCTGTCCCTGCCACACCGTGCAGTGAGCTCTGCCAGATGCTGGGTGGTCTCCTTTAATCCTCCCGGGGCCAGTGAGTGGGGTGTAGCCCCATTTCACAGCTGAGGCCCAGGAGAGCACACTGCTGGGGAAAGAAGCAGTGTGTCCACCTCCAGACCTCTAGTTCTCTCCACTTTCACGTGCTGTGTCCACTGCAAACGCTCCAGCCAAGGTCGTGGATGACCTAGCTGCTCGTCTTCTCTCTCTCTCTCTCGGACATTTGATCATAAAGAAAACCTTCTCAATTTCTTTGGCTTTCGTGATGGGTATATCAGCTAGAAAGTTTTGGTTGCAAAATCAGAAACGACAAGCTGGTTCAACAATAAAGGAAATGTGTTGCTCTCCTAACGCTGAAGCTGAAGGTGGCCCAGGTTGGTCCTGGACCTTGATGTTACCAGCAGCCTAATTTCTTGCCTCCTTTGGGGGCTCCATCCTAAGTTTTACTCTCCCTGTGTGGTCTCGAGATGACTGCCAACAATTCCTAAATCCGTGTGTCTCCTGGTTCAAGTCCAGAGGCATAGGACTCCCAGCAAATGTCCTGAAATTCATTTGGATCAGAATATCTCAGTTTACCCATCCACTGGTGAACCGTCATCAGATCCCCCCAAAAAAGTCTCCTCCCCTCAACCACACAGCTTGGAAAATTGAAATCAGGGCTTTGGGGAGACTGGAGAGGGGACACGGGTCAGAGAAAGAATAAGACACACTTACCAGGCAGCATCCTCTGATTCTCCTATGTCTGGCTGACCCTCTCTGACCCTACACCTGCCCAGGAAGTGCTGCTATTCTCATCTCTCCAACCTCAGATTCTAATGTCTTGAGCATAGACTATTCCCAGATTTCTTTCTCCAATCCAAACTGTCCCTTTAGCTCCAAATCCAAACCATATTGGACATTCTCTGCCTGGCTCATACCCCAAACTGAGCTCCTCTCCTCGTCATGGTTCCTGTTGTGCGTGGCACCCAAGCTGGAAACCAGGGTCACCTTTGACTCTGCCACCTCTCTCATCCCAGCGTCCACTCCAGACCTTTGGGCCTGGCTTGTCTTCTTCCACTTCTCCACTGTTGAAATAGCTTCCTGCCCACCTGTATGTAGCCCACCCACCCCTCAGCCACTCTTCAACCCACAGGCTCTCTCCACAGTGCAGAGTTGTCACGATAAACCACAGATGGCTTGTCCAGACTGGCTCGTGAGTCCACGCTATCTGCATATCTCCAAGCACATGAGTCCTTACCTGTCCTGTTTCCTGGAGACCTCCTCTCTGCTTTGGCTGAGCATGTTCACCCATTCTCTGAGACTCAGCTCACCCGTCACCAACTCAGAGCTTTCCTTGGCATTCCACTTTCCCTGGTGAAGTATGGACACCCTCCTTTGGCCTCTCCAGCATCCTATGTAGTTACCTGTTGAGATATCTGTCCGTCCTCCTCTCTAGCCCTATTCCAGAGTGCAGGAGGGCAGGGGGCAAGGGACAGGGAGCAGGATAGGGGCACACACCATGCTTTTTTACCCCGCTCTGAAGTCTAGCACTGTGCTTGGCATAAAGAAGTTCACTAGCAAACAGTGATGCTAATTCATGCTTTTAGTTGCCCTGAACAAAAACCTTGAAGTCATCATCAGTTTCCCTTTCTTTCACATCCTGTATCCAGTCTCTTCCCCAAACCCTGTTGTTATATCCTTCAAAATACATCCAGAATCCAGCCATCTCGCACCACCTCAGCTCTCACCTGTATCTTTGCAGTAGCCCAACTAGACTCATCAGAGCTTCCCAGGTGGTGCTAGTAGTAAAGAACCAGCCTGCCAATGGAGAAGATGTAAGAGATGCAGGTTCGATCCCTAGCTCAGGAAAACCCCTGGAGGAGGGCATGGCAACCCACTCCAGTATCCTTGCCCAGAGAATCCCATGGACAGAGGAGCCTGGTGGGCTACAGTCCATAGGGTCACAGAGTCGGACACGACTGAAACGACTTAGCACAGCACAACACAGCTAGACTCATTGTTTCCACCTTCATTTTATTTTCAATCTAGAAGGAAACCAGCCTTCTAAAATATGAATCTAGATTAAGCTTCTCTGGCTTAAAACCCTACAATGGCTCCCTGTCTCACTCAGAGGAAAAGCCAAGGTCCCTAAATGTGGATGGGGTCCATGGCCCTTACCCTCTGACCTCACCTGTCACTGCCCCCCATTCCTCTTCAACCATCCTGGCCCTCTTGCCAAAGATACTACTCAGCGATGTCTCACAAGGTTACATGATGTCAGCAGCACACAGATAATAAACCACCAGTTTTCCACTGCTGAAATCCCGCCCATCTCCACTGGAGATACCTGACCAATCTCAGTCTCAGGAAGAAAGACCCATTTATGAGCCCGATGGGATGTCATGGCATTAATAAAATGAGTGCAGGCTGAGTGTCACGCTTACCCTTCTCGGCAAATACTTTTTTCTCCATAACTGTTAGAAAAGACCATCAGAAGCACTTTACTTCCAGCTGCCAGGACCAATGTCACACCTTTGCTGCAGAGCTCAGCGGTATCCTGAGTCTCCAGCCCTCAGACAGGTCTAGTTTGAGGGGACCTCGGTCACCTTGCCATTCCACTGATGAAACAGGAATGGCGGGTAATAGCTTCTCCAGTAAACTGGTGAGTACCTGTGTGCAAAGGGGAGAAAACCACAGGAACTCAGCGGGCTGTCTCTAAAATTCCTGGGGGTCCAGTGATCTCGGGCATGTCAAGATACCCCTCCAGGGTGAAGGTCCTCCCCTTTCATACTCCCCGCCCCTCACCGACCCTGCCCCCCAGGCTCCTTCTCTGTTTTTTTTTTAGCACTTGTTGCTTTCTAACCTACCATGGGCTGTGCTCATTTGCTTCAGTAGTGTTCAACCCTGTAGCCTTATTGATCACAGCCTGAGTTGCCTGTGCCCCCCTGTAGCCTCATTGATCACAGCCCCATGGATCATAGCCCACGAGACTCCTCTGTCCATGGGAATTCTCCAGAATACTGGAGTGGGTTACCACACCCTCCTCCAAGGAAGGGATCTTCCTGACCCAGGGATGGAACCTGAGTTGCCTGTGCCTCTTCACTGCAGGCAGATTCTTAAGCACTGAGCCACCGGGGAAGCCCAACATATGGTTAGGTTAGGTAACCTAACCTACCATATATTTCACTTGATTATTATGCTTATTGTTTGTCGTTCACCTCCTTCGCTAGGATATTCCCTCCATCAGAACAAGGGTTTTTTCTGACTTGGTCCCTAATGCGTTCCAAGAGCCTCCAGGAATGCTGGTGCCTTATGGACCCTTGAGTGGGTGTCTTGTATCAGCCACCCTAGATTCATCCTTCACCCCCGCCCAGCTCTCCTCCCCGGGACACACCTGTGGGACCACGCAGCCTGTATGGCCAGGGAGGAGAGCCTCAGGCAGGAACCTCAGGGTCGGGAACCGATTTCTGACTCCCCACAGCCACCTCAAGCAGGCTGACCCCCAAGCACGTGGTCTCCTCCACATGCTGTCTCCCTCAGGGATGGGATCGCTTCCTTGTTCCTTCAGGGGTGAGCTGCTACTCATTGCGGGTCACAAACTGTCCCCCTAGGACCCCTTACATTCCATCTTGATAAACAATCCTTCTTTTTTTTTTAACTTTTTATTTTACATTGAAGTATAGCCAATTAACAATGTAGTGACAGTTTCAGGTGATTAGTGCAGGGACTCAGTCATACATCTACATGTATCCATTCTCCTCCAAACTCCCCACCCCTCCAGGCTGCCACTGTCTGTCTTTGAATAGCACTATTTTGAATGTGTCACCTGATTCCTCTTGAGACCCCGACTGATACAATGATCAATACACTTCCACTGAATGACTGAATGGCTCCACTGCCGTAAGATAACTGGATCGCAGGCCACGGGACTTTGCGATCCTGACTGTTCTTTCCTTTTTTCCATTTAAAAAATTTTTATTTCATTTATTTGGCTGTGACGGGCTGTACTTACATCATGTAGGCTCCTGTAGATGTGGCAGTTCAGTTCAGTTCAGTTGCTCAGTCGACTCTTTGAGACCCCATGGACTGCAGCAGGCCAGGCCTCCCTATTCATCACCAACTCCCGGAATTTACTCAAACTCATGTCCATTGAGTTGGTGATGCCATTCAAACATCTCATCCTCTGTTGTCCCCTTCTCCTCCTGCCCTCAATCTTTCCCAGCATCAGGGTCTTTTCCAATGAGTCAGCTCTTCACATCAGGTGGCCTAAGTACTGGAGCTTCAGCTTCAGCATCAGTCCTGCCAATGAATATTCAGAACTGATTTCCTTTAGGATGGACTGGTTGGATCTCCTTGCAGTCCAAGGGATTCTCAAGAGTCTTTTCTAACACCACAGTTCAAAAGCATCAATTCTTTGACGCTCAGC
>NW_011494879.1:5773704-5778889 GCF_000754665.1 Bison bison bison
CAAGGAGTAAGCATCTTTTAATTTCATGGCTGCAGTCACCATCTGTAGTGATTTTGGAGCCCCCCAAAATAAAGTCTGCCACTGTTTCCACTGTTTCTCCATCTATTTGCCATGAAGTGATGGAACTGGATGCCATGATCTTTGTTTTCTGAATGTTGAGCTATAAGCCACCTTTTTCACTCTCCTCTTTCATCAAGAGGCTTTTTAGTTCTTCTTCACTTTCTGCCACAAGGGTGGTGTCATCTGCATATCTGAGGCTATTGGTATTTCTCCAAGCAATCTTGATTCCAGCAGTAGTTGTGGCGCTCGGGCTTAATTGGTCCAAGGCATGTGGGAATCTTAGTTCCTCAACCAGAGATTGAACGCGTATCCCCTGCATTGACAGGCAGATTCTTAACCTTGGACGGCCAGGGAAGTCTTCCGACTGTTCCTCCTTTGCATGTTCTCCTGTATGATACTACTGAAGAGGTGCTCCCTCGCGATCTCTAGGATGAAATGCTGAGGAAGGCTAGGCAGGTTTTTTGGAGAGTCATGCATCTGGGGTTGGGGCCTGGGGTGGGGTGTGATTCTTGCAGGGATTAGGAAAGAAAGTTTGACTATCTTTCCCAGAAATGTTCCCAACCAGCAGGCCCGTGTTCAGGTTTCATTATGTACTTGAAGGAAGATCATTTCAAGGGTCTGAGTGGATTTTTACTTCTGGCCTCTACTCCTTTCTGTGTGTGGTTCTCCTGTTGCTTTTTATGGAAAATTAAGTCCAGGGCCCCGGGGAGCTGCCTCACACTCACGGGCACACCAGCCCCTGCGATCAGGAGCCTCTGAGGCCAGACAGCAAGTGACACAGACACTCCTGGTCACGTCTCTCCACTGAAAACACACATACACACACCCACACACACTTACTTAGGGCTTCCCTGGTGGCTCAGATGGTAAAGAATCC
Source organism: Bison bison bison (assembly GCF_000754665.1). NCBI lineage: Eukaryota > Metazoa > Chordata > Mammalia > Artiodactyla > Bovidae > Bison > Bison bison. Next base: position 5,774,642 of record NW_011494879.1, read on the forward strand.
ACCTGCAATGCGGGAGACCCAGTGGGTTCTATCCCTGCGTTGGGAAGATCCCCTGGAGAAGAGAAAGGCTACCCACTCCAGTATTCTGGCCTGGAGAACTCCATGGACTACAGTCCATGGGGTTGCAGAGTCTGACATGACTGAGTGACTTTTGCTTCACTTTCACTTATTTTTCAGGAAAAGCATAGAAGATAAAAACTAAAGTAGTACAATTTTTTTTTTTACTCTTGATTTCTTTTGAGGATTTTCTTCCTTCCTCTCTCTCTCCCCCCTCCTCCCCCCTCCCCACTTCCTCCATTCTTTCCTTCCTTCCTTCTTTCTTTCCTTCCTTCCATCCCATATGTTAAGAATGCAACTGCTTGATCAGGGGGTTATAACGTTATAGGAAAAGAAAACTCTTGAGAGTCCAGCTGACCCGCCAGCTAAGCAGGAGGAGAGGTCTCTCTCTGGAAATAACCCTCTGCAAGGGCAAGGCATGAACCCTTCTGATCCCAGAAACTCAAAGTTCACCAGGCTGTTTAGCACAGAGACTGCTCTGCCTTGGCCACCTTAAAGGAGGGCAGGAAAGTAGATTTTGCCCCCTGGAATGGATACAGAATCTTTTCCCCAAGATAAATCTATACACAGACCGTAAGTCTTTCACAAAATTTAGCTAAAACTGATCACAGGCCTAAATATAAAATACAAAAAACACTAACATTCCTAGAAGACAACACAGGACAAAATCTAGATGACTTTGGATATGGTGATGAATTTTTAGGTATGAACCACGAGAAAAATAATTGATCAGCTAGATTTCACTGAATTTTAAAACATTGGCTCTGCAAAAGATAATGTCATGAGAATGAGAAGACAAGTTATCGACTGGGGAAAAAACAGTTGTGAAAAACCTGTCTGATAAAGGACTGTTATCTAAAATACACAGAGAACTTTAAAAACTTAATAATAAGAAAACAAACTTACCAAACTAAGAAACAGGCCAAAGACCTTAACAGACACCTCACCAAAAAAGGACATGTCAACAGCAAATACACATATGAAAAGATGCTTCACATCATCTGACATTAGTCAGTCAGTCAGTTCAGTCGCTCAGTCGTGTCCAACTCTTTGCGACCCCATTAATCACAGCACCCCAGGCCTCCCTGTCCATCACCAACTCCCAGAGTTCACTCAAACTCATGTCCATCGAGTTGCTGATGCCATCCAGCCATCTCATCCTCTGTCATCCCCTTCTCCACCTGCCCCCGATCCCTCCCAGCATCAGGGTCTTTTCCAATGAGTCAACTCTTCTCATGGTGGTCAAAGTATTGGAGTTTCAGCTTTAGCATCATTCCTTCCAAAGAAAGCCCAGGGCTGATCTCCTTCAGAATGGACTGGTTGGATCTCCTTGCAGTCCAAGGGACTCTCAAGAGTCTTCTCCAACACCACAGTTCAAAAGCATCAATTCTTCAGTGCTCAGCTTTCTTCATAGTCCAACTCTCACATCCATACATGACCACTGGAAAAACCATAGCCTTGACTAGACGGACCTTTGTTGTCATCTGACATTAAGGGAGTGCAAATTAAAAACAACCAAGAAATGCCATCACACACCCATGAGAATGCCCAAAATCTAGAAAAACACTGACGGCACCAAATGCCAACGAGAATGCAGAGCAACAGGAATCCCCAGACGTTGCTGGCGGGGATGCAAAATGGTGCGGCCACTTGGAAAGACAGTTTGGCAGTTTCTGACAAAACCGTACCCTTACCATAGATATGATCCAACAATCGTGCTCCTTGGTATTTACTCAAAAGAGCTGAAAACATATCCACGCAAAGCCCCGAGCCTAGATGTTTATAGCAGCTCTATTCATAACTTCCAAAACTTGGAGCAACCCACATGTCCTTCAGTAGGTGAATGAATAAATCAACTGCGATACATCCAGTCAATGGAGTGTTGCTCAGCGCTAAAAAGCAATGCATTACTAAGGGAAAGGTGTCAATCTGAAAATGCTACGTCACCTATGTGACATTCTGGAAAGAAAAGAAGCAATAGGGACAGTAAAAATAGCAGTGGTTCCCAGGGTTTCTGGGGGATGGATGACAAACCAGAACACGGAGGATGCTTGGGACAGCAAAAATATTCTGTGTGGTACAGTAATGATGGATACATGTCGACATGCTATTATAGGCTGTTCAAGCCTGTGGAATGCGCATTGCCGAGTGTGAACCGTCATATAGAGTCGCAGAGGGACAATGATGTAGCACAGAGGCTTATCTATGGTGACAAATGTCCCACTGATCATGGGGGTGGGGGGTTGGCTGGGCATGTGTGAGCCGGGGGGGGCAGGGGGACCGGCAAATATATGGAAAATCTCTACTTTCCTCTCAGTTTTGCTACAAACCCAAAATTGCTCTTAAAAAATAAAGTCCTAATAAAAAACTTTTGTTCACGCAAAAAATGCACAGACCTGCAGCCAAAGCCAAAGAACGTTCCTCTGGGGCTGTGCTGACCTCCTGTCCTGGGCCCCCACCCTGGGCAGTGTCGGGGGTGATCCTGTCTCCAAGATGGGCACTGCGGGTGGCCTGTGCACCCAGATCTTGGGCTTAGCAGTACAGGTGGTCCAAGTGGACAAAGCCTCTCGGCCTCCTGGGATTTTGAGGCTAAGTCAGCTCTCTGTTGCAGTTCCGGGCCTTCCAGAAAGCCAGATGGTCCCCGAACCTCACCCAGCCATGTCCACGTCCTGCTGGACCAGACAGGGGCAGTGGCCTGCCCAAGCCTGGCAGCCAGCACGGATGGCCCAGTTACCAGGCGCTCACATGGAGCTCTCCACGGCTGTGTGCATGTGGGTTGTGATAAGAGTAGGCAAACATCCTGCAGGCCACAAGGGCTGAAGGCTGCAGCTCCCGAGGGAGAAGGTGCCCCAGGGACAGAGGCTCCCCTCCAGGAGGGTTCCCTGGGGGAGAAGCCGTGGGAGAGGAGGAACCGCCCTTAGGGTCGGTTCTGCCTTTGATTCTCACAGGCAACGCTGTGAGATGGGAGGGCCGGCGTCATCATCCACTTTACAGAGGAACCAACAGGCTCAGAGAGGCTCAGCGGCCAGCCCCCATCACTCAGCAGTAGACACGGCTGGCCAGCCCGCGGCCCTCCCCAGAGCCACAAGGCGCCGGGTGTCTGAAGATGGCTGTGACCCTCCTGACCCTCTACCCTGCTCCCCATAGCTGACTCCCGTTTTCCATTTCTAGTCTCATGGAGTCTGTTCTCCAAGCTGGGTGGGCTCAGCTCAGCAGAAGCGAGCCAGACGCCCCTTCAGTCTGAACCAGCTTCTTCCCTTCCCACTCCCTCTGGGTTGGGTGGGGGCCGTGAGGGGCATCTAGTGCCCCCCCAGCTCTGATTTCCAATGGCAGCCCACAGAGGGTGTGGGGGCCGGCCCACCCCAGGAGGGTGCTATCTGGGGAGACATGATCCTTGCACCTTTACTCTCTAGACAGGGTTTCCTGAAGGTCTGTGATCATATTTGAAATAGCTGAGCGAAAGTCTCCATCTAGTCAGGCCAATGTCTGGGATTCCTCAGTTGATTATATGCGTCGTGTCCGACTCTTTGTGACCCTGTGGACTGCAGCCCGCCAGGCTCCTCTGTCCACGGCATTCTCCAGGCAACAATACTGGAGTGTGCTGCCATTTCCTCCTCTGGGGGATCTCCTGACTAAGGAAGATCCTGTGTCTCCTGCATCTCCTGCATTGGCAGGTGGGTTCTTTACCACGAGTGCCACCTGGGAAGCCTGGGATTCCCCAAAGACAGTTTCTATCGATTGGGTTTGTTTTTTTTTTTGCCTCTGTATAAGCCATACTTTCTTATTTCTTCTCATGTCTTACAATGTATTTTATTGCTGAAACTGAGCATTTTCGATAATAAAACTTGGTTCCTCAGGCAATCAGCTTCATCTCTTTGCACGCAGTGGCCTGGAAGGGGTGGACAGGCCCATTAGCAGGGAAACAGGGATGGATAGGCCCATTAGGGGGGAAACTCTCGAACTGAGCCCTGACCCACCTCTCTCCTTTCTGTCCCATATCTCCTCCAAGAGTCTCTGCCCTTTGCATGGAGGGACAGACGGTTAGCTCTGAGGGGCCTCACACCCATGGATCCCCTATCGCACTCCCGTCCACCTGACTCTCTGTCCCCAGAAAGCCCTCCAATTGTGAAGCCAGGCCCCGAGGCTGAAGAAGCCTGGGTCAGACACAGCAGCAGCCCCAGGGCCTCCGCC
>NW_011494879.1:5779093-5781000 GCF_000754665.1 Bison bison bison
AGCCAGCCCAGGGCTGGCCTGTGGGTGTCTGGCCCAGCTGGCCGCTGGCCACCCTCCGCCCACCGGCCCTGGAGCGAGGCCACCGCCGGCGCGACGCTCTGACCTTTCCCCCACTTCCCGCTCCAGCCTCCAGATGCTTCCAGGTCCCCAAAGCCAACAGGAATTACATGCGGCCAGCCCCTGCCTCCCATCTCAGGCTTGGGCCTGACGGCAGCACGAGTGAGCAGGGAGAGCCGGGTCTCAGGCCTGCAGGGCTTGGACCACCCCATGTTTCCCTCCTCCATCCAGCACCTGCCTGCCATCGTTGGGCTCCTTCAGCCCCTGATGTCCTCCTCCCTCGAGCAACAGTCCTGAGGGTGGGCTCAGTGACCCATGCTCTCACGCTGCCCATGCTGTGGGTGGTCCTTCTCCAGGGATTGCTTGGAGTTCCCTGAACACTCCCAGGCCCAACTCTCAGCTCCTCATCCAGGGTCACAGCGCTACAGGGCTCACCAAATCCTCACGGTCCAGACCCTGTCCCTGAGACAGACAGAGATAGCGCTTCTCTTCCCCTCAGGCCCGTGACCCTTTAGGGATGGGGGGCTTTGCCAGAGAGCCATGACTAGGCGGCAGGGCCGGGTGAAAACGCAGCCCCAGCCACAGCCTGAGATGCGCATGGAGAAACCAAGACAGGGAGAGGTAAGCAGGGGGCAGAGAGACTGAGCCTGGTGACCACAGCCCCCACACCTGCCTGGACCCTGGAGCACAGGGCAGGAGTTGGGGACTCGGGATGGATTTGGTCTCAACTCTCTTATACCTCCATAAAACTGGAAAATATATATATAATTAAACTTAAAGATAGTTGGGAAGGAAAGTCGTTTTTGTTACTGTTTTAAATATTTTATTGAGGAAGACACTATACATATGCAAATGTAGACAGAACAGTGTGGTGAACTCCTATGTAACCATGATCCAGCTACAATAATGCCCATTTGACCAGGGGTCAGCAAGTTACGGCCTAAGAGCCAACTTCAGCCCACTACTTGTTTTTATGAATAAAGTTTTAAGAATAGTTTTTTCAGTCACTCACAAAACCATCAATCCCATTATCCAAATGTGATCACTGATGATGTTCTAGTCAATTTCTGATTTTTGAATTCTCTTTTTATTTTCTCCTAAATCTAGCTCAAGGACTTCTCAGGTGGCTCAGTGGTAAAGAATCCACCTGCCAATGCAGGAGATGCAAATTCAATCTCTGGGTCGGGAAGATCCCCTGGAGAAGGAAATGACAACCCACTCCAGTATTCTTGCCTAGAGAATCCCATGGACAGAGGAGCCTGGCGGGCTACAGTCCATGGGGTCACAAAGAGTCGGACACGCCTGAGCGACTAACACTTTTTTCACTTTTCCAGTTTCTGTGGTGTAAGTATTCTCATGAGGGCTGATCTCAAGCTATGATATGACATCACCAAACGTGGGCTGGAGGGGGTGCGCACACTCAGGGTGCCAGCCGGCTCTGGCCACCATGGCTGTCCTCCTTCTGGCAGGTGACTACCACAGAGGTTGGAGATGAGTGGGCTCCAGGCAGGTGACGTGTGTGGCCAGGAGCACTGTTTTCATAGGTACTCAGAAAGTTCCGGCTCAGCTCCCCTAGGAGGTGGAGCCCCCATACCTTGGCATGTATTGTCTGTGTTTGCCGTGCTGCTTTGTTGCTCGTGGGGGGAAGAGACTGGACTACGCCCTGCATCAGCTGCGTCTTGTCCTCTGCGGTGCGGAAGCAGGGCCCTCGGCGTGAGAAGTGGGGCTCCTCTTCTCCCCCTGTGGGCAGGCAAATGCTTGGGGAGCAGCAGACAGGCTGCGTGTGCGAGGCTGAGGCTGTCTCGAAGGCCAGGGTGCCAGGGCTGCCCAGAGGAGGCAGCTCTGAGCAC
>NW_011494879.1:5781100-5794214 GCF_000754665.1 Bison bison bison
CTCTGAGCACCAGCTGTTAGCCCAGCCCCTGGGCTCCATGAGGCCTGCAGGAGCTAAGGGCACAATCTGTGTGAAGCCCTGGGGATGGGGGAGCCTGCCTTGCCCTTCCAGACCCCCCCCCACTGCCCAACATACATGTACACACAGCGGCCTGAAGGGAGAGGGACAAGAGCAGGGAGGCCCGAACCAGGGCAGTGGTCTGGGGGAGGCTGGTGGCACCTGAAAGCCACGGTCACCGAGGCTGAGACTGCCCCTTGCCTCTCGCCACCGGGCCCTCAGCAGCTCTTGGCCTCTGGGTGTGATGGTTAGTCTTCCCTGTCAACTTGGCCAGACTCTCATCACCAGTTAGTCCATCAACGCTAACCTAGAGGGTTGCTGGGAAGGGATTTTGTCCATGTGGTTAATGTCCACAGTCAGGTGGCTTTAAGCAAAGGAGGTTGCCCTCCATAATGTGAGTGAGTCTCTTCCAACCAGCGAAAGGCCTTATAGCAAAGCTGAGGTCACCCTGAAGAAGAAGAAATTCCACCTGTGCCTGCAGTGGTTGGTCCTGCCCAAGAGGGTCCAGCCTGCCACCCATCCTCTGAATTTCTAACTCACCTAACCAGCCCCCACAATTCTGCAAGTCACTTCCTTATAATAAATATCTCTTGTGTTCTCTCTGTCCATATATATATGTAATATTACACAATATATATCATACATGATAATACATATTAATAATAATGTACTGTATGTGGAAATCTCGCACTTGTTTTAGTTGCTAAGTTGTGTCGGACTCTTTGCCACCCCGTGGACTGCAGCCCGCCAGGCTCCTCTGTCCATGGGATGCTCCAGGCAAGAGTACTGGAGTGGATTGCCATTTCCTCCTCCAGCGGATCTTTCCAGATCTGAGATTGAACTCATGTCTCTTACGTCTCTTGCATTGGCAGGTGGGTTCTTTACCACTAGTGCCACCTGGAAAGCCCTTACGTTGGTATACTATTCAGCAGAAAACAAAAAAAGCCCAAATTATTGTCTGCCTCCCACCCCTACCTCCCACACCAACGCACCCACCACACACACACTCCCCCTTTATGCTTCCTTTTTTCTTTCCTCTTTGAGGCTCAGCTCAAACATGGCCAAGAGGCAGGGTTCTGACCCCAGGATGAAATGCCGGTCTGCCTTGGGCTCCCCACTCCCCACACAGTTCCTCTGGCCCAGCTTCCAATGCCTGGTCACCCCTGTGTCCTCCGGACTGTGAACTCTGGGACACCAGCACAGGCTTACTCTCTAGAACCCTGAGATCAGCTCCGGACTGGCCATCACCAAGAGTCTACTGAAATGAATGAATGAATAACATGTCACTTTCCAGATGGGAGTGGGGGTCATTGAACTCTTTTGTGTCTTTTGAACGAAGAGCAGCATCTCCACGTGAATGGAGCACGATCTTAGGAACAAATACTTCCCAACCCTCTCTCCAGTTTGGACTGACAGAGCATCTGGGGTTCAGCTGATGCTTGCTGGAATCCATAGAGGCTGGCTGGGCTATTTTATCTGTGCTTCTGCCAGTCTACTACCACCATACCAACCAAATCCTCTCCTACCCCAGAAGGGGTAGCCCCAGAGGCTGAGGCCAAAAGGTGCCTGCCTTGCTAACCTCTCCCCAGCGGCTGCAGAGCCCATCAGCCCAGGTGTGTTCTCTGGCAGGGGATGTGGGCCAGGCCCACCCAGCTGCAGAGGGATTGCCCCAGGGTGGGGCGCTTCAAAGCCCTCGGAGGGCCCTGCGGGACCAGGGGCTTCCAGCGCCCCTTCCCACCTGCCTCCGCCCTGAGGAATGCTCTGGGCCTGCGACACCCTCATCCCTCCCTTCCTTCCTGGCCCAGAACTGTGAAGGGAGCCAGGAAGCCGGAGGGCGGGGAGCTTGCATGATCTCCCAGCTTTGCTCTGAGACAGCTGAGGGCCTTCTCTGGCAGTCAAGCAGCTAAGACTCCACACTCCCAGTGCACAGGGTGTGGGTTTGATCCTTGGTCGGGGAACTAAGATCCCACATGCTGCATGGCGCTGCCAAAAGGAAATTGAAACGTCTGAGCAATGAAGTGCGTGTGTGTCCAAAACAGCTCAAAGGCCTAGCTGTGGGATGGGGTGCCCTCCGAGAATGCCCTGGGACCACCCCAGCCTCCCCACCAAGCTGCCCACCCTGGGGGTGCAAGCTCAGTGGCCTCCTGTCCTACACCAGCGTTCTGGGAGCGCCTTCCTCTATCCCCAGGGACTCTGGCCCCTGTCCCTGACAGGGTTTCTGGGGTTCCCATGTCTGGGGTGATGGGTGCTGTCCCAGTGTGGGGATCCCAGCTTCCCCCTCTACCCTAGACATAGAATACAAAGCACCCCCTCTTTCCCAGCATTACAAATGGGTCTGCCATGAGGGGGAGTTTGGGCCCAGCCAAACCAGAGAAATCACCTCTCTGGATGGGGGCTCATCTGACGCCCTGTAAGGGCCATGCTTTGTGAGCGTCACCTCTAATTCCTAACACAACCCTGCTAGGAAGGTGTGATTGCTCCCATTTTAGAGTTGAAGAAACTGACCTCCTAAAGACAGTGGTCCCTGCCTAGGGGATCACGAGGACAAAACGTGGGGGAAAGCGTTTGTAAATGTGTGTGTATAAGAGATCATCGCTACAGCCCACATACCCCACTCTTGACTCAAGTGGCCTAAGATCTGGGGTTAGGCCTGGAGATCAGACAAAGCAGAGGCCAAGAAGTCCCTTCTCAGGAGACTCAGGCCTCCCTAGGCCTGTGATCACTGCCCAGGCGGGGGGCCCAGGCCATGGCAAGCCGTCCTCCCACAGGGATGGAGGAGCTATGTCACCTGGCAGACACCATGGCTCCTCAAGTTTCCTCCTGAGCCTGAGAGCTAAGGCGTCCAGGTGCCTGGAGGGCCCGAGCCCTCAGGAAGCCCCATAAAGGAGCCCAGGAGGAAATGAGCGGAGTAGACCACACGCTGGATGCTGTCCGGAAGTGTGAAGGCAGGCAAGGCCCCAGAGGGCGGCTGGCCGGTAAGTTAGGATTTCCTGCTGAGGCTCACTTCCCTGGGGGTTAACTAACCGCTGCACCGGTCAAAGTAATGCAGAGGAGGAACTTGAGTTTCTCTCAGAATCCTTGGTTAGCCAGTGGGGCCACCAGCTTGGTAGACCCCTGAAGTGAGGCCATGCATGACCTTCAGAATGACTCCCTAGCAGGCCACTTTCACAGCTGGCACGCATGCTGGCGTGTGGGTGACAAGCTAAGCCTACCTCTCAAGGACTGTGGTACCTGCTAGCAGCAGACAGCGTGGCCACTTAGGCAAGAGCTTGGGAGGGACACCCTGATGCGGAGGCTGCTGCTCCCTGTGAGGAAGGGCTGCCATGGGCAGTAAGACAGTCTGAAGGCACTGCGGGGTCCTGGGAGGAACCACCCAAGGCTGTGGAGTCAGTGTGGCCCCGAGCCCCCAGAATCTCAGGACTGGACCTGGGGCCCCAGCAGCCAGCCAGCCCACTGTCGGCGGGAATCCACACCCCGATGGATTTCTGCCCTGCCTGGTGTGGGTGCATCTCAAGTTGGGGAGCTCACCCTTCACAGTGCAGTTCCTGCATTTGTTACAATCCTAACACATATTCCCATTCGCTGTAGGAAGGCAGGGGAAGGGGACGACAGAGGACAAAATGGTTGGATGGCATCACCGACTCAACGGACATGCGTTTCAGCAAACTCTGGGCGATGGTAAAGGACAGGGAAGCCTGGCATGCTGCAGTTCAGGGGTCACAAAGAGTCAGACACGACTTAGTGACTGAACAGCAACACCGTTATCACCACTTTCCTTGTGAGCCTCCCTTATCAGTTCAGTTCAGTTCAATGGCTCAGTCGTGTCTCACTGTTTGCGACCCCATGAACTGCAGCACGCCAGGCCTCCCTGTCCATCTCCAAATCCTGGAGTTTGCTCAAACTCATGTCCATTGAGTCAGTGATGCCATCCAACCATCTCATCCTCTGTCGTCCCCTTCTCTTCCTGCCTTCAATCTTTCCCAGTATTACGGTCTTTTCCAATGAGTTAGCTCTTCACATCAGGTGGCCAAAATATTGGAGTTTCAGCTTCAGCATCAGTCCTTCCAATGAATATTCAGGACTGATTTCCTTTAGGATGGACTGGTTGGACACAAGACAGCTTTTCAGTCACCATTTATGAGTAGTGATGTGGCAGGCACCTTTGGCGAATAGTTACATAAGCATCATCTCGTGTAATCCCCAGGACATTCCTATAAGTAAATATTTTACCATCCCCATTTTACAGAAGAGCAACCTGGGGTTCAGAGAGGCTAAGCAACCTGCCTAAGGTCACACAGGTACTGAGCTAAGTCCATGAGAGCTAGGAGTGTGTCACACTCATCTCTCCCCAGTGGCTGGCAGAGCATCAGGCTTCAACATGAACTTGCTTGCACTTCAACAGAAACAGCAAAACCCCGAGCCTGCTGTTCCTGCCCCAGGGAGCTGAGCGCAGGGGTCAAGTCCTCCCATCTCCCCACCCCGGGTCTCTTGAGGCTGTCATGGTGCTGGCCCCAGCAGAGGCAGGGTTCTGGGAGAGAAGGCTCCCACCTCTCAGCGTCCCTGCCCGGCAGGAGGGAGAGAGAAAGGCAGTGAAGACGGCTCGCACACTGAGAGCCCGAGCTAGTGTGTCACTCAGAGCCACGATGGGGAGGGACCCAAGGGAGCCGGCGGGGATCCGAGAGTGACATGGAGCTGGAAGGGTGTCGGGGCAGAGGCTCCAGGCAAACCAGAGCTCAAGGCATTTTCTAACTCATCCTGGATAAGCAGTTTACTCCTGTCTTGGCCCCGTCCACACGGGCCTGCTGTGAGGTCGGAGCTCTGGGTTCAGGAAAGAGACAGACAGGAAGTGGTAAACACAGCGACTGTCACCAAAGAGATGCATGCAGGACGCTGACGGGGAGGGGCACTGACTACACCTGGGGCGGGGGCTTCATGGGGGAGACGAGGGGCTTCGGGGCAGAGAGGAAGCCATGGGGAGCAGGAGCTGCCCCCCAGGGGTCTCCTGGTTCCCCAGGAAGAGGCCGGCAGTGGGGCCAGCCCACCTGAGGGATGGGGGCAACACCCCCTGGTGCCACCCTGCTCAGCTCTGAGCTGGGAGCTGACACCTCCTTGAAGGGTTAAAATCCATTCCTATGTTGAGTCACGCCAGCTTGGGACCACTGGGGTGATACAATGCAACTGAGGCTGGGTCTGGTACTCCTGGAGGGCAGGCGTGAGGAGCAGGCATCTGGGCAGGACCCTTGCAGGGCCCACACAAGCCCCCTGCAAGACACTTCTCGACTGGCCATTCTGCCAACGCTCTGAGCTGCTGTCCCGCTGACCCTGCTGCCCGCCTGGGCCAGTGCCAGCATCGCACTGGACCACTGGGGAAGCCAGGCTGGCAGCACACCCATGTACAGGCCGCTGGCCAGGCAGACAGGCTGGGCAACCATGGGACACTTGGAAGACTGCCTGCCCAGGCCAGCAGGTTCGTTGTGCTGTTGCCTAATGCTGCACTGACCTCCAAGGGCTTTTTTCTCGGGTGGCTGCTCTCAGGACAGTGGCCCTGAGGCATCCATCCAGAGGGCCTCGTACTGTGGTGGGGGGCACTGAGCCCGGAGGGGTGGGTTCTGGTCATCTGAGAGTGATCTGGACGAGTGGTTTCTGTTCTCTGGTCTGTTTCTCTTCCCACAAAATGAGGAGGGTGGACAAGAGGACTGCTTCTCGCAGCTGGGTCCCTGGACCAGTGGCAGCACCCACATCCAGGGACTTATCAGAGGTGCTGCTTCTCTGACGCCATTGGAGACCTGCTGTATCAGACACACGGGGTGGACCCAGCCCTCTGTGTCGATGCAGCCCCCAGGGCTTTCCGGTGCTGCTTACGTGTGAGATCCACTGGACTGGCCGCTCTCCCCAGGTCTCAGGCCTTATGCCAAGCTTATTTCCACCTTCAGCACCTGCTGCGGAGAAGGCAATGGCACCCCATTCCAGTACTCTTGCCTGGAAAATCCCATGGACAGAGGAGCCTGGTAGGTTGGAGTCCTTGGGGTCGCAAAGAGTCTGACAGGACTGAGCAACTTCACTTTCACTTTTCACTTTCATGCATTGGAGAAGGAAATGGCAACCCACTCCAGTGTTCTTGCCTGGAGAATCCCAGGGACGGAGGAGCCTGGTAGGCTGCCATCTATGGGGCCGCACAGAGTCTGAAGCGACTTAGCAGCAGCAGCAGCAGCAGCACCCGCTGCATGTGCACAGGTGGGCTAGGTTCGTCATCAACACTGAGACACCACCTCCATTCCCGGGATGGCTACCTCCCCCTTGTCCCTTAATACCAGCTCCGATGACCTCTCTTGCGGAAACGGCCTTCCCACCAGCTCGCAGGCAGAGCTTGTGAGGTCCCCTCTGCCCACCTCCTTACCCACTCCCCACGGCCCTTGTTTATGGGTCAGTCTTTCCTGCCAAATGGTGGGACCAGAGGACAGGAGTGGGTCTGGTCTCCCCGACGGTCCCCCTGCACCAGGCACACAGCAGAGCCCTCCTTCCTCACAGCTCTGCAGGCTGCCCAGCCCACTCTCTCAAGACCCCACCACCATCCCCTAAGGGAAGCCTCCAGGGACCCAGTGTGCCCACAGTCCCACCCTGGAGCTCTCCTTTGGCAAATGGGGCAAGTTGTAGACTACGTGGCCACTCTAACCCAGGACCAGGGGCCTGACATACACAGAGCCCGGTTCTCCCTCTTAGGTTTGAAGATGCAATGCATAGAGAGGTGTATCCTGGCCTCTTGGGGACACACAAAGAGAAGACAGAGCACAGCACGAAGGAGTGTGTGTGTGTGTCTGTGTGTGTGCGCACGAGCACACCCAGAAGGAGCTGACTGTTCCCTTTGTCTGCTGGGAGCCGTGGAGGCCCCCTCCCAAGTCCACTTATTGGACTCACACGTGCTCTTAGGGCCTGTTTCCAGGAGGAGATGGTTGGGAGAAAGAAGCAGGGGCCATGGGTCTGAGACACGGAGCCTGGCTCCACCTGTGCCAGCCGCGGCTGCTTCACGTCTCTCGTCCTCAGTGTCTGCCCCATTTTATAGATGAAGAAACCAAAGGTGTTAGATGCCTGTTGTCAGGTTGGTGGGTCAGTCATTCAACAGGTGGGAGATTGGTGGGTCAGTGATTCATGAATCATCCACTAGTCAATCATCGATGAGGTCATTTAGCCAACCTGCTTGTGGGTAAAGCGACTGGTCAGTTCATAGCATGTTCTGGTCCTTGTGTGGCTTCCTGCCAGTGGGCTCAGCCCAGGAAGGAAAGCAGGAAGAATGGGCTGGACTCAGGCCTCACAGGCGGCCAGCTCTCCCCTCCCAAGTCCGCTCTCTCCAGCCCTCCCACCCATCCTGCCGCACTGCGGGCAGGGAGAGCAGCCTCCAGACTTGCTTTGTTCCTCTTGGCTCTGCAGCTGGGCTCAGGCCAAAGACTGAAATACTCAAGAGCTGGCAGAGCCTGGGCCAGCCGGTCTGCAACCCAAGGAGGGGATGTTGAGGGTCAGGAGAAAGAAAGAGTGCATGCCCCCAGCTCCTCTGACTCTTCATGGCTGCCAGGCCCAGGGCAGGGAGAAGTGCCAACCATGTGTTTCTGACTAGGCCTTCAAATCAGCTCCTTCCATTTCAACATGAAAAGAGGACCAGCCCTTGTAGAACCATAGTTATCCAAGGTGGAATGGACCTTCGGAAGCATCTAGTCCAGAAATTCCCAGATGTGGGTGTTTCACTGACCATAAAATTTCAGAACAACTTTGAGGGGGCTGCCTTAGGGTTGCCAGTGTTTTGTTCTCACAAATTAGAGTACAATGTACCATCTGCTATCACCAGCTCTTCCTAAAAGACATGACATGTCACAAGAAAAAAAAAACAGATTTAATAATAAAAAAAATTAATGATAGTCTGAACAAACGATAGTCCTTAAACTGTACTTGACTATGTGAAAAAAATGCATTCCTTGCACTTATTTTTCTCATTCATAACCAAACAACGACAACTAACTTGATCACAATTCACGGCTGATTAGAATCAAAGAGCTAATCCAACCTGCCAATTTGGCAGGTCAGAAAACTGAGCCTCAAAGATGACAAAGAAACCTGTCCAGGTGATCCAGCCCTTTAATAGCAGGAGGTAGGACACAACCTCATTCTTTGTCCAGGATCACTCCAGCATCCTGCCTGGATCCTCAGGGCATGAGGCAATCGTTGTCACTCTCACTGGCCGAGTCCCTAACACATTTCCCGAGTCAGCTCCGAACCGTTCTCATCTCACCAGGGCCCCCTTCCCACCAGATGGCTCCCACGTCACCAAGAAGGTAGATTACACGTGGACACCCTGGCCGTGTCTCCTCTGCACCTGGGATGCTGCCCAGCTCCCTGGCCGCCTGCTCTCCCCTCCCCCGACCTCTGATGAAGCGGTCCGTCCTCCCGCCCAGGGCCTGCTTCCCTGTAATGTGCTCCCCCATCCTCCCCACCTCCCCAACCTCCCTCCCTCCCTCTCCGCAGGGTCACTTGTTTTCCTCCGATGAGCCCTTCGCTTCAGCATACAAACATACTCAAGTCCCCGCACTGCCATTGGAAATTCCTTCAAAGTTCACACAAACAGAAACCAAGATGGCTTTTTAAATATAAGATCTTGTGTTAGACTGTTAAAAAATTCATTAATTTTTGGTTGTGCTGGGTCTTCTTGGCTGCGCGTGGGCTTGTCTCTAGGTGTGGCTAGCAAGGGCTACTCTTCGTTGCAATGGCAGGCTTCTCATTGTGGTGGCTTCTCTTGTTGCGGAGCAGGGGCTCTAGAGTGCGCAGGCTTCAGCACTTGCGGCTCAGGGGCTCATCAGTTGTGACTATGGGGCCCTTGAGCATGGGGCTCAGCAGTTGTGACCCATGGGCTGTTGCTTTGCTGCATGTGGGATCTTCCCAGACCAGGGGTGGAACCCCTGCATTGGCCAGCGTTTTCTTAACCACTGTGCCACCAGGGAAGTCCATGATGGCTTTTCAATACATGAAAAACCCTCAAGAAAACTCCACCAAAGAAATGCAATCAACTGTTACGAGTTCTCATTTTTTCGACCTAGCTTGGTAGAAGTCAGGATATTCGAGAAGGCCCATTATTAGTGAAGACATAGGGGAATGTCTTCACAGCTTATTTTTGACAGGGTCAATGGACACAAAAGCATGTTTGCTAGGGCAATTTGACAATTTCCCTCAATTAAAAATTCACCTACCCATACTAGTAAAGGAAAGCTCAAAGTTCTCCAAGCCAGGCTTCAGCAATATGTGAACCATGAACTTCCTGATGTTCAAGCTGATTTTAGAAAAGGCAGAGGAACCAGAGATCAAATTGCCAACATCCGCTGAATCATCAAAAAAGCAAGAGAGTTCCAGAAAAACATCTATTTCTGTTTTATTGACTATGCCAAAACCTTTGACTATGCGGATCACAATAAACTGTGGAAAATTCTGAAAGAGATGGGAATACCAGACCACCTGACATGCCTCTTGAGAAACTTATATGCAAGTCAGGAAGCAACAGTTAGAACTGGACATGGAACAACAGACTGGTTCCAAATAGGAAAAGGAGTACGTCAAGGCTGTATATTGTCACCCTGCTTATTTAACTTCCAAGCAGAGTACATCATGAGAAACTCTGGGCTAGAAGAAGCACAAGCTGGAATCAAGATTGCCAGAAGTAATATCAATAACTTCAGATATGCAGATGACACCACCCTTATGGCAGAAAGTGAAGAAGAACCAAAGTGCCTCTTGATGAAAATCAAAGAGGAGAGTGAAAAAGTTGGCTTAAAGCTCAACATTCAGAAAACTAAGAACATGGCATCCGGTCCCATCACTTCATGGCAAATAGATGGAGAAACAGTGGAAACAGTGGCAGACTTTACTTTTGGGGGCTTGAAAATCACTGCAGATGGTAATTGCAGCCATGAAATTAAAAGATGCTTACTCCTTGGAAGGAAAGTTATGACCAACCTAGACAGCATATTAAAAATCAAAGACCTTACTTTGTCAACAAAGGTCCATCTAGTCAAGGCTATGGTTTTTCCAGTGGTCATGTATGGATGTGAGAGTTGGACTATAAAGAAAGCTGAGAGCAGAAGAATTGATGTTTTTGAACTACGGTGTTGGAGAAGACTCTTGAGAGCCCCTTGGACTGCAATGAGATACAACCAGTCCATCCTAAAGGAGATCAGTCCTGGGTGTTCATTGAAAGGACTGATGTTGAAGCTGAAACCCCAATATTTTGGCCACCTGATGCAAAGAGCTCACTCATTTGAAAAGACCTTGATGTTGGGAAAGATTGAAGGCAGGAGGAGAAGGGGACGACAGAACATGAGATGGTTAGATGGCATCACCAACTCAATGGACATGAGTTTGGGTAAACTCCGGGAGTTGGTGATGGACAAGGAGGCCTGGCGTGCTGAGGTTCATGGGGTTGCAAAGAATCGGACACGACTGAGCAACTGAACTGAACTGATGTATCAGAATTTTCAAAGCCGCTTTAGTCATAACAGCCCCAGACTGGAAACAATCCTGATGCCCGTGGACAGAAGAACAGGTGGATGGATCATGCTGCATTTTACAGCAAGAAGAATAAATGATCTGAACTACACATAACTCCATGCCAGACCTCAAGGAGAACAAACTGTAATGATTCTCTTGATACAAGTTTCAATACACACAAAGGCAGCCGATGTTAGAAGTCCTGACAGGCATTATCCTGGGTGGACTCAGGGAGGGGACATCTACGATTCTGCTAACACTTTGTGTCTTTATCTTCACGTAGTGACACACGTGTGTTTGCCTTGTACATCTAAGTTTTTGCACTTTCTGATATCTAAGCTATACTTTGACAAAATTTATCAAAAGGGGAACAAAAGGGAAAAGGAAAAGAAATGCAAGTGACTTTCCTGGTGGTCCACTGGCTGGGTCAACGCTCCCAATGCAGGGGGCCCGGGTCCAATCCTTGGTCAGGGAACTAGATCCCACATGCCACAACTAAAGATCCCGTGTGCTGCAACTAAGACCCAGTGCAGCCAGATAATTATTATTTAAAAAAAGAAATCCAAGGGCATGTTCAACAGTTTCAATTCTATGAAGTTATTCTTGCATGTAGACAGACAATGCATGGATGATGTCCCGGAAAACTGGAAATAGCCTAAACTCCCTGGTGATTTAAGCAGGAGTGGTTAAATTAAGTACAACACGGCCGTATAACAGAATAGTTATTTAACCATGGTAAAGCACAAGGGTGATCTTTGTGTACAGACATACAACAGCCTCCGAGATGCATTGTGAAATCAGCAAGCAAGATTCAGTAGGTGCACAGATCATTATCCTCTGTGTAAAAGTATTTCTGTATATACACAGACTCTGGGAGGACCCACGAGAAGT
Organism: Bison bison bison; assembly: GCF_000754665.1. Classification (NCBI taxonomy): domain Eukaryota; kingdom Metazoa; phylum Chordata; class Mammalia; order Artiodactyla; family Bovidae; genus Bison; species Bison bison. The sequence goes on from NW_011494879.1 coordinate 5,792,570, forward strand.
GGTGGGAGTCTAGCTGGTGGCAACATACTCTACTCTATACAGGAGGCCCAGTCTGCCTACTGGACTGCGCTCTGCCCTAGACAGTTGTGAGGCCTGGTGCCGATGAGGGCTTTGGTGATGGCTCAGAGTGAATGACTTGTGCCTGTCTTCAGTTTATAAACATGTCAATATCCCACTGACTGTAAGAAGGACCAGAATGTGGGGTCTGGCAGCAACCTCAGCTTGGGGTGTGTGTGTGTGCACGTGCGCGGGTGTGTATACAAAGGCTTCATGGAAAAGCTGTATCTGGGTAGAGGTGGTGGAGAAGGGAGGAGGGACGAGCACAAGACCTGTCTGTCTATCACATGGACACATATAGGAAGGACAATGCCTTATGCCTGCGGAGCCCTGAGCCAGCCTGCTGTCCAGGGAGCAGAAACTAAGCTGCTGGTGAGAGGAGTTGCTACTCTAGATTTCCAGAGGGCTGCCGCCTCCTCCTCTTCTACAGCGACACAGCCAGCCACATGGCCTGGCCACACTGGCAGAGCTGGCATTTGCATCCAGGTCTGACCCCAAAATCCTGCACTTAGGGGTCAAGAAGGGCTTCACTGAGGAGTCACACTGCAGTCAGAGAGTAAAAGTGGAGAAGGGAAGGGGTGTTCCACGCAGAGGGAATGCCACTTACAAAGCAGAAGAGAGTGACTTCATGTGGTGTGGGGGACACGGGGCTCTGTACTGGGGCTATGGGTCAGGAGGGAAAAGGATTTGGGGAACTGGTTTGAACGGTGCAGGAAGCTCTGGCAGGGGCCTGGTTACCCAGACTCATAGAGTCCCACCTAAGGCATAAGCCTCAGTCCCATAGCTCTTTGGATTCCAAACTGAGGGTTTCATAACATCTCTACTTCTAGAAGATCATTCTGGCAGTGAGATGAGAGGCAGACTGCAGCGATGATGGGGCAGAGAGACCCATTGGGAAGCAGTGGAATAATTCAGGTGAGAAAAGGAGAAAAGATGGTGGCTTGAACCACAGCAGGAGTAGGCAATGGAGAGAAGTTAAGAGTTCTAGGAATATTTAGGAAGAAGAACACAAAGTAACTGGCAGAAGGAAGCAAGTGTAGGGAAGGGAAGGGTCAAAGGTGACTCTCAGATTTCTGGATGAAGGGATGAGGTACCTGGTGGGTTTCCTTCCAGAGGTGAGAAATCCAGACTGGGGTAAAATGGAAACTCGGTTTCAAGGACATTGAATTAGAGGTGTCCGCAGGATGTCCAAGGGGCGGGGCCTGCGGGGGATGGTGTTGACCTTCATTCACTCATTGAACCAATGGTTACTGTGTGTTTGCAGTGAACCAGGCACCGGAGGTTCACAGTGAATCAGACAAGGTCCCTAACTACTTGGGAGGAGGGTTCCTTCTGGTTGAGAGACAGTTAACAAATAACTAAAGAAACAGAAAAGTTACAGGCCATGAAAGGTACTGGGAATGATCTGAAAAAAATGAAATGGACAGAAGCCGGAGGCCAGCTTATTATCCCACTGCCCAATAGAGCAGGCCTGACAAGGAACAAGCTGGCCAGAGCCCTGGACCCCATCTGCTTGCTTATCCGTACGAGGAGGAGGGCCTGGCGCTCTGGTGGCCTGTTCCTTATGCTCAAGGATTCTCTTGCAAGG
>NW_011494879.1:5794314-5795067 GCF_000754665.1 Bison bison bison
CTTGCAAGGAGCCAGTCCCCACAGGGCAGGTTTCCTTTCCTTTCACCTGCTCTCAGCTTTTAGGGTCGAGGTTTCCTGACCGTGGCCTCTGGACCGTGAACTGTGCCAACCCATATCCGAGCTCAGCAAGCATGGGTCACGTGAGTGGATGAAGGGTGCTCTAATGCCTCGCTGCAGGCTGCTGTGGGGTACAAATAAACTCAGCCTGCTCTTTAGGAACTTTGAGCTGCCGAAAGGATAAACCACACCCAGAGAGACACAGGAAACAGAAATGCTGGTGGGAGATGCGGAGGCGAAGGGGGGCGGCGGGGTTGAGGGGGTTTCTAGGGGTCCTTGGCATCTCTCTCATTCAGGCCTGAAGACGTCCCAGAGGGGAGTGATGCTCACACCTGGTCTGGGGAGAATGGGTTTCACCAGATGACTTTTGGGTGGGCATCCGTCTTGCCCTCAATTCCCCACTCTCCCTGAACAACTAAGCGGAAGCTGCAGCCCGGACCTGCCTGGGGACGGGGACGGGGGCGGGGCGCGTCCAACAGACACAGGTCTATAAGCTTGGGCTCTGGACATCTGCTGCAAAGAGCAGATGCAGGAAACGTAACCTGGGGGTCAAGAAAGCAAAATCTGGGTAGAGGCCAATAGGTGAGCCGCCTCCACCGTGCGGATTCACTCGGTGGGGACCTGCGCTCTGGCAGGCTGTGGGCAGTGCCCCGCCCCCACCGCCTTTACGCGGAGTCCTTCTCCCTAGCCAGTTCC
>NW_011494879.1:5796438-5806120 GCF_000754665.1 Bison bison bison
GAGGGCTGTGGGAACGCAGGGGCGGGGCAAGTGCTGGCGGGAAGGCAGCACGCGGGGGGCGGGGCGCCGCGCCTCTACCCCGGGGTGTCTCCAGTCCAGGCCTGAGGGTCGCGTGGAGTTCGCCGCCTGCATCTGGGGCCTAGTCGTCGATCCGCGCGGGCCGCTGAGGAGCTGAGAGAGAGGTCCGGGGGCCCCGCACCGCCCTGTTCCTCCTCGCCAAGCAGGCAGCAGTCCCCACGTCTGTGAGTTCCGAGTTCGCAGCTCCTTTCGAGGAGGCCCGGAGCAGCGGGCAGAAGCGGGGCCAGAGCGGCCTTTGTAAAAAGCAGCAGCATTACCTGGGTTCTGGGGGTCGGGTGGAGGGCAACGTGGGTGGGACAGGTGGGGTATTGAGGCAGACTGACTCGAAACTCCAATATTTTGGCCACCTGATATGAAGAACTGACTCATTGGAAAAGACCCTGATGCTGGGAAAGATTGAAGGCGGGAGGAGAAGGGGACGACAGAGGATGAGATGGTTGGAAGACATCACCAGTGTGATGGATACGAGTTTGAGCAAGCTCCGGGAGTTGGTGATGAACAGGGAGGTCTGGCGTGCTGCAGTCCATGGGGTCGCAAAGAGTCGGACAGGACTGAGCGACTGAACTGACTAGAAGTGTGTATCTTCGTAGATGTAAAGTTTCTTTGGGAACAGATCCGTTCCAGTTGCTTCCCACCCCTCTCTTGCTTAAAAAGACAGGGTGCTGCGCTGGAAGGCCCTCAGGCCTTGGGCTGGTGGTGGATCTTACACTTTCTTCCGTTCCCTGGCTGGCCTGGTGGCCTCAGAAGTGACTTGGTGCCCCCGGCTGTGGGGACCCGGGCCAAACAGCACGGGCTCTCCTGCCCCAAGCTCTGCTGAGCAATGGATGCCCTGCCTGGTGTGGATCCCCCAGGGTTGTCACAGATGCGTCTGTGGGGATACTCTAGTGGCTTCGCTGGCTCAGAAGGGCCGTGCTCTCAACTCAGCCGACCTGAGCCATGGGTGTCTTTTCTTCTCCGCTGGGGACAGTTAGGTACTAGACAGACTCATACCTCTAGAAATAAGTCTTATTATTCATTTTACCCACGGAAAACAGGAACTTAATAACCTTTGTTAAGTATCAGGGTTTTCTGTGAAGCCACTGACCAGCTGAGTTCATTCCTCCTCCTCCTGTTGGCAGAATGCTATCTTGGAGCTTGGTGGTCTTCGGCTGCTCTGTGGGCATCCTTCCTGAAAGCTAGAGTGCATCTGTGTGCTGCCCGTGGCGCTTAGCAGGCTCCCGTGCGTGTCCCATGCTGTCTGTCAGGGTGCACCTCCCTATGTTTCCAGGGGCTGAGTAGCCATCCTATTATGCCTTTAGGTTGACATCATGGACATATGTGAGTCAATCCTGGAGAGGAAACGGCATGACAGCGAGAGGTCCACATGCAGCATCTTGGAGCAGAATGACATGGAAGCTGTGGAGGCTCTTGTTTGCATGAGCTCCTGGGGTCAGAGATCTCAGAAAGCTGACCTGTTGAATATCAGACCCCTCACACCTATCTCTGACTCAGGGGATGTCACCACGTCAGTGCATGTGGACACGGTCCCATCCGAGCTACCAAAGGACTTCCATTCTCTATCAACTCTGGTAAGAGGGAAGGAGAGGAGCAATTTGTGCAGTGACTGAAGTACTTTCATTAAATGTGCTGAAGATATCTTAGGTAGATTTGCCTGATGCTGGCTAGCAAGTTCATGTCCTCCCCCTGTGTGGGTCCAGAGAGTGAAAACTTCCTTTTGCTCTTGAAAATAGCTTTCAACTGATCATAGTTTGTAGCCACGGGGTGAAAATGTCCAGCGACTGAAACCTGCAGATTGATGGGAAAAAGTAAAATGCACTGATTTCCTTGGGAAACTGCAGGGCAGAGCTTTGGTTCCCCCAGATTCCCCAGTCCAAGGGCAGGACCAGCAGCTGCAGCTGGGGAGGGCCTGGGCTCTGGTGCCAGGTGGCCTTTGTTAGCTGGATTGAAATCTGGCCTCTCTGTGGCAGCCAGCTTCTCTCTTGGGTGAGTTGGGTGCAGTCAGGCACTGGTTTTGGTTTTCTTAACTTGCTACAGCTATGAAGTTCCCGGAGAAAACTTGCTTGTCAACTTGGAGACATTGAGAGCTGTCAGTTGCCAACAAAACTGAACATTATAATCTGATTGTCCTGGTCTGGGGGCTTGTATTGAAAGGAGTGTGGAAAACCAACTTGGAGGGATGAGAAGGGACTTGTGGGTAGTAGAGAGGATTGTCCAGGTAGTAGGCCTGGCTACCCAGACACGTCTGACCCCAGGGTGAAGTGTCGGAATGCCTTGGGCTCTGCACTCCCCACACAGTTCCTCTGGCCCTGCTGCCAATGCCTGGTCACCCCTGTGTCCACTTTCTTGTCCTTTCCATGTGTGTCCACGTGACACAGGTCTTAGCTTATGCTGGTTCCTTCTTTCTCCTCCACCTCTACCCAGATACCACTTCTCCATCAAGCCCTTCTACACACACACACACCACCCCACACACGCCCCCACCCACCTGGGTTGAGGTGCCCTGCCTCATGTTCTCAGAGTTACTTGGCGTTGGAATTTTCCACTCGGAGGCTGAAAATAAGTGGGAATTGTTGGGGCAGGGGAGCTGTTACACAAAGAGAGGCTTGGTTTAGACAGAACCCCTGGTTGGAACATGGCCTTTTAGGGATCATTCTGTTAGGTTTTACTTTACATTCAGTAGGCACAGGATACATGCGTGATTAATGGATAAGTGTGATGATTTCCACTAGAGTTTTTAAAAGTTTTTTGAGAATCTAAAATTATCATGTAAAGTACTCATCTTGAACATAAATTTTTATCTCTCATTTGTAGTCCTAATATTTAAATTGTCCACTTCAGTAGATGTGTGAGGCCAAGCATGGCACTGGTTTTCTTACAACTGAGCAAATGGATGGCTTTGAGAGAGGGCAGGAAAAGGGGAGGAAGCTAGGAAGTAGAGCGGCTGATACAGCCTTTGTATCCACTGGGTGCTGCTGTGAGCAGACCTCAACCAGTCTTTTCTAGATACTTCTTTGTAAAGGCCTTGGGGAGACAACATGATCAAAGTAAGTTTCTTAAAATTTAACCAGAACAACCTTTTCACGTGGTACTTTTTTTTTTTTTTTAAGTGCATGACTCCTCCTCAGAGCCCTGACCTCCTGGAACCATTGACTGGGACAGTTGTTCCTCCCCAAGTAACTGCTTCTAAAGCCCCTGTGGTCATGGCGGTCCCCCAAGCCTCTGCTGGGGCTGCCAGAGTGCTGAACAGGACGGCGGAGGGGGGCCTGCCTGGTCCGAAACCAGAGCTGCTGGAGCCAGCTGCCAGCTTTCCCTGCAGGGCCACGGTGACGGGTATCACTGGCCATGCTGGCGGGAGTCCCACTTCTGCCCACCACTCCTGTCCCACGGCCCAGACTCAAGAACACCAACTTTCAGCTTGCACAGAAGGAGAAGCCCAGTTCCTGGGACACGTTGAAACTTTGCAGGACATGCATCTCACAGACAGTTTACTCAGCATGAACTCAGTGTCCTGTCAACCTTGCTTGCACAAGTCCAGTGGCCTGATCCCCACCAACAAAGGCCAGCAGGCAGGGTGGCCCGTTGGAATTCAGACCTGCTCACCAAAGAATTATGATAACGACTTGGCAAGGAAAGCCACCCCTCTGATCTCCGTCCCCATTCCTAGTCCCCCCGTCCTCTGCCAAATGATCCCTGTGACTGGATCCAGTGGCCTGTTACCAGCTGTTCTGAAGCCGCCTCCCCAGGTGTCTGCAGGGCTTGTCAAGCCCGTCTTGCCCCACGCAGCTCCTGCACTCCCGCCTGTGTTCGTAGGAACGTCTGTGCCTCAGGGAACCGTGATGCTGCTTCTGCCCCAGGGGGCCCTCCCCCAGCCCACCACATGCTCAGCCGGCAACATGCCTGTCGGGAACACCAGATTCCTGCCTCTTGCCCCTGCTCCAGTGTTCATTGCATCCAGTCAGAGCTGTGCCCCTCAGGTAGACTTTTCCCGAAGGAGAAACTATGTTTGCCACTTCCCAGGCTGCCGGAAAACCTACTTCAAAAGTTCCCACCTCAAGGCTCATCTTCGCACTCACACAGGTGAGTACTGCAGGGTAGGTAGGGCGTGGGTAGGTCAGATCCTGTGATTAAGAAACACACGTCCAGCCTTCTCTTGGTGGGAGCAAAGCTGGAACCCACTGGAGAAGGTGACCATTTTTCTGTGGTTTTGAAAAGCCTTCATCGTCTTGGGGTGAACGTTAGTACATCTGTCAGTGGTTTTTCTAGAATCTTCTGTTTATAGTGTCGTTCTCTGAACCTGTGATTGATAGGCTTTTAGGGTGAGGCTCACGAACCCTCTTTTTCTTCATGTTGTAGTGGAGGCTTTTCTTTGCATTTTAGAAAATGCCCATTCAGATTCAGTAAACACTCTTATCAGTGCGACTTAGGCTTACTGTGGGGAAAGAGGTCTCCAAAGTGTGGAAAATTCTAGAATATTTGAACTTCAAAGGAATTTGGTTTTTGTTTTTGGAAATACATAGTTTTAACTCAGAAGTCACAGAAGAAAACTAACTGTAATGACCTAGTGATGTCTCTATAATCCTGTCCATTCCATCCAGAAGGATTTTTGGCAGTGATGGAAATGTTTTCTATCCATTGGGAAGGTAGCTACCACTGACACCCACTTGAAATGTGAACAGTGCGTCTGAGGAACCTAGTTTTACGTTTTCATGGAGTTTGCATTTACATAGCTACATGGCGCTGGTGTGGAGAAGGCAATGGCAACCCACTCCAGTACGCTTGCCTGGAAAATCCCATGGACGGAGGAGCCTGGTAGGCTGCAGTCCATTGAGTCTCAAAGAGTCCAACACGACCGAGCGATTCACTTTCACTTTTCACTTTCATGCATTGCAGAAGGAAATGGCAACCCACTCCAGTGTTCTTGCCCGGAGAATCCCAGGGACGGGGGAGCCTGGTGGGCTGCCGTCTATGGGCTTGCACAGAGTCAGACATGACTGAAGCGACTTAGCAGCAGCAGCATGGCACTGGTGGCTACCACGTTGTTTACTTGGGGTGTGAGGTTGCTGGTAGATGGAACTTGTTTGATTTGGCCTGAGTGTCTCGGGTGGCTCTCTTACTCTTTGTGTTGGTGTCAGTTCTGTTCTCAAGGGTCCTGTGGCTAAATAGTCTGTTCGCTAAACTCAGCTTAAAAAGGTTCATACACATTCATACATGAAAGCACAGTAACAGGTCATGGGTTCTGCAGTCAAGATGTGTTTCATAAGCGCCCTTGATCATCGAACCCCAGGTGTCTACTGGTGGCCTAGGGGATGGCAGTGAACTGTAGAATACAGTTGAGGAAAAGCTGAACTGAAGGGAGTGGTTATGGTAGTTTACTCTGAGATGCATTTGAGGTAGAGCAGTTTGTAATTAGCACATTAAAACTCTAACCGTGGTAGCTCCCACTTGTGGAATGAAGTTGCATCTGGAACGTAGGCCTTATAGGAGCTCTACCACCCTCCCCGCTGTGGAGGGGCTGTGTGCTTCAGGGATGAGCCGCAAACCTGGTGAAGACCTTGCCTCTCTGGCTTCATCTTCTCTCTGCAGCCCCACGATGCCCCTGTTCACCCTCTGCCCGTCTGTACTTATTGAAAACCCTGTGGGACACGTGTGTACTTACTGAAAACCCTGTAAGAGCCAGTTCTTAAAGTATTTCCTCATCTCTCCTCCTTTCTTTGCCCCTAGTGGTTTGCTGTGTTTTTCACCACGTTCTCACTTTGTGTTTTAGTTACTTGTGTACTTGTCTGATGGAGAAGGCAATGGCACCCCATTCCAGTACTCTTGCCTGGAAACTCCCATGGACGGAGGAGCCTGGTAGGCTGCAGTCCGTGGGGTCGCGAAGAGTCGGACATGACTGAGTGACTTCACTTTCACTTTTCACTTTCACTTTTCACTCATGCATTGGAGAAGGAAATTGCAACCCACTCCTGTGTTCTTGCCTGGAGAATCCTAGGGATGGTGGAGCCTGGTGGGCTGCTGTCTGTGGGGTCACATAGAGTTGGACACGACTGAAGCGACTTAGTAGCAGCAGCAGCATACTTGTCTGATCTCACTGAGTATACACTCAGTGTCTGTCTGAGGAGCCTGACTCTAGTTAAAGTCATGATTGATTATTGGTGCTGCAGGGTTAGCGTGAACAGGTACCTCTAAGGGGCTCCTTGACTTGGCAGCTCTACTTCTCACTGAGACTACTGAGGTGAGCTTCAGATCACATCCAAACACAGATTCCACATCTGGGGATGCAGTGGGATGACGTCTTACTGTTCATTTTGGTCAGCTTCCCTTGGTAGAAATACTGATAGGATGGCATGGAGTAAGGTGATCAAGCAAGCTGTCTTCAGGTTTCCCAAAGTTCTTAAGTGTCAGGAACCATAAAGGCTCTGAAGAAACAAATTCTGGTGCTACTTTGTACACACTGAGTTGGAGTTTTCATAAGAAATAGAAACCTTGGGTAAGTTTATGCTGGATAAGATGGTTTTTCACTGTACCAACCTGGAAATGTTTTCCTTAGGATAAGGTAGAGTGGGCAAAGGCTACATTTTTGCTAAGTTGAAAACATGGGACACTTTATAAATCCCACACCAAATGTTGCAGATGTTGTCTCTCTGCAACATCTGGCCACCTGGTACGCTGCCACCAGTGGCGTTTTCCTGGAAACAGGTCACCTTATGCTTTCAACACGGGGTCTTTGAAATCCAAGAAATGCAAGCCCTTAGAGTGGTTCATAAAAACCCACTGGGATGCTGAATTTTCCTGTTAAATCTGCTTTGAAAATACCAAAGATTTAGTTGATGTCTCTTCAGCACTCATTCACTCAGAACCATTTATTCACCACCTATCATACAAAGTGCTGTGCCGGGGGGGCTAAACTGTACATAGATGGATGAACTAGACAAGGTGTAAACCTTCTAGGAGGAAGGTCATGTCCGTACGCAACAGCAGTTAACAGATCTGTTCACAAAGTTGCACGAGTGGTGTATGATGGTCACAGCCTGGTTGAGGCGAGGGCCTTGGGAGGCAGGAAAGGGCCGGGAGGACTTTGCAGACAGGTGCTCCCTGGCTCCCCTCCGTACCTCCGGGGAGACCCGGTGCAGGTGGGACAGCTGCCAGCTGCTCTGAAATGGAGCGAGTGACAGACGCACGAAGCTTGTGACAACAAGAGGTTAGCTATTAGAATTCTCCCCAGTCTTGTGATTAACCTCATTGTTAGTGTAATAACAGACACGAAGATGGAGTTAATGATGCTGAGAAGTCATGAAGGTCCTGGGAGGGTTTTTTAAAGATCTGCAGCTTCAGAGAGCAAAGGAATTCTTCTTTTACTTACTTTTTTTTTTTTAGGAATTGATTCTTTTCAAGAATCTTGCTCCTACCCCCAGTTCACAGTCAGAGATTTTAATTTGAAAACATGGTATGGCATCCCTTATATGTGGAATCTGAAAAGAAATGATACAGATGAACTTACTTATGAAACAGAAAGAGACTTACAGACTTAGAAAACGAACTTAGGATTGGCAGGGGGATGGGATGGTTAGGGAATTTGGGATGGACATGTACACACTGCTCTGTTCAGAGTGAATGACCACCGAAGTCCTACTGGACAGCACAGGGAACTCTGCTCAGGGTTATGTGGCAGCCTGGATGGGAGGGTGGTTTGGGGGGGAATGGATACACATGTATGAATGGCTGAGTCCCTTCCCTGTTCACCTGAAACTGTCACAGCATTGTTAATCGGCTGCACCCCAATACAAAATAGAAAGTTCAAAAATAACAACAAAGATTAGATTAATTCAACATCCTGGGCCCCTGACACGTTGCGTTTTAGGTGTGCCAGGAAGAAACGCGTCTTGAACGATTTCTTGACCTGCAAATAACCTGTTCCCGGAATAACAGAATATTACTTGCCTCTTAGGTTTTCATGCACAGAATTTTAAAACAACATGATTTAACGTGTCCAGTAAGGTGCTGGGCATTTACGTTTCTGTTTCCTTGCCCCTCAGGAGAGAAGCCTTTCGGCTGCAGCTGGGACGGCTGCGACAAGAAATTTGCCCGTTCAGATGAACTCTCGCGCCACCGCAGAACTCACACCGGGGAGAAGAAGTTCGTGTGCCCAGTGTGCGACCGGCGTTTCATGCGCAGCGACCACCTGACGAAGCACGCCCGGCGCCACATGGCCACCAAGAGGGTTCCTGGCTGGCAGGCGGCGGTCGGCAGGCTCAACAGGGCGGCCTCTGCGGAGGACCCTGGGAGTCCGCTGGAGCCGGAGTGTGCGCCGGCCTCCGCCTGAGAGGGCCACCGGGGGTGGTGGGTGGGAATTTTCCAAAGCCTTTTTTCTTTTCAGGAATCATGGAAGTGATGGTTTTCTCTCCAAAAACAACAACAACAAAAATCGTCTTGAGAGCTAGGGGAGCTGGTTCTGATGAACGTTCTGTTAACTTGGCTTTTTTTGGTTGGGACCCTGTTCAGTATCTTTTGTAGTTTCAGAAGTTCTTTTAAGGAAATGGAAGAAAATTTGGTAATCTAAATCACCAGCATTCAGACACACAGTTTGGCAATAAATTTTGCAAAATTTGGATTTTTACAACCTTCCTATTCCTGTTTTGTAGGATTGAGACAGGGTACTAATTTTTATACTGCTTTTTATAAAAAAGATACTTATATTGTTGGTTCTCAGATCACTGATTTCTATATAGATGATTTTACAATCTTCTTTTCCGTGTTTAACATTTTTATAATAACCCTGCTTTTGGTAAAGTTGGCACATTATTCAGGCAAAAAAAAAAAACTTTACAACTTTGCAATCAGGCCTTTTAGATCTACGAGTTAAAATCAGAACTAGTTGAATAGGGGCTCTTAAAGAAAGGGGGGCCGAAGAAAACCTTTGCAGGCAGCTTCTTCCTAATACTCTAAAGGGAAATTCCAGACAACAGTTCCTTTTAAGGCTTTATGTAGCCCAAGGAATTAGAATTTTCTTTAAGTAGAACTTAGTCACCTGTGTCTGTGGTGTGACTTGTGAAGATTGTGCCCCAGAGATGAACTTAAAATAATCGGTAGATATCCAGTGAGCAGAGAGCTGCTGTAGAATCTAAGTGTCTGTGGTCAATTCACAGTCTCCTGTCTGTACCTCAGACACCAAGAAAAGATGACATAAGCACTCAGACCCAGCTGCTCTGTCCCTTTGACTTCCTTTGCTGTGGCCTTACCCAAGTGTTTTGTGGGTAGAATCACTTCTTAGAGAAAAAGATGTCCTTAGTGGTTGGAGGAACTTTCCACCTAAGGAAAGCTTATGTGAGGTGAAGTAGCTGTGTGTGCGGTCCAGCTGCCGTGTTCTGATTCCATTGCTTATTAAGTATTAGTGATGGGGAATGTTAGTGACACAGAACAGCAATAATCCTACCCAGCTGTCCGTTCAGTCACTTTGTTGGAAGGGAGTTGTTTTGATCAAACAGAACAGTACTTGGAATGGGGTATTTTGCAATCTGCCCTAGAGAAGAGACCACAGGCCTCACTGAAGCTGTGAGCACAGGTCCCAGCGTTGTAGAGACTGCACCCCCGTGTCCGGGAGGTCACT
>NW_011494879.1:5806220-5806451 GCF_000754665.1 Bison bison bison
TGTGGTGTTGGAGAAGACTCTTGAGAGTCCCTTGGACTGCAAGGAGAGCCAACCAGCCCATCCTAAAGGGAATCAGTTCTGAATATTCATTGGAAGGACTGATGCCGAAGCTGAAGCTCCAGTACTTTGGCCACCTGATGAGAAGAACTGACTCATTTGAAGAGACCCTGATGCTGGGAAAAATTGAAGGCAGGAGGAGAAGGGAACGACAGAGGATGAGATGGTTGGATG
>NW_011494879.1:5806551-5819879 GCF_000754665.1 Bison bison bison
GCACAGGTCCCAGCGTTGTAGAGACTGCCCCCCCGTGTCCGGGAGGTCACTGAGACTGCTTCCACTGGGCAGCCTTGGGAACCCAGGCAAGAGAATGTGTGCAAGGAACATGGCAATGTCGCTCTGCCCTTCAAGCCTGGGAATGGTTTTTGTCATGCTGTATGTAATCAGATTCTGTCTTTGCTGCTTATTTATTTGCATTTGCCTTTATTAAAATGATGATAAGGTGAAATATTGAGTAAGTACAATTAGGCTTTGTGTTCAGGTCTTTTTTAGTCTGATAGCCCTCACCCAGTCATTCATTGTATGTCACTTGATACCCATTAAGTTACTCTTTAGTATCAACCGCTGATTGACATACAGGTCTGTAAGTGCTGGCTGTGTTTAGGAGGCTTCCGTGTCTTTGATCACTTTTATATCTAAGTATTCCTACTGGTCGTGAGACATACTACAGTTAAAAGAGAACCAGAATTCAATGTACATAGCTCGTGTTTCCCCACCACCCCGTCCTTCCACTCATGCCCTAGATCAGCATAAACATTTCTATGTGTATGCTGTAAATGGCATTAAATTCGGATATTTTTCATAATTAACACAAAATAATATTGGTCCAAATAAGGTTCTGGTGGATAATATGTCTCTGAGTGTTTGGTTGCTTGTCACCCTGAATGAAGTTCATTCTGTGAACAGTGTTGTTTCTAAAGAATAGATGTGCTAAAAAAAAAAAAAAAAGGTTTTGATTTACACTTCCATTTCCTGATGAGACTTTGAAATACCTTCTGTAAACAACATTTTGGGCCCTTTGTTGTTGATGGAAAGATTGTAAGTTGGAAAACAGCTTCACCTGAAAAACGCAACGTGAGAACCAGAGCCTTGCGGGGCGTGTTCAGCATGGGGTCCCTCTGGGCGCCAGGGCGTCGGAGGAGCACGCGGGAGGCACGGCCCCTAGAGCACTTTACTGCCCAAGCAGTTTTGCTTGTTCTTTTTTGACTTTGAGCCTTTTAAAGTAGTTTCAATGATAAAATTTTAAATGTTTCAAAATTATGTTTTATGTAACAGACTTTGACATATTATTTAAATGAGTATGTGTGATGTAACTCTTTTCTTTGAATCATATAAAACTCTTTCGATTTGCAAACTGGACCTGTGTCCTGTACTGTGATGTTCCCAGTGCCTGACCACCACCCTTCCTCTTTGTTTTCTGGGGTTCTGTTCGGCCTTCAGGTTCTTTGGAGGATTCTTTCTGAAAGAAATCATGTGAAGAGGCAGTTTCCATGTTGGCTGCTCTGACGTTGGGACTGGTCTTGGCAGAACAGGACCATGAGTGCTGGGTAACCCGTGACCCTTGTCCTCAGGCTCTGTGTATGCCAAAAGTGGGGATGGGAGGCAGCGGCTTCCTGCCCCCCAGCCCCCAGCCCAGGCTTCCAAAGAACATCCAGGAGCCATAGCCTTCACACCTGGTTCTGGAGTCAGTTCAGTTCAGTCGCTCAGTCATGTCTGACTCTGCAACCACATGGACTGCAGCATGCGAGGCCTCCCTGTCCATCACCAACTCCCGGAGTTTCTTCAAACTCATGTCCATTGAGTTGGTGATGCCATCCAACCATCTCATCCTCTGTTGTCCCCTTCTCCTCCTGCATTCAATCTTTCCCAGCGTCAGGGTCTTTTCTAATGAGTCAGTTCTTCGATCAGGTGGCCAAAGGATTGGAGTTTCAGCTTCAGCATCAGTCCTTCTTCCAGTGAATGTTCAGGACTGATTTCCTTTAGGTTGGACTGGTTGAATCTCCTTGCAGTCCAAGGGACTCTCTCCAGAGTCTTCTCCCACACCATAGTTCAAAAGCATCAATTATTTGGCACTCAGCTTTGTTTATGGTCCAACTCACATCCATACATGACTACTGGAAAAACCCTATCTTTGACCAGACGGACCTTTGTTGGCAAAGTAATGTGAGTACATTGTCGCTAAGCCACTGTGCCGGGCTGTGTATCAGCACCCCACCAGAGGCAGCCTGGTGGCCTCGGTTCCTGGTCCTCAGGCTCTTCTGTCAGCAGCCCTGCTCAGGGTCGATGGCTCCCCTGCAGGCCACACCACCCTGCTTTCCTCTTAACCTCACTGTCCTTATCTGTCTTCGTTCCTTTCCCTGACCCCTCTTGTATTCTCTTCACAACCTTGGTGATCTTTTCCAGCCTTGTGATTTAGATAAAGATGGTATCTCTACCATAAAGACCCCCGCATTTCTGTCTCTCCTTTACACTTATGCAGCTGGCTTCAAATTCCTATATCCAGCTGTCTGCTTGACACGTGTCTAACCAGCATCCCAACCTATAAATGATCAAACTCCTCGTCTCCCCCTGCCCCGACACTTGCTTTTCTTACAGTTGACCCCGCTGTCTTTAAAAATAATAGGGAATCTATGCTTCTAGCTGTTGAGGTGCAAAACCTTGGAGTACCTGAGACAGGCCTGGGTGGAGATCTGACTCCAACTAGCTGTGTTGTGTTGAGAAAGACACTGGACCTTTAATTTCCTTATTTATAAAGTGAAGACTAGGTAGAGAGAGCAGGAGCCTATCTCAGGGTCTGGCAGTTTTATTTTACACATAGAAGAAAAAGCCCTAGTTGTTTACCAAAAGCATTCAGGGCTCCTTGAAGGGTAACAAGCACAGAAATAACAACGGGCTTAGAGTATTCTGTTGCCAGCTGCCATCAAGGGTGTCAGGGACTGCTGAATGGCACAGGGCTCCCACTGGCCAAGTTGTGACAGTTTAAACATGAACGTAATAGTAATAGGAATTTCACACTTCTACCCAAGATGGAGTAACAGGAAAAGCCAAATATACTCTCAACACCCAAAGTAACCAGACAAGATTATCAAATGAGAGTTTTCTAGGAACTAGACCTTAGGTCATGAAAGACAGTGACCCTAAGAGACAGGATGTGGTGCAGGGACAGGAACTCATGAGAGACCCAGCAGAGTCCCCAAACTGAGCAGATGGACCTGCGGGTCCGGGGATGCCAAGGTGACGGGGGTGTGGGGTAGGGTGCCAAGGCAGAGAAACAGCCCAGAAAACCCAGGAGATCTACAGAGGGGGTGTGTCTAGAGGGGAGGAGAACACCTTGACCCCAAAGGCAAATCGTGCACAGGAGTGCGTGTCCATCCTCTGGGCTGAGGAGTCTACTCACATCGCTTCTCAAAGGCCGACCCGACGTGGTTGGATCGGGGCCCATGGTTGGATCGGGGCTGCGTGGAGAGGCACACATGGGCCAGGACAGTGGCTGGGCCTCGGGCTTGGTGTGCTGGGCACCTGACCCCTGGCGGCCCCTGCTTGGTATTGGAACCTGGGGAGATGGCTGTGTGTGTGGATCACAAGAACTGGGACAGGAGGTGCCCAGGTGGTTTTGCTGAGGGACATCCCTACCAGGTGGGGTGGTGGCTTCCCAGGTGGCACAGAGGTAAAGAACCTGCCTGCCAACGCAGAAGACATAGGAAACTTGGGGTCAATCCCTGGGGTGTGGAAGATCCCCTGGAGAAGGGAATGGTAACCCACTCCAGTATTCCTGCCTGGGAAGTCCCATGGACAGAAGAGCCTGGAGGGCTGCAGTCCATGGGGTAGCAAAGAGTTGGACATGACTGAGCGACTGAATAACAACAAGCTTTTCCGGAGCACTGATGAGTGTGTCTCTGCTCACTAGAAACAGAACGTCCTCACTGGTGGAGACCAGATATTGCTACCGGAACCCTGGCGTCTCGTAGAGGGCCGGGCTCAAAGCAGCAGGGGCTCAGAAAATGAGAATGAATGTGGGTTGAACAGACGCTCGTGGGAACTTCCACCCTCCCCTGCAAGCTCAGCCCACCCAGAATGGCAGCCCAGTGAGAATCGGACCCGAGACTTTGGCACATCAAGGGGAGTGTCTTGGGAAAAACTTATTTTAGGTGAGGATGGGAAGCCTGAACTGGGCAGGACCCCTTTGAGAAGGCCTGTGGCTGGCACAATGAAGTCCGTGGCTCCCTCCCCAGGAAGAAGGACACGACATTTCTCAGAGCTGGGGCCGGGGCACATTTTCTAAATTCCTGCGCTTGGGAGCCTCTTAGAGGAACCTGCCACCATACAAAGCAGGAGGCACGTCTGTGGCACTGGGACTTTCCCGGACATCCAAGTGTCACTGTCACTTTCAACACAGAGACGTTTTTCTTCCTGCCTCTGTTTCAGCCACATTCCCTGTGTCCATGAGAAGATCCCACGCTCAACTCCACAGCAGAAAGCTGCAGCTGAGAGGCAACACCGAGCGACCAAGAGAAGGCCCGGAGCAGCGCTGGGCACCCAGGTGGCCCTGTCCGCACACCTACTGCAAGAAGCACTTGTTACCAGGACTGGCACCCTAGTTCCCGCCACCAAGCGTAATCGGCCTCCCTCCCCTGGACACAGGGTGGCAACACCTCAAAGCTGGGACATGCCGCTTTATTCTCAAACACCATCCAGAAGACACATTTTTTCCTGAATTGGGGGAAAAAAAAATATGAAGACCTGAGAACGACCGCTGTGACTTTTCAGCTTTGATGAAGTGTATTCACCCCATCAGTGACATCAAATGTCATGAGGAATTCTTTTCCTTAATGCTTTTGTCTTGTGAAGGGTTTTATGAGGTTTCCACAGGAAAGTACAGGGTGTCAACTTTCTGGCTGAATTAATTCACCAAATGAATGATGTAAAACTAAACATTTACATTGTTAAAGTCAAGGCCTGGTCTGTCTACTAGGGGGAAACAAAATTTTAACTTCAAAAAGAAGTATCTGTATTATTAAGATAATAACAAATGGTTATCATATCGTATCATATCAAAACAAATGGTTTGGGCTTGGATGAGAAATAGCTCTGGTTTGGGGGAGGTTCTGAGCCAACCCTCCAGGGCATTTGCTGGAAGGCTCCATGGTTCCATTGAAACCTCGAAGTTTAAAATCTCCCTGCCATGAAACATCTGATCAAAGACGCCCTTGCCAAGTCACAGAGGTTTGTGGAAATGCCTGTTTGCCCATTTGGGCAGCAGGCCTGTGACCTGGGCACGGTGCCAGGTGGCCGTTCCTCGAGCCCCGAGATGCTCCTGCAGGTGACGCCGTGGAGGAATCACCTGTACGCTGGTGGACCAGTTCTGGCTTCGGGAGGCGAATAGGTCCCTCTACATGCCCTTTTTTACCCATGTCCTGGCCAGCTGCTCTGGAGGGCCTGCCTCCCGGTCTTCTGCCTCCTGGGCTCTTGACAGCCTGCCACCCTGAGCTTTCTGACAGCAGCCACGCTGGGCCCACAGCAGGGGTCTCCCTTCCGGTCAGGCTGCGGGTCTCCCCCCGGGGTCCTCCTGGTTCACAAGGTGTTGGCTTTCTCATTGGTCTGCTGGGGATGTTCTAAGGCTCTTCTGGCCTCACCGCTGTGATTTTCTTCCTTCTACCCGGTGGGAAGAGCAGGCAGCCCTGAGCAGGTGGGACCAGGGCTCAATCCCAGCAGGGGAGGCAGTCCCGTGCCCCTGGGGGACCACAGAGACCAAGGACGCCTGGGATTATGTAATCCCAGATGGTCAGAGCAGGGGGTGGGGGGCACACCTCTGGGACTCACTTTCTAGAGAGGGGCACCGAGGTCCAGAGTGGGGAAGTCACTGCAGGTTAGTTCGAGGGCAAGGATCAGAACGGGGGACTCTGGCTCTGGTCCCCCACCTATACACACACACACTGCAGGAGCACAGGCCTCTCTCAGGGGAGGGGGGTGGGCTGTGGCTCCGAGAGGCCTCCAGCACCAGGGGAGGAAGATCCAGCCAGGCCGAAGGCTCGGGCTCATCCTCGCCGCTCTGGGCGCGGCTGGGACCCAGCAGCCTGGGTCTTGCCTGGGAACTGCTGAGACCTGCAGACTCACAGGCCGTGCCCCAGACCCATGGAATCAGAATCTGCAACATCTCCAGGAGACTCATTCGCAGACCCAAGGGTGACTCCCTCCAGCTCGGTAAGGCATACCTCCTGGATGTGCCCTCCAGTGGGAGACCTCCCCGGGGCACTGTGGGACGCGTGTGAGGCCCCAAAGCTGCGGCTCTGAGCCACTCTCAGCTAATGAGCCTCCTCCGGAGCAGGTGGCAAGGGGGCATCAGAAAGGGGAAGTGTTTCAGGATCCAGTAGACCCTTGTAGACAGCTCTCTCCGGCACCCACACCTTCCTTCTGCCTGGGTCTGCATGGCTGACCATCTCTTGCCAGCAAGCATGATGACCAGCAGCCAGCCACGTTCAGAACTGTCTGAATGTGGATTTGAAGAGGCCAGTTGTGAAAGATCTTGGAACATGCGCCCCCCAGCCCAGTTCCGGTCCGCTGGGGCCGGGTCTGGGAGGAATGGCACATTGGTTGGTTGCTGGGTGACGGTGGGGCTGCTGCCGCACTGTCCTCAGCAGCAGTACTCCCGCTCAATGCTGGCCATCAGCTCCTCCTCAGAGTAGTCATATGTGATGGCCGACTGCCTCTCGGGCTTCTTGTGGCAGCTGCCTGGGGCTCTATGGGTGAGAAACACGGACACGGGAAGCAAGATGTTACCTTCAAACTCCACATCTCTACTGGACAACCGCAGTGGCCATGGATGGAATTCTGATCCATCCTCAAACTCAGACTGAAAACCTCTGCCCTGGGGATACATCCTCAACCTCTTCCATGAGCAGCTCCTGACTCATTCTTCGGTTTCATCTCCTGCTGTGTAACCCAAGACCTTAGCCTGTGAGGAAGCCGGTGCCGGCAGTGCTTCGGGGCGAGGGCCTGGGGGTCGAAAGACCTGGTTTGCATCCCGGCTCTGCCACTTACTAGCTCAGTGACAGTTTTCTCTAAAATAGAACTGCATTCCTAAGTTCATTCTGAGGCATAAATGAGACCATGCGTGGACGGCATGTGACCCTGAATCTTGCACCCTGCAGAGCCCTCAGAAAGGTGAACTGTGTCGAGATCCTCTATCGGCTGACTCATTCTTGTGTCTGCACCCTCTGGGGGTCTCGCAGGAGCTGGCCCTACAGAACAGGATTTGGCGTGGCGTCCTCTGGATCGTGACCAGGCCCCCTACCCACTGGGCAGTGTATTAAGTGACCAAGTCCTGGCTCCTCATCCCACTGCTGGACTCCAGTTCCCACTGGCCTCAACCCGCAGCCCATGCCCTCTCTGGCTTTCTGGACTTTGCTGTGACCCCAGACTCCCCTGAGGAGGAAGGCTGCCAGCAATCCAGACCCTGGGGAGGGCCTGTGTGGCTTCAGAGCCTGTTTCCCGAGGGTCAGCACAGCCCTGACCGCATCTGCAAGACTCTCTCCCCTTCCAGTCACTGTGCCAGGACCTGCCTGGGAGTCACCCAGCCCTGAGCCCAGGGCCTAGGGTGGTGCTCAGCATGCTGTCACCAAAGTCTATTGAGGGAGTGAATGAATGAATGAAGTACTCCTGGTGAAGGACATCCTGGAATGTGCGTGTGAGGGGAAGGCACCCATTTGTTTCAAAATAAGAATAAATAGCTAATTCTTTCAAGGTGGAATTTAATCCTCCTAACGTCCTTGGGTTGATGAAAACTGAAAGTCACTGCCAATTATCTTTACAATCAGTAGAAATAGGCAGCTAGGACCGAGCAGTGTGGGCACCAGGCTGGGCCGGTGTCCTCAGCATTGCCATAGGCATGGGTTTCCGGGTCAGCTGAGCAGAGCTGGCCACTGGTACCTGGTCACTGCAGTGGGACCCGGCACCCAGTCCCGCATGGGAGCCCAAGGGGCCGAGTCCCCCTGGAGCTGGTGTGCAAGGCGTGGCCGGTGCTGTCTGCAGAACACGTGAGGGGCAGGGGGCCATCAGGGTGGATGGGTAGGGATGCTCCAATCTGCTGAGGGAGGTTCTGGCCTTGGCGGGGGGCTGAGTCAGCGTACAAGCTCTCACCGCTTCACCTCCAGGGCCATGATGGAGGTCCAGGGCCCACCCAGCATCCTCCTACTCAACAGCAGTGGCCCTGAGGCAGGAAACAGATGGGCCCCCTCCCCATGGTAAAGCAATTGAGATACATTCTCTCTGTTCTGAAACTCCAAGACGAGAATAGCAGGGCAATTAAGGAAGGAGGCTGTACCTTGCACAAACCACATATTTCTCATTCCCAAAGTCAGGAGACCTCCCCAACCATACATGCATAGAAAAGGCTCCTTGGAGGTCAAAAGAGGAGCAGTGTCAAGGGATGTTCTACCCAGACACCTTTCCGGTAGGATCCATCTTGGCTAAGAGATACCTGTGCATACATGGGAGGATCCTGAGATACACAAAATATGGACATGAACCAGGCAAATCAGAATGATTGGCCAAAGGAAAATTGGGAGAAAATATCCCATAAAAGTGGGGAAAGGAATGGCAACCCACTCCAGTGTTCTTGCCTGGAGGGTCCCATGGACAGAGGAGCCTGGCAGGCTGCAGTCCAGGGGTCGCAAAAAGTCGGACACGACTGAGTGACTAAACCACCACCACCACCATCCCATAAAAGTAATTTAAACTACCGTGAGAGCGCCGCTCAGCAACTCAGGGACTCTCCCTCTGAGTCTGCCTGTTTCTATCCACAGACTGCACTCTTTTCCCTCCTAATCAATACGTGACTTGCTTCACTATTTTTCATCTTTGTGGATATTTTTCCTGCAAAGCTGAAGGGCCAGGGTCCCTGTCACTGACCACTGGTCTAGTGGCCAGGATCTGGTGCTCTCAATGCCGTGACCCAGCCCATCTCTGGCTGGGAACCCAACCCCCACCCCAATCTGGTGCAGGCCAGGCCACCTACAGCTCTTGGTTTCAGCCCTCCTTCTCCCCCAGACTCTGTTCTAAATGCTACCAGCCTGTGTCCGGGGTCCTGTTCACACCTGCACATCTTGCTTGTGGCTCTAGCCACCTGGCGCGCTCCTGCCCTCCTCGGTGAAACCACTTGTCCTTCAAGCCCTTTAAGCCTCAGCTCCTCCACGAGCCCTCCGGCTGCTTCTGTCCCCTCTTGGACCTCCCTTGAGCCCATCTGAAGAGACCCCACTCTTCAAGGAAAGGTTTGTTAAATAAGGCAAATGTTTGTTAAATAAGGGGAACCAGCAAGGTTCTGGCCCCGCAACCATTTGGAATTGGTAATAAAAATAGCTGTTGAGCCTGCATTTTCACTGCTTCTCACATCCATGGTCTTGAGCACCACCATCCCCTGCGTCCCAAGGACAAGGGCCATCACGGTGACTCCTTAGAGATGAGAAAGCAAGGGCAGATGGGCTGGGGCCCAGGTCAGCCCAGCCCAGCCTCCAGGTGCAGTGTGCTCCAGGGGCCCGGGGAATCCTCACACAGCCCAGGGTTGTGCCAACACCTGATGGCTGGAGTCTTCAGCTGACACTTTCCAGGGGGTTTAAATGTGTTTTCCTGCTAACACTGTAATAGGATTACTGGGGACCCACCCATCACCCCTCTAGGCTGGAAACTCCTGAAGGCCAGGACCGCGCCTCATTCACAGATGAGCACTGCACAGTTTCTGAGTGAATGAGTGAGGGCAGGCGCAGAGATGCAGGTGCTTGGGGGGTGGCAGAGGAGGGGAGCTGTGATTTCTTGCAGAGATGCACCTCCCTGCCCCATACTTACTCAGAGATACAGCTGCCCTCTGGGTGGTCTTCAGTGCTCCGCTTTGGGGACACCTTGAGAAGGACAAACGGAAGAGGCATCAGAAGGTTGTCCATGATGCAGCCTGCCTTTGCACTGGCTTCCTGCTGACACAGAGCTGCCGCGTTCAACCATGGCTAATAAACCAGAGCTGGAAAGTGGAAAGGCTCCCTTACTGTCTAGCTCCAACTGCCTGTTCGGTAGGTGGGAAACAGGCTGGGAGAGGGGAGTGACCTACACAACTCAAAACAAGAGACCCCCCGCCCTTTCCTCCCTGGGAGCTACTGGCCAGCAAGCCCCCACCTCTCACTCTGGGAGTGGAGGTCCTGATGTCCACCCAAGCCCTTGCCTGGCAGCCTGCCCTGCGGCTCTGCTGTACCTTGTCTGTCCGGAGTCAGGAGTGCACAGGCGTCGCTCACGTCTGTCTGCAAACTCTCCCAATGATCTATGCCTGTCCTGTCGCCAGCACCGCCCCGTCTCAATGACCACAGCTTCAAATGAAGCTGGATTGGTCCTGGTTCTTTGCACTTCCAAACGTGTGTGTTGTAGTCAGCTTGTCCCCCTTGGGGCTTTTGTTGGGGTTGAATCAATATACAAATCATTCCAAGCAGACTTGATATCTCTTTTTAAAAATTGGAGTATAATTGCTTTACAATGTGGTGTTGGTTTCTGCTGTACAATGAAGTGAATCCAGTGTAAGTATACATATATCCTCTCCCTCTTGAGCCTCCTTCCCCCCATCCCCGCTCTATGTCATCACAGAGCACCAAGCTGAGCTCCCTGTGCTATACAGCATCTTCCTACTAGCCACCTGTTTTATACATGGTAGTGTACAGATATGGGCTTCCCTGGTGGCTCAGACAATAAAGAATCTGCCTGCAATGCGGGAAACCTGGGTTCGATCCGTGGGTTGAGAAGATCCTCTAGAGGAAGGCATGGCAACCCACTGTAGTATTCTTTCCTGGAGAATCCTATGGACAGAGGAGCCTAGCGGGCAGTCCATGGGGTCGCAAAGAGTCGGACGTGACTGAGCGACTAAGCACAGAAGCACACAGCACAGTGTGTATATATATATTGTCACTTTCTCAAGTCACCCTGCCCTCCCTTCCCCTTCCCCATGTCATAATCTCTATAATAACAAGCCTTCCAGTTTATAAACAGGGAACATCTCTCCATTTGTTTAGGATTTCTTTAATGTCTTTTAAGAAGTCTTAATCATTTTCACTGTAGAAGTCATAGACACCTCTTTTTAAACCAATTTCTAGATACTTGATAATATCTTTTTAAAATAAAATTTTATCTTCTCCCTGCTTGTTTGTGCAGAGATACGATTGAAATACATACATTTCGTGTTCAGCAGTTTTACTAAGCTCTCTTAATTAGCCCTAATAATTTATTTGTAGATTCTTTTGGACTTAATTTCTTCCCACTCACATTATGTGGGAATAATGGCCATTCAGTTTTGTCCCTTTCTGATCCTTCCATATTTTCCCCCAAGCCTTCCTGCACTGGCTCGGACATCCAGTACTACCTTGAAAAGAAGTCATGATAATAGGCATCTCTGCCTTGTTCCTGTAGTGAAAGGGGAAGACTTAAGTATTTCAAATGTAATATTAGTTTTGCTGTGGCTTTTTTCTCAAGCTGTCTTTCATCAGATCCTGGTCTCTCTGTGCTGGTCATTTCTTCAGCTCTGTTTTACAGGGCACTGATCTTCTCTAAATCTCTAATTTCCTGTTCACCCAAACCATCAGAATCTCATTTTGTTTACTGTGTTTTTCATTTCTACAAGTTCTATTTGGTCGTTTTTCAAATATGCTAGGTCAATTTCTATAGGTTCTTCTCCACAAATAAACATGCATGTGTGCTCAGGCGCTTCAGTCGTGTCCGACTCTTTTGCAACCCCACAGACTATAGCCTGCCAGGTTCCTCTATCCATGGGATTCTCCAGGCAAGAATGCTGGAGTGGGTTGTCATGCCCTCCTCAGGGGATCTTCTCAACCCAGGGATGGCACCTGTGTCTCCTGCATCCCCTGCAGTGCAGGTGGATTCTTTAACATTGTTGTTTTTGTTCAATCGCTCCGTTGTGGCCGACTTTTTGTGACCTTATGGACCACAGCTTGCCAGGATTTCCTGTCCTTCACCATCTCCCGGAGTTTGCTCAAAATCATGTCGATTGAGTCAGTGATGCCATCCAACCATCTCATCCTCCTGTCGTCCCCTTCTCCTCCCACCTTCAATCTTTCCCAGCATCAGGGTCTTTTCAAATGAGTCAGT
This sequence comes from Bison bison bison, assembly GCF_000754665.1. Taxonomy (NCBI): domain Eukaryota; kingdom Metazoa; phylum Chordata; class Mammalia; order Artiodactyla; family Bovidae; genus Bison; species Bison bison. Next base: position 5,818,465 of record NW_011494879.1, read on the forward strand.
TCTTCTCATCAGGTGGCCAAAGTACTGGAGCTTCAGCTTCAGCATCAGTCCTTCCAATGAATATTCAGGGTTGATTTCCTGTAGGATTTACTGGTTTGGTCTCCCTGCAGTCCGAGGGACTCTCTAGAGTCTTCTCCAACACCACAGCTTGAAAACATCAATGCTTTGGCGCTCAGCCTTCATTATGGTCCAACTCTCCCATCTGTATACAACTACTGGAAAAACCATAGCTTTGACTATACAGACCTTTGTTGGCCAATAACCTTTGGAAATTCAAATAAATAACTGAGGCCCTCACTAACCTATTTTAGTTGTTTTTGTTTCTTCTGATTTTCACTTGGCTCTCTGAAAGTATTAGTTTCTCAGTCATGTCTGACTCTTTGCAACCTCATGGACTGTAGCCCACCAGGCTCCTCTGTCCATGGAATTCTCCAGCAAAGAACACTGGAGTGAGTTGTCATTCCCTCCTTCTCCAGGGGATCTTCCTGACCCAGGGATCGAGTCTGGGTCTCCCACATAGCAGGCAGATTCTTTACCGTCTGAGCCATCAGGAACAACTCTCTGGGTGGTTGATTATTTTTTCTTGTCTGATGCTCATTATCCTTGAAAACCCTTTGTGGGTGTTCTCTGAGGCCTGAGAGGAAGATGCCTTCCTCTGGGGAGGACATCCACTTGCTCTGTTCAGGCACTAGGGGGCACTCTCAGTCTGGGCCCACTTGAAATTAAATCCAGCAAGCTGGAGAAGACAAAGGTGGGATGATTTGAGAGAATAGCACTGAAACATGTATATTATCATATGTGAAACAGATCACCAGTCCAGATTCGAAGCATGAGACAGGGTGCTCAGGGCTGGTGCACTTGGATGACCCTGAGGGATGGGATGGGGAAGGAGGTGGGAGTGGGGTTCAGGATGGAAAACACACGTACACCCATGGCTGATTCATGTGAATGTATGGCAAAAACCACCAAAATATTGTAAAGTTATTAGCCTCCAATTAAAATAAATAAATTAAAAAAAAATATTTCAGGGAGAAACATCAATAACCTCAAATGTACAGATGATACCACCCTTATGGCAGAAAACGAAGAACTAAAGAGCCTCTTGATGAAAGTAAAAGAGCAGAGTGAAAAAGTTGACTTAAAGCTCAACATTAAGAAAACTAAGATCATGGCATCTGGTCCCATTACTTCATGGCAACTAGGTGGGGAAACAGTGACAGACTTTATCTTTTTGGGCTCCAAAATTACTGCAGATGGTGACTGAAGCCATGAAATTAAAAGATACTTGCTCCTTGGAAGAAAAGTTACGACCAACCTAGATAGCATATTAAAAAGCAGAGACATTACTTTGCCAACAAAGGACTGTCTAGTCAAAGCTATGGTTTTTCCAGTAGTCATGTATGGATGTGAGATTT
>NW_011494879.1:5819979-5821916 GCF_000754665.1 Bison bison bison
GATGCTGGGAAAAATTGAAGGCAGGAGGAGAAGGGAACGACAGAGGATGAGATGGTTGGATGGCATCACCAACTCAATGGACATGAGTTTGAGTAAACTCTGGGAGTTGGTGATGGACAGGGAGGCCTGGCGTGCTGCAGTCCATGGGATCTCAAAGAGTTGGACGGACATGACTGAGCGACTGAACTGCACTGCACGGATTCAGGTATTTTGGACCAGCCAGGTGATGGGAACTGGGGCTGCAGACCTAAGGGATAGCTAGACTATGGCTTCTGTACCCTCCTGCACTGTTCTGTGCTGTGACACTCGCCTTGCAATCCCGTGAGGGTCCTGAACGTACGAGTAAAGGATTTACTCTTAGTCTCTGTTTTCACTGGGCCCTAAACTCTGTCCCCTTTACTGTTGGACATGGTCAGACCCAGAGCTCACGTTCACCTGAGGCAAGCACAGCCCGGTGGGTCACCTGCCTCTCTGGATTCTGCCTTCCTTAGATCCGGGCTGGTAATTTCTCACTGTCTCATGAGCCACTTTATGCTTCAAAGATACTCTTATCACATTAATTATACCCAGAATATTAAACCATCTTCAGCAGAGGGGCTTGTCTGAATAAGCTTCCTCACTGTGTTCCCCAGCATAAGGCACTTGACACTGTGGAATCCAGCCTTTGACCTGTGAAGCTGAGCAAGGCCACAGCCCATCCAGACGTCAGCCTACTTTGTGCAACAGATCCCCCTTGGCACAAGCAGCATCCTAAATACAGACTGCGGCTGTCAAGAACCCAGTCTTCCAGGAGCCCATAGCACATGGGGCGTGTCTCATAAAGATGCAATGTGATGCCACGTGATGAATTCTGTAGCTGAGTTATAAGGTGCTGGGAGGTGCTGGGAAAGCCTACACTCTGCAACAGGAGGGAAAACCAACTCTGAATGGGAAAAACTCTTTCGAGAAGAGTGGAATGAATAACATTTAGCTGGAGTTTTGAAAGATTAGGAGTTTACCAGATGGAAAGGAATAGAAGGGTACTCTGGATAAGGAAAAGCATATGCAAATATGTGGAGTCATCAAAGGCTGTGAATAAGTCTTCATTCATTAACTCCCACGTGCCCTGCTGGGCGCAGGGTTCTATTGCCCATAAAGGATATGATATCCCCACCCAGAGCAGCCCACATGAGGACACAACTGGAGAAAAACCCAGCGCTGTTAACATTAACATCAGTTAATCCTCCCCAACAAGAATATCACTTCTCCTAAAGTTTACAGATCTCTACGCAGGGCACACAATAAACATAAAATAGTTCCTGAATCAGATTCAATGTCACTTTGATGGGTAGTCATAATTGGAGAAGACAATGGCACCCTACTCCAGTACTTTTGCCTGGAAAATCCCATGGATGGAGGAGCCTGGTGGGCTGCAGTCCATGGGGTCGCTAAGAGTCAGACACGACTGAGCGACTTCACTTTCACTTTTCACTTTCATGCATTGGAGAAGGAAATGGCAACCCACTCGTGTTCTTGCCTGGAGAATCCCAGGGACGGGGGAGCCTGGTGGGCTGCCATCTATGGGGTCGCACAGAGTCGGACACGACTGAAGCGACTTAGCAGCAGCAGCAGCAGCAGCATAATCCTGAGTTTGTCTATGTAGCAGTTGGTGTAAGAGTAAAAATAGCACAATGCAGAAAAGGGTTCAAGGCCCAGTTTTGCCACTTAATCATGATGTGCCTTTGGGTGGACTGTGAGGCTCTATGAGCCTCAGTTTACTCATCTGTATAATAGGTACTTAGCCTTGAGGGCCACAGAGAGAAGACAGATTGTCTATCTCATCCTTAGTATAATACCTGCAAACACCATGACAAACATCTGACCCAGTGTCCAGCCCAGAGTAGCCTCTGACCTGGCCCAGCGAGAAGAGAACCTGAAGGCATGAGGAGGAGGAGAGC
>NW_011494879.1:5822016-5828766 GCF_000754665.1 Bison bison bison
CAGGAAGATCTTGTGTTTGAGGCCTGAGAGGTTCAGGAGAGCACTTTCTTCCCTAAGAAACTAGTGTTTCTTGGGGATTGTTACCTGAGGTGCTGAATAGAAGCGAGCTGACCCCGGGTATATCTGACCACACAGGCCCCGTGGTATGGTCCATGGTGGCTAATCCGCTACTGTGGGCATCCCATGCCCTGGCTAGAAGAGCCTGTCCTGCCCACCTGGCGCTCTCTCCATGTGGAGTCAGGCTGCACAGCAAAGGTGCACAGACTTGGTCCTGGGATACCTCAGGGGCCACGGGGGCTGCTGGATGCTGGAGATCTGCCAGGTGGAGTCAGTGTTCCCCAAAGATTCCCTTGAAAATTCACCGTGCCTCTGGGGAGTGCAAAGATGAAGAGGAGATGCTTCTCACATCAGCAAGGAATTCACAGTGGGAAGAGGGGGTGATGAACACGAGAGCAAGCAGGGGAAATCACGTGCATGCACACACACACACTTGCACACACACACACATTCTCACCTCTTCTGCCTCCTAAAACAGCCCATTTCATCTCAGGCAGTTCAGACTATCTGAAAATTCTTTTAAATTTCTTTTTAATAAAAAATTAATTGTGGTGCAATACACAGAATCTAAAATGTACGATTTTAACCATTTTTAAGTGTACATTTCAGTACTAGGTGCATTTACATTGTTTTACAACCAACCTCCCAAACTCCTTTCATCTCACAAAACTGAAACCTGTCCCCAGTAAACAACTCTCACCCCACAATCCCCAGCAATCACCATCCTGCTTTCTGTCCTACAAGAGTGACTCCTCTGGACACCCCACCTAAGTGGAAACATGCAATATTTGTCATCTTGTGCCTGGCTCATTTCACTTAGCATAATGTCCTCAAGCCTCATCCATGTTGTAGCCTATGTCAGGACTTACTTCCTTTTTAAGGTGGAGTAATATTCCCCTGTACGTATATACCATGTTTTGTTTATCCATTCATCCATCAAGGGACACTTGGGTGGCTTCTGCCTTTTGGTTATTGTGAATAATGCTCTTATGAATATAAAGCCTCCTACCTTCAGTTCTCTCAGGCACATAAGAAAGCTTTCTTTTACTGACACCAATCTGCCTCCCTGCAGTTTTCAGTCGCTGAGCTTAGTTATAGTCTCAGGGACAACACAGAAGAAAAGTAATACTTTTTACCCAACCATTCTTTAGCCATTTTTTTCATGAAGTCATCCAGTAGGGACCCTAGTTCTTTCTTGCCCATTTCTGCTGGAACCAGCTTTTGTCATCACCAGATGGGGGCTTTTCCTTTCATCACTAGATTTTGTAAGGGTTGTTCAGATATAGTTTCTGCCCTCAGGAGGACAGCTGAGGGATTCCCTGGAGGTCCAGTGGTTAGAACTCCATGCTTTCACTGATGAGGGCCTGGATTCAATCCCCGGTTGGGCAACTAAGATCCCATAAGCAAAAAAAAAAAAAGGCAACTGAGTGAAAGACTGCTCAGATTGGAATCAAACATTTGCATAATCACCCTATTTCCACTTCCCTGAGCTGTTCTACTCACTATTGAGGGTGACACGCTGCTGGCCAAGCAAGATGGCAATGACATATGAGGTCCATTGCGTACGAGGACTGGACACCCTGAAGCTGCACTCAGACGGAAGGTCATACTCTTTCTTCTTTAACTTTCCTGACAGTTCAGCTTTGTGTTTTCACTTTTTCACCTGTGTTCCTTTCTGCGCTTGTGGTTTGCAAGTGTGGTTCTTTCTCTTGTTAATCTGTCTGTAACTTGACTTAGATGCAAAATGCATTAGACACCCTCCCAGCTTGACCCACCCTGGATTTCCCAGAAGATCCAGCTGGTGGAAGCTTCGCAGGAGCTTGGACGAACAGCAGAGACAGCAGCCCCTGGTGGCCACTCCAGGCCGAGTGCAGACGCAAGCTGCCGCCTCCAGCCAGCTGCCTGCATGCCTGTCCTGGTCAGTAGGACAGACTTCTGTCCAGCCCCAGGGAGGCTATGGCGCCTGGGCTGGGGCCATGGGAACCGGGCTGAGCTCAGGGCGAGCGTGTGACGTGTCATCACTCCGGGTCTTGGGGAGGCTGAATCACACCACACCATGGCAGAATGAGAAGCAGGAAGCATATGTGGAAGAAATGAATAAGATGATTTCTTAAAGCCTCCCATGTCTCTTACAACTAGGGGTTTTGGAAAAAAAGTGAAGTATCTATAGAAAATCCAGTGCATATTTTATTTAACAATATGTGGAAATTCCATGGACAGAGGAGCCTTGTGGGCTACAGTCCATGGGGTTGCAAAGAGTTGGACAACACTGAGTGACTAAACCACCACCTTTATATCCTGCTTCTTTTGTTCTTAACATTTAGGTTTTAACAGTTTTATACATGTATATGTACACATATCAATAATATATATAATTAACAGGGGACAAGCTGTAGACATTTAAATAATACAATTTGATAGGTTTTGACACGTGTATAGGACATGGCAACCCACTCCAGTATTCTTGCCTGGAAAATTCCACGGACAGAGGAGCTTTGTGGGCTATAGTCCATGGGGCTACAAAGAGTCAGTTACAACTAAGGGACTGAGCACACACACACTATGATCTTACTGACATAAAAGATACGCACAAAAGAGAGAGAAAACTGGAAGGAACCACATCAAATTGTATCAGTAATATCTGCAGAGTTTATTTGGAAATCTTTATTTCCTTTATATATTTATATACATATTTTTGTTTTGTTTTGTTTTCTCACTTTTCTACAATGAGCAAACATTCTTTTATAATTGTAAAGTGAAGCTAATTATAGGGCTCATCTTTTTATTTAAACCCTTTCATAAGTAAGGTCATTTTAAGGTTTTTTTTTTTAATTGGAGAGAACGGCCAAGAACAAAATTTTTCTCATGCACATGTATATTACCTATTCTAAATTCAAAAATAAACACTTAAAAGTAAGCATAACCTTTGCTGGGTTGGACTCATATTCAGTGACTGGGACACATCTTTACAGTCAGGGAAATGGGCGAAGGTTCCTAGATCCAGGGAATGGAGACTTATTTCAGAGAAAAACTGAGCCCCAGAGAAGTTGGGGAACAAGTGAAAATCCCTCCTGATGGCAAATTGGCTCAGTCAAAACTCTAACTGAACTTCCCTGGTGGTTCGGTGGCTAAGTACTGTGCTTTCATTGCAGGGGGCCCGGGTTCCATCCCTGGTTTGGGAACTAGATCTTAACGTGCCACAACTAAGAGGTCACATGCTGCAACTAAAGATCCTGAGTGCTGGAAAGAAATTCTAATATACACAGGGCTCTGCAGAGGGTGTGTTCAGAAAGACTCGGACTGGCTCTTTCCAACTGCATGGCCTTGGCCAAGTTAACTGCCTCTCTGGGGCTTCTCCCCTCCCCTATGACATGAAGTTAGGGGAAAGTGACAGCAATTCGGCAAGGACCTATTCTGACAAGGATTAAGTAAAACACTGGATGTTAGGAACGGGCTCTCGGAATAGCCTGAGTAAATAGTGTCTGTATTACAACATATTAACGATTTCTGAGCAACTGTAAGTGAACCTCAGAGCCCTCTGTTTAGTAGAAATCAAAATTGGTACAGGACAGGGACCAGACTTCATTCTGGGTCTTTTTCATTTTTGTTCTTCTGCCTCTGCCCCTGGGTGACCAGCAACATGCTTACATGCACAGGCTCATGAAAACGCTCAAAGAAAAGGATGCTGGTGACAGATGTATTAAATAAATAATTGGGAGTCTCACAACTTTTAGTAAAAATGGTATTATCCCTAAGCATATAAACATCTGAATGAACAAGGAGGCTGCCAAAAATAACATTCAGGGCATATTATGAGGGCAAGGTGGAGTACCTTTATCAGACAAAATAAAGGTTCTGATGAGTTTGCATGAGGAACACTCAGGATTACTGAATGTTAAAAAAAAGTCATTTGGTTGTAATTAATAAATGACTATGTATTTTTTTTTAAAAGTCATTTGGTAAAGAAAAATGGGCCAGGCATTAGAGCTGCTGTGAGTAGAGCATTGGAAGTGCTAGACACCTGGAAAATGAAAAAGGCATGGAACACTCCAGATTGTACACGTGGAAAACGAAAAAGGCATACAACATTCCAGGTTGTCTGTTGATGAGACCTGGCAGACTTGCTGCAAACTGCTCCCTCCACTTACTGGCAGTGTGGCTTTGGGTATGTGATCATTCTCTAGGACTAAAATGGCTTTGTTTATAAAACAGAGAAAGCACTATTTACCTATTTATTAATAACTCAGAGTCTTAGAAAATGTGCAGTAGCCAGAGACCCAATTAAAGGGCATAAACTATAAAGCAGAAAGGCTTAGACTCCACACTTGGCCATATGTGCACGCGTGCATGCTAAGTCGCTTCATTTGTGTCCAACTCTTTGCAACCCCATGGACTGTAGCCCACCAGGCTCCTCTGTCCGTGGGACTCTCCAGGCGAGAATACTGCAGTGGGTTGCCATTTCCTTCTCCAGGGTATCTTTCTGACCCAGGGATCGAACCTGAGTCTTTTATGTCTCCTGCATTGGCAGGAGGGTTCTTTACCACACTAACGCCACCTGGGAAGCCCCCACATTTGGCCATACAAGTAGCTAACTTTCTACCTGAGACCTCTAGAGCCAGGACATGAAGCACCTTCAGCCGTTTTACTCAGTCTCCCCAGAACTGAAAAGAATGGATAGGATTCGGGAGCATCTATTCTGCTATAATAATCTAGGACTCCAGGATTTATTCAAGAAATATCTATGGCACAGAAGATATATACTATCCACACACAAAAGAGCAGCACAGCTGGGAACTTCACCTCCTAATGTCTCTTGACTCCATCTCCCCTTCAGCCCTCTAACTGCCCTGCTTCACTCAGGACCTGCTTGTGTGGACCGCTCCAGCAGTCCCATGAGCCATCTTGCCCCTTGTCTTATTGGGCCCAGTTCATCCTCCCCATGGCTGTTGGCCTAACTTTCCTGAGACACAAAATACCACTCCTCTTAGCCCTTCAAAATACCCACGGCTTTTATGATCAAGTCCAAATGCCTCAACCCGGAACACTCCTAGCATGACATGTCTGGAGCCTGGCATTCATCCTTCTCACCCTCTTCAACTCCACTGTTAGCACCCACACCCTGGGTACCATGTGCCCCAACCACCATTGCTCGCACTCAGGATTCTCTTTGCCCAAATGCTCTTCACTGCTTGTTTGCCCGGCTAGCGCCATAGACCCTTCCAGATCCAGGTCAAGCCCTGTCCTGCTGGGATGCTGATGTGACTTCTCCAGGGGACCGGCTCCTCCTCCAGTGGACTCTCTAGACGGACTGCCCACCGGTGTTCCACTCTGTGGATCTCTCTCGCCCATTACACTGTGAACTTCTTTAGGGCAAAGACTGTGCCATCTGTGTTCATCTCAAGCACCCAGAGTGATGCCCAGCACACAGCAGATGCTCAAACAATACTTGAGAAATGACTGAAAGGGTGAATAAGGCAGCCTCAGCACCCTAGGAGTTTCTAAGATACTCAGCCAATGAGGGTGGGACAGGGGGTGGGATGGGACACTCTCTTTCAGTTTTCATTTTCACTTCTGAAACTTCCAAAGCACTTGAAAACTGAACACAAAGATTGCTTCCATGCCACCTCAGAATTTCCCACGAATTTCTCAACTGTTTATCCCTTTTGAGGGTTATATAACGGAACACTGATGTAATCCTAAAGGAATCTTGTTATATAATTCGCTCCCTCTTGCTGCAGCTCACTTTGGGAGGGTAGCAGGGCATGGGCGGGAGGTGGTCAGGGGAGGAAGACCCTGCACTGTCTAGGTTGGCTCAGTCCTTTCCACCTCTCCCCACCTCCATCTCGCCGAGGAGCTTCCCACTTTCTCCTGCTTGGTGGCTGCCCCCAAGACATTTCCCTCCTGTCCCCAACAGTCGTTAAGTGTGGCCTGTGGGACTCCAGGGCAGGGGGCCGTCTTGTACATCCTCCTCAAGCCCGGGAACTGATCCTACTGATCTCTTTCATTCAGTTCTGCCCGAGTGGTGGCTATTGCCAAAAGAGAGTGCTCATTTGTATTGTCTTTTTCTAGAACAGCGGGGATGTTATTACAAGTGTTCTGGAAGAGAGAAGAGGGAAGCCAAAAAGAAATTGCACAGCATCTTAAAAAGAGCTAGCAGGGTGCGAGTTGCTTGACAACTCGCGAAGTTGGCAAAGATCCTGACGCGTCTGTTGGGCGCCGGGCTTTGCTACCACTGTTTGGCTACTGGTCCCATTTCCTAGGATTCTTCTCTGACAGTGCCCTGGAGGTTGGCTGAGGGGCTAGGTACCAGAGAGACAAGCATCCCCCTGGCCAGCTCCTACCTAGGTTGGAAGGAGCCACAGTTTAAAAAAAAAAAAAAGTTGACCTCTGGCCAGAAGAAAGCCCAGGAGATGCTTTTCTGCTAAGGGATGTCTGGGTCCCTGCCAACCCCCAAGTTGGAGGCAGTTAAACCAGCACCCAGAGGAGGCAGAGAGACTCAGAGGGGATGTCTGGGAAGGAGAGGCCGTGCGATCAGCAAGAGACCCGGTGGGATTCGGGGACGGCCAGACGGTGGGTGACACAGGGCAACGGGGACAGGGCATCGTGCAAGCCCAGGGAGCCTGCCAGGGACTGGGGGCGGTGGGAGGAAGAGGAGCGAGCAGGGAGCGCACGGCGGGACGGCGCCAGGGGCTG
>NW_011494879.1:5829579-5833440 GCF_000754665.1 Bison bison bison
GGCGCGACTGGGGGCCGGGGTGCTGAGCCCGGCCCGGGGCAGGAGGAGGGGCCGGGCTGGGGACGAGATCCCGCGGCGAAGAGGTGGCCGGGGGCGGCTGAGAGCGGGATGCTGGCCGGGGCCTGGCGGTGGGGGCCGAGACCCGGGGAGGTGGTTTGGGGGCTGGTGAGCGCTCTAGGGGAGCCGGCGGCCGGGAGTGGGGACCGAGGGCCGGGTCTGGGGGCACTGGCTCGGGGACGAGGGCACTGGAGCCCGGCATCCTCTCCTCCTCCGACTCCTTCCTCCTCGCCCCTCCCCACCTTGGGTCCTGCGCTTTCTTGCGGGGGTCTGCCCTCCAGTCCCTGGCTCCTGGGGACTAGGGACCCTCCTACTCCCCGCAACCAGTTAAGAACTGAACACCCTGGAGCCCCTACCGGCGCTCGGGCTAACTCGGCCGCGCTTTTTCGTTCCTTTATGGAAAGCACTGCAGAGGCCAACCCGGCTTGCCTGCGGTGATGATGCGCGCGGAGATGACTCCACGGTCCGGTCCAGCCCCAGTGTGGAGCGCATGGGGACGTCACCTGTCCCAGCCTCCTGTTCCTCAAAGATTGAGTTGGGGGAGGGGGGAGGATGGTAAAGATATCTCTGAGGATGGAGTAAGATGACACAGGTGCAGGGCCTCGCACCCTTTCATTTCTGCCCTTCTCCCTCGCGTGCATGGACAGACCTAAGACAGGACAGAAGGAGGGAAAGGAGCGACGCTCTCGGACCGACTACCCCCTCCAGCCTTTCAGCAGGGAGCGGGCAGCAGGAAGTGGTGCCCTGGGTTTCCTGTCCCGCGGCTCCTGCCCCAAAGGCGATCTGGTACCTCATTAGAAACCCTCATCAGAAAGGTAACCACTTTTGAGAAAGAAAACATTTAAAAGGAGACACAGAAAGCATTCTCTCTCCACGCAGGGAAAAAGCCAGTAGGCACTGATCATAATTAATTCTAGCTTTTGGTCACTGGATAGTAAAAAAGAAAGAACAAAAACGTTTATTGTTTTTAAGTGAACCAACCCCAAAAGAAGAACAGCAAACAGGCCAGACGTGTCCAGTTCAAACTGAAACTGATGGTGTAATTGTTGGTTGTGCTTGCATTTAATTTAAGACTTCTTTCTCTCCCTTTGTCACTTATTTAAAAAAAAATCCAACCTCTCCAAAGCAAGACAGCTCCAACATGGTGAGTTTTAACTCCCATCTTGACATTAACCTGAATCCAGATGGGACTGCAGAATAACTGTTAAGATGAATTTTGGCTAACCTTTCTTTTTTTTAAAATGTGCTATCTTAACCATCCAGATGCAGGAGATGGGCTACCTTATCTGGTGTCATTTGGGTGCTCTGAGTCCACAGATGTATCTAGTTTGAAGCTATGGATATAAGTTTTTCTTTAAGAAAACAAATCTCATCTTGAAGTTCTTTAAGCCCGGGGAAAAAAACATTCACAGGGAAAAGAAATTTTTCTTGTACTAAGTTCAACTAAGTTTAATCATTTAAAGGAAAACATGTTTTACTTCTGCCTAAGTAGCGTCTAGTTATGTGACTCATAGTTTAAATATATCCAGAGCTCCCTGTGTTCACCTCCCAGGGCAATTGATTTTTCTGATGGCTCTTAATTCTAACCCTGTTTCCCCAGACTTCTCTGGCTCACTGGGCTTCAGTGAGCATAAGTGCCAAAGCCTGTGTTCTTTCCACTCTGAGAGTGCATTTAAAATCAGCCACATTCTGGGATTGGCTTCCATTTATTCGTGCTTAAAACCCAGATTGATTTTATTAGCACCTTCCCATAACAAGCAAACAGCCTGAATTTTCCCATATGACCAAGGTCACCTAAGATCTTATTTAGAAATAAACAAGAATCTCTTTGTCCCAAAGACAAAGGAATATTGGGACATTTAAAATGGGTCTGATCCCTCTTAGGGAAGCATCCTGGCAGCCACAGTCCTCCAGCTAAAGAACTTCTTTTTTTATATATAATTAAATTTATTTATTTTTAATTGAAGGATAACTGCTTTACAACAGCATGTTGGTTTCTGCCAAATATCAACATGAATTAACCAGAGGTATACCTATATCCTCTCCTTCTTGAACCTCCCTCCCACCTCCTTCCCCATCCCACCCCTCTAGGTTGTTACAGAGCTCCCATTGGAGTTTCCCAAGTCATACAGCAAATCCCTATTGGCTATCTGTTTTACATATAGTGTATGTTTCCATGTTACTCTCTCCATACATCCCACCCTCTCCTTCCTCCCCCCAGCCCCCACCCCTACCCCCTGCCATGTCCAGAAGCCTGTTCTCTAAGTCTGTGTCTCCATTGCTGCCCTGCATGTAGGTTCATCAGTCACTATTAAAAGACTTCTTTATGTAGTGACTGGAGTGGTGGCTGGTGAGGGGGTGGAAGATGAGACTCCGCTTGGGAGCTCCTGGAAAATAAGAACATCCTGCAATGAACAAAGTAAACTTCGGGAGAGAACTGCAGTTCTTGATACTTTCTGCAGGCTGTCCCGACTGATGTTTCTCTTGGCAACGGGACTAGCCTGGCATCTGGACATGAAGGAGGTCCTCCCCTTACTGCAGCCTGGGGACTACCCTCATTGCAGTAGGCTGCCAACACCAGCTCCCTTTTCAAAGCCACACTTAAGTACCCTTCTTCCAGGACTCTCCAGATCTCTTCTCCTTCCTGAGAACCAGTATAATTTCCCACCATTCCTGCCCATCCCAAGCTATTAGATAGGAGAGAGATATTGTGTGGGTGCAGGTCATTATGAATATGCAGAAGGATAATGTTTATATTCAGATGAGAAATGAGACAGTATTTGAAACACGGGCAAGCCAGATTTCAGTTTTGAATGCTTAATCAGTAACTTGAGAGAGCCACAGTGCTATCAATTATTGCTGATACCTTTCCACGGGCAGCATCTCATATAATTGCTATTGTCTTCTTGCAAAGCTCCAAGGTTTTGCATCCTGTTTCATGGCTTCCCCACAGAAAAGGGTAGGAGAAGTAAGGGAGAGTCAACACCATTCATTAAGGACTATTAATGAGTTACAGGACTCTTTTGCAAGATTTACTCAGAAAAAACATATCTTGCTGGTGAGAGGTTGCTGGGCAGCACCAGCTGGGGAGCCCAGTCTGGCACTTTGTGATGGCCTTGGAGGCGGGGAGGGGAGGGGGAGAGGGGATGTGTGTATAATGATGGCTGCTTTGCATTGTTGTATGGCAGAAACTGACACAACATTGTAAAAAATTTAAAAACATATTTAAAATAAAAAATAGAAAAAAAACATATCTTAAGTCCTCAGAACTGGCATGTTTGCATCATGATTGCTTTGGCTCATTCTATAACACCGTAAGAGTCTGACCCCCTGCAGTAAAACATGGGTGACTTACATCCTATTGAACAAAAGGTAGGAAACAGGATTCCTGATGCAGATTTGTCCATTAGTTGACCAGGTCTCACTGCTTAAAGAGACATCTCTGGGCTTCTGGTTCAAAAGGACAGAGCAGGCAGAGTTTGCTTCTCTTGTTCCTTGTTACTCTAAAATTAAGATATTGAAGTTTAAAAAAAGGAAGTTCAGAAAAAGAATAAAAAGGAGGGGGAGTTGGGGAAGGAATTGTAAAAGGGAGAGAAATCCACAAATGAGAGATTTCCACACACTTTTGGAAGATGGAAAGCTGATGGTAGAGAGCTGCCAGATGAAACAGGAAGAGAAGTGACAACCTAAGATATGTTGTCGGGGGCTGGCGGGGAAACAGGGGTCGGCCTTCTGACAGACGAGGCTTGGGACTCTTCCTGTGGACGGTGCTTCACCCCCAAACCCCTTCATGTGTGAGGAAAA
>NW_011494879.1:5833540-5849278 GCF_000754665.1 Bison bison bison
GGGTGGGTGTTTGCTGGTCACTCTAGAGTGGGCTCCCCCAGGTTCTGGTGCCCACACCTGCCCACTGAACCATGGTGATGGCTTCTGTTGGAGGACTGTCCTTCCCCGGGGCAGTGGACAGGGCAGGCCCCCTGACTACATAGTTCAGTATCTGCTGGCCTCAGTGTGGCCCAGTCCCCTCTTCTGGCAGAGCCGCCACCCAGAGGCCACAGGCTGACTCTCCTTTCCATGAACTCATAGTTTTGAGTTGGAGATTTGGAGGCCACTCAAAGCACACTCAGATTCCAGGCTTTGGTAGGGTTATTTATCACCCTGACTCACTGGAAAAGACCCTGATGCTGGGAAAGATTGAAGGCGGGAGGAAAAGGGGACAACAGAGGATAAGATGGTTGGATGGCATCACCAACTCGATGGACATGAGTCTGAGCAAACTCCTGGTGTTGGTGAGGGAGAGGGAGGCCTGGCGTGCTGCAGTCCATGGGGTTGCAAAGAGTCGGACACGACTGAGTGACTGAACTGAACTGATCACCCTGAGGAAACTGTGTAGCAGAAAGGGAGGTGGGGAGGGGGCAAGGAAGCCTATGCAAATGTGGCCATTAACATGCTCTGCCTATCACAGAAGTCAACCTTTGCAGTACCACTGGCTAAAAGGAGGGTGTAACACGGGACTTGCCTGGTAGTCCAGTGGTTAAGAATTGCCTTGCAATGCAGTGGATGTGGGTTCCATCCCTGCTCGGGGACCTAAGATCCCACATGTGCAGGGCAACCATCCCGTGCTACAACTACTGAGCCCATGTGCCCAACGCAAGATCCCACGTGACACAATGAAGACCCAGTGTGTTGTCACTAGACCTGATGCAGCCAGTGAATCAACACACTTTTTAAAGGAGTAACATACTTGAAATGTCCCACTTTAAGCTTAAACGTTGTCACCAAGAATGGCAATTCCGCAATGTGGAAGTTGTCCTATTTGGATGGTCCATTCTGCACAGAAACAGCCTATGGTCCCAGAGAGGTGGAAAAACATACAGTTCCCCACTTCCCACTGGAGACCTGAGAATGAACTAGTGAGTTAACGAGCTGAAGGGACAGAGGTCTCTGCTTAAAGCTCAGGTTAAACATTAAATCTCTTGACTTTTTTGTTCACAGCTCTTTAACTTGTCAAGTGGAGCTGAAGTCCTAGCCTGCTCATAACTGTTCCTGATGAACGCTGGTGAGCTGTTTGCACAAGTCCTCCTGCTGGGAAGGCTCTCAGGAACACAACTTCCTCCTCTAGGCCATTGACTGCCTCTTCCTAAGAGGCTGCCCCAGTGCCCTTCCAGGCTGTAACTCACTGAAGGAGCCTCTCAAGAGCCTTCTGAGGTCCTCTGTTTTATGGATGCAAAGCTGAGGCTTAGAAGAGCGGGATACCTAAGTTCTCAAAGCTAGTAAATAGCAGAGCTGGGACTTGAACCCAGGTCTGTCTAGTCCACAAGGTCTTTTTATCATGCTGCTGCTGCTAAGTCACTTCAGTCGTGTCTGACTCTGTGTGACCCCATAGATGGCAGCCCACCAGGCTCCACCGTCCCTGGGATTCTTTCATCATGCTAACTATGCCCAAATAAATGAGAAACCTAGCCGAATAGATAAGTTGACCTCTGAGTAGAAGGAACTACTACTCTGGTACCCAGGGCTACCGTGCAGGGAGGGTGACCAACCATTCCTGCTTGCCTGGGTCTGGGGGTATTTCTGGGTCATGGAATTTTCAAGCAGATGAGTAGATCACCCTCCATGTAGGGTTGCACAGGTTGCTCATGGAACAAAAATACCAGACCAAGCAGCAAGTCAAGGCTGCAATCCAGCCACGTTCCATTTGCCAGGCTGTCCCCTGGGAAGCAGAGTTGCATCCCCCAAGATAAGGGCAACATGGGCTCTACCAAGGCTCCACCAGTTCTTCTGACACTGTTGACCCAGTAGTGATGAAGGTAATGACTTCATTTTAAACTAAGCTTTTACCCTATCTTGCCAAAGAATTTCTCCCAATCCCTGTACACACACGCACACAACATCAAAACACAAAGTCCCAGTCATGTTCTTACAAACTAGTCCAGTCACAGATGGGAAAGGAAGCTGGAGAAATATAGTAGATCTAGAATGCAGTGTCTGGTGGTCTCCAGTACTGCTCTGCAAATGCTTCCTCCTGGATGTAGGAGTGGGATGACTTCCCCTCATGGGACCGGATGGTCCTGGGACAATCTTGTGTGAAAAAAAGTGAGTGTGTCATTTATGGACTGGAGCAGTCAATTCTGCTGAAATAGCCCCTCAAATTCTCTTTTTCCACCGTGGAGATGGACCATGTTCAAGCTGGTGGCAGCTCTGTCAGTGAGCGTTCTGGAGCATCCCGCTCATGATGGATGAGCTAAAGAACTCATCTTGAGTTCTAAGAACTAAATCTTGGCTGTTCCAAGCCAGTTCCACTGGGGCTGTTTCTTCCTGTGACATAATCCAGGCTACTGACAATGATACTCTAAAGTAAAGACATTGATGCTGGGGCTTCCATGGTGGTCCAGTGGCTAAGACTCTGAGCTGCCAGTGCTGAGGGCAGGGGGTTTGTTCCCTGATAAGGGACCTAGATCTCACATACCCCAACTCAAAGGTCCTGCATGCTGCAACAAAGATTGAAGATCCCATGTGCCACAACTAAGACTCAGTGCAGCCAAAAAATAAATATATAATTTTAAAATTAAAGAAAAAATTCCCCCAAATATAAAAGATATTGACACTCAATTCTGTGAATGAGGCAGGCTCCTAGAAAGTAAAAAAGTCAGGTTTGTAGTTGTCACAGACCACTATTTCCTTGGAGACTTAAAACATGAGTATGTTTAATAGTCATTAGTCATATATATATATATATATTTAGTAAAAGTTACTTTAATGGTAGTTGTGATGGTTAATCTTATGTGCCAACTTGACAGATCTAAGGGATGCCCAGATAGCTGGCAAAACATTATTTCTGGTTGTGCCTGGGAGGGTGTTTCAAGAAGAGTCGGTGGACTCAATGTAGTCGAGGCCTTCACCAATGCAGTTGAGGGCCCGCAGGGAACAGAAAGTGGGGGAAGGGAAGATTCTCGCTCTCTGCCTGAGCTGGGGCATTGTCTTCTCCTGCTTGTGGACACCAGCCGCCCTCATCCTCAGGCCTTCAGAGCCAGACTCACTGACATCACTGACTTTTCTGGGTCTCCAGCTTGCAGATGGCAGGTTGTGGGGCTTCTCATCCTCTATAACCCTGTGAGCCAATTCCAGTACTGTGTCCTCTTATATACATCTCTTTATGTATTCTTTTGAGCTTCCCAGGTGGCTCAGTGGTAAAGAACCTGCCTGGCAATGCAGGAGACGCAGGAGACATGGGTTCAATCTCTGGGTAGGGAAGATCCCCTGGAAGAGAAAATGGCAACCCACTCCAGCATTCTTGCCTGAAAAATCCCATGGACAGAGAAGCCTGGGGGACTACAGTCCATGGGGCCTCAGAGAGTGGGACGTGACTGAGCACAAGTATCCTGATGGTTCTGTTACTCTGAGAGGCCTGACTAATACAGTAAGTCACATAAAATCCCTGAGTAATAAAAGAGGCAGATTTCCTTTCCTACATTTTCCCCCTCACTTTTTAACATAGCTTTTTATTTTATTAACTAGTGTTTTAAACTACAAAGCATGCATGCTTATGGCAGAGGAAAAAAAGTACAATGAGTGCAGAAAGATAAACGTATAAATAAAGCATGCTCTATACCACAGGCCATCCAGGTCTCCCAAGGTAATCACTGTTAATGGTTTATTGTGTTGGCAACCCACTCCAGTATTCTTGCCTGGAGAATTTTACGGACAGAGGAGCCTGGCAGGCTACATACAGTCCATGGGGTCACAAACAGTTGGACACGATTGAAGTGACTTAGCACGCATGCACATGTATCGTTTTAGTGATTCCTTTCCTGCATTCCTCCCTGGAGGAGGGCATGGCAATCCACTCCAGTATTCTTGCCTAGAAAATTCCATGGACAGAGGAGCCTGGCGGGTTACAGTCGATGGGGTCGCAAAGAGTCGGACATGACTGAGCGACTAACACTTCCTACATTTGTTAAAAGGTTAACACCTCTAGTGTATGAAGGTTTGCTTCAAAGACCATTTGTCAAAAAAAAAAAAAAGGAGTTCTCTGGTGCGCCAGTGGTTAGGACTCTGTTTTCACTGCGGAGGGCACAGGTTCAAGACTTGTAGATCATTTGTCTTATGAAGCCTGAAATATGTCCATCTGGCCCTTTACACAAACTGCGTGGAGCCCTGGTTTAGTTGAAAGTGCTCTGAGTTTCGTCCCAGATGATAGGGTTTATTCATGAAAGAAAAGGAAGTTAATATTAACCACCTACAGTTTTTAGTAACTTATTTCTGCCTTCATACCTAACTCAGCGTGCTCACTTGGGGCCCCAGGTGAGATTGTCGAGTTATGAAATCCAAAGGAAAAGGTTCTTGTAGACAAATAAGCCCTCTTAATATTTAAATTCCTTCTTGTGTATGAACCAGAAACGAGATCTGAAAGTCACCTCTCTTTTTATACTTCTAGATTTTATTTTTTCTCTACGGATAAAATGTTATCAGCATTTCCTTCCTGTCCTTTCTCTTATTTAGATACAAATAAAAAGTCTTTCTGAGTTTTTGCAAGTATCAACCCTAGGAATATATTGAGTTATTTTTAATCTACTCAGGAATACTTATCCAAATATGTTTTGATTATTTAAACTGAAAGCAAACTTACACCAAAATGAAATCACCAGAAAAGAAACTCAATCTGTTTCTAGTATATATCTCACAGAAATGCAGTTTGACTCAACTCTATAAGCACTTGTAAAGCTTTTACCATGTGATAAACTTGGGGAACATATAAATAAATGATTCATAGTCCCTGGCTTCAGGAACTCAGAGACCAGTGAGGGAGACAGCTGTGTTCAAAAATTAAAATAGAGAAATGTGACATAACAGGTATAAATACTGAGGAAAGACAAGGTAAATGAGTTAATAAGTCTAGGAGAGGTCAATAAAGCATCATGGAGAAAACACTAGAGCTGGGTGTTAAAAGGAGGAGAGTTTCCAAAATGCAGATGAGAAAGGATCAAGATGTGGAAGGACATATGGATGCTCCCTATGCTGGAGGGTGAGGAGGGAAATGAGAGTTGGTGCCCTCTGGTCCAATGCCCTCCTGGTCCTTAGCTTACTGCTATAGTGGGGAAGGCAGCACCCTAATTTTTTAAAAAGAATCCTGCGTTTGGTACAAAATGAAATCCTAAATTAAATGATGGCTTCTCCAGCCCCAGACCATCACCCCCTCCGGGGACAGACAGATGTCATTCTGCCACTTGGAGCACGTGGTCCTCCACGTGTGGCAGCCACGGCGAGAAGGAGCACACAGCAAAGGCTGGGGTGTGGGGTCGCCCCTGAGGGAGCCTCGGATAGGGCATGCTCAGAACAGAGTCCTGAAGAAGGAAAAGTGGCTCCTGCGGGGTCCCCAGGCAAAGATTTCAGAGCTATTGTTTACTGAGAGCTAAGATGCCCTGGCACTCTGTGAGCTTCTGATGGTTTGACCCTTGGGAGCATCACGGGGTAGAGTCTGTGGTCCTCCATTTGATGGATGGGGCACTGAGGCTCAGAAAGCCCAAGACACTTGGCCACAGTCACACAGTCAATCTGTGCTGGAGCCTCCGGTGGTCTTGCTACAAATCCCTACCGGCCCCCAACACCTGTCCTAACACTGAGCCCAGGTACCTGGGCCCTGGCTGTCCCTCCGTTACCAACGAGCCACCCTAACTAGCAGAGCAGCAGACGGTGACATAAATGGCTTTGGTGACAGTTTTAAAGCATGTGCTCCTTTAGGCTCCATGAGGAGCCTCTTTCCTAGACCAGGGAGTATCAGCATCTTCCAGACCCTGGGGAGATCCCAGTCCATCTTTCAGCTTTGACCTGGCGGCACCATACCCTCTCCAGCACTGCCCCACCCCAAGGAAAGCTTCATCTGACTGTGCCTGGAGCAGCCACGACCACCACTGTGACATCATGCCTCTCTAGGTCCAAGCAAGAGCTGAACACCAGCTGCTCTGAAAGCAAACTTTGGTTGCCATGGTAACTGGGCCATCAGCCTCTTCCTGATTTTAACAGTGCCAGCAACACCACTGTGTCTCAGCTCCAAAAGGCGCCCGCAGCAGCTCACTGTCTGGCTGGGCACAGTTGGGGCGGAACTCCTGTGGTCGGGGTGAGATGAGGTGAGGGGAATGAGGAGGGTGGGGGCCAAGGGGGAGGTGCAGAAGGGCCTCTCCTTACTGGCTGCCATGTTCTTCAGCCCCAGGGAAAATTTCAGAGTCAGTGCTTTGATCCTGACCGAGGGGCCCTCCCTTTCCTTAACCATCTGTGTTTTGTTGGGGAAACACAAGGGGTGGGGGGATGTTTCTCTGCCTCTTAGACCCAGCTCTGTGGATCGGAAGTGGCCGTGGTGACCAGGGGGTTTGGTGGTCCTCGGCTGTGAGGTGGGGATCAGGGTGGTGGCCCGGGGAAGGGAGACACCAAGCTTGGGTTGCTCCTCTCTTGGTGGGGGGTGGGCTCCCTGGGTGGTTGACCAGAGCTCCACCCTGGCCCCAGACTCCTGCCCAGACCTGGGGCCCAAGGAGAAAGGACAGAGGTGCCAGGCAACTGCCAAGGAGACAGAGAAACCATCTCGAGTTGAAGGAGAAATCCTAAATTAAAGGAGACGTGACAGAAAACTCAGGGAGGGACCCTGTATCATCAAAGTGGCAGTACAGTAGGGCACAGGGAACTCTGCTCAGTGTTATGTGGCAGCCTGGGAGGAAGGGGAGTGTGAGGGAGAAGGGATACATGTGTTAGGCTGGTAGAATGGGAAGAAGGAGTACAGAATAGCGGTGGCTAAAAGACAGAGAGGGAAAAGCCCCCCAAAAATAGAAAAAGGAAGGTCCGAGGACCCGAGTGAGAACCTCAGGTGAAACACACAGCCCTCCTGGCTAGCCCAGTTTACATAGGGCAGGCTCAGGGGAAGGAGAAAAAAACATATAAAAAGAGGAGCCAAAATTGAACTGCTCTCTTCTTTTGGGTCGGCCTGCCCTCACGCCTCAAGGACGTATTTTCCTTTGCTTGCCAAATAAAACTGAGCTGTAACGAGCTGTAACACTGGTCTGCCGCTTCAAACTTCTGCTGTGGCGAGACAGAACCAAGGAAATTACACACTCCCCTGACACATGTACATGTATGGCTGAGTCCTTTTGCTGTCCACCTGAAACGATTACAATATTGTTAATCGGCTATCCTCCTATGTAAAGTAAAAAGTTGGAAAAAAAAAGGCAGTAGGGGGAAAACTCTGGAAATCTGTGTAAAGTCTGCAGTGTAGTTAGTGGTGTTGCACCAAAGTTGATGTCTTATTTTTAAACTTTTCTGTGGTTATGCCACATGTTAACAGTAGGGGGAGCTGGCTGCAGTATAGAAACTGTACAGTTCATCTCTTCCATAAGCCTGAAATTATTTCAAAATAAAAAGTTTCTAAAATTGTGTATTTTTCTTCATGGAAATAAAAGGAGGTTCTGGCTTCAGTATCTTGGCACACTGTAAAATAATTTTGTCATACTGCCTATGTGTTTGCCCCTCTAATTCTGGCACAGTCATGCCATCCAGACCACTGGGCAAAGGTCTAGAGAGACCATGGACAGCAGAGACGAGAACTGGCCTCTTCTTTAAAAAAAAAAAAAAATACAACTTTTGATTTTGTATTGGGGTATAGCCAGTTAACAATGTTGTGATAGTTTCAGGTGGACAGTAAAGGGATTCAGCCAAACATATACACGTATCCATTTTCCCTCAAACTTCCCTCCTCATCTGGGCTGCCACATAACATTGAGCAGGGTTCCCTGTGCTATACAGTAGGTCCTTCTTGGTTGTCCAGTTAAAATATAGCAGTGTGTACATGTCCATCCCAAACTCTCTAACTATCCCTTCCCCCTAGCAACCGTAAGTTCGGAGAACTGGCCTCTTCTTAATGCTACAGCATCATTCTAAAGTCCCTATTATTCCAGTTACTCAGTTACTTGGGGGTCCTTCTTGACTCCTCTTCTCTTACAGCCCCCCTTTAAGCCACCAGCAATTCCCTTAGTTCTGCCTTCTGACTCCATATCTAGAATCTGGCCCCTTCTCACCACCTCCATTGCCGTCTCTCACCTCTCTCCAGCCTCCCTGGACTCCTTGCTCATCCTCAGCCATGCCAAACACACACACCTCAGGGCCTTATGCACTGATTGTGTCTGCCTCACCTTTCCAGAAAGCTGTACAGCTCATATCTGTCCGTATCTCACCCCCCGCAATGTCCCCTCGCATTTCATTATCACAAGGAAGCTTATTCTAAATTAAATCTCCCCTCCTACACTTCAGACCCTCTTTATTTGGCTCTATTTTCTTTCCATAGCCCATTCTCCTTCTAACATACAATTTGATATACTTATTAATTATGTTGATACTTTGCTTCTGCTTTTCTCCTGCTAGAATACAAGCTCCCAGGGCCAGGATTTTTTCTGTGTTGTCCCTGATGGTGACCCCAGCATCTAGAATAGTGGTTGGCCCTTGGTAACTATTTGCTGAGTCAGTGACTAGTGGGAGAGAAGTCACTCTTTCTCTCCAGGGACAAGCAGGGGCAAACTGTTCACAGAACTGTTCTGTTGTAGGTGTTTGTTTCTCCAGAACAGAAATATGTCACATGCACGTGGTTCTGCCAAGCCCAACCCAGAAATGGGGTCTGTTCTCAAGTGTCAGCTTTATGGGGCAGTGGCACCTTGGAAGTGGAGACACTCGGGTGTGACTCTGACACCATCTCTGTAGCTTAATCTCATGGTGCCTCAGTCTCTTCATGCATCAAATGGGGATTAATAGTACTTGCCTCATCAAGCTGCTGTGAGGAGTGAATAAAATTAAATGTGGTCATGCATGTCAAGCCATCAGCACAAAACAGTGTCTAGCCCATAACAAGCACTCAAAGAATGTGAGCTCAGATGCATTTGTAAAAGGTGACTGTTTAAAACAGCGTCTAGCCCATAACAAGCACTCAAAGAATGTGAGCTCAGATGCATTTGTAAAAGGTGACTGTTTAAAATCCAAAATACATTTTGCAAGAGAATGAATAGAAAAAGCTAATTATTCCTTAGAGCTCATGAGAAGACTTTGGTAATTGAACTGAGGATGTATAATCAGCCTAAGGCTGATCCCAGTTCTGTGAACATTCATTGGGGACACGCTGGCCAGTGCAGCCATGACAGGCAGTTCTTACTTCTTAACCACTGCACAACTTGGTTTTGCCTGCTGGCTCCAGACTCATTTTATCAATAGGATCAGAAAGCAAAGTAGGGCAGAACTCAAAGAACCTTCAGCAATGCATGCATGCGTGCGAAGTCACTTCAGTCATGTTCGACTCTTTGTGAACCTCGTGGACTCTAGCCCTCCAGGCTCCTCTGTCCACAGGGCTCTCCAGGCAAGAATACTGGAGTGGGTTGCCATGCCCTCCTCCGGGGGATCTTCCCTACCCAGGGATCAAACCAGCGTTCCCTATGCCTCCTGCACTGGCAAGCAGGTTCTCTACCCCTAGCACCACCAAGGAAGCTTACCCTTAGCAACAACAGTCTAAAGGCCACCCTTCAGCATGATCAAGCTGAGGCCTGGAGAGGGTGCAAATGCCATGCCCAGGGTCACACAGCTGGCATGCACCTCACACTGCTTCCCTCCTCCAAGCTCCACGTCCTGCTGTAAGGACTGAATGAAGCCCGTGGATGAAGCATCTTAACCAGGTGCCTGTTACACTGAGCACACAGCTTCCCAGCGTCACCAGCTGGTGAGGGAGAGGAATTCAATACAGGTCTGTCTGCTTCCAGAATCATCTCTTTGATGCTCTTGATGTCAACCACATTAATAACTGATGAAGAATTGATGCTTTTGAACTGTGATGTTGGAGAAGACTCTTGAGAGTCCCTTGGACAGTAAGGAGATCCAACCAGTCCATTCTGAAGGAGATCAGCCCTGGGATTTCTTTGGAAGGAATGATGCTAAAGCTGAAACTCCAGTACTTTGGCCACCTCATGCGAAGAGGTGACTCATTGGAAAAGACTCTGATGCTGGGAGGGACTGGGGGCAGGAGGAGAAGGGGACAACAGAGGATGAGATGGCTAGATGGTATCACTGACTCGATAGACGTGAGTCTGAGTGAACTCCTGGAGTTGGTGATGGACAGGGAGGCCTGGCGTGCTGCGATTCATAGGGTCGCAAAGAGTCAGACACAACTGAGCGGCTGAACTGAACTGATAGTGAAAGTGAAAGTCGCTCAGTCGTGTCTGACTCTTTGCGACCCCACAGACTACACAGTTCATGGAATTCTCCAGGCCAGAATACTAGAGTCGGTAGCCTTTCCCTTCTCCAGGGAATCTTCCCAACCCAGGGATCGAACCCAGGTCTCCTGCATTGTAGACAGATTCTTTACCAGCTGAGCCACCAGGGAAGCCCAACAATACTGGAATGGGTAGCCTATCCCTTCTCCAGAGGATCTTCCCGACCTGGGAATCGAACTGGGGTCTCCTGCATTGCAGAGGGATTCTTTACCAATTGAGCTATCAGGGAAGCCCTTAACTGACTCTGCATGGATTAAAATGTCTCCTTTGTAACATGTCCTGGAGTCCTCCATACAATGAACGACTATGCCACTTCTCTCGGCCTCGGCACGTGGGGCCTGGGCTTCCTTCTTCCATGTCTTATTCTGTCATGTGTCGCCTCACAGTCGCTCTCACAGCTTCTGGAGAGCAGCAAGGCTGCCTTCTGTTTGGTTCCCAGCCTTGAGCAGAAAAAACTTGTTTGCGTCCCAAAGGCCAAGCACGCCCCCTGCTGACCACTAGTGGGATACTTTCTCCAGGACAAGAATCCCAGTTGGAGCTGCGTAAGGCAAATAGATGGGGAGAAAATGGAAACAGTGGTGGATTTTATTTTGGGGGGCTCCAAAATCACTGCGGACGGTGACTGCAGCCATGAAATTAAAAGATGCTTGCTCCTTGGAAGAAAATTTATGACAAACCTAGACAGCATAATGAAAAGCAGAGACATTACTTTGCCAACAAAGGTCTGTCTAGTCAAAGCTATGGTTTTTCCAATAGTCATGTATGGATGTGAGAGTTGGAATATAAAGAAAGCTGAGCACAGAAGAATTGATGCTTTTGAACTGTGGTTCTGGAGAAGACTCTTGAGAGTTCCTTGGACAGCAAGGAGATCCAACCAGTCAATCCTACAGGAAATCAACCCTGAATAGTCATTGGAAGGACTGATGCTGAAGTTCCAATACTTTGGCCACCTGATGTGAACAGCCAACTCATCGGAAAAGACGCTGATGCTGGGAAAGATTGAAGGTGGGAGGAGAAGGGGGCAACAGAGCATGAGGTGGTTGGATGGCATCATCGACTCAACGGACATGAGTTTAAGTAAACTCCGAGAGATGGTGATGGACAGGGAAGCCTGGCATGCTGCAGTCCATGGGGTCACAAAGAGTCAGACATGACTTAGGGACTGAAGAACAACAATAAGGGGGCTCCCAGAACCTCCACATGGGAGAGGTGGAGGGGCTGTCACCTGCCCCTAAACTGAGGGAGTGGGAGTGGCTATGGACCTTGACTGATGCCCTTTGGAAAACCACTGTTTGGAATGAGTTGTATGTTAAATCTCATGAGCCTTGAGGGCCTTGTAAGGACTTGCACTTCTGCTCTGCGTGGGA
This sequence comes from Bison bison bison, assembly GCF_000754665.1. Lineage (NCBI taxonomy): Eukaryota > Metazoa > Chordata > Mammalia > Artiodactyla > Bovidae > Bison > Bison bison. Next base: position 5,845,350 of record NW_011494879.1, read on the forward strand.
TGAGACAGGTGAAGACAAAGGGCATCAGGATCAGCACAGAATGTGGGACCCTGACATCCTGGCCCCCGTCCGCACTATCTCCATGACCTTATCCTCATCCTTCTACTTCGTGGGACATTTTCTGGCCCCTTTGGGTTATGTCTACCCACCCTAAGTATGATTCTGCAGGTTTCTGAAAATGTGCATCGGTCAGGCCCAGTCACCACCTGTCTAATCTTCCCCCTGCTGCCTGGGGCTGAGCCTAGATAAGTCTCCCATCAGGCACAGGCAGAGAGAGGAGAGCGACGCCTCCCCGGTCTCCTCGGGCAACGTGGCAGTGGGCCTTTTGGGTGAGGGGTACAGGGCGGGGGCCTTGGAAACTCCTGGAGCAAATTCAAAAGCATAGTAAGAGCTACCATTTTCTGAGGATCGCAGCACGCCAGCCACTGTGTCAGACCTGCCGTGGATCCTCACTTAAGCCTCACAACATCCTACTGCAGTGCGGATACCCATTTCACAGATGAGGGAGGTAAAGCGCGATGGAAGAGCAGCTTGTCCAGTTACACAGCCAGGAGGTGGCAGGGAGGATCTGCCTTCGGGTATCTGGCTCCAAAGGCCCCTGCCGTTTCCATGTCCACCTCACATGAATCTGGTCTCTTGTCAACATTTTTCACTGAATGGTGTCATGTGATATGCAACAGATAATAGTATCAATTTTGTTCCAGACTCTACATGGTCCACTTATTAAAATACTCCTATAAAAGTTAATGCTGGAAATGTACATAAAAACCACAACTTTTTTAAAAAAATATTTGTCTATTTGTCTGTGATAGGTCTTAGCTGTGACATTCAGGAGGCGGCATGTGGGATCCTATTCTCCAACCAGGGATCTAACTCAAGCCCCCTATATTGGGAGCTCAGAGTCCCAGCCACTGGACCACCAGGGAAGTCCCTCTTTTTTAAAAAAAACATGAAATAATGTGTTGATGAGGAGATACAGAAATTGGAACCCTTATGCACTCTTGGTGGGAATATAAAATGATGCAGCCACTGTGGAAAACAATATGGCAGTTGTTCAAAAAATTAGATTATTCTCTGTACTTGAGAACACTTTTCTTTTTTTTGGCTGTGTGACACATGGGTTCTCAGTTCCCCTACCAGGGATAGAATGTGTGCCCCTTGCATCAGAAGCTGGGAGTCTTAACCACTGGACTGCCAGGGAAGTCCCCTGAAAGACATTTTTTTTTAAAGAGGAAGAAAAACATGCCACGTCTTCTGATCGCAATGCCAAAGAATGTTCAAACTACTGCAGTAAAAACTGAGAGTGGAAACTAAAAGATATCCCAAACTGAAATCAAACCAACATGGATAATTAACAGTTTTGACCTTCTAAGCAACTCAGATCAACGTGTTCAAATAGGCATGTAGCATTGATGAGACAATGCTACAGGCCTATTAGAACACCTGAAATAAAAAAACACTGGTGATACCACGTGCTCGTGAGGAAGGGGAGTGATCGGGGTTCTCCTTCGTTGCTGGTGAGGATGCAAATGAGGGCACAACCACCGTGCAAGACAGTCTGTCAGTTTCTTGTAAAGGTTAGCATCCCCTTAGCGTGTGATGCAGCTGTGACACCTCCGTGTAGTCATCCTAGAGAAATAAAAACGTGTGTTCACACCAAAACCTGTGTGCACACATTCCTAACAGCTTCATCTGTTCTCAGCAAAGCCTGGAGAAAACCCCGAGGTCCTGTACCAGGTGGCGCATCTGCACCATGGACACCTCTCAGCCACAAAAAGGAACAAACTTCTGATCCACTCGGCAAACTGGGTCATCTCAAGGGCACTATGCTGAGTGGAAAAACCCTGTCTCAAAGGGTACTCACTGGGATTCCACTTATATGATGTTTTCTAAGTGACAGAGTTGTGAGGAAGGAGGCCAGACCAGTGGTTGCCAGGAGTCGAGGGTTGGGGAGGGTGTAACTGTTAAGGACTAGGTCTTCCCTGGTGGTGCAGTGGATAAGAATCCCAAACTGAAATCAAACCAACATGGATAATTAACATTTTTGACCTGCTAAGTAACTCAGATCAGTGTGTTCAAATAGGCATGTAGCATTGATGAGACAATGCTACAGGCTTATTAGAACAGCTGAAATAATAAAACACTGGTGAGACCACGTGCCAATGCAGGGCACACGGCTCTGATCCCTGGTCCGGGAAGACTCCACGTGCTGTGGAGCAACTGAGCCCCTGTGCCACTCCGACTGGGTTCACGCGTTGCGAGTGCTGAAGCCCGCGTGCCCAGAGCCCATGTTCTGCAACAAGAGAAACCACTGCCATGAAAGCCCACACGCCGAAACCAAGAGTAGTCCCCGCTCGCTGCAACTAGAAAAAGCCTGCGGGCAATGAAGACTGAGTGCAACCAAAAATAAATAAATAAATTATATATGGTTTTAAAAAGACAACTATTAAGGAGTAGCCCAGGGAGTTTCCTTCTGGTGACAGAACAGTTCTGCATCCTGGTTTGGTGATGCTTACTCAAATCTACACATGCGATAATATTTCCAAGAATCATGTACATACACACACACACGAATGCATGTAGTAACTGGTAAAATGTGCATGTAGTAACTGGTGAAATTATCAAATAAAGTTGATAATTTACTTAACAGGATTGCACCAGTGCCAGCTTCCTGGTTTTAACAACGCACGATGGTTGTGTAAGGTGTGACGGGAACTTGGGTGAAATATACAAGAACCCTGTTCTAATTTTGCAGTTTCTTGTGTGTCTCGAAATCTTTCAAAATAAAAACTTATCATTTAGTAAAAAAAGATGTAAATGAAAAATGATGAAATAAAACTGCAACATATATTACAGAAAAAAGAGGTGCCATTCAAAATGTATAGAGCTCCTATAAATCACCATGAAAATAAATAGCTCAATCAATATGTGGACAAATATCAGGAAGTTCAGAGAAGAAATATAAATGTTCATATGTTTACATTCAACCTCACTAATAATCAAATACATTCAGATTAAGACAAGGAAATCTGAGTTTCCATCCATAAAGACTGATGGATACAGAGGAAGAGCCGTTCCCAGGCACTGCCAGTGAGAGTAAGGATTGGCCAACAGTCTAACCTGCAACTTGGTGGCACCTATCCAAATTTTAAATGTGTACCTCACTGGATCCAGTAATTCTGCTTCTAGGAAACACAAAGATATATGTTGCAGCATCATTTATAATAGTAAAAAACTGGAGATGGCTTGCATACTTGTTACAGGGGGCTGGTTAGACAAACTGCAATAATGGAAACTACTACTCACTGGTTGCTTTCAATGTTCCAGGAACTTTCCTGAGTATTTTACATGTAGTAACTCAGTTTAAGGCTCACAACCATCCTATGAGGTAGGTTCTAAACACTGTTACTATACCTGTTTTACCACTGGGGAGACGGGCCAGTGAGGAGCTGATGACGGAAGCATGACGTCTACTCAAGAAAGACAAAGAAGTTCTTAACTCTCCCTCACTTTTCCTTTGATTATAAAACTGTAGCGCAGTAAGTTCTTGGGGGTGTGGCATCCCTTTGCCCACCCGACTGTAAACCTTACAAGCATCTTATTCTGATAAGCCACTTCTTATCTATCACTTTGCCTTCCACTGAATTCTTTTCTGCTCTGAGACATAAAGAATTGGGATACAGGAGCTCTTTGGAGCCCCTGAAATGACATCAAATGGTTTCAAAAATCATTCTGCTCCTGGAGTAGGAAATGACCACCCACTCCAGTCTTCTGCCTGGAAAATCCCTTGGACAGAGGAGCCTGGGGTAGGGGGCTACAGTCCATGGGGGTTGCAAAGAGTTGGACATGACTAAGCACGCACAACTTGGAGATGCTGAGATAGGCAGGATCAGTCTTCCTAACTCCTTGAGATAGAAATCTGAGATCTA
>NW_011494879.1:5849378-5877580 GCF_000754665.1 Bison bison bison
AAGTTAGTAACTTTCCCAGGATCACACAGCTGTGATGTGTCCCCACCAATCCTGACTCTAGAGCCTATGCTGTTTTTTTATATCAGCATTTCCTAAATTATGTTTTGTTCCATGAAATACATGTTTTCGTAAGCAAAAAACAAAACAAAACAAAACAAAATTCACTGTGCTCTACACATACACAGTGCTGTATGTCAACTATATCTCAATGAAACTGGAAGAAAAAAAGCATACATAGGAACTGCACAGCCTGGGGCGCCGCCCTTAGCCCCCACACCCCAGCCAGGGGACGTGTGTCTTGCAAAGCTCTTCCTCTGGCTGGGGCTCCTTTGTCCTTCGAGGTGAAGGTGAAGCTTCCAGGAGGATGCAGAAGGTGCTGACTTATGTAGGGGGACCACCCTCTCCAGAGCTCTCCAAGGCCGGCTCTACCTGGGGAGGTGATACCCTTCCCAGGCGAACAAAGTAAACTAACTTCAAAAGAAAAACAACAAACTGGATTTTCGTGCACGTACCTGCTCAGTCATGTCCAACTCTTTGCGACCCGATAGACAGTAGCCTGCCAGGCTCTTCTGTCCATGAGATTTCTCAGGCAAGAATACTGGAGCCGGTTGTCATTTCCTTCTCCAGGGGATCTTGCCAGCCCAGGGATCAAACCAGATCTCCTGCATCTACTGCCATTGGCAGGCAATTCTTTACCACTGAGCCACCTGGAATGGAAGTCATACCATCAACACTGGAGATTAGAAGGAAAAGATCAAGAATTTAAACATAAGCCTACAGAAATCTGTGGATTTGGGATTTTAAGAAACACATTGTTTTTGAGATGCTAATATTTGTGCCACATGGTGGAAATGACATCCCCTGCAACCACTTTAACTTACCACGAAGATGTTTAAAGATCAACTTATATGCATACAAAGGAGCATGCTACTTTTCAATGTCAGTTTTTAGGGGCTACCCCAGCAAAAAGAAAAGCCCTGGTCTCAGCCTTGCGCTGTGCTGGCTGCCTGATCCTACCTGGATGACTGATGCCCTGAATCTGCTTGTCTGGAATTTACGGTTCCACCAGGCTGTGGGGGCAAGAACTGCCTGAATTCTTCTTCCGTCTTTGGTGTGGTTAAAGGCCCACATCAAAGGCTCCAACTGCTTGCGGCAAGGAGGGGTGGGGCTCTTCCTGTTTAACCATTTCCTGCCCAATTCTGGTGAGCTGTACATAAATTAATTTCAAAATTTTAACTAAAAGGTAGGCCAGGGCTTCCCAAGTGGTCCAGTGGTTAAGAATTTGCCAGCCAATGCAGGGGACATGGGTTCGATCCCTGGTCCGGGAAGATCCCACATGCCATGAGGATAACTAACCCTCGAGCCACAACTACTGAAGCTGGTGCCCTAGAACCTGTGCTCTGTAAGGAGAGAAGCCACTGCCCCAAGGAGCCTGCCTGCCACAGCTAGAGAGTAGCCCCTGCTGGACGCAACTAGAGAAAACCTGTGGGCAGCATTTCTTCCAAGAAGAGACATTCTCTTTAGCAAATGCTAGTTCTCCTCAAACAGTGAAAAGGTGAATTTCAAAGATGTCCTCCTTCTCATTAAATAGGAGAAAATCTGGGCTTTTGAGTGGGCTTCCCAGGTGGTACTAGTGGTAAAGAATCCACCTGCCAATGCAGGAGACTCAAGAGACATGGGTTCAGTCCTTGGGTGGGGAAGATCCCTTGGAGCAGGAAACAGCAACCCACTCCAGTATTCTTACCTGGGAAATTCCATGGACAGAGGAGCCTGGCAGGCTACAGTCCATGGGGCTGCAAAGAGTTAGACACAAAGGAACACAAAATTTTTCCTGGGCTTTTGACCCAAGCCGCCCCATGTATCTCTTTGTTCTTTGGCATCAAGGCTGTGCTTGAATTTGGTCCAGTGCAAGGTTCTTGCAGGCTGGAAGTGCTTCTTGGTGTAGCTGGGATGCACAGTCTAGGTTCAAGATCTCTATGCCATGATGCCTCTTCTTCCTCATTCTTTTCATTCAACCATTGTGTGCCCACTTATGGGCAGTGCCTTCTTCATCCCCATCCCCATGCTCAATGTGATGACCTAGGAGGGCACAGCAGACAATGACAAGCTGAGGAGTGATGGGGCAGCCCCATAACACAGACATCAGGCCTGCAGAGAGCAGTCAAGTTGCTGCCCAGACCAGGCACACACTGTAGCTGGGGTGTCCAGAGGTGACACCCTTTAGCATGGATGTCATCAGACCTGGCTAGTTAGGACAGGCCTCAGGTCAGAATGTCAAAGGATGGATGCTTTCATGAGAGTAAGAATTGGGAGAGGAGGCATAGGGGCTTTGTGGAGTTGAGACACTTGGGCCTGTTTCCCTCTTCCTAATGAGTTACCCCTTTGTTTCCTTGGAGGAAACCTGGTCCCCACTTGTGATGGCCGGCAGGTGCAGCAGGGCTCTCTGGCTTGGGTGACAGGGGCTGCTTCTGCTTCACTCATCGGCATGAGGAATACTGTGGTGGTGACGGGGAGGAGACAAAAAAGATGGGGACAGAGGAGCTGGAATAGCAAATCCAGGGCTGTGGTTACCCGACGACCCAGAGACGCACTGAACTAGGAACCTAAGAAAAACACCCTGGAGTTATTTGAGTTTTGTGTTCCAAGGAGCTAAGAGTGGTCGGCGAGACTGGCTAAATGGCAAGGATTGAACTAAATATCTTATCCCATTTAGTCCTTAGGTTCACCCTGTGGTGTAGAAATCATCACACCCACTTTATCAGTAGAGCAGCAGGCTCAGAAATGTCAAGTGATTGGTCCAAGGTCATCGAATAAATAAGAAGTGACACAAATTCAGACCTGAATCCAGCGCTGGGCCCTTTATTCCACTATACTGATCTGGTCTAAAAGCACCTGAACTTCCAGGAAGTCAATCGTCAGGGTTTTGCTGGGTGGATTCTCCTGGGCTTTTCTTCTCTCCCTCTTGAAGTTGTTATTTAGCTAAGATGGTGGATGGTGGCCTAGGATATTTTATCTCTTTGCTGGAGCTGACCCTGCTTTCCCCCCTCCCCTCCCCAGCCCCTTTATTGTTTACTCCCTAAGTCATGTCTGACTCTTCTGCAACCCCATGGACTGTAGCCCACCAGGCTCCTCTGTCCACAGGATTTTCTAGGCAAAAATAGTGGAGTGGGTTGCCATTTTCATCTTCAGGGGATATTTCCAACCCAGGGATTGAACTGAGTCTTCTGTATTGGCAGGAGGATTCTTCACCACTGAGCCATCAGGGAAGCAAGCCCCCAGCCCCCTACACGCTCACTAAAACCAGGAATCGCATCCTATTTGCTTAGGTTGCTCTCAGTCGACCAGCTCAGAGTAACATTAAGCTGGCTGCACCCCCATCCTCCAAAACACACACACATACACGCACCCACACCATTGTACTTAGAAAAAAGTCAATATGATGGCCTCTTTATCCAGGGAAGAAGGCTATTAGAGAAGAAATTATTCAGTAATAAGCTGACAGTAAGCTGAATTGGGGAGAGAAATAAACTAACCTTAGACCTGCACAATCATGGTCTGACATTCTTATTTTTCTTTCTTTTTCAAGTCAGTCTTTCAGACATAGCCTGGAAGGGGCAAACCCACAGCCTTTGGGAGAGGGGCTTGACCTGGGCCCAGGAAGACCAGAGCAGGGCTCTGGAGACAGGAGAGCAAGGAAAGGCCCAGCCTGGAGGAGGGAGGATAATATGGGGTCCCCCCGGCGTAAGATAGAGGGGTGCATTTTCAAAGGAGATAGATATATGGAGGGGGACGTCCCTTGGCAAGTTTTCTGGCATTAGGCAGAGAGACTGGAGGGCAGAGGGAGGTGGACCCAACCCCACCCCTCAGCCCACTGTCTTGCTCTTGAAATTCCACAGCCCACAGTCATGCCTGGAATGGAGTATTCCATCTTCCTGCTTCCCAACGATGTGTTTTCAACAGAGGAGTCTGAGCATCCAGAAGGTCTGAAGGGGGCGGTGCCAAGTTTAGGAAGAGGAAGGAGGTGCTCTAGAGTCACATATGTAGCTCGGCTTACAGGAGAGTTGACTTGCTTCCTAGCAGTTGGGAAACAAAAGAACTCCATGGAGGGCAGGGCCCGATGGACTGCAGAAAGGAAGTCTTATCAACAAACTGTGGGATACCCACACAGGGGAATATTGTCCAGCCTTAAAAAGGAATGAAGGTCTGACACAGGCTATAACATGACTGAATGCTGAAGATATTATGTTACAAGTCATAGGGTGTAATGCATATCTAGTTAATAATACTGTATTGCATATTTGAATATTGCTAAGAGAGTAGATCCTAAAAGTCCTCAACCCAAGAAAAAAAATTGTAACTATGTAGGGAAATAGATGGGGAAACAATGGAAACACTGACAGACTTTATTTTGGGGGGCCCCAAAATCACTGCAGATGGTGACTGCAGCCATGAAATTAAAAGACGCTTGCTCCTTGAAAGAAAAGTTATGACCAACCTAGACAGCATATTAAAAAGCAGAGACATTACTTTGCCAACAAAGGTCCATCTAGTCAAAGCTATGGTTTTTCCAGTAGTCATGTATAGATGTGAGAGTTGGACCATAAAGAAAGCTGAGTGCCGAGGAATTGATGCTTTTGAACTGTAGTGTTGGAGAAGACTCTTGACAGTCCCTTGGATTGCAAGGAGATCCAACCAGTCCGTCCTAAAGGAAATCAGTCCTCAATATTCATTGGAAGGACTGATGTTGAAGCTGAAACTCCAATACTTTGGCCACCTGATGCGAAGAACTGACTAATTAGAAAAGACTCTGATGCTGGGAAAGATTGAAGGTGGGAGGAGAAGGGGACGACAGAGGATGAGATGGTGGGATAGCATCACTGACTCGATGGACATGAGTCTGACTGAGCTCTGGGAGTTGGTGATGGACAGGGAGGCCTGGTGTGCTCTGGTCCATGGGGTTGCAGAGATGGACACGACTGAGCAACTGAACTGAACTGAACTGATGGTGACAGACGTTAACTAGCTTACTGTGGAGATCGTTTTGCAATGCATACAAATACTAAATCATCATGTTGTGCACTGAAACTAATATAACATTATATGTTAACTGTACCTCAATTTTAAAAATCTGTAAAATATGGCAATACCTAAGACTATTTTCTCTCATTAAAAAAAAGAATAAAGAAGACATTACACTAAATCAAAAAAGCTAGACACAAAAGGACAAATATCGTAAGAATGCATTCACATGAGGCACTTATATTCATATAGAAAGTAGAATTTTTTAAAAATAATTTAATTTATATTTGGCTGCACTGGGTCTTTGTTGCTTTGTGAGGGCTTTCTCTAATTGCAGCAATTGTGGTGAGTGGGTTTCTCATTGCAGCGGCTTCTCTTGTTGGGAACAAGAGCTCTAGGGTGCACAGGGCTTCAGCAGTTGTGGTGCATGGGCTTAGTTGCTCTGTGGCATGTGGGATCTTCTTGAACCAGGGATTGAACCCGTGGCTCCTGCACTGGCAGGCAGACTTCCATCCACCACACCACCAGGGAAGTCCAGAAAGTAGAATGGTTTTTCACAAGAGATTGCTGGGAGGGAGGAATGGGGAGCTAGTGTTTAATGAGATGATAAAAAGTTCTGGAGATGGATGGTGACAATGTTTGCATAATGCTGTAAATGTGCACTTCAAAATGGTTCAAATAGTGAATTTTAGCTTATATATATTTTACCACATGCAAAAAAAGATAAATTAATCTAATAAAACCTTTAGATCTTTCAGTTTAAATACAGGGATTAGCAGAACAAGTTAAATGGTAATGTGAAGACACGTGAGAGAAATGCAGAATGTGGGACAGTCTACAAGAAAACCAGCCTGGACTTTTGAAAAGTTTGCGCCATGGGGGGAAAAGGTGGAGGAGTTCTTCGAATCAAAAGAGACTAAAAAGACACAATAACCAATTGTAATGCATGCGTTTAATAGGATCCTGCACCAAAAATGAACAAACCAAATAAAGAGACTTATGGACTAGATAGGAAGTGATATACAGAATTGATGTTAGTTTTCTTAGGTCTGAATATGGTATTGTGGTTATGTTAGAAAATGTGGATACTTTTAGGAGCTACATGCTGCAGTATGCTGAAATATCTAGGCGTGAAGTGTCATATCTACAACACACATCAAATGATCCAGAAAAAAACAAAGTGTCACATACCTGTAGACCAGGATGGAGCAGATAGGGCAAAAGGGAAACAACAGTTGAACCCTAGATGATGGGTGAACACTGTAGACTTCTTCCCATTCTTCTGTATGTTGAAAACATTAAAAAATATATATATATATATATATATTTATCTGGCTGTGTGGGGTCTTGGATGCGGCATGTGGTATCTACTTCCCTGACCAGGGATTGAACCCAGGACCTCTACATTGGGAGCCTGGAGTCTTAGCCACTGGACTATGAGGGAAGTCCCTGTAGAATACACTCCTTAAATAAAATAAATCATTTATTATTATTTTATGTTTTGGCTGTACTAGGTCTTGGTTGCTGTGCGGGGGCTTTCTCTAGTTGCTGGGAGCAGGGGCTTCTCATTGCCACTGCTTCTCTTGTTCTAGAGCTCTGGGTTCCAGGGTACCTGTCCTCTGTAGCTATGGCCCGAAGGCTCTGTTGTTCCAAGGCATGTGGGATCTTCCTGGACCAGGGATGGAACCCGAGTCCCCTGCATTGGCAGGCAGATTCGTATCCACTGGGCCACCACCAGGGAAGTCCCTGTTGAAAATACTGTTAATAAAAAGTTGGGAGAGAAAAGCTGCAGCTGTGCAGTGAAAGGAGCTGTGTGACCTTGGGCAGTCTCCTTGCCTCTTGGGCCTTAGTCTCAACCTAAGAACAGGGCTGAAAACACCTACTTTCCCACTGTCTCTGGATTAAAGTGTAAATCGCCTGGTCCAGCGGCTATAGGGTCATCGTCATTAGTATTATTATGACAGTCTCCAGCACGATGTCAGGTATTTATGGAGGCATGAGCGGCATCGGGAAACTCGAGCTCCCTGAAACTCACTTGGGCTCCCTAGGTGAGCCGACGCTTAGAAATGCTGCCTAGGGGTGGAGCGAGCGAGAGGCCGGGTAGATGTCGCTACGCTGCATCTCACACGCCTCCAGGCGGTAAAAAAGTGCGACTCCTGGGGGGCGTGGCCACTGGGGGGCGGACGGCGGAAGCGGGCTGAGGCTTCCGGTGGCCACTGTGGCATCGCAAAGCTATGAATGAGCGGCCTCCCGGAAGTTGGGGGCGGAGCTTCCGTGTGCTGACCAGTCGCAGAGTAGCTGTCAAAACGGGCGCGGAAGGGAAAAGGGTGAAGATCCCAGGCGAATCTCAGAGCTTGGCGGCTGCCGGGAGCATCCTCTCTTCCGGGGACTGGGCCTGACCTGGTCCCGCCAGGGCCCTTTGCCTCTACAGTACCCAGGCAAAGAGACGGACAGGGCCACTGCAGACCAGAACCTTGACCCGGCTGTGTGACCCCTCGGCGGGGCCACGTAGCCTTCGGCCCTTGCTTCCTCCTTTGTAAAGTGAGAGCAGTAAAAACCCGATGTAGGGGGAAGTCGGGACAAGCCGGAATGACTCAGAGGTGGGAGGAGGGGACGGTGAGGAAGGCGGCTTACCGCCCCCCACCCCCACCACTGCCTCGTGGCTGTTCAACCGAAAATGAAGTCACAGCTTCTGGCTCTCAGAGTGATCCTTTATGGTACCCGTTCACAGACTATATAGCAGGAGCTTGTAAAAAAGCACATGGTGCCTGGGGCAGCAACCAAAGGGTGCAGGTCGGATATGGATTACCCGAAATCGGAATGTAAGTCAGGTATCAGAGGATACCAAGGACTCCTCGATAGTTTTGTTAGTTTTATGGCTGATAAAGCTATGATCACATCTGTCAATAAAAATACCCATTTTCTGGAGGTACATGCCGACGGGGAAATTGACAATGTCTGTGAGTTGCTTTCAAACACATGATTGGGACCAAAGTTTTAGTTGTTGCTTTGTGTAAGAGATATGATGGTCGCTGATCTTTCTTCTCAGGCTTAGAGAATACTTTAAACACAGTATACAGTATTCTAAGAAATAGACCTCTGTGGGGAGGGTATCTTCCCTACCCCCACCTCTTTAAAGTATTATATCTAGAAAAGACATTGTACAAAGTTCAAGCCTCACTCATTGACAGCCCTGAGTGTGTGTGCTGTTAGAGCTTATCCTGGTTAATCATTTCTTTCCTGGTGTTTTGCCACATGCAGGGCAAAAATCTATGGCAAATTTGAAAGGCCAAGTGTAAAGTAAAATTAAAATGTTACTAAGTTTATGTCTCCACCATCACCCCGATGGAGGTTCTCAACCTCCTCTTCAAGCTCTTTGAGGCCCAATAAGCAGTAAATGGGCTTATTTGGGCTTCCCTGGTGGCTCAGACGTAAAACGTCTGCCTGCAGTGCGGGAGACCGCTGTTCGATCGGGAGACCGGGGTTCAGTCCCTGGGTTGGGAATATCCCCTAGAGAAGGAAATGGCAACCCACTCCAGTACTCTTGCCTGGAAAATCCCATGGACGGAGGAGCCTGGTGGGCTACAGTCCATGGGGTCGCAAAGAGTCGGACACGACTGAGCGACTTCACTTTTAAAGCAGTAAATGAAGTCATAGTTATTCAATCATTCTCTGAACTTTTTCTCTGAATCTTCGCTCAGTTTGCAATTTTTAAAACACTGTCTACGTTGAGGACGAGATTTCAGGGGGAAACTTCACCAAAGACCCTCTCTCTCTGTTATCAGCTTGAAGGTTTACAATGGACTTCGTATTGCTCATGAATTACCTCATTTAGTCTTCTCATTTTATTAGAAAGCCCACAGCTTAGATATGGCTGCAAGCCCATTTCACCAGGGAGGGGACAACAGATGACGTGTCCAAGGGACACAGCCATTGCACCCCGGGGGCCCTGTAGTTCCGCGGCTCTAACCATTAGGCGGTCACCAACCGGTCAGCCCCCTCCTTTGCCGGACCTCAGGGACCTGGCACCCCCACCCGGGTACACACATGTATCCAGATCGCCACAGCCACATCTCCCTCGCAGCCAGGGGCGTTTTACGGGCCTCCGTACCAAGCTCATCTGCAAAAACCATTTACGCGTAACCGAGAGCCCGCGTAACCGAGAGCCTGGGTTCCAGAGAGGTCCTCAGAGAGGTGGGGCTCCGCGGGGGTGGGGAATTCGCTCCCGCTCGCGGGCTGGCGGGCTCCAATCGCATTGCTTCATTCAATCCCAAACCGTCCTGGGGACGCGCGAAAGAGCCTGCGCGCCCGCTAAGGCGCACGGAGCGCGCAGGGGCTGCAGCCTTTGTGCGACGAGGCCCTCGGGGAGGCGGGCGGAAGCTCCCGTGGCCGCCCAGAGGCCTGGGAGGGGCAGGTGCCGGAGGGTCCCGGTAGGGCAAGGACTAGGGGCCAGGCTGTGCTCCCGCGCTACGCTTGAATCTCTGTGGGGTGGGCGGGGCCATCCGGGATCCAGCCAATGGGGGAAGTGGCTCCGCCCACCGGACCGGCTCCCGGAGCTTTAAATATTCCCCTGCGGGGCCGTACAGGGGCTCTCGGGACTCGCGCGCAGCTTCAACTTACTGACCATTTTGCCACCATGCTCTCCTTCCGCGTCCCGCTCGCCACCATCGCTGACCCGCAGCAGCAGCAGCTCTCGCCCCTGAAGGGGCTCAGCTTAGCGGACAAGGAGAACACTGTGAGCGGGCGGGGGTCGGGGGTCGGGGGCAGGGCGGCGGGGTCCTGTGGGTGGCTAGGGGCGCGGGCAGGCTTCTGACCACGCGCCTCCCTGCAGCCCCCTTCCCTCAGCGGGACCCGCGTGCTGGCCAGCAAGACCGCGAGGAGGATCTTCCAGGAGCCCTCCGAGCCGGTAAGTAGGTGGGCTGCGGCGGGGGCGCCGGGCGAGGGGGCGCTGCAGGCAAGGCGGTGCGGGCGGAGCCTGCTTGGCGCCAAAGCCTCATTGTCTGCTCTCAAACCCTACCCACCTCTCCCGGGCCCGCGCTGCTTTCCCGCCAAAGTCTGTTCCCTCCCCAGCACCTCTGCACATCTGGACATTTCCTATTTCTCTATACTCCTATAGAATCCAAGTATGACAACCGACTTACATTCAGCCCCATGAAATTTCTGATCGTTGGAGGTATTCTGCTTGAAAAAAGAAAATGACAGTTTCATGGTTCGCCCTATACTTAACATTTTTTTTTCCCTTACTTTTTCTCTCCCAAAAGAACCCTAAGCTATCTGCCCCCAGTGTGGAGGACGAACCACTTCTGAGAGAAAACCCCCGCCGCTTTGTCATCTTTCCTATCGAATACCATGATATTTGGCAGATGTATAAGAAAGCTGAGGCTTCCTTTTGGACAGCTGAGGAGGTAATCAGATGCAGCAACTAGGAGACTTAAAAGACCCTTTGCCCATTGCCTCTCTAGAGGAAGACCCCAGCCGGGCCGGCTATAACATGTTTGAAATATGCTTTGCTGTCCTCCCTGTCCCTCTTTGGAATGGTTGTTCACTCAGGACGTGAAATGTTCAAATTGGCAGAATATGTGAGAAGTATATAAATCAGGTGGTGCTAGTAGACTTATTAAAGTTGAACACTTAGGCGTATGTGTGAGGGTCCTGCCGGCTTGAACCCTTTGTGAACTTCTGTATTTCAGGTGGACCTTTCCAAGGACATTCAGCACTGGGAAGCCCTGAAGTCTGAGGAGAGATATTTTATTTCCCATGTGCTGGCTTTCTTTGCAGCAAGTGATGGCATAGTAAATGAAAACTTGGTGAGTTCCCCCCCGTCCCCCGCCCCCCCCCGAAAAAGTACGTTTATTCAAGATTTACCAGAGAACTAACAATTCTCTTTTTTGTCTTTTAAAATTTTGCACGCTGAATGGGTATCTCTCTCTCTCTCTCTCTGTAAACCAGGGTTTATATTCTGTGGCATTTTCTGTTCTATAGCATACTTTGCAGTTATTTCTTCCTTATGGTATTTTTTTCCCCCAACTGTAGAGAAACAATGTTAAGATCATATTAAGTGATAGTAATAGATCCAGAACCCTAGTAACTATCTATTTGCTCTCCTTTTTGTGGCTTTGCTGTTTTTTTTAATAACTGGTTGCATATATGTCTTGAGTGCATCCTCCTTGCAATGAATGAAAATGAATTACTATGTTTAGCTTGTAATGATACAAAAAAGGAAGTGTGAGGCAATCAGTGTTCATTGACTGAATTGCTGCTGGTAGATTTTCCTTAAACTGATCTTTGTGTTTTACCACTAGGTGGAGCGGTTTAGCCAAGAAGTTCAGATTACCGAGGCCCGTTGTTTCTATGGCTTCCAAATTGCCATGGAAAACATACATTCTGAAATGTATAGTCTCCTCATTGACACTTACATTAAAGATTCCAAAGAAAGGTGAGTATTTGGGTGGTGATATGCCAACATATTTAGGATTACTAGTTGTTACTTTTTGAAATCGTATAGGGATAGAAAAATGACTCTAAAATGAGCAAGTCAAAGAAATTCCTAGCACCCATGGTCATGTCTGCTCTTAAGAACAGGCCTAAATGCACTTTACTGCTGCTGCTGCTGCTAAGTCGCTTCAGTCGTGTCCGACTCTGTGCGACCCCATAGACGGACTTTACTAGTCAATTGCTAAAAACAGTTACAAGGTTACTCCATCCTTTTAGAGCTGGAAACATACTAATGAACATCCAGTCTAATGCCTTCTGAAAAAACATTCCAAGAGTCTGTCTGATGAGCTAAAACTTAGGTTTGATAGTTTTCACGTCTGGCAAATCTGTCAACCTACAGTGTAAGGCTGGCTCAAGGTGGAGTGGGTGGAGGATGCAAAGTTGAAGATAAAACCAGCCTCTTAAGGGGCTTGCAACATAATATAGAAAATAAGACCTAGGAATATAAGTGGAGGAATTACGTAATAAATAGCACCATGAACCATGAAATTAATTCAGGCACACAGCAATTTTCCTGAAATGATAGTATATATTGGGGGATAACAGAGAAGAAATGTAAGTAGCTTAGGGCCTATTTTACATTGTTAGGATTGACTGGAGAGGAGGGGAGCACTAGAAATAGGCATTTGAGTAGTCTAGATACTAAGGTCAGCTTCAGGACAAGAACCTGTGTAGAACAGAAGTGGTGAAGCTGAGGAGTAGCCTTTTGTAGATGATGTGGAAGAAAGTGAAGAGGGAAAATGAGTGGTGACTTGAAAGGCCAGCAGGATGGAGGGAACTCTTTGCGGGGGTGGGGGATGGGGTTGTAAAACGATTTGAACATGTTTGCAGGTGGAAATGAAAAAAAATAAAGGTAGGGCATGATTGGAATAGATTACCAGAAGGGAGGGATCAGAAAGGCCTGATGGTTGAGCTTTGAAAGCTAGGGAGAGGCAAGACCCAGGTTGACAAGCAAAGAGAATAAAAGGAGCCCAAGGTCTGAGGAAAACAAGCTCACTGGGACAGGCTGGGGAATCTCTGGACTCCCAAAGTAAGCACAGGGAGGAAGAGGGTATGACCTGAACTTGAAATAATGAAACCAGTCAATGCTCTTGATCTAACAGACTGAGGTTGTGGGCCTCAGTATGAACTAATGAATACCTAAATTTTATTAACATAAACCAAATGGATTTTGGATATTTTTTCTAAAACATTGGAGGAAAAAGCAAGCTAGTAAAAAGAAAACATTTCAGTTTGAATCCCAAATTGGTCTTGGTCCCAGTGCTCTTACCTAGCAGCTGATACTAGAAGTCTTTGCTAGAATGACTGATCATCTGTGTGTGCCTACCAGGGAATTTCTCTTCAACGCCATTGAGACCATGCCTTGTGTGAAGAAGAAGGCAGATTGGGCCTTGCGCTGGATTGGGGACAAAGCAGCTACATATGGTAAGGGACCTTGGCCCTACTTACCCCTGAGCTTCATTTTCTAAGTGATGTTACTGGTTTGTTCCTATGAACACAGGCAAATACAGAAATATTTTTTTTTTAACTGTAGGAGAACGTGTGGTAGCCTTTGCTGCAGTGGAAGGCATCTTCTTTTCCGGTTCTTTTGCGTCGATATTCTGGCTCAAGAAACGAGGACTGATGCCTGGCCTCACGTTTTCCAATGAACTTATTAGCAGAGACGAGGTGGGTCTAATTCAGATAATAGGCTGACCTGCACCCCAAACACCTACAACCCCATGTTCACTGAAGGGAACCCAAGATGTGAGATTGCCTTAAATGCACATTTAACATGTGGGTTCAACCATAGGCATCTTGGCAGAGAATGAAATAATTTGCTGAAATTATTTTACTCATATTCTCAGTATACATAGGTATTTCCCTATGTATGGAACTTTTTCCTAGGGGAAGTAATATTATTTCTACCTGTGTGTGATCCTTCTGTACTTCAGAATTAGTTGGCTAACATCTCTGAATCCATTCAGGTCCAGTATGTCTTTGAATGCACTTGGATTAAAATGCCAAAAAGAAAAGTTTAGTGCCCAGATGTTCTGTTTAACTCCCATCAGTGTTGTCTGGGTGTGTGTGTTCTCAGTCATGTCTGACTCTGTGACCCGGTGGACTGTGTAGCCCGCCAGGCTTCTCCATGAAATTTTGCAGGCAAGAGATACTAGAGTTGCCATTCCCTTCTCCAGGGGATCTTCCTAACCCAGGATCGAACCTGCATCTCCTGCATTGGCAGGTGAATTCTTTACCATTGAGCTTACCAGGGAAACCACTCCCATCAACATTACTTGGGATTTAATGCACTGAGACTTGCAGACTTGATTCACTTGAAATTGCATTACTATTACTGATTTCCCAGACATTAGGTTATAAATCTAAAAACTAACCAGCCTATTCAGAGTTTTGCCTTTTCTGCTGGAAGTAGTGGTGGTGAATGTTAAAGCTCAGGGCTGTAGGAAGGAAGAATGCTGAGAAAAATTTCCTCCCACTCCTTGGCAACCACAGAGTGAGGACCAGACCTGTCTTGCTGTCCTCTAGGGGCAGCACTGGGGCCCAGCGTGGGGCCTGAGCCTGCCTTAGTGACAAAGCATTTGAGTCATCTTCCCCTTGACATTTGAAATGCTTTAGTCTGACCACACAGGATGTCTAACAAGAATGCCAGCCTAACAGTTTCTTCTTCCATGTTAATGATAGAAGTCTACTGCTCTGTTGCTGCTGCTACTGCTGCTAAGTCGCTTCAGTCGTGTCCGATAGACAGCAGCCCACCAGGCTCCCCCGTCCCTGGGATTCTCCAGGCAAGAACACTGGAGTGGATTGCCATTTCCTTCTCCAATGCATGAAAGTGAAATCGCTCAGTCAGGTCCGACTCTTAGCGACCCCATAGACGGCAGCCCACCAGGCTCCTCCTCTGTCCATGGGATTTTCCAGGCAAGAGTACTGGAGTGTGGTGCCACTGCTCTGTTGGTGACTTTAAACCTTTTTCTTCTAGGGTTTGCATTGTGACTTTGCCTGCCTGATGTTCAAACACCTGTTGCACAAACCTTCGGAACAGAGAGTAAAAGAAATAATCGTCAATGCAGTTAGGATAGAACAGGTGGGTAACACAGGGAGGCCTTGTGCTTGCTAGAAGACCTCTTAATGCTTCGGTTTTATTGAGAAGCTGTGCCCTGGCCCCTAGGAGTTCCTCACGGAGGCCCTGCCTGTGAAGCTCATTGGGATGAATTGCACTTTGATGAAGCAGTACATTGAGTTCGTGGCAGATAGACTTATGCTGGAGCTGGGCTTTAGCAAGGTAAAGTATTTTGTGGGTAGCCCTCTGGTTCTTTCTGAAACCGGTGTTCTGTGCTTATGTTTTGCTATGAACCTTTTCAGGTTTTCAGAGTAGAAAATCCATTTGACTTTATGGAAAATATTTCACTGGAGGGGAAGACTAACTTCTTTGAGAAGAGAGTAGGCGAGTATCAGAGGATGGGAGTGATGTCAAGTCCGACAGAGAATTCCTTTACCTTGGATGCCGACTTCTAAGTGACCTGAAGACGTGCTCTTACTTTGCTGATTATTTTTTTTTCCTTCTCATCAAAAAAGAAAAAAATCAGCTACTTGAACCATATCAACGAGCTACACCATGAATTGTCCATCATGTTCACTAATGGCATCTTTAGCACCGTGTAGCTACCTCAAAATCAATCTTGTTAATGCTAGTGGGGTCACCTCTATGGAAAGTAGTCAGAAGCTACTCGGGTTCTTGAAAGATCTTGCCCGTGTTTGGCTTTTGCAAGCAGGCTAGCTGAACAGGACTTACTTTGGGTCTTAACAGCTGCTTTCTTGGCCTCCAAGTTTAGGGACTCCAGGGAGTTTGATCCAGAAAGATTAAAGATTAACCACCACAAGGCTGTAGGAAGACATCAGACTCACTGCTTCTGAGCAGATTTTAAAGTTTACTTATGATTTGTATATAAAACTGGCACTTTACATACAAATAAACAAAGTTTGAACTGTCAGGGTAAAGGCTTGATTTTACCTAAATTTGTTGGTTTCTGCACCAAATATAAAAGTATTCTATTTACCAGTAGTGGCAGCCAATTCAAGATTTACTAGGTGACCAGAGTAGGTTAAGCCTATGTAAACTAAGCATGTTATTTTTCTTCTTTCCTTGAATGAATTAAATTGAAGCGCTTTTTGACTCAATCCTTTGCACGCCTAGGTATTAATATCAGCCAGGTGGTGCCCTCCAGAACACAGGTCGGTGTCCTGTTCTAGAGCCCAGGTTGAGTATCTCAGGATAAGAGATGAGAGATCTCTAGGAACTAAAGTTCAGATCCAGGCTCACTGTAGGTAACCTGCGGTGTGCGGGAGGGGCTGTATCATTTATTTAGTTTCTCAGATTGTATGTTCCTCAACTTCAAGTTAGTATGAAAGATCCTTGAAGAGTCTTCTTAGCAGGGATCCAAGATATAATATTAACATTGTAAGTTGGTTTTGAAATCACCCTTGAACGAAAGGACCCACCTATATAAGATCTTTCTCCTATTAAGTGGTAAAGGCAGGACTGAAATGGCCCCTCTTAAAAGTTGAGTGTTTATTCTGGTTTTGTGAAATTTGTAAGTAGGTACTGTTGACTTAACCGTTTATACTTTTAAGTTAGAGAAGTTTTCTACTATCTATGTTTTTTTAATATTGTATCTGTAGTTTATACTTTGAAATAATTACCCAGTATTATTTTCCAGTTCATAATTGAGTAGTTAACCATTCAGTGCAATGACTTCTAGGATTTGCTTAAACCTTAGCATCATCTGCTGGATTCTTAAACTGCAGTAGAAAGCTAGTGTTATGTGAATAATTAATACATGTTCCACTCAAATATTAACTTAATTGGTATATTTAATAGGTTTGAGTCAATCTGCCTTTTTATTCCTTCCTCCCTCCAAAAAAGGCAAGATGTAACATGGAAGGAAATAAGTGATGCCCGTCAATCTTGTGGCTGTTTAACACGTTGTGTTGCGTGTTGGCTGACCACTGCCCCCCGCCCCCCCATTGTCAGTTTTCTTCATTGTATAAATGCTAAAATAGTCGATTTAAAATTTTCTGTGATATGGGATCCTTCTCTATTTTTTAAATTATTGTTGTGAAGTTAGTCTAGATTATATGGTCCTTAAACTTAGGCAACACAAAAATAGATGCTTTAGCTGGCATGGTCAGGTACAGGTGGAAGTTGGAAGCAAATTTTAGGATTCTACCTCCCCTTAGCTGTGTGATACAAGCATTAACTTCCACCAACTAGGATCCGGTTTCTTCATCCGTTTAAAGGGAAACATTTTTTTGTCTAAAACGTCTCAAAATCCGGATATTGAGTACTGCACAAGTGTTCAGTGATTTCAATAAAACTGTTCTTGTGTCAGTTCCTTGGTAACATTTGTGTTTCAATCCAGGAAGAAAAAACTAGAAAGTATTTCATAAATATTGTGTAGGGGTTCATGTGCTTTCTGCAGTTCTGGGGGTTTGTCGAGGCTGTTCTAGCACAAGGTGTGGGAAACCAGTTCACTTGAAAGGTGATGCCCCAAAGCATCTGCTGAACTGCACGCGGGTTTGTAAAACCAGGAGCAAGGGAGTTGAACTTGGCTCACAGCCTCAGGCGAGCCACCTCTTGGGGGCTGAGTCTCCTGGCCCCCATCAGACTGTCCCACTTTTACAGACATTTACTGTCTGTAAATGCCCTTTCCTGGGGCAATCTCACTTCCTTTCACCTGTGTGTCCTTAAACTAACGAATTACTCATTGTGTCCCCACTGGTGATACACAGTCATTCATTGAGCAAACTGCAGGCTCCCCGCCAGGCACTGTTCGGATGTCAGAGGCGGGGCAGAGTACAAAGCCGCCCTGTGAGGTTTAGGTTTACCCCTCAGGAGGAAGCTGGGTGCCTAAGTAAAGCCCAGTTAGATGAGAATGCAGTTCTGGAGCCAAACCAGGGGAGACAGCCATGGCAATGCTGGTGGAGGGGAGCATTTAGGAGTGTGGAGACACTGCTTTCCCTGGTGGAGGCGGGGTTGGGATGAGTCTTTCCAACTGCTTTTTTTCTGCTTCATTGCACTGAGATTCCTTCCCTGTACTCCTATGAAGAATGTTCACTTAGAAGGCACAGATTTTAGCCACTTCCTGTCTTGGAGCTTGGGCTTCCCTCGAAGCTCGATGGTAAAGACTGCCTGCCGATGCAGAAGACGCAGACTCAGTCCCTGGGTGGGGAATCCCATGGACAGGAGCCTGGTGAGATATAGACCACAGAGTCACAAGAGACAACTATCTCATCACACAGCCTCCAAGGATTACGCCCTTGGAGTGGCTGGTGGATGCCATTGAATTTGTGCTGGCATTTGGAGTGGGTAGAAGTGTGTTCTATGTCCTGGAGAGGTCTCAGTGGAGAGCTTTGCCTTTTATCCCCAAAACACCATCAGATACTTCCAGGCAGCTGTGCTCTAAGGACCATCAACTATTAGCCTCCAAGCAGGCAGCCCAAGGTCATGTTTTTTCTTGTGATCCACCTATGCTGGCTGCTCCAGCCCTCAGGTACACCCCCCATTGAATTTACCTTGGGAGAATCTGAAACATTTGACATTGGGATGGACTTTATATGGTTCAAACCAGTGGTTTTCAACGCTGGTGGGCATTATAATCACCCATGGGCTTTAAAAAGCCGGTAACCTGGATCCCACTTTTCGGTTTCACTGGATGTGCTTTCTGATTGGGGTCCATATGTACTGAGCCCCAGCACTTACGTAGGAGGCACATTTAATCACTCCTGATCCCTGGGGTTCTGTTCCCTTGGTGTGGCCCAACCTGGCTGCCATAACAGTGGTGGGAGCCTCCCCTTGCCTACCAGGCATTGCCTGGCCTGTAATAAAGCCTGAGGACTGGCTTCTTGCAGAGATGGTATTTATAAGTGTCCTTTGGCCAGGGAGGGGCTTCCCTGATAGCTCAGTTGTAAAGAATCTGCCTGCAATGTGGGAGACCTGGGTTTGATTCCCGGGTCAGGAAGACAGGCTGGAGAAGGGGTAGGGTAGCCACTCCAGTATTCTTGGCCTTCCCTCGTGGCTCAGCTGGTAAAGAATCTGCCTGCAATGCCAGAGACCTGGGTTCGATCCCTGGGTCAGGAAGATCACCTGGAGAAGGGAAAGGCTACCCACTCCAGTATTCTGGCCTGGAGAATTACATGGACTGTACAGTCCATGGGGTCGCAGAGAGTCGGACACGACTGAGCAACTTTCACTTTCTCTTTCTGGCCAGGGAGCTGTTCAGTAGGATTAAGATCCTGATAATGTCTTAACTGCCGAGCAAGACAATCCCAGCTCCTCAGTGAGTGACCACAGCTTTGAGGCACACAATTGCATGGCTTGGCCCATTCAGACCAGCAAAGACTGCTTGGACCCTATCCACCCCATCCCCTTCTGTAGAGGGGGCTCCCCCTCCTGGTGTACTCTCGGCACAGCCATTCCCTGGAGTGGATTCAGTAACCACAACCGCCTTGTTCAGTTGTGTCCGATCCCATGGACTGCAGCACACTGGGGTTCCCTGGCCTTCACTAGCTCTCGGAGTTTGCTCAAAATTCATGAGTTTTAGGTCAATGATGCCTTCCAACCATCTCATCCTCTGTCACCCTCTTCTGCCTTCAGTCTCCAGCATCAGTGTCTTTTCCAGTGAGTTGGCTCTTCGCATCAGGTGGCCATAGTATTGGAACTTCAGCTTCAGCGTCAGACTTTCCAATGAATATTCAAGATTGATTTCCTTTAGGATCGACTGGTTTGATCTTGCTGTCCAAGGGACTCTCAAAAGTTTCCTCCAACACTGTAGTTCGAAAGCAACAATTCCTCAGCGCACAGCCTTTATGGCCCAACGCTCACATCTGTACATGACTACTGGACAAACCATAGTTTGGCTCTAAAGATTAAAGTGTGGCTCCAGCACGATGGCGCCTGAAAACCCTCCTGCTTCAGACACTTCCCAGTGATAAAAGTTAAATGGCTGCTGACTTCCTAGGAAAGGGAGATTCTCAGAGGCTGGGAACAAAACAGTGACCCTGGGAGACTGCTTGGAAGAGCCCTGTTGGTTTCTTTAAGGAACCAACAATTTCTCTTGTTGGTTCCTTAGAGAAATCAGAGTAAAGGACCAAACACCCTTGGGTTAGCTGGGAGGGGTTGATCGGCACTAGGGGGAGTTAGAACCAAAACATCTGCACAAAGCAAAGCTGAAATAGAAAGAGTCTAATAATCCCACTAGCCCTGGGGAGAGGATGAGGGTGTTGATCTTTCTGGACTTTGAAAAAGGCAAAACCCTAGGTAGGCCTACTCCTCTCGGATTTGTGGTCTAGAAACTTGTGGGAGATGCATACCCCCAACCCAGCTGTGTGTGGTTCCCACATAACAGAACATACAAGGAAGGGCTTCCCTGGTGGTCCAGTGGTTAAGAGTCCACCTTCCAATACAGGGACGCGAGTTCGATCCCTGGTCTGGGGAACTAAGATCCCATATGTGTCAGGGCAACTAAACCTGTGTGCCACAGCTAGAGGGAAACGGGTACTGCAATTAAGACCCGATGGAGTCAAATAAAATAAAGTTAAATAAAATACTTTTTAAAAAACCATTCAAAGAAACAAGCCACATGACTGTAGGAACAATGGATATAAAAATCTCAAGAATGTGGATTAATAAGATAATAATAAGTACTCTTGCCTGGAGAATCCCTTGTACAGAGGAGCCTGGTGAGCTATAGTCCATGGGGTTGCAGAGTTGGACACACCTGAGTGACTGACACACACATGTGATCAAAGGAAAAAGTGAATCAAACCGCAAAGAACAGAACTCTAAAGAAATAACAGGCTGATTTTAAAAGAACCAGCTAGAATTTCTAAGAATACAACATTACTGGGATTCAAGCTCTTAGAGCTTTAAAAAATAGCCTGTTTAGAACGATTAGACATGGCTGATGAATTAGTGACCCTCAGGGACCCTCAGGAATGTAGCTGTAAGGAATTACCTGGAAGCAGGTGGGAAGTTGGGAGGGATAGGAGACATGGAGGGCAGGATGGAAGGACACCTTATTTCAAAAGGGAGTTTATACAGTGGGCAATGTTGAGGTAGTCATGTAACTTCCCGGAGTTGACTTGTCCTCATAATCAGAGTCCAAGGATGCCCATCCTCCCACGTCCAGATGGTACCATCAGAGCAGGGTTCTGGGGCCAGTGTAGGCTGGCCAGGTGTGACCCATCACTGCTCGTGATGTGAGCAGGGCAAGTTTTGCAATTTGGCCACACTCACCTGGGGACAAGCCAGGTGAGGGGTTGAGGCCAGGCCTGTAGCAGGGGACTGCTCCTGCACACAGGCCCATGTAGAGACAGCAGGGCCCTCCAAGTTTGGGGGTTGGAGCTGAGTCTTCCTGGGTGTGGCCCTTGACCTGAGAGTTCAAGCTCTGCCTGAGGCTTCCTGTGACCCAGAGAAGGCCTCTAACTCTGCACCCTCTGAATTGGGTTGTGATGTGGTGGGCGGTGCTGCTGTCCCTCCTGGCTCTGCAAGATGGAATCTGCTTTAGGAGTGGGTAGAGCCTTGGAAGGCTGGTTACCCCCTCCTCCCACCAGAGGCCACTGACCACCCTTGTTGCTCACAGTCAAAGTCCTGTGACCACAGTCACCGTGGTCTGATGGCTTGAAAGGAGGATCTGGTTACTGCCAGCCAGAGCCAGGCTTAGGGCTTGCATTTGGTTTGGGCAACGGAGGCCCTGTTTTTCCCCCAGGCCTTGGGGTTTAGGGTACAGAGGGTTTGGGGCTGCTGCAGCCACCTTTCAACCATTAGGCAGGCCTGTATTGACATTGCATCGCACACACGGGAAAAGAGAGCTGATTTTCAGAGAAACAGAGTATTCATGAATTCACTTTCTGGATCCAGCCATGCCTGAAGTCCACACCCAAAATATTCCCTTAAGTAAGCCAATGAGTTTACAACAGCCCTGAGTTCCTGTGATCCACAATCACCCTGGGGCAGGGAGAATTAGATCCATTTTACAGATATAGCCCTGAGGCACAGGGAGGTCACCAGTCTTGCTGGGAAGCACATAGATAAACAGTGGCTGACCAGGACTGGAACTCATGTGTCCTGGCCGCATGGCCACACTCCGTCCCTTTACCCCTTGGGAGTGATTGTTCTCCTTTATGAGGGACAGGCACCCAGCCACCATGCTGGTCCCAAGAAGCACTTCTGGAGCCGTTCCTGCTGCTCAGGGACCTTGTCCAGCGGCCCGTGTCCTCGTCCTGCCTTCCCTGTGTACCTGGTGCGGTGGGCGGGCTGCACTCCGTCACTGTGGGCCTGTGGCCCGCCTCCCTGTTCGTAAATCAGAGAAAGTCATCACCGGCCCAGGCTTTGGAGCCACTCTTGGCTGCCTTCTTCCTGAGTCCCGCAAATAAGCTCGCAGTGAAGCACCAGGAAGGTTGAATCCCAGGTTTAGTAATGGGAGCAGTGACCGCTCTCAGGGGGTGGAAAATGGGAAGTTTCCAGTTGCTTTCAGAAGGTGCCTAGAAGCCTGGCTGCCTGTGTGGGGTCTCGCTGTGCCTCCCCTTGGGGTGGAGAGCCTCTCCTGTGGGACCCCAGGGAGCCCCCCCAACGATGCGCTCCTGCTTGGGAAGGCCTGCAGGTGGGTACCGGGGGCCTCCCTCCTGCCAAGCCCGCTTCTGTCACTGCAGGGACAGCAGCAGCAAAGACTGGATTTAGAAACTGTCACTGTGAGAATTAGGCGACTCTGGTCCTGGTGTGTTTTTCAAACAGCTTTATGGAGATACAATTTCAGTGGTTTTTAGGATAGTCACAGAGTTGGATAACACAACCCACTTTAGAAAGAGACCTCGTCCCCCATCAGCAGCCCCTCTCCACTTCCCCTCCACCCCAGCCCCCCGGGGAACCAGTGATCAGCAGTTCTGTCTCCTTAGATTTGATGTGACATGGTTTTGAGACGCTCGGTAAACAGAAGTTATTAATGGAAGAGTTACTGGATTTTATTTCTAAGACACATCACTTAGAATGTTAGAGGCAGCAAGGAGGGGATGGGTCTGCCTTGCAGAGAGAGATTTGATTTATATTTCAGAAAGCCCTTTTTCCCTTGGCACATTAGAAAAACATTTTGCATTAAAAAAAGATTCCTGACATTGCCCGGAAGGGGACTTGGCTGACTTAAATGCCCGGCAGGCTGGCGGACCTTCATTGCATCCCTCCCTGCTTCATCAAGCATTAACCGAGCCCTCCTCCCTCTGCTGAGGGAGGGAAGTACTGAAGGTCAGGGGTCAGAACACCAGGCCCTGGGGCCAAGTCTGGTCCAATGCCTATTTTTTTACAGACTCTGAGCTAAAAATGTTTAAAAATGTATCAAAAGAATAAAATTTCATGATATGTGGAAATCTACATTTCAGCACCCACTGAATGCTTCTTCCGGCACAGGGCCACATGGCTTGTTTATGTGTTGCGACAGAGGTTGTGCTGTGTGTGGAGCTGAGATGTTTTCTCTCTGGCCCTTTCTAAATAGTGTTTGATGACCTCTGGGTGAGGCAGGGCCTTGCTCTTGAGGGATCCACGATCAAGTCAGGAAACGGGAAAGTGGTAGATGGTCAGTAGTGGTCAGCTTGAGCCAGCAAGTACCCACTCGGGAGTCGGTTAGTACATTTTCAGGAATTTTTTGAGTGTATTCACTTGCTAGGGCCACCACAACAAAGCACCCTGGACTGGATGGCTTGCACACAGACGTTTGCTTTCTCACAGTTTTGGAGGCTGGAAGTCCAAGATCTGGTTCTTGGCAGGTTTGGTTTCTCCTGAGATCTCTCTCCTTTGCTGGCAAATGACTACCTTCTGACCGTGTGGTCCCGTGGTTGTCCCTCGATCTATGCATGTGTTATTCTCTTCTTAAAAGGACACCAGTCAGATTGGATCAGGGTCCACCCTCATGATCTCATGTAGCCCTCATTACTTCTGAGGTAATGGGGATTGGGACTCCAGCATATGAGTTTTGGGAGAGGGGGCTCAATTCAACCCATAGCACTGAGCATTGTTAATTACAGCCATTATTAAAAATTATTGTTGTTGTTGTTCTGTTGCTAAGTCACAGCCAACTCTTTGCAACCCCATGGACTGCAGCATGCCAGGTTTCTCTGTCTTCCACGATCTCCTGGAGTTTGCTCAAACTCATGTCCTTTGAGTTGGTGATGCCATCCAACCATCTCATCCTCTGTCACACCCTTCTCCTTCTGCCTTCAGTCTTTCCCAGCATCAGGGTCTTTTCCAGTGAGTCAGCTCTTCACATCATGTAGCCCAAGTATTGGAGCTTCAGCTTCAGCATCAGTCTATCCAATGAATATTCAAGGTTGATTTCCTTTAGGATTGACTGGTTTGATCGCCTTGCTGTCCAAGGGATTCTCAAGAGTCTTCTCCAGCATCACAGTTCGACCTTTGTTGGCAAAGTAACGTCTCTACTTTTTAACGCACTGTCTAGGTTTGTCATAGCTTTTCTTCCAAGGAGAAAGCCTCTTTTAATTTCATGGCTGCAGTCACCATCTGCAGTGATTTTGGAGCCCAAGAAAATAAAATCTGCCACTGTTTCCACTTTTTCTCCATCTATTTGCCGTGAAGGGATGGGACCAGATGATATGATCTTAGTTTTTTTAATGTTGAGTTTTCAGCCAGCTTTGTCACTCTCCTCTTTCACCTTGGTCAAGAGGCTCTTTAGTTTCTCTTTGCTTTCTGGCATTACAGTGGTATCATCTGCATATCTGAGGTTGTTGCCGGCAATCTTGATTCCATTGTGATTCATCCAGCCCAGCATTTTGAATGATACATTCTGCATATGGGGGCTTCCCAGGAGGTGCTAGTGATAAAGATCCTGCCTGCCAGTGCAGGAGGCATAAGAGACTCAGGTTCAATCCCAGGGTCAGGAAGATCCCCTGGAGGAGGTCATGGCAACCACTCCAGTATTCTTGCCTGGAGCATCCTGTGGACAGAGGAGCCTGGCGGGCTACAGTCCATAGGGTCGCAGAGTTGGTACAATTGAAGTGACTTAGCATGTACTCACGCTCTCTGCCCATAAGTAAGCAGGGTGACAATATACAGCCTTGACATACTTTTTTCTCAATTTTGAACCAGTCCGTTGTTCCATGTTTGGTTCTAACTGTTGCTTCTTAATATGCATACAGGTTACTCAGGAGGCAGGTAAGGTGGTCTGGTATTCCCATCTCTAAGAATTTTCCACAGTTGGTTTTGATTCACATAGTCAAAGGCTTTAGCATAGTCAGTGAAGCAGAAGTATGTGTTTTTCTGGAATTTCCTTGTCTTTTCTATGATCCAGTGGATGATTACAATTTGGTTTCTGGTCCCTCTGCCCTTTCTAAATCCAGCTTGAACATCTGGAAGTTCATGGTTCACGTACTATTGAAGCCTAGCTTGAAGGATTTTGAGTATTACCTTGCTAGTTTGTGAAATGAGCACAATTGTGTGGTCGTTTGAGCATTCTTTGGCATTGCCTTTCAGATTGGAATGAAAACAGACCTTTTCCAGTCCTGTGGCCACTGCTGAGTTTTCCCAATTTGCTGGCATATTGAGTGCAGCACTTTAACAGTATCATCTTTCAGAATTTGAAATAGCTCAGCTGGAATTCCATCACCTCTATTAGCTTTGTTCGTAGTGATGCTAACTAAGTCCCACTTGACTTCACACTCCAGGATGTCTGACTCTAGATGAGTGACCACACCATTGTGATTATCTGGATCATTAAGACCTTTTTTTGTACAGTTCTTCTGTGTATTCTTGCCACTTTTTCTTAATTTCTTCTGCTTCTGTTAGGTCCTTGCCATTTCTGTCCTTTATTGTGCCCATCTTTACAAAAAAGTTTCCCTTAGTATCTGCAATTTTCTTGAAGGGATCTCTCATCTTTTGCACCCTATTGTTTTCTCTGTTTCTTTGCATTGTTCCCTTAAGAAGGCTTTCTTATCTCTCCTTGCAATTCTTTGGAACTCTGCATTCCAATGGGCATATCTTTCCCTTTCTCCTTTGCCTTTTGTGTCTCTTCTTTTCTCGGCTATTCGTAAGCCTCCTCAGACAGCCACTTTGCCCTCTTGCCTTTCTACTAAAAATTAAATTACATAAACTTGCAATTAAATAAATTATATTAAAGAGAAGCATGATCAATATTCAAGTCTATCTTAATACATGTTACTATCATTTTCCATGCGTCTCGGGCCCTCTACTTCTGTTGCATATTACTGGGCATCTCTTTCCAATTCCATGACCAGTGACATCACTTTGGTAGCTCAGAATCAGCTTTTGGTATTTACACCATGGAAACTGATACATGCTGCAATTCAGGGTCCCCTCCCATAGAGCCAGCTGTGCCCTCTGCTGGCACAGCAATGACAAAGGACGCTAAACGCCGAGGCGGCGGTCACCCCAGGCCTTGTGTGGGTCTGGGGGTCGGGGGTGATGGCAGAGGTGGTGCGTGAACCACCTGGCGGGAGAGAAGAGAGGAGTCTGAAGGGGTGGGGCAGGCCCTGGAGCGCCAGGCTAAGGGGGGGTCTACTTGCCCCAGCGGACAGGTCACGGGAAGCCATGGAAAGATATGGAGCCAGCCGGAGGGGGACACACCAGGGTGGCGAGGGGGCTGCTGTCTGTCGGTGGGTTTCTGGTTGTGCCTGTGAGTGAAGTGTGGACGCGGGGCTCCGTGACTTGCTTCCTCTGTGTCCTCTGCAGGTGGAAGTCCTCCACGGACGCCAGCTGACGGGCTACATCCTCCCAATCTCTTATCAGGGGACTCAGCCTTCCATCTCCAAGTCGAGCTGGAGCTGGAAATTGCCTAAATGTCAAGCAGAAGGGGAATGGTTAAAATAAATCACGGGGTATGGACCCAGTGGAGTACTAACTAGTCATTACACATGGTAAATATGAAGGCTGTGTTGCAATGCGGGAAGCTGGTTCCAGAGTAACGGGAGATGAAAGAGCTGAACAGAAAATTATATGTGCCTGGTGGTTACAGTGACATAAGTGATCTAGAAATATGGGTCCATCTGGATAAAGACAGGGTATCACAAGTGGAGAAGTGAAATCAGAGTGGTGGGAGGGAGAGCCGTTTGGCTTTCTATTCTGCGTTTCTACTTTAGTTTTCGGTTGAAGAGCAGTTGCAGCAAGGAAGGGCCGCATCTACCAGGCGGATGGCCGTTCTGGCCCCCAAGGAGCTCAGGGCAGAGGGCCCAGCCCTGGAGCTGTGGCGGGAAGTGCTGGCCATGTGGAGGCTGAGGACCCCAGGTTGCCGCTTGCTGGGCTGCGTTGGTGACTCCTGTGTGTACCCTCTCCTCTGCTATGGCCTCTTGATGCTGCTCAGAAGGTTCTGGATCTGGTTGGGACCCGGGAGCCTGCTGCTTCTGTCACAAGGGCTGGCTGGGGGAGGGTTGGGGATGCTCTGAAGCCTCTTTCAGTTGAGAGAACTGAGCCCGGCTAAGTCCCACTCCGCTGTGTGCAGACTGAGCTCACAGGAGTTCAGTCTGCAGAAGGCAGAGCCTGATTTAAGGCGGCACCCTCTGTCCCCACCACCCCTACTGGGTCCCCCTCAGGGCTTCAGACAGCTGGTGCCAGCCAGCCATGCTCTGCGATGCCCTTTGTGGGCTGTGCTAGGATGGCATCCCTTTGCTCGTAGGGCCTCTCCGGGGTCACTGCCAGCCCCTTCTGGGCAGGACCCATCTCCTTCACATCCCTGGTTGCTGCCAGCAGAGGCAGCTAGAAGATAGATCGTGACAAGACTGAATGGGGGGAGGCTGGGGTCCGGGAGCACTGAGTTAGGGTCCTGTGTTCCAAGGTCACAGAAATGGAGTGTGATCGTCTCCGGAGAGGGGGGAGTAGGGGGCCGGGGAGGAGCCCCCTCCGTGCACCTGGGAAGGATAGAGCAGGAGGGACTCGGGGAGCTAGTCCAGGGTCAGAAACACTGAGCCCAGGCGAGGCAGACCCAGCCGTCCGGAGGAGGGGTGAGGCTGGGGCCGGGAGGCCATTAATCCCAGCCCTGCTGGGTACCCTTGCTGGTCCAGGCACCGGGGACACTGGGCCCTGCGAAGAGTGTGTGCTGGTGGGGAGACAGGAAGCCCGCCGATCCGGGACTCACCTCCCTGCCGTACGTCGGGTGGTGGCCGCGCTCTGGACAAGACCAGGGCCGGAGCGGGGCGCCAGGAAGGCAATGTGCTCTTTGCGGTGTGTGGTCAGCGAAGGGCTCGCTCCCAGGAACAAGAGGAGGAGTTGGGGGACACAGAACGTGCTTGAAGGAAGGAAGCACGTTTCTGGTGGCCGCCAGACAAGAGCCAAGGCCCTGTGGCAGGAACCTCCGTTGTCTTTGCGCGGTCAGAGCACAACGAGGGGTGGGAGACGGGGCCAGGTCAGTGGGCGGGGTGGGAGGGGGTGTCTGTGCGTGGAGGGTTGCGTGGGGCCTTGCAAGCCCGGGGAAAGAGTCTGGGTTTTGTTCTCTGTTATGGGATGAGGAGCGTGGGGAGTGTGGGATCAGTCTTCCATTGTCAAAGGAGCACTCTTGTTTCTGTGTCAGCCATCAGCCGGGATGTCCTGGCGGAGGCCAGAGACCCGTTCAGAGGCAGTTGCAGGTGCCCAGGTGATGCGATGTGACCTGCTCGGGTGGGGAGGACAGCGGAGGGGTGGC
>NW_011494879.1:5877680-5883372 GCF_000754665.1 Bison bison bison
GGGGTGGCGGGCGCAGCCACGTCCTGTCTGAAATTGTGAAGACAAAGCAGATGGGATTAGCTCCAGGGCCATCTGGTGTGGTGTGAGCTGGGAGTCAGAGGAAGTAGCCAGAGCAGGGCACCCAGAGGGACACACGAGAGGCCTGTCCTGGGCAGGTTACCTTTGAGGTGCCTACTAGGTCACAAGCAGGTGGGCTTCCCCGGTGGCTTAGTGGTAAAAAATCTGCCTGCAATGCAGGAGAGACAGGTTCAACCCCTGGGTCAGGAAGATCCCCTGGAGGAGGAAACGTCAACCCACTCCAGTATTCTTGCCTGGAGAATCCCCATGGACAGAGGGGCCTGGTGGGCTAGAGTCCATGGGGTTGCAAATGACTTAGCACACGCGCAAGCAGGAGCTGGACAGGCAGGTGAGAAGGCGGGGCTGGAGTTCAGGGAGGAGGCCTGAGTAAGCTGGAGACAGCCCTTTGGGGGGCTTTGATGGGTAGGTAGGATCTGAAGTCAGGAAGCAGGTATAGACGAGGGATGAGGAGGCTGAGGGCTGCTGCATGAGGCTGGAAAAGAGGGTGAAGGAGGAGGGCAGCCGGGGCGGCCAGGGGACGCTGGGGGAGGGGTTGCAGGAGGCAGGTTGCAGGAGGAGGGGTGTGGCTTGCAGAGGGCGGGGGGACACGCCAGGTCCCCAGGGCAGAGGAGCAGGTGACTGCAGGCCCTGAAGGCCTGCACCTCCTCCCTGGGGTGCTTTCTTGCTCCCCCCTCTCTGTGGGTGCCCCTGACTATTGCTGGGAGCAGCACTGAGTCTGTCCCCCCACAGGGCACCTCTGCCCCGACCTGGCCCAGGCCCAGCCCTCTGGGTCCCACCAGCCTCTGCTATTCGATGTGTGGTCAGCAGGGCCGCGTGGCTCGTGGACACTGTGGATCTCCACGCGTTTTCCCCTTGCCCCGTGGGCCCCTGCTTGTCTGGAGACTCAAGAATCTGCATTCCTAGGAAGCGAGCAGTTTGGGCCTGAGTGGTCTCACCTGGGGCAGGAGGGCTGCGGGGAGGACAGGGAGGGTGGGCAGGGTTGGCCTTCCTGACCCGTCAGCCAGCGCTGCCAGGGCACCAGACAGGGGTTGGGTCAGGGCTTGGGCCCCCAGGAAGTTTCCCAGGCCCTGGGCTGGGTTTCTTTGTCCTTCCTGGATCTTGTCCTTGGAGGGGCGACATCCCTTCCTGTCCACCGGCTCACTTCTCCCTGCTCTGCCCATCTGGCCCTCTGCAGTTTCCACCAACTTCCCCGTGCCCCCATCCCTGCCTCAGTTTTCCCCGCGGTCTGGCTTCTTCCCCACCTCACCCCCAACACTATGTCCCCGAGACACTGGGCCTTTGCTTTCTTTTCCCTAACGTTGATACGTCGCGTCGCTCAGCTGGTGAAGAATCCGCCCACAATGCAGGAGACCTGGGTTCAATTCCTGGGTCAGCAAGATATACTGGAGAAGGGATAGGCCACTCACTCCAGTATTCTTGGGCTTCCCTAGTAGGCTCAGCTGGTAAAGAATCCGCCTGCAATGCGGGAGACCTGGCTTTCATCCCTGGGTTGGGAAGATGCCCTGGAGAAGGGAACGGCTCCCCACTCCAGTATTCTGGCCTGGAGAATTCCATGGACTGTATAGTCCATGGGGTCTCAAAGAGTCGGACACGACTGAACGACTTTCACGCACTATTCCAAGCACTTTTTATATACTGACTCACTCGCTTCTCACAACATCCCTTTACAAGTGAGGGAATGGAGGCCCAGAAAGGTTAAGTCACTTCCCAAAGGTCAGTTCAGTTAGTCATAACTTTCTTTCCAAGGAGTAAGCGTCTTTTAATTTTATGGGTGCAGTCACCATCTGCAGTGGTTTTGGAGCCCCCAGAAATAAAGTCTGCCACTGTTTCCGCTGTTTCCCCATCTATTTGCCATAAAGTGATGGGACCGGATGCCAAGATCCTAGTTTTCTGAATGCTGAGCTTCAAGACAGCTTTTTCCTGAAGGTCGGACAACCAGTAAGGTGAGGAGCTGGCATTTGAGCCCGGGGCAGCCCAGCGCGGGGGCTCTGAACTTTCAAGTCTGTCGTGTGCTGCCCCCTTGTCTGCCCCCTTGTGGGCCCTTCAATTCTAACCTGTGTCCTCTGGGCTCTGCTCTGGGGGCCCCTCCTCGGTGCCCTTTGCCTCCCACACCCTACCCCTCCCCGTGCCCTCTCCTGTCTCTCTTGCAGGGTTTTTCCCCAGGCCGTCTGCACGCCTGTCTGTGGAGTTGTAACTCTCACCTCAGTGCAGGTTCTCGAGTTCCAGACCTAACATGCAAGTAGACATCTCTGCTTGGGCGTTCCACTGCCACTCCCCAAGTTACATCCCCAGGATGCTCACCATCTGCAGCTTCCTCACTCGACAAACTCCCAACTCTCCAGGTCAGAGGGGAGCGGCTCTTCCTGCTGTGGCCAGGAGGGGGAGCCTTCCCCCCGACTGCACCCTCGTCCGCACCGCACCGTCCTGGGCAATCAGTCCCAGAGGCTCCCAGGCAGCCCCTCCTAGTGGAGATCCCAGCCATCCCTCCTGGGTTATGGCCGCACTCATGCTCACGGTTCCCCCACTCTCAGTTCAGTTCAGTTCAGTTGCTCAGTTGTGTCCGACTCTTTGCGACCCCATGAATCGCAGCACGCCAGGCCTCCCTGTCCATCACCAACTCCTGGGGTCTACCCAAACCCATGCCCATTGAGTTGGTGATGCCATCCAACCATCTCATCCTCTGTCGTCCCCTTCTCCTCCCGCCTTCAATCTTTCCCAGCATTAGGGTCTTTTCAAATGAGTCAGTTCTTTGCATCAGATGGCCAAAGTACTGGAGCTTCAGCTTTAACATCAGTCCTTCCAATGAATATTTATAACTGATTTCCTTTAGGATGGGCTGGTTTGATCTCCTTGCAGTCCAAGGGACTCTCAAGAGTCTTCTCCAACACTACAGTTCAGAAGCATCAATTCTTTGGCGCTCAGCTTTCTTTATAGTCCAAATTGCACATCCATCCATGACTACTGGAAAAACCATAGCTTTGACTAGACACACCTTTGTTGGCAAAGTAATGTCTCTGCTTTTTAATACACTGTTTAGGTTGGTCATAACTTCTCTTCCAAGGAGTAAGCATCTTTTTATTTCATGGCTGCAGTCACCATCTGGAGTGATTTTGGAGCCGCCCAAAAAATAGTCTTCCCCTGCTGTGCCCTCCTCCAGTCCATTTTCCACGTAACCTCCAGGTGATCTGTTAGAAAGTTGATCAAAGGATGGGCCTCCCTCACCCTCGCACTGCTGGAGTCCAGGCACCCACTGGCTTCACCCCATCTGACCAGCACTGAGCCTCAGGGCTTCTGGACCTCAGCACCTGTCCAGCAGGTCACTTTCCCATGGTGCTACTCCGACACCGTGGGGCTGGGCTCGGGGTCGCCTCTGTGTGCCTCTGTGTGCCTGTAGCTCTGAGTGTTTATAATACAGAATGGTACCTGTCTGTCCCTTTCTTGACCCCCCCTCCAATCCCTCGTGTAGTGAGTACCCTGAGGGCAGGGATGGGGGCCATGTGCCCTGGTACCACCAGACATCATCGGGCACAGGTCTGGCATTCTGGATTCTCTTGAATGTTTGTTGAATGAATGAATGAGACAGTGAGTGACTGACCTGGGGGAACTGCTGTCTGTGACTCAGTAACGAGTTGGGGAGCACACACACGGTAGGGGTTAAGTGAGATAATGGTTGGGTCTCTTTCTCCGCACCGTCCCTCCTCATGAACGCTGAGTGCTAAGTCACTTCAGTCGTGTCCAACTCTGTTCGACCCCTTAGACTGTAGCCCACCAGGCTCCTCGGTCCATGGGATTCTGCAGGCCAGAATACTGGAGTGGGTTGCCAGACCTTCTTCCAGAGGATCTTCCCGACCGAGGGATCGAACCCACGTCTCTTGTCTCTTGCATTGGCAGGTGGGTTCTGTACCACCAGCGCCACTTGGGAAGCCCGTCTCCCCGCTTACCCTCAGGGCTAACCTGCATCCTCAGATGCTGTAGATGTCTCTGCCTTCCCTCCCCTGCACTCACAGGGCCTTCTGGAGACTGTCCTGTGAGCAGAGCTTCAAGCCTTTAGAGCCAGGGACCTGAACTTCCTTCCGCAGGTGTCTTCAAGCTCCTTGGCCATGCACCCTTCTGAGGACTCAGAATGCAGACCAGGCAGCGCTCGAGACCTCGGGTTCAGGGGTCAGTGGTCAGTGGCTAACGTTCAATTTCTTTTTTAGAATAAATTTATTTATTGTTAGTTGTGCTGGTCTTCGTGGCTGTGGGGGCTTTTCTCTAGGACTGGTGAGCAGGGACTGCTCTTTAGTTGCCGAGCAGGGGCTTCTCGTCGAGGTGGCTTCTCTCGTGGAGCCGGGGGGGCGGTAGGATGCTCGGGCTTCAGTAGTTGCAAAACGCAGGTGGGTTCAGTCGTCGAGGTTCCTGGGCTCTGGAGCGCAGGCTCAGTAGCGCACGTGGGATCTTCCCAGACCAGGGATCCAACCCGTGTCCCCTGTGTCGGCAGGCGGATTCCTGTCCACTGTACCACCGGGGAAGTCCTCAGTTTATTTCTTTTTCAGCTTCTCTTGGAACCTGGGCTTGTCCAGATGTTCACGTGATATGGTGGCAACTGGGCTTTAGGAAGCTGCTGGCAGAGTAGCATTTGGCATCCCTCTGGTTCTAGAGGTTTCCAGAGCCTTGGGGCAGGGCTCCAGCTGCAGAGAGCTGCCTGCCTTCCTATTTTTAATATCCAGTGAAGTGGAAGGCACTCAGTCGTGTCCAACTCTTTGTGACCCCTGGACTATACAGTCCATGGAATTCTCCAGGCCAGAATACTGGAGTGGGTAGCCTATCCCTTCTCCAGGGGATCTTCTCAACCCAGGGATCGAACCCAGGTCTCCCACATTGCAGGCGGATTCTTTACCAGCTGAGCCACAAGAGAAGCCCTTTTAATAGCCAGTTCTGGAGAAGGAAAAATACTCCAGTATTCTTGCCTGAAGAATCCCATGGACGAAGGAGCCTGGTGGGCTACAGTCCACAGGGTCGCAAAGAGTCGGACACGACTGAGTGACTTCACTTCACTTCACTTTCAGTTCAGTTCAGTCACTCAGTCGTGTCCGACTCTTTGGGACCCCATGAATTGCAGCACCCCAGGCCTCCCTGTCCATCACCAACTCCCGGAGTTCACTCAAACTCACGTCCATCGAGTTGGTGATGCCATCCAGCCATCTCATCCTCTGTCATCCCCTTCTCCTCCTGCCCCCAATCCCTCCCAGCATCAGAGTCTTTTCAAATGAGTCAACTCTTCACATGAGGTGGCCAATGTACTGGAGTTTCAGCTTTAGTATCATTCTTTCCAAAGAATACCCAGGACTGACCTCCTTTAGAATGGACTGGTTGGATCTCCTTGCAGTCCAAGGGACTCTCAAGAGTCTTCTCCAACACCACAGTTCAAAAGCATCAATTCTTTGGCGCTCAGCTTTCTTCACCGTCCAACTCTCACATCCATACATGACCACAGGAAAAACCATAGCCTTGACTAGACAGACCTTTGTTGGCAAAGTAATGTCTCTGCTTTTGAATATGCTATCTAGGTTGGTCATAACTTTCCTTCCAAGGAGTAAGCGTCTTTTAATTTCATGGCTGCAATCACCATCTG
>NW_011494879.1:5883472-5885995 GCF_000754665.1 Bison bison bison
TGATCTCATCTCACACGCTAGTAAAGTAATGCTCAAAATTCTCCAAGCCAGGCTTCAGCAATACATGAACCATGAACTTCCAGATGTTCAAGCTGGTTTTAGAAAAGGCAGAGGAACCAGAGATCAAATTGCCAACATCTGCCGGATCATTGAAAAAACAAGAGAGTTCCAGAAAAACATCTATTTCTGCTTTATTGACTATGCCAAAGCCTTTGACTACGTGGATCACAATAAACTGTGGAAAATTCTGAAAGAGATGGGAATCCCAGACCACCTGACCTGCCTCTTGAGAAACCTGTATGCAGGTCAGGAAGCAACAGTTAGAATTGGACATGGAACAACAGACTGGTTCCAAATAGGAAAAGGAGTATGTCAAGGCTGTATATTGTCACTCTGCTTATTTAACTTATATGCAGAGTACATCATGAGAAACGCTGGGCTGGAAGAAGCACAAGCTGGAATCAAGATTGCCAGGAGAAATATCAATAACCTCAGATATGCAGATAACACCACCCCTATGTCAGAAAGTGAAGAGAAACTAAAAAGCCTCTTGCTGAAAGTGAAAGAGGAGAGTAAAAAAGTTGGCTTAAAGCTAACATTCAGAAAACTAAGATCATGGCATCTGGTCCTATCACTTCAAGTCATGGAGAAATTTTAAGGTCTCTACTTCTTTTGGGGAGCTTCCCTGGTGGCTCAATGGTAAGGAATCGGCCTGCAATGCAGGAGACCCAGGTTTGATCCCTGGGTCAGGAAGATTCCCTGGAGGAGGAAATGGCAACCCACTCCAGTATTCTTACCTGGGAAATCCCATGGATGGAGGAGCCTGGTGGGCTACAGTCCATGAGGTTGTAAAAGTTGGACATGACAGTGACTAAACCATTGCCACCATCACCACTTTGGTTTGAATAGAAAGCTTCCAGAAATATTCATATCTTTGCTTCTGTAGAATCCAGAAAGTGGTCTTAGCCCAGAGGAGGTCAGCTGGTGGACTGGGATCACCTAGGAGATGACTTACGACATCATGCCCTGCTCACTAGATCCTGCCCTTGAGTCCTCTGGGGGTGAGGGCTGGGCAGCCTGGATACCCCTGCTCTCTAGTGGGGATGGGGGTGGGATGAGGGTCTCGGGGGGCTTTTGATGTCATCCTGAGGAATCTGAACTCTGTCCCTAAACCCACTGAATTCTAGCTGGGGAGTGACACGCTCAGGTGTGCATTTCAGAAAGTTCAAGGGTCATGGACGAGAGCCGCATCTTTCAGTCTTCTGCTCATTTCACAGAGGCCTGGTGTCCACCCCACAGGCAGGGTGTCCTGGCATCAGCCATCACTCTTGCCACACCTGATACATTCCAGTGTTTTCTATCCTATTCTCTCTGATCTGTTTTTCTGACAGTGCTGTTTGCAACCCTCCCCATTGATTTCCTGTCTCCCTGGAAGTTTTTAATCTGCAGTTTGAACAGCAATGGATTGGAGAGAGGGAGATGGGAGTAGGAGGCAGGGTGGAGGCTGCTGTCATGGTCTAGCCTGCGGGGACGCGGGTCGGGGCCCTGATCAAACAGAGCAAAGGTTCCGCGCTGCAGGCTTTGGCCCCGCCCAGGGCATTCTCAGCTCCCTCGGGTGATGTGGGGCAGCTCCTGAAGCAACAAGGGCCTTGTGATTGGGCTGAGTATGGGATCCAGAAGATGTGGTTTCATAACTCAGACAGGCTGCGTGGTGTCTGAAAGTCATTTCATTAAATGTCGAGTGGAATCAAAATAGAAATTACATCTTTGAGACAAAGCCCATTGAGCCAGGAGCCAGGCATTCTGAATTGGAACCAGAATAGTCTCCTGGAGGCTGGGACTGGGGGTCCATAGCAGCCGTATCTGCAGGCCAGCGTCTCCCCCAGGGGCTTCTGTGACTCCCCAGCTGTGGCAGGTGGTCCTGGAGCCCAGCTGCCTTGCAGGAATTGGAGGCTGCCTGGGGGGGCCAATGATGCCAGCTTGCCTTGTCGTACGCTCTTAAGGCACCTGTGCTGAGCTGAAAGTTACCTGTGTTATTGCTGATCCCCTTCCATCATCTGGGATGCTTCTTCCATTTGAGAACACCGAGGCTCAGGGAGGGCAAGGTATTGGCCTGAGGTCACCCAGCTCATAAAGGCAGAAGGGGTTTGAACTCCAGGGTGGCTCCCATGCCCACCTTCCTTTCTATGTCCCTGGCTACCTCTCTCCACTTGCTCCTGGCTTTTGCAACTGGGCTTCCCTTGTGGCTCAGCTGGTAAAGAATCTCCCTGTAAGACGGGAGACCTGGGTTTGATCCCTGGGTTCAGAAGATCCCCTGGAGGAGGGATAGGCTACCCACTCCAGTATTCTGGCCTGGAGAATTCCATGGACGAGTCCATGGGGCTGCAAAGAGTTGGACAGGACTGAGCGGCTTCTTTCATTTTGCAACTAGATGAAATCCGAGCTTCTGGGGGAAGGACCTGGGCGTGTTTAAAGCTCCCTGGCAGACCTGATGTGCGGTAAGGGTTGGGGACCACTGCTCTA
>NW_011494879.1:5886095-5900419 GCF_000754665.1 Bison bison bison
AGTGGACTCTGTGTCTACTCTCTGCCCGGTGGTCCATTCAGCTGGTGCACGGGGTGGATCCTCTGCTGGGGGCCTGGCAGCCCAGACCCTGCTGTCTTGTGAGCTTGTCCATCCCACCTCCTGCCCCCATCCTCCCATGCCCACTCCCAGGTGTGTTCATCCCCTCCCCCTCAGATGGGCCAGCTTTGGAGAGCTGGAGAGCTGGGGTGGCAGAGGGGTGGAGCAGGCCCTGAGGTGCCTGGTGAGCCCAGAGGGGAGGGCGGAGGGGAGGGCAGAGCTTTGTGCCCACTGGTGCAGGAAGGACATTCCTGGGCCTTGCTTTTCTAACCCTGTTATGTTCACTTTGGTTTGTATTCTTTCCTTCCATATAGGTTGATTTTGTTCTTTTTCTTACTTCCAGCTTTGGATTTATAATTATTTCCTTTTTTGTTGTTGTTGTTCTGCTAATTTAAATATAAGTTTTTAAGAGCATGGGTTTTCCTATGAGGACTGTTTTAGCTGAATCCTGTGGGGTCTGGTTTCAGGTGTTTTATTATTATCGCTACGTATTCTGCAGTTTGAGTGTGGGCATCTTCTTTGACTCATGAGTTAGCAGAATTTTTCTCCTTCAAGATGGTAGCTCCCCTGCTCCTCGCCCTCCCGCCCAGGTTTTGTCGTAAACTTTTATTGCACTGCGATTAGAGAATGTTTATGTTATTTCTGCTTTTTGGAATTTGAGATGTTCTTGTTAGTTTGGAGTGATTTTCTTTTTTCTGGTTTTCCTTGGCTTTATTAAGTACTATTGACATACAATAAGCTGGACGTATTTAATGCGGACTGTATATTAAGCTTGGACATATGTAACTCCCAGGAG
This sequence comes from Bison bison bison, assembly GCF_000754665.1. Lineage (NCBI taxonomy): Eukaryota > Metazoa > Chordata > Mammalia > Artiodactyla > Bovidae > Bison > Bison bison. Next base: position 5,886,949 of record NW_011494879.1, read on the forward strand.
GGCTTCTCATGTGGTGCTAGCAGTAAAGAACCCAAAAGCCAGTGCAGGAGACATAAGAGACAGGGCTTCAATCCCTGGATTGGGAAGATCCCCTGGAGAAGGGAATGTCAATCCACTTTAGTATTCTCCATGAACTGACTCATTTGAAAAGACCCTCATGCTGGGAAAGATTGAAGGCAGGAGGAGAAGGGGACGACAGAGGATGAGATAGTTGGATGGCATCACCGACTCAATGGACATGAGTTTGAGCAAGCTCCAGGAGTTGGTGACGGACAGGGAAGCCTGGTGTGCTGCAGTCCATGGGGTCGCAAAGAGTCAGACATGACTGAGTGGCTGAACTGAATGGATTCTCCATGGGAGAATCCCATGGACAGAGGAGTCGAGAGGGCTACAGCCCATGGTGTCGTAAAGAGTCAGACACTTCTGAAGGGACTTTGCACGCACACACGCACGCACGCACACACACCCCCAGGAAACCATCCCCACAGCCCAGCTAGTTACCATCTCCATCTCCCAGCCCCAGTTTCCTCTCGCCCTTTTGTAATGTGCCCCTCAGGCTCCTTCTTACCCTCACCTCACCCTGTCCCCAGGCAGTCACTGACCTGCTTTCTGTCACTATAGGTTAGTTTGCATTTTCTAGAAATGTATTCAAGTAGAACATGATAGTGATTTCTTTTCTAACTGGCTTCTCTCACTTACCATAATTATTTTGAAATTTACCCAGTTGTGTACAGTGAGGGTTCGTTCTTTTTTATTGCTGTGTGGTATTCCATTGTGTGGCTATACCACATGTATTTATTTATCCGCCTCTTGATGGATTTTTGCGTTTCCGTTTTGGGGCTGTTATGACGAAAGCTGCTACAAGCATTCATGTAGAAGTTTTCCATGAAGGTACACTTTCATTCCTCTCGGGCGGATAACTGAGATGCAGAAGTGGCTGGTGATCTGGTAGGTATATTGTTAACTTTCAGGAAATGGCCAAGCTGTTTTCCAAATTGACTGTCCCTTTTCCCTGTCAATGAGCACAGGGAGCAATGTGAGAACTCTAGCGGACAATTAGAGCTAGTGGCTAGTCTTTAGTTTTAACCATCCTAAGTGGGGGTCAAGTGTATCTGCCATAGTTTTAATGTATGTTTCACTAATGACTGACAACTTTGCACATCTTTGCTAATTGTCTATTCAAATCCCTTGTCTTACTAAGTTTTAAAGGTTCTTTACATTCTAGACACCAGTCCTTTGTCAGATATATGGTTTGTGGATTTTTTCCTCCAATCTGTGCCTCCCCTTTTCATTAAACAGTGTCTTAAAAATAAAAGATTTTAAATTTTGGTGATGTTGAACTTCTTTTTTTCTTTTATAGTTTGTATTTTGTGTCTTGTTTAAAAAGTGCTTCCCAGTTCTAAGATCATGAGGATTTTCTGTTTTCTTCCAGAAACTTGATCTTTACATATAGGCTTATGATCCATTTTTCAGTTAAATTTTGAATATGGTATAAGATAGGGTTTTTTGTTTTGTTCTGTTTTTGCATACGGCTTTCTTTGAGATGGGGCTTCCCAGGTGGCACCATGGTAAAGAATCTGCCTGCCAGTTGAGGAGACACAGGAGATGTGTGTTCAATCCCTGGGTCGGTAAGATCCCCTGGAGAAGGGAATGGCAACCCACTCCAGTATTCTTGCCTGGAGAATCCCATGGACAGAGGAGCCTGGCAGGCTACAGTCCACGGGGTCGCAAAGAGTTGAACATGACTGAGCACGCATGCACTCATTTTTGAGACAGTTTTTGAAAGGATATTCCTGTTCCTCGGCTGTATTTGAGCTGCAAGGCCCCATTCCATTAAAGGGTTTCTTTAATTGGTAAGTTTACATTCTCCAAATGGGTGGAGTTTGGTGAAAATGGTAAGATAAACTGCAGAGAAATAAATAAGCTAAATATTTGGCATATTTGAGTGTCATGTGTTAAACTGCAACCTGGCCATGTGAGACTTCCTGGGCTGGGTTTTCTTCTCTCCGAGTCTTTGTTCTGTAGCAGAAGGAACTCAGTCCCTCGGTCGTTCCATCCATCCAGCCGGTCAGCCATGAGTCAACCCAGAGGAGTGGAGGGACATGGGCTGGAACTGGGCTGAGCTGGGTGTGTCTCCAGCTCATGTCCTTATTCCCTGGCCTCAGTTTCCTTACTGAAAAGCAAGAGTCGTGCAGAATATCTTGTCTCCCACCCCACGCTGTGGTTGGCTTCTGGAGTTTTCCTCCACTTCTTCTGATTCCCTCCCCTCTTTTGTTTTAGTCCAAGGTGTTTTCTTTCTGCCTCAATGCCTCTGATTTTCAGTTGACTGGCAGCAGCCCGGGAAACAGGAGCCACTGGGCCTTCCCTGGGTGACACCTCCCTCTTCTTTCCAGTCCTCCCCAGGGCATAGGTTTCCTCTAGGACACCACAAAGAGTCCTCCCAGAGTCAGAGTGCCCCCAGCTGGGGGAGTGACGCTGAGCCAGGGTTACCTGACCCTCCGCTGTGCCCCCACTGTTGTTTAGTCACCAAGTCACGTCCAACTCTTTGAGGTCCCATGGACTGTAGCCCTCCAGGCGCCTCTGCTCATGGAATTTCCCAGGCAAGAATACTGGGATGGGTTGCCATTTCCATCTCCAGGGAATCTTCCCAACCCAGGGATTGAACCCATGTCTCCTGCATTGGCAGGCGGGTTCTTTCCTGCTGAGCCACCAGGGAAGTGTACTGTGCCCCCAGGGAGGTGTAATTACGCCATCACATTTTCACTGGCCCTGCTTTAAGAATGAGAAGGCTTCGGTCCAGAGAGGTTGTTCAACTTGTAGAAAGTCACACAGGTCATCTTCTAAACCAGACCATCTGAATCCAAAGTCCCTGTCCCACCTCGCTGTCCAAGGACTGGATTCCACTGGCTAAGGTCTGCCTGGGAAGAGCCCTGAGGGCACCCTAAGGAGCTCATCTAAACCTTGGAAGGATAGCTACTCTCAAAGCTAAATTCAAGTCAGTCTGTTATGGGACAGACTTCACAATCTTAGAGGGGGACAGCTCGCAGGCCTGGAAGACCTAAAGGAAGCTGAGTGAGCGCTGTGAGCGAAGAAAGCGGCAGGCTCTGCTGCACGCTCCTTGGCGGTGGGTGTCCAGCTGTGCTTCTTCAGACGAGGCACATCTGGGTCGTCTGGAGGGCTGGCAGACAGCCCCCATCCCCCCACCCCAGGTCTGTTTGACTCCTGAGAAATGCTCACCTCCTGGAAAAGAGAAAGGAACCTCACCAGTTCATTCATCCACTCATTCAGTCGTGTTTACTGAGCCTTGACTCTTCTGGGTTCTGGACACAAGGATGGAATGAAGGGAGGGCAGTTGCTGAGCTCAGCCCATTGCTTGGGCTAGGACTTTCTCCCCCAAAGCCCCAGGGCGAGGAGCTACAATGAAAAAGAGACAGTGGTCTCAGCAGAAAGTGGAACCAGAGCTTCAGCAACTTAGAGGGCCTAGAAGCCCTCTCCGTTTCAGGGAGCAGGAGAGGAGAGCAGAGCAGGGACCAGGTGAAGGTGCTGTGCCTGGTGCCCTGGGACCTCCCAGGCCCTGAGACCCTATCCAGAGAGAGGACAAGGAGGACTGCATCTCTGGGAGAAAGTAGCCCAATCCTTGACACACCTCAGTTGTTCATTGTCCGTTAAAAAATAAAACAAAACAAAACATGGCTTCTGGTTCATACATCAGTTACGTGAGTCTGGCTAATTCTGATTCTGGCACAGCAGTGAGTAGGGTCGGTCGAGGGGTAAGTGCCATCTTGAGAGACTCCTGAAGGACAGCCAACCCATTTCAGCCACCAGTGACTTAGCAAGCAAGAGATCATGGCCTGGTTCAAGCACAGAGACTGAAGCCCAGTAGTGAAAAACCAGATGAATTCCTGTCACCCCAGGCTCTTGGTCAGCTTTTCCTCAGCCTTTGCAGCCTGGAGTAGGGCCAGGGTCCTGATGTGAGCTGGAGAGAGACCCCACGTTATCTCATCTGTCCCTCCTGTGGACTAATAATTGTGCTGCTGGGCACTGGGCCCTTCCTTCCTCCATTCCCAGGCTGCTCTTCCACTGCTTTGGGAGCACGGACATGCTGTACACAGCGTGTTTCCCTGAGCCCGGAGAGAAGCAGAGAGGAGACTCCCACCCAGTTCTTGCCCTTGAGGCCCTTGGGGTCTAGAGGAAGTGGAGGGGGTCTCGTGTGGGAGGCGGGAGAGTTTGTTAGCCTTGCCCTGGGCTCACCTGTCTGCCTGCTGTCTTTGGGTTTCCTCACTCCAGAGAATGGTCACTGCAGGCAGATTTCCATGAATTCCATAAATTTGATATTCAGTCTGTTCTGCAACAAGGTTCTGGGTTATGTGATTTTTGGAGGTTTTGACAGAATGCGTAAGGAGCTGGATTAAATTAAAACAAAATTGCCGTCGCTGAGTTAATGACTGTGACAATACGATTCACCGCCAAATTAATGCATTATTAGGTCTCATCATTATACTAATAATCTTCGCACAGCAGTACAAAAACAACAATTGTTTGGGGAGGGGTGACTCATAACATGGGAGAACAGTTTTGGACAAGTCTCAGAACTTCCTTCTGTGATCTGAGGAGAGAGAGAGGCACTAAGGTTTCTGAAGTGCCTGCTGTGTGCTAGGATCGGGAAGATCAAAGAGACAGTCCTGCTCTGGGGGAGCACCCACCTCCCATGGTGGGGACAGCCATGAGTGACTGTAAAGTGGTGTGGCCTTGAAAGGAAAAGGACCATATGGAAGGCTTCCTGGAGGCGGCAGCATTGAGGTGAGCCTGGGAAGACAGTAGCATCTGTCTTGTCCCCTCCTCACCTCCTTTTTCTCTGCAGCAGGCTGCAGTCTGGCTTTTGTCCCCTCTTCACCTCTGAAATGCTCTCATCAGGTGACCTTCACATTGTGAGACCCAAACATGGGCCCTCAGTCCGTCCCCATCTTCCCTGACTCCCAGAGCAAGTGCTCCGAGGGGTTTCCACTGCCTCCGAGGTTTCCACCAGCATTGCTGGCCCCCTTCTCTGTCTCCTCTGCTGGGTCCTCTGACCTCTGAACACCTGCAGGCCTCAGACTGAGCCTTTTTCTCCTCTGTCTCCTGCCTCCCAGCTCCCCTGATGTCCTGGACACTCACTGTCCAGTCCTGACCCCTCTGATCATCACACACAGGCATCTCACACTCTATAACAGCGCCACCCTGCAGTGTCTAATACACGTTTTTAAAACCAGGTTTCACGTTACAGAAAAATGCACCTGCATAATTGCCTTTCCACAAAGTGAATGCATTGAGATATCAGCTCCAGAATTAGGAAAGAGCTTGAGGAAGCCCCTCCCAGGCCCTGTGGCCCCACCACACAGGCGTGGCCAGGTTCCAACTCTTATCACCTGAGGTGGGTCTCCCCTGGCCTGGTGCTGAACATGAGCGGAATCATAAGACATCTGCTCTGGCATCTGGCTTTTTCAGCTCAGTGTCACATGTGTGGGACTCATCCACGTTTCCATGTGGCCGCGGTCCATCCTTTTTGTTGCTGTAGGGAGTATCCCACCATATGAATGCATCACAATTTATTCATTCTACTTTTGATTGGCATTTTTGTTGTTTCCATTTTTAGAATTATGAATAATCCTGGGAGAGGAATTGATGCTCAGTCTTACTCCTTACTCTGCAGGAGTAAGAACTAGCTTGACGTGGTGGGGTGGGGGTGAAGGGGACATGCACGAATTCTAATGGAACTTGTAATGCCCTTGCCTTATGGAGGGCCTGCTGTCGGCATCTCAGTGCCATTGCTGGCCCTTTTATTTTAAATAAGAGGTTGCATGAATTAATAAAGAGGTAAATGAATGAACACATGAATGCATTTCAAAAAAGAACATTCCTCCTCCTCCTAAGTCGCTTCAGTCGTGTCCGACTCTGTGCGACCCCATAGACGGCAGCCCACCAGGCTCCCCAGTCCCTGGGATTCTCCAGGCAAGAACACTGGAGTGGGTTGCCATTTCCTTCTCCAATGCATGAAAGTGAAAAGTGAAAGTGAAGTCGCTCAGTCGTGTCTGACTCTTAGCAACCCCATGGACTGCAGCCTACCAGGCTCCTCCATCCATGGGATTTTCCAGGCAAGAGTACTGGAGTGGGGTGCCATTGCCTTTTCCAAAAAGAACATTATTGCGTGTCAAATATTGTGCTGGCCATTTTTGTAAATATTATTGTATTTAAGCCTTGGAGATGGGGTGACTCCCTTGACTTTATAGAAGAAAAAAAGATTCAAGGACCAGGACATCCAGATCATTTAACTTCTGGACTCAGTTTCCGCATCTGTGAAATGGCAACAGTAGGTCTCAGTGGGTGGTTGGGAGAACAGTTGCATGATCTACATAAAGCAGTCAGCACAACCCTGGCACAGACAAGCCCTTAAGAAACTCTGGCTCATCCTCTTTATGTTTCAAGGTCATGTAGCTTGTAAGTGGCTGACCCAGGATTTGAACCTGTGAACCCGACATCATCTCACTACATCATTTCTACCCCTGGGGATATGGGAGTGTCAAGGAGGGGTCGTGGTTGTATCTTTCCAGCCCCAGCCTGTCCTTTTCTCTCTTGAACTCTGGGATGTGAGGGGGGCTTGTGCCTGAGCCACCTCTGTGTCTCCCCCTACCCTCCTCACTGCACATAATCGGGCAATGATTAAGCAGATTGGTTTAGACTCTGCCCTGGGATCTGACGCCCTCCCACCTCCAAACTTCCTTATCCGGAGAATGAAAATAGCAGGCAATCGTGGGCTGTCCTCACTAATTTCATTTTCTGTGTCCGGAGTAATAGGGCCTCTTGAACTCTCAGGCTGATTTAAATTCGAATAACAACTAGCCTAGCGTGTGACCGGATCTCTGAGCTCTCTGCCCTGAGCTTGGCCAGCTGCTCCCGGCAGAGGGCGTGGCAGGTACTTCCAGCCTCCCAAGCTGAGGCCACGTGGACCCACCCTGGGCACGCCCTACTCCTTCACCTCTAGAGGACCTGCTTATGATTAGAACAGTGCCCCATAAAAAGTGGTGCCCCTGGGGCTGGCAGGGCCTTAGCCCTCTGGATGGAACTCTCTTGGCTTCTTCCATTAATTTGTCATTTATATTGCACTCTTTGGCCAAGAGACAGATGTCAGTTTCAAATGGGGATCAAGTCTGGTCCTGCTTTTAGTCACAGCTGGTGCTAAGAGGTGAGAGGGGGCGGGTGACATTTTCAAAGGGGTCTGTAGCTCCGAATAAGATGGCACCGCTTCTCCGGTGAGCGGAGATGCCCTTGGTTCAAGCTTGAGTGGTAGAATAGCTATGAACAGTGGTCACCACATGCTCCCTGGGTGTCTCTTGCTTAGCCCTGAAGGACCCCGGGGTGGGGGGTGGCTACAGCAACTCCCAAGGGACCCAAGGGGCCACTGCACTCTCAAGGGACCCCAGGGGGCCACTGCAACACCCAAGGGACCCTAGGGGGCCACTGAAACTCCGAAGAGACCCCAAGGGGCCACTGCAACTCCCTAGGGACTCCAAGGGGCCACTACAACTCCCAAGCGGCCCCAGGGGGCGACTACAACACCCAAGGGACCTCGGGGGGGGCACTGCAACTCCCAAGGGACCCCAAGGGGCCACTGCACTCCCAAGGGACCCCAAGGGGCCACTGCAACTCCCTAGGGACCCCAAGGGGCCACTGCAACTCCCAAGGGATCCCAGGGAGGCGGGGGGCCAAGCAACTCTCAAGGGACTACTGCAACTCCCAAGGGACCCCAGGGTGTCACAGCAACACCCAAGGGAGCCCAGGGGGCCACAGTGACACCCAGGGGACCCCAGGGGCCAGGGCATCTCCTCTTCCTTGCTCCCTGCTCTTCAGCGTCAGGGATGCACTCCGAGTTCCTTGTTTTTTCCTTCCCCTTGGCTGGCAGTGTTTGCGTAGGGTCTGCTCCTCTGATTCTCACAAGATTGGGGCTGCCCTCCTTGAGGCTCTTCTCCCTTTCAGTCCCACTCACAACCCTGTGTCCTCTGTGCTGGAGATCCTGAGATGGGAGGCAGGGTCTTTTCATGAGGACCTCACGGACAGGTGGGCACGCAATGATGTTTTCCAAATCAGGATGCTACTAGTGCAGGCAGGAAAAAAGGAAAAAACAGTTCCAGGAAGCATGAGATTTAGGGATCACTGGACTGAAACAGTTCATCAGGCTTCCTTCCTGCAGGACTGCTCAGAGCCTTTACTGCTTTAGGAGAAGAATACGATGTGGTATTTCCCAAACACATGAGGGCATGACACTCCTTGCACACACGCAGGGGTGTGAAGAGGTGAAGGACTCGCCCAGGTACACAGTTCACTGAGGAGCTGAGTGACCGCCAGGGGTCCCTCACCTGTACTGGTCTCTCCCAAGCTCCAGAGTCTCCAAAGCTGTTGGTTAGTGAGACGGTCTGGAACCACCTGTCAATTGCATGGGCTCTCCGAGTCACTCAAGATGCTGTCTCGTTAGGACAGCAGGTACAGCGTTGGGAGTTTGCAGTGTCGGATAGCTGATGGGAGCCCTGGTCCAGGGAGCAGGGGATGCAGGAGCAGTCTTGGCTCTGCCGTTTATTGGCTGAGTTGAACCAGTTCCTTCTGGATCTTGGTTTCTCCACATGGAGATAAAGACCCCCTCTCTGTCCCCATGCAAAGTACTGGAGTTTCCTCGACCCGTTGACAATCTGAGGCATGTGCCAGTGTGATGGGAAAAACGATTTTCTTTAGTTGGCTGGAAGCTTTTGCTTTTTTCTGGCCAAGATGACTGCGCATCTCAAATCAGCTGTATGGTCAGCACGAGGCAAGCACACCTGCAGGGAGATTGGGTTCCGAGTGGGGGCTCAGCCTGGACTGGCCTCATGACCTTGGGCAGGACGTCTCTCCTCTCTAACCCTGGGTCCTCCGTCATGACAATGAGGCGATTGGCCTTGCAGCTCCAGCATTGCATGACCGGGTTTCTCCAAAAGTGAAAGTCGCTTGGTTGTGTCCAACTATTTGCGACCCCATAGACTCTACAGTCCATGGAATTCTCCAGGCCAGAATACTGGAGTGGGTAGCCTTTCCCTTCTCTAGCGGATCTTCCCTACCCAGGAATCGAACCTCCTGCATTGGTATCTCCTGCATAGCAGGCGGATTCTTTACCAACTGAGCTATCAGGGGTTTTCCAGGCCCTAATGGCCTGTGGCCGCAGCTGGCCAGGCCTGACCAGGGAGGGGGCCCTGAGGGCACCGCCATTCCCGTGGCACGTCCCAGAGGCAAGTGGGCTCGGACGGCTGCTCCCAGGAACAGCTGCTGATGGGGCGGGCAAGAGACGGGGTCTTGGTGGGGGCGGGCTAGCGGGCCCTGCTCTGCTGCAAGCATGGCTCTGGGGTCCAGTGCTCATCAGCTAAGCAGGTAATTATGTGTGCTCTTTGTTCCTTGCACAAAGGAGCTCTCAGAGAACTTCCGAGAGGCCCCGCTTCCTGGCTGATTTTATTTTATTTTTTTCAGAGTTGGAGTGTGAAAGCCAGGCTGAACCTGCCTAATTGTGCCTGCGAAGGCTATTCAGAGAGACCGTTCTTGGAAGGAAATCAGGACGATTAGCTCTTGGCTGCAGCGAGAGGGGAAGCGAGCTAATCATGGTGAATGACAGCCTGTTCCCAGGAGAACCAAAGGGCACAGAACTGGGAGAAAAGACAGCAAAAAAAAGCGGGGCGTCTGCTGGGCCTGCCTTTGAGGGGTGGGTGGCTGGGTTCAGCCATCAGGCGGGAGCAGAGAGCTCCCGGGCTGGACCAGGGAGGACTGTGCACGCTCAGGCTGCAGGGGTGGGTGGTGTGACCTTGGGCCAGTAACCGAGGGTCTCAGTGGGGTCTCGGTTTCCCTGAGTCTGAAGAATGAAGGCTGTGCAAAAGGACCGGCTGGAGTCATCCATCACAGAAACGACAGATGGGAGCCGAGGGGTCCAGAGCAGATGGTGCTGGAAGGGCCGGAGGAGAGGGCTCCTGTAGCCAGGCACGGCCCCGGTCCTCTGGCCATTTCTTGGCCGTAGCTGCACCTTCCTCCTCCCCCTCCCAGTTTTCTGCCTGGACTGGAAGAAAGTTTTTAATTTTTTTTTTCCCCCAATAGTTACTTATTTGGCTAAGTCTTAGTTGCAGCATTCAGGATCTTTAGTTTCAGCACGTGGGATCTAGTTCCCTGACCAGGGATTGAACCCCCAGGCCCCCTGTGTTGGGAGCGGAGAGTCTTAGCCACTGGACCACCAGGGAAGTCCTGAAAATTTCTAATTCTAATCCTAATTTGAGTGCCTTGTTGGGCTTCCAGTTCAGAGAGGTGGCAGTTCAAATCTCAGCTGTGCCTCCTCTTAGCTCTGTGGCATTGGGGATGCTCCCTAACCTCTCCCAAGCCTTTTCTTAGCTAGGCACATTGTGGTACACAGTGGCCTGGCTCCCGGTGGGTCATGAAAGCTTGTTATCACTGCTACAGCATCTGGAAACTAGGGTCCACGCAAGCTCATTCTCCCCATAGTGGAAGCTTGGGTGAGTGTGTGGCTATTTAGATAGCATTTTCAAAATAGAGGAGGTGCCTTCCTACCTTTTTTGAATGGAGTCCAGGGTGCATATTTCATTTTTTATTTCCTTTTAAAGAGAAGCAGGGACTTCCCTGGTGGTCCAGTGGCTAAGACTCCATGCTCCCAATGCAGGGGGCCTGGGTTCAATCCCTAGTCAGGGAACTAGATTCCACATGCCTCAACTAAGACCCGGCCAATACAGCCAATAAAAAAAATAAATATTAAAAATAAATAAAGTGAAGCAAACAAGTGTTAGGGCCTCAGCCTTGAGGTTGTTGCCTGAGCCTGCATCAGGGCTCCACCTCTCAGCGGCTGTGTGATAATCACTTTGATCCCCAGTTTCCTTATTTCTCACTCGATATAATGATCACATCCACTTCATAGGTAAGTGATGGGAACTACTATACTCAGCGCAGGGACTGGCACTTTGTAAGTGCTCAAGAGAGTTTAATGTCGTCATCCTTATTATGTGGCGGCTCAGGGTCACGCTGAGCCACACGTGTGCCAGCAGGCCACAGGGGGATGACTCTGTTCTCACACGGCTGAATGAGAGAGTCAGGGCTCAGATTCAACCAGTGCTCACAGCAAGGCTGCCAGGCTGACATCTGTGCTGTTGGTCTGTGCTGGACCATGTCAGTTGTTAACTATTGTGAATACCTACACCTGGATAGAAGAGACAGACCCTCTTCCTCCAGTGCAGAAACTGAGGGGATAGGTGTGCGTGTGGCTAGCAAACCGGCCCTAGAGGAGACCCAGGTCTGCTGTGAGGAGCCCAGGGCCCTGCAGGGGTCTCCCAGCCCCCAGAGCCCCTCCCCTGGTCCCCAGGGGTGAGAATGCAGCTGCTACACCAGCCTCGGCTTTTTCAGTACTCACGTGGGAACAGGCTACCCAGGCCACGAGAGGAATCTTCCTTGTCTTATTCCTTTATCCTTTGGCTGTCCCTCGAACTAAAGGCTTTGCATTCTCCACATTCAGAAGACAGTCACTCTATTCTTTTGGTTATCTTTACATATATTTATTTATTTGCCTGCATCTGGTCTTAGCTGTGGCACTTGGGGTCTTATCTTCACTGCAGCATGTGGGATTCAGTTCCCTGATCAGGGATCGAACCCCACTTCCCTGCAGTGGGAGCCCAGAGTCTTAGCCATCAGACTCCCAGGGAAGTGTCATCTTTTGATTATCTTAATCTTGACATCGGGCTTCCCTAGTGGCTCAGATGGTAAAGAGTCTGTCTGCAATGCTGCAGACCTAGGTTCAGTCCTAGGTCTTCCCTGGGTCGGGAGGATCCCCTGGAGAAGGAAATAGCAACCCACTCTGGTGTTCTTGCCTGGAAAATTCCACGGACGGAGGCTTCTGGTGGGCTTTAGTCCATGGGGTCATAAAGAGTCAGACACGACTGAGCAACTAACTTTAACTTTTTAATCTTGACACTTAAGGACATTTTGGAGCCGCCACACGTGTTTCCCACTGAGCACCTTCGTGGAATCCTGAGCGATGAAGTTTCCAGAGGATGCCATGGCTGAGAGCAGCGGTGGCCCCTGAGGACACGTGGCCAGGTAGCTGACCCCAGGACCCCTCTCCGTGCAGGGAGGAGGCTGGGCGAAGCTAACTGGGCTGCCAGCACCACAGGGGACCCGCTGTTCCTGACCCCAGCTGCTCCTTTTGGACATGAGAGAGTAGAGTAACGCCTACATGATATAAAATGGTTTGAAACAAGCTCTGTAAATAGCATCGTGCCAACAGGTGCTCAGGGTTATATGACTAGCATCCTCTCCTGAGTGACCTGAGGTAGGAGTGGAGCCAAAACACGGCGGATGAAGGAGGTGAAGAGGTCAGGGAGGATTCTCCCCCTGAAGAGACTGGAAAGGACACGCGACTGATTGGACTTGGGGTTCGGCTGGGTCCCTGTTCACTGAGGGTGTGTGTCGTGTGCCTTGTGGCTCCCTGGGGCTTCTCTGTCCACTTTGCTGAGCTTGAGTATAGCGGCCCTCCCACAGCCACGGTGTCTGAAGGTGAAAAGGGCGGTGGGAGGCGCAGAGGGAGTTTGCCGGTGGGCTGGCTGGCCTGGTGGTCCGTCTGCCCGTGGGGCCGAGTAGGAGGGTGGCCTGGGGCAGACGGAGCCCCGCTGGCGGACCTCTGTCCATCGGCCTCCCCCTGGCCCTCTCCGCTGCCTACCTGCTGGGAACACAAAATTCCATCCTAACCTAGATAGCATATTTAAAAGCAGAGACATCACTTTGCCAATAAAGTGATGGCAAGTCAAGGCTATGATTTTTCCAGTGATCATGTATGGATGTGAGAGTTGGACTGTGAAGAAAGCTAAGCACCGAAGAATTGATGCTTTTGAACTGTGGTGTTGGAGAAGACTCTTGAGAGTCCCTTGGACTGCAAGGAGATCCAACCAGTCCATCCTAAAGGAGATCAGTCCTGGGTGTTCATTGGAAGGACTGATGTTGAAGCTGAAACTCCAGTGCCACCTGATGTGAAGAGCTAACTCATTTGAAAAGACCCTGATCCCGGGAAAGATTGAGGGCAGGCGGAGAAGGGGATGACAGAGGGTGAGATGGTTGGATGGCATCACTGACTCGATGGACATGGGTTTGGGTGAACTCCGGGAGTTGGTGATGGACAGGGAGGCCTGGTGTGCTGCAGTTCATGGGGTTGCAAAGAGTCGGACACAACTGAGTGACTGAACTGAACTGAGCGCCTTTTCAATAAAGCCTTAAAGATGACAAGCCCCATTTCCTGAGTAGAGCAGAGAGCAGTTATTTTACACTTCATCTAATTGATTAGAATGACTCTGAATTAACCAGGCCTTGCAGACCCGAGGGCGGGATAGAGAGCCAGGCGGACGGAGTGGCTCGCCCAGGGGGTGGGGGCGACGGTGGCGGG
>NW_011494879.1:5900519-5907211 GCF_000754665.1 Bison bison bison
GGTGGCGGGGGACGGGGGCTGGGAGGCTCCTTGGATCCCCGTTTCGGGTTGCAGTCCATCTCCTAGATCCTGCATTCCTTCCTCGGATCAACTGCCCCCATACCCCAGCTTCTTGCCAACCTGGTGATGTATGTCAGCCGCTGGCTCCTAGCAGCCTCTGTCCTCCCTGGACCCCTGCAGCCTGTGAGCAGGGCTTCTGTCTTGGGGTAGGCAAGGGTCAAGGGCTGTGGCAAGTGGGTGAAATGTTTGGTCTCCACTAATCCTCCAATCTGCCCCAAGAGGAAAATGATTATTTATGATCCCATTTTACAGCTGGAGAAACTGAAGCCTGCTGGGCGGTGCTGGGGCCTCAGGCTGGCTTTGTTGACTCTGGAGCCCAAGCATGTTCGCCGCCCTATGGGGCCGGGAAAGGCACCCCCCAAGCCCCGGAGCCGTGTGCTGCACCCCGCAGTGTTTGAACACTCCACCAGGGGGACTCGGTCAGGAGGAGCCGGTGCGCCCACCATCTCTCCTGGGGCAAGCCTTCCCCACCTGTGAGGCCTGGAGGGTCCACTCGCCCTGTAAAGACTCGAGTGTGTCTTTCACAGAGCGCCCCTCCCTTTGCTGGGGCGAATGTCAGCGGGAATGAGAGCTTGTGCCTTCAAGAGCTGGATGTACAATTCTGTCCGCGGCTCGTGTGTTGACACCTGTCACAGAAGCCTGCCCCAGCCTCTCTCGAGCTGGGCTCAGATGCCACCTCCCCTGTGAGGTCTCTGTGCTCTCTGGCCTTGCCTTCAGCTCCCCTGGAGTATCTCTCAGCTGTGAACTTGGTTGCCAGGACGTCCCTCCACTATGCCCTTCGCCCCTGAGTCTTACTTACCTTGGTTTCCCCAGATCCACCGCCTGTTAGACACCCGGCAAATGGTTGTTAGAGGAAGCAGTGGGCAGATTAAGGCATGAATTAGCAAGTGGGTGAGAAAGGATTGAGAGCCTGTGAGGGGATCCCCTACGTGTGTTGGGAGGAGGCATCCCTAGGCATCGCGCCCTCCCCTCCTGGACCTCACTGCTCAGCTTCCAGAGACACCTTTTGGCCCTGCAGGCTTTGAGGATGTACAGATACCTCCTCTGTACCCAGGCCCAGAAAGGAAGTGCCCATGTCCTGCACAGGTGAGAGCAAGCCTGGGCAGGCCAGGGTCTGGAGTTCCTCCCAAGGTGGGCACCCTCCTGGGCAGTGCCAGGTGGGTATATGTCTGTGGGCTTGCTTTCAGGGGACTCTCGGGGCTCGAAGGTGATGATCCTGTCTTGCTGATCTCCACTGATGGGCCATGCCTTGTCCTGGGTGGGTGTGGGCCCAAGACACAGCAGCCGTGAAGGTCCTCTTTCCCTAGGGTCTCCTGCCTCTGTCTCTGCCCCTCTCCTCTCTGGGCCAGGAGGAACTGGAGGCAAAACGGGAGCTGAGCGCCGGGGCAGGAGGACTGGGGAGCGAGGCAGGGTGTCCATGGAGTCAAGGCTGCAGCCAGAGTCTTCCTGCAAGGATCAGAGACCGGGTCCCCAGACCAGAGCAGCTGGAGCCTGGTTGTCCATTACAGGGGATGGCAGGGGACAGGAGAAGCCAGGCTGGCTGGACTGAGATGGGAGAGATGGGCTCGGGGCCAGTGTCCCCGGCTCCAGGAGCAGTGTGCTCCCAGTGTAGTTCATGGCCCTTGTTTATGGCCTGCCCAGTCCCATTTTCCAAATTGAAGATGACTGCAGCTGTTTTGATTTTTCTTCCCACGCAAGGCCCTGTCTCTGTCTCCTTGCATTTGCTAAGCACTTTGGCCAAACATCTGCTTGCCCAGAGGAACTGTCTCCAGGGCTTTCTTGGAGACAGCTCCCAAAGTGACACATCAAATTGTCGGGAGGAAAAACTTTCATTCTATAGATCTGGCTTCAGAGGAGGGGGCCCTGTGACTTTAACTGACAAGGGGACAGATGAACAAGAGAAAAGATTCACATACAGATGCGAGCACAAAAGATGTGGCTTAATAACTGGAGACGGGGTCGTACACCTAACAGTACGGGGAGGGGAGGGACAGAAAGAAAAAATAAGTTTATTTAGGGAAGACCTACAGGCTTTAAGAGATAAGACAACTTGATGTCTTACCAGTTTGTTTATACAAGTGGTCCTGTGTCTTCTCCTGGAGGGAATCCCCACTCCGCCAGGGAGGAGATTTATGGCAGCTCCCCTCCCAGAAGCATCTGTCTTTAGTCTGATGATGGAAACTCCCAAAAGTCTTCTTTCTGTACCTGTTTATTTATCTATTTCATTCATCAGTAAGCAGTCAGCCTTTTACGCCCTGGCTACTGGATTCTTTTTATAATTTCTGAGGTTGGAGCCCCCTTTTTAGGTACAGTTATACACATGTGGTAGAGAAGGCAATGGCACCCTACTCCAATACTTTTGCCTGAAAAATCCCATGGGTGGAGGAGCCTGGTAGGCTGCAGTCCATGGGGTCGCGAAGAGTTGGACACGACTGAGCGACTTCACTTTCACTTTTCACTTTCATGCATTGGAGAAGGAAATAGCACCCCACTCCAGTGTTCTTGCCTGGAGAATCCCAGGGATGGCAGAGCCTGGTGGGCTGCCGTCTATGGCGTCGAACAGAGTCGGACACGACTGAAGTGACTTAGCAGCAGCATACACATGTCGGCTTTGCAGGTGGCACGGTGGTAAAGAATCCATCTGCCAACATAGGAGACAGGGTTTCGATTGGGAAGATCCACTGGAGGAGGAAATGGCAACCCACTCCAATATTCTTGCCTGGAGAATCCCATGGACAGAGGAGCCTGGAGGGCTAATAGTCCATGGGGTCGCCAAGAGTCGGACATGACTGAGTGACTACTCACGCACATACATACACGTGGGACAGGAGGGAAAGACGTGTTGGATTAACTACTGGTTCCAGAACTGCTGTTAGGAAAGGGACTGTCTTTGTTCCCAAGGATGCCCTCATATGCCCTGTTGAGGCCTAGTTGTCCTTGGCACCAACTCAACAGAGAAGATGGAAAGATGCTCTGTATGAGACAAGTGTGCATTCTGAGGCAGAGACAGTAAAAGATGAGAAGGCGAGCGTGGTGCGGGGTTGGGGGCCGGGGGGACGCTTGGAGGAGACCAAGGCCCTCCCAGCAGAGGGCCTTCTGAGACTGGCAGGGCCTGCTGCTACTTGGAGGTTTGCCAGCATGAGAACAAAAAAGAAAGGCCCTGCTCAGTCGTGTCTGACTCTTTGCAACCACACGGACTGTACCCTGCCAGGTTCCTCTGTCCATGGGATTCTCCAGGTGAGAATGCTGGAGTGGGCTGCCATTCCCTTCTCCAGCGGATCTTCCAGACTCAGGGATTGAACCTACATCTTCTGCATTGCAGGTGGGTCCTTGACCACTGAGCCACCAGGGAACAGTGCCCTTTCCAGAATCCTCTTGAAGACCATTGGCTCCTGAAGGCTGTGTAAATAAACTGGAAGTTCAGGTTCTCTGAGCTGTGTTTCACACCTGGATCCCTGAAGTGTGGAAGCAGGATCCTGGAGGCCCCAGGGGGTCTGAAGTCTTGAAGCGAATTTGACTTCAGGACCAAGGAGAGATGGGAGTCAGGTTTTCCCAGCTCCCGAGGGCCCAAGTGGCCTTGGCTGACACCCAGTTCACCGAACTTGGGTCCTGCCCCCTTCCCACTGAGAGTAACCCAAAGCGAGTGAACCCAGGGGAGCAGCTTCAGTCCCGCCTTGCAGGCGGCCTGCCCAGTGCTCTCCCACTGGACAGGGGAACCCACCTACTCCTCCTGCCACTAAGGCCCCTCAGGAGAGCGCCCTGCATGTCCCAGGCTCAGATGAATTCCATTCCTAGAGGGAATTTGTCCTGGAGGGACGGGGTGAGGATGCAATCAGGAAAGGTTAATTTTGAATTCATGCTGGATCTGCTTCTGTGATTTTAACCCTCATCTTTATTTTTTTTCTTTCTTTTTAAAATTAATTTATTTATTATAATTGGAGGCTAATTCCTTTACAATATTGTGGTGGTTTTTGCCATACACTGACATGAATCAGCCTTGGGTGTACATGTGTCCCCCCGTCCCGAACCCCCTCCCTCCTCCCTCCTCATTCCATCCCCCTGGGTTGTCCCAGTGCACCAGCTTTGAGTGCCCCGTTTCATGCATCGAACTTGGACTGGTCATCTATTTCACATATGGTAATATACATGTTTCAATGCTATTCTGTCAAATCATCCCATCCTCGCCTTCTCCCACAGAGTCCAAAAGTCTGTTCTTTATATCTGTGTCTCTTTTGCTGTCTCACATATAGGGTCGTTGTTACCATCTTTTCAGATTTCATATATATGCATTAATATACTGTATTGGTATTTTGCTTTCTGACTTACTTCACTCTGTATAATAGGCTCCAGTCTCATCCACCTCATTAGAACTGACTCAAATGCATTCTTCCTAATAGCTGAGTAATATTCCCTTGCATATATGTACCACAGCTTTCTTATCCATTCGTCTGCTGATGGACATCTAGGTTGCTTCCATGTCCTGGCTATTGTAAACAGTGCTGCAATGAACATTGGGGTACACGTGTCTCTTTCAATTCTGGTTTCCTCGGTGTGTATGCCCAGCAGTGGGATGGCTGGGTCATATGGCAGTTCTAGTTCCAGTTTTTTAAGGAATCTCCACACTGTTCTCCATAGTGGCTGTACTAGTTTGCATTCCCACCAACAGTGTAAGAGGGTTGCTTTTTCTCCACACCCTCTCCAGCATTTATTGTTTGTAGACTTTTTGATAGCGGCCATTCTGACTGGCGTGAGATGGTACCTAATTGTGGCTTTGATTTGCATTTCTCTGATAATGAGTGATGTTGAGCATCTTTTCATGTGTTTGTTAGCCATCTGTATGTCTCCTTTGGAGAAATGTCAGTTTAGTTCTTTGGCCTATTTTTTGATTGGGTCATTTATTTTTCTGGTATTGAGCTGCATGAGCTGCTTGTGTATTTTTGAGATTCTTTGTCAGTTGTTTCATTTGCTATTATTTTCTCCCATTCTGAAGGCTGTCTTTTCGCCTTATAGTTTCCTTCATTGTGCAAAAGCTTTTACATTTAATTAGGTCCCATTTGTTTATTTTTGCTTTTATTTCCATTACTCTGGGAGGTGGGTCATAGAGGTTCTTGCTGTGATTTATGTCAGAGAGTGTTCTGCCTATGTTTTCCTCTAGGAGTTTTATAGTTTCTGGTCTTACATTTAGATCTTTAATCCATTTTGAGTTTATTTTTGTGTATGGTGTTAGAAAGTGTTCTAGTTTCATTCTTTTACAGGTGATTTTAACCCTCATCTTGCTGCTTTTGTTATTGTAGGCAGACATAATGGCCTGCCTCGGGAAGATAACCCGACCCCAGCAGTAACCCTGTATGCCCCCCCTTTGAAGGATGGTAAGGAAGTGAAACTAACACATCCCCGTGTCTGAGGCTCGCCATCCTAGGGGACGTGTGCAAGGACTGAATAGTCTTTTTACTTTGTTCCCTCACCTGCCATCTCTGATCCATAAAAAAAACCCAACAAGATGGTTATTTTGAGGCACTAGCCTGCCATCTTCTTGGTCAGCCGAATAAAGTCCCTTCCTTGTCTTAACACCTCGTCTTGGATTTATTGGCCTGTCATGCAGTAAGCAGAGCAAACCTGGACTCGGTAACAAGGTCTGCCTTTCTCTGCAGGCTTCCGGCTCTCAGGAGGGCTCAGGAAAGCCCAGACTCCCCATCTAGGAGCTCTTGCGCCTGCTGGGACCCCCTGTCACCCCTCCAATCTTCCAGAATGACCCATTTGCAGCTTTCCCAACTATCTGTCACCTTTCCTGCTTGGCTGGAACTGGGAATTGTTGTTAAGGCTGAGCAGGTGGCTGAGACACAGAGCATAAATATATCATGAGCGGGGAGTCGGCTGGTAGATCGCGGTAACACATGCCTCCCTCCCGAGAAGGGGTCCTGTGGCCAGGCTGCTGAACAATCCCGTGACTGGCTCTGATCTCAGCTGGTGGGGGGACCAGGCAGGGTGTTGTCAGTTTGGTTTCCCTGTCTGGGGGCTGTGTGTGTGTGGCTGGGGGAGATGCCCGGCGAAGTCTAGGTGGCTGATCAGCCCAGCTTCCCTTGGTGGCTGCAGTCAGTTTGGGCCTGTATAGGGGACAGACACAGGCCCCACTGCGAGGTGGGTCATTTAAGGCCTGGGCCTCCCTCTCCCCTCCCGGCTCCTTCCCTCTAACCTCCCTTCCTACTGGAAGGAATTGTGAGGCTCCCACAAGCCTCTGAGCAGCAGAGAGAGTGTGAGACTCAGGCTCCACACCCTCCCAGACTTGGGCCCTTGAAAGCCCGGGAGATGAACGCCTGATTAGAAATCAGATGCTGTTCTAAAAAGCCAGTGCAAAGTGGGAGGCCTGGAGAGACAGCATCCATTAAAGAGCCCGCAAACCAGGGGCTGTACCTCGGGGCCACAGGCTGCTCTGAGAAGCAGGCCAGGCCTAGGCTTGGTGGGGGCCGGGAGAGGTCACCCCCAGGGCACTGTCTGCCCTGAGCAGACAGCACCCACATCGGGGACAGGAGGGAGGGTGGGGCTTCCAGGCCATCAAGACCCAACCCTTCCATGGCTCACATGCAGCTTGATTGGCCTCCCGCACAGAGAACCTCAGTCCCCAGGGCTGTGGA
>NW_011494879.1:5907313-5908273 GCF_000754665.1 Bison bison bison
ATTGTTGTTCAGTTGCTTGGTCATGTCTGACTCTTTGTAACCCCATGGACTGCAGCACGCCAGGCTTCCCTGTCCTTCACCATCTCCCAGAGTTGGCTCAAACTCATGTGCATTGAGTCGGTGATGCTATCCAACCATCTCATGCTCTGGAAATAAAGGGAAGAGTAAAAACCAACCCTCTCATGGAGCTTCATGGAAAAGTAGGGAAGATGCTCCAGAGGGAGGAAAGAAACTGGCTTCTGGGTGGCTCTGAATGGGGAAGCTGTGATCCATGTCCTGGGTGGCCTCTGAGGTCTTGCTTCTAGTCCAGCCCCCAAACCTCTCTTGCCGGGTTAAGGCATTTCTGTAAATGCTGTTAAAGAGGAGCCTGTCTGTGAAGAGGGCAGGGGCTGGGCAGGCTGCTGGGCACGGGCTGGCACCCTGGTTGTTCAGATGTGGGCTGTGACGCTGGACAGGCCTGAGCAGAAGGGTAGCGGGAGCCACGGAGGAGCGGTCCTGGGCCTCGTGTCAGGACCAGTGCAGTGACTTCCTGGGTCCCTGGAGGAGTGTTCTCCTCACCTGGGCCTCAGAGCAGGTCAGCCGGTCAGCTGGTCAGAGGCAAGAGTGGTCATGGACACTTCCCCAGGGCCACCATCACTCAACTAGTTTTTCTCATTAAAAAAAAAAAAATTAAGTGTCACCTGTGGCTGGATGAAGCACAAACTGGAATCAAGATTGCTGGGAGAAAAATAAATAACTTAAGATATGCAGATGACACCACCCTTATGGTGGAAAGTGAAGAAGAACTAAAAAGCCTCTTGATGAAAGTGAAAGAAGAGGGTGAAAAAATTGGCTTAATGCTCAGCATTCAGAAAACTAAGATCATGGCGTCTGGTCCCATCACTTCATGGCAAATAGATGGGGAAAGAGTGGAAACAGTGTCAGACTTTGTTTTTCTGGGCTCCAAAATCACTGCAGATG
>NW_011494879.1:5908373-5923384 GCF_000754665.1 Bison bison bison
GAGTTGGACTATAAAGAAAGCTGAGTGCTGAAGAATTGATGCTTTTGAACTGTGGTGTTGGAGAAGACTCTTGAGAGTCCCTTGGACTGCAAGGAGATCCAACCAGTCCATCCTCAAGGAAATCAGTCCTGAATATTCATTGGAAGGACTGATGGTGAAGCTGAAACTCCAATACTTTGGCCACCTGATGCGAAGAACTGACTCATTGGAAAAGGCCCTAAATCTAGGAAAGATTCACGGTAGGAGGAGAAGGGAATGACAGAGCATGAGATGGTTGGATGGCATCACTGACTCAATGGACATGAGTTTGAGTAAACTCTGGGAGTTGGTGATGAACAGGGAGGCCTGGTGTGCTGTAGTCCATGGGGTCACAAAAAGTTGGACACGACTGAGCGACTGAACTGAACTGAACTGTGTCAGACTTCAACTGGACACAGACTCTTGGTAGCAAACAAAACAGACAAAAGTTCTGGCCCTGAGGACTTTGGATGAAAGGAAAGTGCAGCAGGCTGTGAGGGTGTCCCCAGCCTGGTGGGACCTGGGAGGATTGAGACAAAGTTCTGCTGCAGGGTGTTCACTGCCTTGGAAGGAAACCTGGAGGAGGGCTGGGGGTGGCAGGGGGAGTGGGGGCCACACCCCTCCAGATGGGGTGCCCCCATCTGCCAAGGCCTAGAGAGGCAGCACAGCTCCTTCGAGGAATTATAATGTAGTTTATTTATTCATTTTAAAAAGTATTTATTTGGCTGCCCAGGTCTTAGTTGTCGGGCAAGCGGGATCTAGTTCCCCGACCAGGGATCGAACCCGGGCCCCCTGTCTTGGGAGCGTGGAATCTTAGCCATTGGACTACCAGGGAAGTCCCTATTCATGTGTCTGAGCATGACTATATTGAGAGAGGGGCAAGGTGCATTAACAAGGCCTGAGTTCTAGAGTCAGGTGAACCTGAGTTAGAAGCTGATCGGACACTTGCTGGCTGTGTTAGCCTTGGACAAGTTTGCGTACAGCCTCTTGGCTCAGAGTTGGGGAGCCGATCTATCCCCCACACCACTCTCGGGGACGAGAGGTGATGGAGCTGAGGCCGGCACCATGCTGGCCCCCGCGGGGGCCTCCCCAAGCGTCTCCAGCCTCAGGGCAACCAGGCTGGCCACAGCAGGAGAGGAGGGCTTTCTCTCCACCCTCTGTTCGGCAATGACCGATGGGAACACAGCGCAGCTCGGAGCTTGAGAAAGACACAGCGAGCATCCTTCTGTTTTTAGTTCAATTCTATGAGCAGGATGCTCCCAGGGCTGATAGATTTTTCCAGTAATGAAATTGTAAAAAGAATTGAGTTATGCCTCTCAAGCTTTAAAGGACAACCAGTGACTTTTCCCCAGGCCTCCGGCCAGCCCAGTGGATGCTCGTTCCCCATGCTGTGGTCAAGACCCTCACTTCTTTCTTCTGAGCCTCTGGCATGGCCTCTAGAATGTCCTCCTGCTGTGGAGAGACCCTGGGGTGTTTGCTTCATGAACACACCTGGGACTGGAGACATAGCTTGCCAGATGAAACGTGGAGCCCTTGGCTCAAACATGCTTAAGGGTTTCAAGATGGCAACAGCAGAGCGTTAAAGCAGGTGCAGAGCCCTTCTGGCTGTCTGGGTTTAAAGCCAGCTCTGCCACTTACTAGAGTTATGTCCTGAGTCTGGTGATTTCAACTCTCTGTGCTCAGTTACCTCATCTGTGAAATGGGGAGAACAGTAGCAGCAGCCCCTCCCCCTCCAGGGCCACGGAGAGAGCCACCTGGACTCTGGGGGTGTAGCTGAGTGTGGCTCCGATTCTTTCTCCCCTTCTCTCTCCCTCTCCTTTGATCCCCTTCCTTTACTTCCTTGCTTTTTTGTGGGATCCCCTTCTCCCCACTGCATCCCCAACAGGCTCTACAGTGGCTGATGCTGAGCTGTCCTTGCTGCCAAAACTGGTCCTCGGGTCAGCCTATCACTTGGGTCCTTCCCTCGGTGCACTGGCGGCCCTTCTCCATGGTCCACTCTGAAGCCCATGCCCAACCTTCCTCCTTTGGGCAGAGGCCACACCTAGTGCAGACCCCTCCCTGGAGACAGCAGCCCCTCTCAGCACCGCTGCACTCAGGCTGTGGGGCACCTTGGAGTTTCACCTGGAATCTCAGGTAGAGAAGGAGAGCAAGGCTGGGAGGAGATGGAGATGCCTGACATCTCCGTGGGAGGAGGGAGATGTACATACAGAGGAAAATATGCCCATAATCCAAATATAAACAGAAAACCCTGCTAGCATGGCGTTGTGCGGCTTTCTGTTCCTTTATTGAGGCAGAAGTGCTTTTTCTCTTATTTAAAGGTCTTTATTGAAGAGGAGTGCATGGCACCTCACTCCAGTATTCCTGCCTGGAGAATCTCACGGACAGAGGAGCCTGACGAGCTACCATCCATGGGGTCACAAACAGTTGGAGACAACTGAAGCAACTTAGTATGCATACCGTAGCACGGAAGTATAACACGCTGGTACAGTAGGACATCCATAGCGTCTACCCACCTCATTCAGATTTCCCCAGTTTTGTTTGTATTTGCGTGTGTGTGTATTTAGTTCTATGTACTTTTATCACCTGGGTATGTCAGTGGCTCCAACACCTTCGATGGTTCTAATGGCACAAGGTTCCCTCCAGCCGTTCTTTCTTAGCCCCACCCAATCCCCACCCCCACCTCTCTGACAACCATGACTCTGTTCTCCATCTTTCCTCTTGTGTCATCACGGCTGGAGGTAAATGGACCGAAGCAGTGTGTAACCCTCTGGGATCGGCTTTTTGCGCTTAGTGTGGCTTTCTGGAACTCCGCCAGGTGGCTGCGTCCGACGAGTGTTGGTGGCACAGATCTGCTGGGTGAGCTTACCATTCACCCTTTAAAGGGCCTCTGGTTATTTCCAGTGTTTGCCTGTTGCAAATAGAGCTTGTCTGGACATCCGGGTGCCAATTTTTGTGTGAATATAAATTCACACAGGAGTACAGTCACTGGGTGGGATGGCAGTCCCCTCTTGACTATTTTTAGAGGAGCCCAAGGTCATAGGTGACTGCTGATAACGTATTTTAATGTGAACTTTTCCTGTGACCTGGAAGACTTTCTTATGAGCCCTCTGGTGTGTGCGTGCATGCTAGGTCACTTCAGTTGTGTCCGACTTTGTGCAACCCTATTGACTGCAGCCCGCCAGGCTCCTCTGTCCATGGGATTCTCCAGGCAAGAATACTGGAGTGGGTTGCCATTCCCTTCTCCAAGGGGACCGCTCCTAATTCTTTGTGTTGGAGATTAGAGCCCCCCTCGGTCTAACCCAGGTCTGGAGATATCCCTTCAGGCAAGGGAGGTGCTTCACTCCACCAGCCTCCCCCCAAGAGGGTCCCCATTGCTGATCTTCCTTGGGCAGAGGACACAATGGATTAATTTTCTTTTTCTCCAGAGGCAGGACCTGGGAATTTGCAGGCTAACACATCCAACTCCAGACTCATCTAGTTCTCTTTATCTGGGAAACACTGTGTGTGTCACCTCTTGTATGGATGGAGTCCTTCAAGAAAGTGAACAGAGTCTGGTAAGAACTTTCTTCTGGGAGAACTGACTTCATCTGTTGAAAACTTGCTCACTTGTCTCCAGCAGAAAATGTCTCAGTGGAGACATGAGACATGAGAATGTCTCAGCCTTAGAGAATTATGATTAAATCATTCTCTTAACCCTAGAGACAGGCTGAATAAGACCATTGCATTTTCAACTCCTGTGAGACATTCGTAACCAAATGGTTAATAAGAAAATTTCCAAGTCATTCATTATTTACCCTGGCTGCATAATGCATGAAACCCATGAGCCAGACCCATTTGTATTTTCAACACTGGCCTCAAATGTCAGCCCAGTGCCTCACAGAGCACACCATCCCCCAAGGATGAATTTGGCCCTCTGGTTTGTCCCTTCCTCCCCTCAAGCTGGATTTTATGGGGAAGTGACCAACTGAGGTCTTGAAGCCTCTTGCATCCTGCCCACTATGCTGTTAGCCTGCATGGTTCTCCTTGCTCTACTAAATTCTAATCTTAGAGGCTTAACCCGGAAGTCCTTCCTCCATGACTCCTAGACAGGAAGTGGTGCTCCATCTACCGTCTTCCTGGAGCATTTAGGGGCTCTGATAGAACATGTGGGACTACCAATACCACTATGACAATAGCTATTATGATTTATTTAGTTTCTAATACCTGCCAGACCTAGACACATTAGTGCATTGAATTCTCATAATAGCTGGTGAGGCAGATATTATATTTCTCCTTTTTTAAGATGAGGAAGCAGGCTTGCAGAGGTTAACTCACTCACCCAAAGACACATAACTCGTAAGAGGCAGAGTTTCGATTGCCTGCAGGAACTGTCATTCTTCTCAATCATTCCCTGCAGGAGTCTCTTCATTTCTTCAGTCTTTTCAGAAAACCAACTTCAGGTTTTGTTGATTCTGTTTCTTAGTTTGTGTTTTTGTTTCATTTATTCCTTCTACTTTCTTTGGATTTATTTTTCTGTTCCTTTTGTAATTTCTGGGGATGGATCTGAGCTCATTACTTTTCAATCCTTCTGCCTTTCTGCATTTAAGGCTAGGAATTTCCCTCTGAGTGCTGCTGTAGTTGCATTATACATGTTTTGAGCTGGAGGAGTTTATTATTTCATTCAAAATATTTTCTAATTTTCAGTGTGATCTCGAGTTAAGATTGTCCTCACGTTTGATGGACATCACGCCTCGCTCTTCATGAGATCCTTTTTCAGCATCGAATCACTCATTTTCACGTCAGTCCCTCCCTCTGGATTTATGGTTCAGGTTTTTTCCCAGTCCCACTGCAAGAGCGACTCCACCCCTATAGGTATGTGTTGGTGGGCTCAGGTTACATGCCTCTGTGCCACCTGCAACTTCTTCCCCACCCTGAGGTCATGATGACAACTAGGTGAGCAGGGTTATTAAATACTATGGAGTCTGTTTTAATCTACCACAAAAATAGCAGTTCATAAGTTTGGTGCTTTGACCATAATTGGTCATACATTTTGACCAAGGTCCACTTAATTTGAGAAGATCAAGCAGCTCACCACCTATGCATTCCTGTTTTCCAGGGACAAAAGGAAGTGGTGATAACAACGAACTGGAGGGAACTGTATGAATTACCTGGTCTTTATGACAGAAGATTTAATTTCACATAACCACTCAGAAAAAAAAAAGTGATAGAAAATGAAGAGGAACTAAAGAGCCTCTTGATGAAAGTGAAAGATGAGAGTCAAAAAGCTGGCTTAAAACTCAGCATTCAAAAAACTAAGATCATGGTATCCGATCCCATCACTTCATGACAAATAGGAGGGGAAAAAGTGGAAGCAGTGACAGACTTTATTTTCTTAGGCTCCAAAATCACTTTGGACGATGACTGCAGCCGTGAAATTAAAAGATGCTTGCTCCTTGGAACGAAAACTATGGCAAATCTAGACAGCATATTAATAAAGCAAGACATCACTTTGCCAACAAAGATTCATATAGTCAAAGCTATGGTTTTTCCAGTAGTCATGTGTGGATGTGAGAGCTGGACCATAAAGAAGGCTGAGCACTGAAGAATTGATGCTTTTGAACTGTGGTGTTGGAGAAGACTCTTGAGAGTCCCTTAGACTGCAAGGAGATCAAACCATTCCATTCTAGAGAAAATCAACCCTGAATATTCTTTGGAAGGACTGATGCTGAAGCTGAAGCCCAATACTTTGGCCACCTGATATGAAAAGCCGATTTGTTGGAAAAGACCGTGATGCTGAGAAAGATTAAAGGCAGGAGGAGAAGAGGGCAGCAGAGGATGAGATGGTTGGCTGGCATCATTGACTCAATGGATGTGAATTTGAGCAAACTCTGGGAGATGGTGAAGGACAGGGAATCCTGGCATGCTGCAGTCTGTGGGGTCGCAAAAAGTCAGACACGACTGAATGACTGAACAACAGCCAGTAAACGCAGGATCTTTCAAAAGTGGGGGAGGTTTGTGTTTTGAGTACAGTAGGCAGAAACAGGTGCAGTATCAGCCCCCCACCACCTTGTCATTCCGTGTACGGGCCCAAGGATTTCAGGTCCTACAGGCGCCCTGGGGCTGGAAGGGCTAACGTGGCCTCTGGCTGTGACCCCTGAAAGTTGGAGGAGTACAGGCAGGCATCCAGGCAGCATTGGCTGTGGCAGATCCCTTGGGCCGAGGGTCTCCTGGCCCCCACCCTCCCTGGGTAAGCCACTTTCCTTGTTTCACAGGCAGAGAAGGACCTTGGTTCTCACTGGCTGCTTGACTCAGAGAAGCAGGACTCTTCCTATTGGTGCCGCTACCTTTTCTGGCTCAGACAACATTTAGTATCATCAGGAATGCAAACCTTCTTGCAATCGGGTCTTGCTGACCGGCACAGGCTTGGGGTTTTGCTATTTTAATCACAGGACTTGCAGTTCATAAACAGCCTCCACTTTCCTCATCTCCTTAAGCTGGGCAATCACGATAAGCGTAAACTTATTTCCCTTCTGTCATTCCTCTTTACCAACAGTTCCATAACCAGCTTGCCCAGGCTGATCAGGACTGTCCTAGTTTTAGCCCCAAAAGTCCAGCATCATGGGAAATCCTCTGGCTGGGCCAACTGTGACAGCTGGTCACCCACCGGGGAGGCTCACACTTGGGAGTATTCTGCTCCTCCTGTGACCTGAGACCGGCGTGGGTGAAAGGCACCCAGACAGAAGGGCTAAGTCGAAAGGAGGTTTGGGGGGGCTTCCCTGGTGGTACAGTGGATGAGAATCTGCCTGCCAATGCAGTGGACACAGGTTTGATCCCTGGTCTGGGAAGATCCCATATGCCACAGAGCAGCTGAGCCCGTGTGCCGCAACTTCTGAACCTTTGCTCTCAGATCAGTTCAGTCTCTCAGTCGTGTCTGACTCTGCAACCCCATGGACTGCAGCACACCAGGCCTCCCTGTCCATCACCAACTCCCGGAGCTTGCTCAAATTCATGTCCATTGAGTTGGTGAGAAGAAACAGCAATGAGAAACCCATGCACCACAGTGAAGAGTAGCCCTGCTCACCATGACTAAAGAAAGCTCTCACGCAGCAAGGAAGACCCAACACAGCCAAAAATATATGAACTGATTTTTTTAAAAAAGGAAGGAGTTTTCATCTTGCGGCATCAGCCTGGCGAGAGCTGAAACCTCCGTATAGCCCCTCCCGGCCTCCCATTTCTCTCCATGACTCTGTGCAGTGGGCTGGGGAAGGGCTGGAGGGGAGCCCTGAGCTCTCCCAGGGGTCTCCCAGAACACACCATCAGCCCTGTAAGCGCAACCGTCCTTGCAACAAGATTAACATGGGGAACACCACCTCCCAGGGCAGGGAGGGGCTTAGTGACCATCTCAGGCTCCCACTTCCTTTATAGATGTGAAAACTAAGCCAGGAAAGGAGGGGACGTTCCCAGGTAATATTAATGGAACTCAGTTTTGCTTCATAGCATTTGTGGGTGTGAGAACTGCACAGGTCTCCAGACAGGAGCCCAGGGTCAGCCATGTCTCTGCCATGAGAACCAGCCTTGGAGCAGCCAGTGTACCCCCAAGGGGCTCACCAAAACCCAGAGGACAAACGGCCAAGTCGTCAAGCTTAATGTTTGTAGCAAATCGGCCAGGACAGGGTGGATTTAGAAGGTTCCTGTGATGTTTCGTTTGACCAACTTTTATTTTTCTTTTGTGCTAGTATTTTAAGAAGTATTTTGGAGGAAAGACAGAGGAGAATCAGTATGCAGCTGCTGAATATGGCTTCTGACTCCTGGTTGGAGGCAGTGGGGGGCGGGGAGGGGAGACGGAGAGAGAGAAGGCAGGAGACTGAGAGCAGAGAGCGAGGGCAGACGGAGAGAGAGAGGAAGGGAGAGACAGAGAGACGGGAAAAACTGGGGAGGGGCAAAGAAGGAGAAGCTGAGAAGGGACAGTTGCCAGCATATATGTTACTAATCTACTCTTATAAAGAAAACTAGATACGAAAATCTATTCATTAAAAAAACCTGGACTATATTGACTACATACTGTTAAAAGGATTTTTTATTTTTTTAAGCATGGGGTAAATTTCAAACACATACTCCAATAGAGAGTATGGTGCGGTGAGCCCCATGCCCCACTTGCTCTTCGACGGGGCTCAGTGATGACTAGGGCTTCTCTGGTGGCTCAGAAGGTTAAGTGTCTGCCTACAATGTCGGAGACCCGGGTTCAATCCCTGGGTTGGAAAGATCCCCTGAAGAAGGAAACAGCAACCCACTCCAGTATTCTTGCCTGGAAAATCCCATGGACGGAGGAGCCTGGTAGACTATGGTCCGAAGTGTTGCAAAGAGTCAGACACGAATGAGCGACTTCACTTTCTCTTTTGGTGGTGACTGGTCCTGCCCCTTCCATCCTCTTCTCTCCCAAATCTGGGTCACCGTGAAGCCATTCCAGAGCTATCATTTTATCTGTGAATATGATTGACGATATTCTAGAATAGTCTGGATACATTAAAAAAAAAATACCCTTGAATATTTTCTCGAGGATGAGAAATTCCTGCAAATACAACTTTCCAGGTCCCAGATTCTCCCTTTTTTTTGGCTTTCAACCTCGTCTCTCTGTCCCTTTGTCTCCCCTGTGCTCCCCAGCCTCCCCTAACCTGCCTTCCTCCACCCTGACCCTGTCTCGTCTTCTGGGGAGCAGGCAGCCCGGCTGACTCTCCCGCCATCCTGTCTTCAGTGAAGTTCCCTTGAGCTGAAGCAGTGGGCACTGGACATAGACAAGTCCAGCACAGCCTGACCGTTGTTATGAAGTCGAGAAGAGCTGGCCTAACCTTGGCCCAAATCTTCATAACCTTACATGTAAAAGCCCCACAATTAAAAACACAACAAGCTGACGAAAGTAATAAACACAAGCAAATATAGACACAGCGAACAAGCGAGGGGTTATCAGTGGGAAGAGGGAAAGGGGCGCTACGGAGAGGTAGAGGATTACGAATACAAACTATTAGGTATAACCTTCAAGGATATATTGTACTACATAGAGAATACAGCCGATTTTTCATAATAGGTATAAATGTACTATAACCTTTAAAAATGGTGAATCACTGTGTTTTACACCTGTAGCTTATAACATATAGCAACTATACTTGCATAAAAAACTAAATTTAAAAATCCTATTTTTATGAATCACTGTACAGGTGTAAGCGGTTAGAATGGATGACTGAATTGGTCTTTTGATGCATTGACCAGAGCTGTGCGATCTCAGACAGGTCACTTCACCTCTCCAGGAGCCTCAGTTTCCTTATCTGTAAAGTGGGGATGTTGGACCATAATGATGGTTTTCCAACTGGTTTTGGAAGCAGAGTCTTTTCTCTGTTTCTAACTTTAGTTAGAAAGTATGTACCCCCAATATGTACAACAGTTATAGGGGGTCAGGGCCCATGGCGCAGGCAGAGATCAGGCTGCCTGGTCCACCTTGACCCTCTGTGCCTCAGTGGCTCACCTGCCCAACAGGTCTGATGACAGTTGAGAGGTGGCTGAGACATTTCCTGGGGTCAGACGTGGGGCTCCTCATGGGGCTGGCTCAGTGAACACCAGCCTTCAGTTTTATTCCTGTGACCTGGATGAGGCAGGATGGGGTCAGGGGTCTTGGCTGTTTCGGCCACTACCCCTCTCTCACCTTGGTCCTCTCCCACCTCCACAGGGGTTTGGGGAAACCTCAGTGCTCCGTGTTCTCAGGTCCAGCGAGGCTGTGCTCTGACACCAGGTCAGGCGGGTCCAATGCCCACAACTCAGCCCCTGGCCCCCAGAGCCCCCCAAGGAGAGCTTGGAAGAGGTCAGTGCGGTGCTAGGTGGCAGGGTCACCCCTGGGGGGATCTTTGCCCAGTTCAGTGGTGCCCCCCAACCTTGGATGGCCCATGCCCTGAAGGCTCCCAACCCAGGAGTGACCCAGAGGCTCAGAGAATCACCGGCCCCTGCTTCCCACTGCGGCCTCCTCCCTTCCAGGAAGGGTCAGGAGAATGAGCAACTCTCAAGTTAATTATAACTATGGACAACTGCAGCTCAGTTGTCATAGAAACCCGTTGCTCCCGGCTCTGTCTGTGGGACCGCCGCTCCTTGACCTGACAGCCGTGGCGGGGATGACACCATCCCCCTCCTTGCAGACTCTCCACAAGCTTCGGAGGGAGTTTGGAGGAGAGGGTAAAATGCAGCCCCAGAGTCTTCTCAATCTCAGTCATTCCAAACCAGCAGGAAACAACAGACAGAAAGGCTCTCTGCATCTGGATCTGCGTCTGGGGAGACAAGGGTGCCCTGAGGGTGTGTCTGTGCATCCCGGGTCGCAGGGGTGGAGGGTCACCAAGACAGCCGGAAAGGCAGGGGCTCTGGCCCGTGTGTATCTGTGTCACCCCGGGTGAGTCACTTCACCTCTTTGAGCCAGATTTCTCTCTATAAAATGGAATGGTATCGCCTACCTCCTCAGTTTGTCCGGAAGATTAAATGGGCTGATGCCCAGGCCACAACACCCGGGCTTGACAAATGTCAGCCCCCTTCCATCTTCATCGCTAGCCTGGCTCCGTGAGGACATTCGGGGATGGAGAAGGGGGAGGGGGCCCCCTGCTCCGTGCCTCTGACCTTTTGGCTCATCACTTCCTGCTGGACCTGTTCTCAAAGTGGGATTGCCAGAGCCACTGGGAAGCTGGAGGGGTGCGGGGCCCAGCTGGCCCAGAGAGGTCACTGTAGGAAGCGGTGGTGGCCGAGTACTGTGATGAGGGCTGTGACTGCAGCGTTCACTCAGGGGGTGGCCGTGGACACTTTACCCAAACTCCCTGAGCATAAGTGCCTTATGTATTAATAAAATGGGCCCAAGATTTTGCAGGGTTTCTCTAAAGTTTATATGAACTCATGCACATGAGAGGGGGCCAGCACTGGTCGTTTAACTAATTAGCTTCCAGAAGCAGGACTAGTTGTCGGGGAAGCTGGGGAAAGGACCAGGGCAGGTGGGAGGCAGAGGCTGGCTTTTCTCTCCTCGCTTGTGGGACTTGTGAAATTCTATTTTTTTTTTTTTGGCCGTGCTGCACAGCATGCGGGATCTTAGTTCCCTGACCGGGATCCAACTCATAGCCCTTGCAGTGGAAGCACAGGGTCTCAACCACTGGAGCCCGTGATGTTACTGAGATCACAGGAAGCCTGTGGCCATGAAGAACTATGGGGCCAGAGGGACGAAGGGCCCTGAGTCTTCTGGAACTGTATCTTGATGTCTAGATCTGAGCTCCATACATTCTCCTCGCTCTTGTCTTTTGTGAATGCTGGGGCCTGAGGGATTCAGTGATAGCTGAAGGTCAGTGACAAAGGGAATGATGGTGATGGAAATGATTGTGATGATAATGGAGACAGTGATGCTGGAGATGGTGGTGGTGGAGATGGTGATGCTGGAGACAGTGGTGATGGAGATGTGATGATGGTGATGGAGATGGTTGTGATGATGATGGGGACAGTGATGCTGGAGATGGTGGTGATGGAGACAGTGATGGTGGAGGCAGTGGTGATAGAGATGTGATGGTGATGGAGACAGTCATGCTGGTGATGGAGATGGTGATGCTGGACATGGTGATGATGATACATGTCTCCAAGCACACTTCCTGTTCTCTGTAGTCCTATCTCTCACCTGCTTTTGCCAGAGCAACACTGTGGCCACTCACTCATGACCACAAGGACCATTTCTACCTGTAGAGGGAAAGTAACTTCAACATTTCCTTACAAAGAACAAACTGCTGGGTTCTCCTGGTACACAAAGGTATTGTGAGAAGAGCAGTCTGCCTCACAGGACCCTGGCTTTGCCCTCTGAGTTCCTTCCTAGCTATGCTTCAGGTCAAAGAAGACAGTAACATGGATTGACTTCTAGAAGTTCAGCCATTGCCCGTGTTTGTCAGCCCTGTGGGATAAGATCAACAGACTGCTGAGACTCTCCAGGGGAGAGTGGCCTTGTGAAAGGCTGAAACTTTGGCTCTGCCATTTAAGAGCTGTGTGACCTCAAGCGTGTTCCTTAACCTCTCTGAACCTCCCATGCTGCTGTGGAAGATTAATAAGATCATATTTGTAAGAGGTCATAGTGCCACAGCAATCCTTGTCGGTGTTCCGGGTTTAGTGCCGTGGCCTGTGACATGCTGGCGGCATTGGGTAGACAGTGAGCCAGACCCAGACAGACTGAGCAGAGCAGGGCGGGGCGCTGTTGGCTGGGTGCCTGGGGAGAGGTGGGGTCTCTGCCCACAAAGGGAAGGCTGATTCTCAGCACCGTGAAGTGGGCCAGGAGAGAAGAAATGAGGCCTTCTTGGCTCCTGGGTTTCTGAGCACTGGGGAGACCCAGTTCACATACACTGTGCAGGGATCAGCCACAGCTGGGAGATAGATGCAGTGTCCAGGCCTGGTCCCACTGACCAGGCTTCCCTGGTGGGTCTGGAGGACAAAGAGGAAGCCAGGACACTGGGAAATAAACAGAAGGCCATGGCTGTCCCCAGGCCTGGGTGTGGGAGCTCCTGAACCTCCAGGGCCCAGCTACTGCTGGGGTGGAGGACTCCTGTTACCCTCCGCCTCCGACTGCAGGTGGAAGGGCAGCCATGGTGCTGACAGCAGGAGTCAGCAGGTGGAACATCCTTAGCGTGGAGGCCCAACAATGTAGAGGCAGGAGAATGGCAGAAATGACCTTTGGTGACCACTGACCCCTGAGGACTCTGCATCCACTTTTGGCTCTCTTGCCATCTGGTGTTAGGCCTGAAAACTGCATCCTCGGAGGATCTCATTAAGGCCAGAGTGGACACACCTGGAGGTGGACTCCAAGCAAGCCGGGTAGGAATGGGTGGGCGTCCGAGTGAACTTGAGCTCCCTGAGGCTGCAGCTCCCCGAAACTGCTCAGAAGCCGGGAGGATGGGAGGCTGGGCTGAAGCTATTCCACTGAGCTTCTCTGGTTTGTCCCATCCTCTGGCTGCCCCAGGCAGAGTGGGGGGCAGTGGGCTGATGGAGGCCTTGATGGAGGGGTTGGGGGCCAGCAAGGAGAACCCCATCTTTGGAGCCACATGCGCCTGAGCTGGAACCAACATGTCACTTGGTACATGTTCCCTTCACCTGTGGTGGGGGTCATTGGAGGAAGGAGTTAGAGGCACAGAGTGGGTGCTATTCCCACTGCAGGGGGAGGGGAGGCTGGGAATTCCAGGATGGGGGGAGGCGCCCCTTTCTCAGCCATCTCGGGGGCCGGAGACCAGGCCCCAGGTCAGTGCTCCTTCCCAGGACCCAGGGGCCGCTTTCCAGCCCATCCCAGCCCGCCTGCCTGCCTGGGGGGCAAAAAGGCAGAAACCACAAGATGGCTTTGGGGTCCCGGTCTCAATCCCTGGACCGGGCCTGGCTCAGGGACTGACCTCTTGTCCTGCCCAGGCCCGTGATACTGGGCCAGAGCAGGAGGACTCCTTGTTGAAAATGGGGGAGCAGGACCCTAGAAGAAGCCAGTGCTATACTCCCTCCGGTCGGACCCCGGACCACCCTCCAGGGTAGGAGCTGCCTTGTGTGCATGTCACGAGTAACCCAGACGCCAGCTTGCGGAGGAGGGAGGCTGTCCACGTGGGAAGGGCAGCTGGTTTCTTGTCTCTGTTCTAATCATTCCCTGGAGATTTGCCTTCCTCGTGGCCTGGACAAATGCTGCCGCCTGTTACTGTGCCTCGGCAGCCCTTGAGCCTGTACACAGAGATAGCGCCTCCCCATATGCCTCACTGTGCAGCCAAGTGGGGCCAGATTCTGTAAGCGGGTCTTTCTAAAGGCTCAGGGATGACACAAGGGAGATAAAGGCCACACTGACAAGGGTTTCGATGGCTCAAAGGCATAGCAGCTGCTCTTTAGCAGAGGATTTAAGTATCCACAGATGCTCTGTGATGAAAGGGTTCTGTGGTCAAATGTGGCTGTGGAAGGCCGAGCTCAACAGAGCTTAATAGGCCTCCCTGCTTCCTTGCAGGACTTATCAGAACCTTTAGAAGGCTGGGAAATTTGTGACAGGCAGCAGTCGTCAGTGCTTCTCAAACTTACGTGACTGCAGAAACCTCTCTCCCTACAGCAACTTGTGGTACCGCAGGTCTGGGGAACACGCTTTGGGAAACTCTACCCTTTGGGGTGGAGCTCTCCTTGTCTGGCTCCCTGGCTTGCCCACTTGTGTCCAAGGTTTTTAATCTTCCAGTGTAGGGGCAACCTTAGGAAGTTCAAACCGAAGTCAGAGAGCTACCCAAAGAGTTGGGCACCCTCTTCTAGGCCCTGGGGGCTGGTCTCCTCAGTTCCACCCACTCAATGGGGGAAGCCTGAGAGGTGGTAGAGCCTGTCTGGGGTCCGTCCTGGAGATGCTGCTTCCATCCTGGCAGGAAGTGCCCGGATGTGGTGAATTCAGACCCTGGACCCAACTTTATAGTTCCTGGTCCTTCCTCTTTGACTTGCAGCCAACTTAAAGACGCCTCCTACTGACAACCTGCATGAGGGGGAACCACCTCTCGACTTCTGTCCCCGCCCACCCCCTGTCCCCGCCGCGCCCCCACCACCCCCACCAGCAGTGCTACCCTCTCGTGCAGACCTGCCCCAGCCTCCCCTCTCTGCTCTGACAGCCACTAGACTTCTGAGGGCTCCAAAGGAAGCCCAAGCATAGGTGTCAGGTTTTGGACTTGCCCAGGCCCCTTCCTTCTTCAGCCAGCCCTCACCCACCTGTCCATTCTGTGCTCTTCTCTGCCTGTCTGGGTCCTGGGGGCTGACCTGGATGAACTTGGCAATGACTCTCCTGTCCCCTGGGGCCCATTGGGCTGGGCTTTTGGGGAAGCCTTGTCCAGAGATGCAAGTGCAGGAGGTGAGGCTGGAAAGGCCCGTGTTCTTCCCTGCCTCAGAGCTGCGTCCAGGCAGGGGTGTCCCCCTCCCGTTGGCCTGGGATGGCGCCAGCTCCCCATGGGGCTGGATGCCGGGGGCTTCAACCTGCCTTATGG
>NW_011494879.1:5923545-5941100 GCF_000754665.1 Bison bison bison
GGGCTGTTCAGGATGCAGGCTGAGCACCCCTTCAGGAGCCTGGCCTTTCTGCTTGGGGTGGGGAAACTGTCCAGCACCAAGCCTATCCTAGCCAACATTACTTGATGCCTACTTCACGTCGGGGGACCTCCCGGGCCCTGTGAGCCACAGACACAGCAGGGCTCTATCTCCTTCTTTAAACCCATGTTCAGGTTACACAAGAGACAACTATCCACCCTCGCTTTAAACTTTAAGTTCTTTATGGGCAGCAGCAGATCTGGGGCTTCATGATCTCAGCAAAGCAGGCAACAAAGTCCCCACTTTGCGCCTGAGGGATGGAGCTGCACTTTATCAGGGCAAATGGGAAATGGCCAACAACCAAGCCAGGGTTGTCAACGGGATGGGGAGAAAGGTGCAGAGGGGATTAGCAGGGAAGTGGGCACTGCTTTTAATGTCCCCTAGACATTTATTTCACACTGGCCCTGGGCTGGAGCGTGCAACCAAGAGGCGTTTCACAAATTAAGATAAATCCTGTGAACCCTCAGCCCATTTCAATGCTTAATGCCAAACATAAACACATTACGCTCATTTCAGAATCTGGAGGAGTTTGAATAATTCAAGCCCATCATCATTTACTCCAAAACACCTCATTTCATCTTATGACTCATCTTTGAAAGGAAAAGACGAGAGAGATGTAGGGCAGCAAATCCCGTGGGACTGAAACCAAGAGAGTGGGGAAAGCTGTGAAGAGGAGACTGCGAGCCTCTCGGATGGACCCGGCCCCAGGGCCATGGATCCTGGAGAATTGGTCCTGGAAAGAGTCCACCCAGGCAGGTACGGAGAGGTCTCCGAAGGAAAGGCAGATCTGATTCAGTTCCTTGTCTTGGGGCAAAGACCTCATCCGGCCTGGACCACAGTTTGGTCATCTGTGGGATGGAAACGATGATTCCTGCTTTCAGTTGCCGTGAGCCTGGGTCGGCACGTGTGTGTGGATGAGGGCGGACGCTGATGTCACGTGCCCCTGCAGCTCCTGGAGTGAGCAGCACGCCTCTGCATCCTGCTGCATTGTTGGTGGTTTGGGATGCATGTGTCCATGTCCCCATCCAACCATGAGCCCTGGCGGGTGAGGACCACGGCTTTCTCTCAGTGCCTAGCTTGGCCCTGGCCCGAGCTCATACTTGTGGCCTAAATGCTTTCTCTTCTGATCACCTCCACATCTCAGGGGCTGAGGCTGGTGTCCAGATTCTGGTCCTTGTTGCCTCCCCCAGCACCCCCCACCTTGCCCTCTTCTGTCTGTCTCCATCACAGACCTGCCTCCTCGCTCTCCTCCCAGCCTCCCTGGTGTGGTGGGAAAAACCCCAGTTTTAGAATCAGAAAAAAGAAAACCAAAAACCAAAAGCCTGAGCTCAAGTTCTGGTTCTACCCTGGGTGTGACTTTGGACAAGTTATTTATTTAACCTCTTGGTGTCTGTCTTCAATGGGAATGCACACAACATTGCCTCTTACACCGTGGTCCATGAGGAGAATTAGAGCTGATGACTCTGAGGCCAGTGGCCCCCCAAAACTCCTCCCAGGGTGATGGTGGTGGTGGTTGCCGTTTCAACCTACCGTCTACTTCTAATCCTTCAGCCTCCAAACACCTGCCGTGGCCGGCAGTGGGAAAGGCTCCTGTGGCAATGGCGGGGGCTACAGAGAAGAATGAGATGCGGTTTGGGCTCCCAGGGAGCTTGCCAGGTGTGATAGGCTATACTCTGAAATAGCTGCAGTTCAAGGGACATTTGTCATGTGGGCATGGAGAAAGAAGACAGGAATTGTAGCTGCCAAGTGTCGAGGTCTGCATGGAGGAGGGAGCCTGCAGATGGTCCTAGAAGGCTGGGAGGGATTCAGAGATGGAAGGCTGAATATGGGAGGAAAGAAGAGAGTGAGCAGCGACTCTGAGAGAGGACCAGGCAGGAGGAGTCCTGGCCTTGGTGGGTTTTGTGAGCAGAGGAGGGCTGCCTACAGTGATCTGGGAGGGAGAATGTGACCCAGATGGGGAGTCATGGGGAGCAAAGACACCTTAGACAAGCCCTGGAGATTGAGTCTTAGCCAATGCAGTAAGGCAAGAGAAAAAAATCATCCATGCTGGAAAGGACAGAAGAAAGCTGCTTCTATTCATAGATGACATGATTAACTGTCAAAAATCTCAAGTAATCTATAAAAGATATCTCACTAGAACTAAAAAATGAGTTTAGCAAAATTACAGGATAGAAAGTCAATATACAAAAATCAATTGTATTTCATTCTGTATTTTGAGGGGGCTTCCCTAGTGGCTCAGACGGTAAAGAATCTGCCTGCAATGTGAGAGACTCAGGTTCAATCCTGGGGTCAGGAAAATCCCCTGGAGAAGGGCATGGCAACCCACTCCAGTATTCTTGCCTGGAGAATCCCATGGACAGAGGAGCCTGGCAGGTTATAGTCCATGGGGTCGCAAAGAGTCAGACACCACTGAGTGACTAACACTTTCACTTTCACTGTATCTTGAGGGTGAATCTACACAGATGATAAAATGATGTAGACCTGTACACACAAGTTGTACCGATGTCAGCTTCCTAGTTTTGATACTGCACTCTGGTTACATAAGAAGTGAAGTGAAGTCACTCAGTCATGTCCGACTCTTTGCGACCCCATGGACTGTAGCCTACCATGCTCCTCCGTCCATGGGATTCTCCAGTCAAGAATACTGGAATGGGTTACCATTTCCTTCTCCAGAGGATCTTCCTGACCTAGGGATCTAACCCAAGTCTTCTGAATTGTAGGCAGATGCTTTACCGTCTGAGCCGTCAGGGACATATAAGATACAAGTATATCTTATCACCCAGAAAACTGGGACATATAAGATACAAGTATATCTTATCACCCAGAAAACTGGGTGAAGGGTTCAGAGGGCCTCCGTACTATCTTTGCAAATTTTTGTGAATCTATAATTATTTTAAAAGAAAAATTAAATAATTTCTATTTCCATGTACTAGCCATGAATAATAAAAAATTGAATAAAACACTATTTACAATAGTTTCCCAAGACATGAAATACTTGGGTGCAAATCTAACAAAGCACGTGTAGGATTTGTGTGTTGGAAACTATAGATCTCTCATGAACAAAATGAAAGAAGACCTAAATAAATGGAGAACCATATTGTGTTCATTGGAAAACCCAATCAAATTTTGTAGTGTCCATTCTCTCTGAAGGGATCTGTAAATTCAACATGATTCCAGTTGGCATTGCTGTATCCGGAGCCTGGAGAACAGATCAGAAGCGGGCAGAGAGGGTGTGAGGAGTCCAGGAAAGAAGTCCGGCTGAGAGCTGAAGGTGCATGTGGTCCATGATGGCCGTGCTGGGAGTGGACACAGGAGAGTAAAGGGCGGATCTGAGAGACACTGGAGACAAGATCAGCAGGATGTGGGGGTGGAGGGCCTGCAGAGCCAAGGAGAGGGAGAAGTCCAGGATGGCACACACCTTGGGTCCTGCTTCCTGCCTTGAGAGATCGGAGGTGCCCTTCAAGAGCCAGGCTCAGTGGGGGAGCGGCAGGTCAGGGGCCACCAGTGGCCATGACTGGGTGCAGGCTGCACTGGTGACCAGCAGCTGGTGAGGTATGGACAGGAACAAACTCAGGAAGGGGCAAGACAGAAAGGGGTGTGCTCTTAGGGGCCCTGCTCCTGCTCCCACTCTCTGGAAGGTGACCCCTGGAGATGAATTTCTTGTAACTTTTAAGTTCTTTTCAACTTTCAAAGTTTTCTTCTAAAATGCTGATTCCTACTGGGGGCACCACCCAGAGGCCTTTCCTCTGACACCACATTGCCTGGGCAATGCTGCATCCGGATCCATGTCCTCATCTGAGACTCAAACAATAGGGCCCGTGGACAGGCCCTCAGAGGGGCAGAAGATTGAGGGCAGAAAGGCAGCCAGGAGGGGCCTGGGTGATCCATGGCCCCCTAGCGGATGGCAAACCCCAGGCATTGGCAGTAAGGTGGGGGTCTTTCCTTCCTTCCATGGTTCTCCTGACTCCTTGCAGACAGCTGGGTTTATTCCCAAGAAGCAACCATGTCAGTGATGAGCACAGACCCACAGGAACCCAGAGCCCCTGTGTGAGACAGTTTCTGTGGCAACCAGCCACCGGAAGAGAGGGACCTGTAGTGTTCCTCAGGGTGGAAAATTAGGAAACCGTGATCATATGTAAGACAACCCACCCAGGGCCCCCACCATGGTACTCTGGCTGTCAGGTGGGGTTTGAGGAATCCAAAACCATTCATTATTCCACCCAGCATGGCCTGATGGGGCTGAGCCCATGTGAGTGCTGAGGGTCCAAGAATGAGCAGATCACAGCCCTGGTCTGCAATGCTGTGGGGCGGGGGGCAGACAAGTACTGGACAACAACCGTAGAGGGGGATGAGCCCACTGGGACCAGGGCTGGACTTCAGGGCCAGGGGGTGGGGGGAGTGAAAGATGCCAGCACCAGGGAGGGTGAACCAGGGCTGGGGCCAGATGAGATGCAAGGCCAGGGTCCCACGGAGACCACGGGGCGCCAGAGAGGAGTACTGACAGGGGCCCCAGGAGAGCACGTGCTCTATGACCACACGCCCCAGGACACTTCCCCCCCCCCCCCCTGTCACTGTCGTCTGCTGACACTGCCCCCGACCTTTTGGCTGCCTGAGAGGAAGATCAGGATCGGGAGGAACAGCTCAGCTGGCCCCCCAAATAAAGAGAAGATGGGGAAGAAGTGACCCACCCCAGCCCAGGGACTTCTGCCGTCCATTCTGGCTCTGCTCCAGGTAGGCCCAACCTATGCTCTGGACTCAGCGCCATTCCTCCAGGCCTCTGGGATCCATGTCCCTGTAACACAGCCTCTGGCCTCACTTGGTCTCTGGTCTATTTGCTGAAACTGTGATCTCCCTTCCTGACGATGCAAAACGACCCAGATTTTCACCCCCTCTTTTCCTAAGCTTTCCTTTGCCTCTTGATGAGAATGCCTGAGAAAGCGCGATGACTCTTCAGGGCCGAAGCTTGGCTGAAAGGCCAGTGAGGGAGCAGTAATTACCCAAGTAGTGACAGGTGTGCTTCCTGTTGCTGCCCCGGGAAATGTCACCCATCTGTCAGGAAGAGCCAAACACCCGCCCACACCTGGCTCCGGAAGCAGGCTGCCTCTGGAGATGCCAGCTCCACAAGGTTTTCTGAAGCATTTGCTCACTCACTCAACACGCACATACTTATTTCATAAGCCTGGGGCCGGGGGGCCAGCCTGGCCACTCTCCTTTCCTGATGGCCATCCTTGACTCTTGCCTCAGTTTCCCCAACTGTACCATGGTGGGCAACAGTGGTATCTTTTCACAGATTGTTTTTGAAGAGTGAATGAAGTAATACATATAGTTCAGTTCAGTCTCTCAGTTGTGTTTGACTCTTTGCGACCCCATGGACTGCAGCAATCAGGCTTCCCTGTCCATCACCAACTCCTGGAGCTTGCTCAAACTCATGTCCATCGAGTCAGTGATACCATCCAACCATCTCATCCTCTGTCGTCCCCTTCTCCTCCTGCCCTCAATCTTTCCCAGCATCAAAATCTTTTCCAATGAGTCAGTTCTTCACATCAGGTGGCCAAAATATTGGATCTTCAGCTTCAGTACCAGTCCTTGCAATGAATATTCAGGATTGATTTCCCTTAGGATGGACTGATTGGATCTCCTTGCTGTACAAGGGACTCTCAAGAGTCTTCTCCAACACCACAGTTCAAAAGCATCAATTCTTCGGTGCTCAGCTTTCTTTATGGTCCAACTCTCACATCCATACATGACTGCTGGAAAAGAGGACCTGCCAAATGTGGAGCCCTACTCCACCCTGGTCCAGGTCATGGAGCATGTGGCCCAAATTAGACCAAAGAGACACAAAGATTCCATCCAGAAGACGCTCCCCACATTCCCCCTCATCAGGGATGACCAGAAAGGCCAGGTATTAGTGTCCCCATCTGGACCCTGAGGATATGTGAGGCACTCTGTTCCTGCTGTAGCTGAGGCCATTCACCCTTCCTGGGACCCCAAAGGGAACCAGAGTGGGTTTCTGATGCTTGCATCCCAAGAACCCTGATACAACCTTCTGTGATCAAGACAAAAGGGGTGGGCATCTTCCATCTGGGATTTGGCCCCCTCCTCTGGCAACTGTGCCCAGACTCTAGGGGAGACTGATCAGTGATATATGTGGGAGCCTAGAAGAGGGCCCCTCATCTAACCTGTGGAATCAGAGAAGGCTTCCTAGAGGAGGTGATACCTGGGTGAGGACTACAGGATGAAAAGGCATTAGCCAGGTGAAGAGAACAGCGAAGGACATTCCAGGTACAGGGAACCCAGAAGAAAATAGGGCTGAGTGAAAGGAAGCGGTGGTTGGGCGTGGTAGCCAGCCGAGGTTCTGGAGGAAGGCCAGAGCCGCCTGCGGGGCTCCCTGCCAGCCTTGCACAGTTCCAGCCCCAACCTGGTCTTCGTTCAGGGATGAGGAGCTGGCAGAGGCCATTAGGGACAGGGTGCTAATGAATCGCACCCCATTGACTCTGCTGGCTTTTGTGAACACGCCTGCAATGGCTAATTTGCTTGATTAGCATTGATGCCCTGGTTCTGAGTTGTTCTGTACAGTTGCTCAGTCTGTGGCAGGCCGTCAGACCTCAGGGTTCTCTTTCCTCCTCCAGGGTGGATGGCACTGGAAATGGAGCTCAGAGATGTCACACATGCCACTAGCATTCACAGGCATTGCAGAGATCAACAGCTGTGGACCTTGGGAGGACGCCAGGGGGTCCTCAAGGAGACAGAGGCGAAGTCCTGGGGGTCGAGTTGTAGCCTGAGAGATGTCCTCCACTTGTAGTTCAGAGAACTTGTTTATTTTTTTTAATGTATTTTTAATTTTTTTTTTTATCTTTACACTGTGCAGCATGTGGAATCTTAGTTCCCTGACCAGGGGCCAAACCAGTGGCCCCTGCATTGGAAGCATGGAGTCTTAACCACTGGACTTCCAGGGAAGTCCCAAGCGAGCTTCTTTAATCAGTCCGTTCTCCACGGCTCCTTTGTTTTTGCCTTCCCTTCTGTTCTGTCAGCTTTTCCTGAGTCTTGGCTCTTGTCCTGCCAAGTCCAGGCTGGTAGCCAGGTATCAGAGGCCAAGATGGGAGGGGAGGGAAGTAAGGAGAGAGCATGGAGGAGGAGGCTGGGTTCTGATAGTCTAAACCAGGGGAGTGAACAGGAAATAAGGTTCATGGCTCTCAGTCGCTGCCTCCATATGTTCTGTTTAAGTGTTCTTTCCCAGCTCTGAGCAATATTTTGGGCAAACCCCGAGTTTTCTCATCACTTTCAGACAATAACAGCCAGCTCACTCAGATTGGCACGGATTTTAGGGATTATCTTTCCTCTTCTCTCTGTGCACGTGGACTTGGCCTGGGGGACATGAAGGTGAGGGGAGGGGTCTATTCTTTTACTTTTCTGGTTCTAGCTTCCCTGGGTGTGGGAAGAGAGGTGTATAGCTTCCGTTTTCAGGAACCTGGGAATTTGGGTATCTGAAAAAAGCTTATGGTACAGATGCCAGATGAAAATCAAACAACAGTTTGGGAAGAGTCCTACACAGTGAAACACACATCCAACCTATGGTCCAGAAATCCTACTCATAGATATTTACCCACAAGAAATGAGAACATGTTCATAAAGATGACTTACTTCAGATCGGTCATAACAGTTTAATTTTTGATAACTTAAAATATAAGCAACCTGAACATCTATTAATATGTGAAAGAGTAGACCTGGATTGGAATACTATTCAGTCCCCATGCTTCCAATGCAGGGGGTACTGGTTCAATCACTGGTCAGGGAACTAAGATCCCACATTCTGTGCAGTGTGACCAAAAAGTAGGAAAAAAAAAGATACATAAAAGAGAGGGAGTCACTGGTAATATTCTATTAAGCGTTGACTACATGAGTGGGTTTAGTTTGTGAAAATTCATCAAGCTATAAAATTATGAGGTACACTTTTTTGCATGTACACCCATAAAAGTTTTTTTTTTAAGAAAATAATGAGGAACACGTGTATGCCCGTGGCAGATTCATGTTGATGTGTGGCAGAACCAATACAATATCGTAAAGTAATTAGCCTCTAATTAAAATAAATAAATTAAATTAAAAAAAGAAAAAAATATGA
The DNA here is from genome assembly GCF_000754665.1 of Bison bison bison. Lineage (NCBI taxonomy): Eukaryota > Metazoa > Chordata > Mammalia > Artiodactyla > Bovidae > Bison > Bison bison. Next base: position 5,931,722 of record NW_011494879.1, read on the forward strand.
GGGTAATCGAGTTGCTGAATGAATTTTTTAAAAGAAGAAGAGAGTTAGAAAACGGTATGTGAAAAATGCAAAAGAGGTAAAAAGACATGGTAGCCGGTTGGGGACTTTCCTGGTGGTCCAGTGGCTAAGACCCCATGCTCTCAAAGCAGGGGGCTGGGGTTTGATCCCTGATCAGGAGCTAGATTCTGCATGCCACAACTAAGACTGGTGCAGCCAAATAAATAAAAAATATTAAAAAATAAAAAAAAGACAAGGTGGCTGGTAAAGTGAGAAGGTCTTATAAGTCACTAACTGGAATTCCAGACCGAGATAACACAGAGAATGGGGGAGAAGCAGTACTTAAAGAAAGACACCAATCATCAGATTCAGGAACTATAACAATTCCCCAGGTTTTTTGTTTTGTTTTGTTTTGTTGTTTTTGCCACATTTGGGCTGGAATATGGCGTTATTTGGGGCTTTCCTGGTGACAGAGAACCCATCGGCAATATAGGAGATGTAGGAGAAGTGGGTTCCATCCCTGGGTCAGGAAGATCCCCTGGAGGAGGGCATGGCAACCCACTCCAGTACTCCTCCTGGGAAGTCCCATAGACAGAGGAGACTGGTGCGATACAGCCCATGGGGTCTCAAAGAGCACGACCGAAACAACTGAGCGTGTACACATGAACATGGCTTTATCTACTCCAGGGTTTGCTAAACACATCTGCAGGTTAGAAACACCTGGGGATTTTTTTAAACTTTCCAAAGCTCAGGCAAACAAACAAACCAAAAACCATTTCCAAGCAGAATAAATAAATAGAACTCCATACCTAGTGACATCACAGTGGAACTACGGAACACCAAAGACAATGAGAAGATTATAAAAGCAGCCACTGTAACAAGGCAGATCACCTTCAAAGGACAATACAGATCAACTGCTGATGTCTCTGCAGCAAACTTAGAAGGCACGGTGCTGAAAGGAAATGAATGCTGATTTGAACCCTATACCAGGCCAAAACCATCTTCAAGGATAAGAGCCGATTAAGTAAACTGTAGATGAAAACTGAGAGCAGTTTTAAAAAATGTATTTCAGGGGAATTTCCCGGCAATCCAGTGGTTACAACTTTGCACTCCCATTGCAAAGGGTGTGGGTTTGATCCCTAGTTGGGGAACTAAGATCCCACATGCCTTCATGGTGTGGCCAAAAAAATTAAAAAGTACTTTAGGAAGAGGAGTCTTCAGAAGGAATGGCTACCTCAAAGGCAACTCAGTGTGCCCAAAATTGAACTCCTAACCTGCCCCCAGTCTGGTCTCCTCTGGGGTTTTCTGCCTCAGTGAGTGATAACGATAATTACACAAACCAGAAACAGAAGTTATCTCATGTGCCTTCTCCCTCACCTCCCCCAGATCCGGTCGCCCCCACGACCAGTCATCTCTGCCTCCCAGGCATCTCTTAAATCCACCCCGCGAGTCACCCCCACCTCCACGGTTGCCACGCTGTTGCCGTGTTTTGTCAACCTGCTGCACCCAGCCTTCCAGCTCCCAGATGTCCCCCTCTGATTTGCTCTCCACACTGTATCCTGGGTGATCTCTTTGAAATGCAGACCTGACATCATCTTGCCTTGGTTTTAAACACGAACTGACATCTCATTACTCTTGAGATAAAAACAAGTCTTTAACAGATGATGGAAGGTCTGTGTGGTCCTGCTTCTCAGACTCACCTCTGCCTTCCCCCTGCCTCTGCCCGCAGCCCCTCTGAACTCTCATTGTGCCCTTTGTTTTGCCCACATAGACTGTTGGCCCTGTGTTTTCACTACAAAGAGGATCCTTCCCATCTTCTTTTGCCTGGTTAATGTCACCTTCGGACCTCTGGTCATTTGGCACTTCCTCCAGGAAGTCTGTCTTGATCTCCTTGATGAGGTCCACGCTATCTATCTATGAACGTTAAATACACTCATAGGACCACCATAGCCTCATCTATGACACTTGTCACAGGAGCAACTTCACACTTTTTTCTGTAATTAATTATGCTCTGGTTCCCCCGCTGGACTTTCCCTTCCAACAGGAAACAGCCTCCCTCTTTTCCACCCATCAGTATATCTCCAGGACCAAGGCAACAATAGACACATAGTAAACATTCCCCAAATAATTGTCGAATTGGTGAATTCCATCCTGGGATCTCCCTGCTGTGACATTCTAGAATATGCAGGTTCACTTCTTTTTCACCTCCAGCAAGAGCATCACGGTTCTTGTAGAAGTGAATTGTGAATCAGTGCTGTAGGAGATAATTGGAAAAAGGAAGAATTGGGAATTGGACAAAGAAAGGGAGAAAAATTCAGCAGAACTGGAGTTGTGGCTTTCTGCGGTGAAGCTTGGGGGAGATGAAGGAAGTCATGGGAGAGCAAGTGGGCGTGTGGCAGGTGTTTGGGTTCTGAGGTTATCCAAGCAGAACTGAGACCACCCACCCACCTTGGGGCTGTGAACGGAAGCTGCTCAGCTCTGCCAAGCAGGTTAGATAAAGATCAACAGAGGCTTTTTCCATTTTGAGGATGCACATTCTTCATGTCGCTGGGACTGTGGCGAGACCCAGGAGGCAGGAATAAACAATTCTGAGTCATAAAATCATTAAGGCATTGAACATTTGGGTAGAAGAACAGACACACAAAAAAGATGCTTCCTGTACACATGTTACTTGCAACAAAGCCTAATTCTTTTCGCAAGACTCTCACTGACCCTCTTGGGGACTGGGATTCTGAAATGGAAGGTAATTATGCAGTACTTATCTTTGTTAATTTAAGATGTGTAAAGGGTGGTTGATTCTTTGTTCCATGAGCCGCTTTAAGATTTAATTCTGGTGAAACAAAAATATTTTTATAAAGGTTTTCATAGATTCACCTGCAATTTGAATGTCTTTGGAGCTGCAGAGCTATATTTCCAACACCCCGCCGCAGTGCTCCCCAGACCCCTAAACTCAGTTCATGCCCAGTAAACTGCTCTTCCTGCTGGGTCCCCATCTTAGCATCTAGCCATCTAGAGCCAAGCTAGAAACCCAAACATCATCCTTCATGCTGTTTTATTTAAGCCCCCTGACATGCTCCAGCCCAGGACCTCCTTTCCCGCCCACTGTATCCTCCCAGCTCAGCCCTGTCTCCTCTCCTGCCTGGTTGCCATCCTGGTCTCCCCAGCTCTGGTCTTGCCCCCTTCCCCTCTGTCCCCCCACTGGGAGTAAGGGCAGAGGATGTGGGCAGAGCTGCTGTGGGCAGGAGATCAGAGACCTAGGGAAAGCTGGTAAGCTCTGGGGCAGCTGGTGACCCCCAAGGCCAGGCTTGCTCTGAGTTGGCTTTCTCTTTCAGTCCATGCCTGGGTGAATCAGCTCTGTTTCACGGTTTGGGAAAGTCAAAGTGTTTATTCATTCAACAAACACTTGTTGAGCACTTGCTCTATGTTCCAGGCCCTTTTCTGGGCTCTGGGGGCACAGTAACAAACCCGTCAGATGAGATTCTGCCATGTTTATCCTAGAGCCAGTAAGTAAATCTATTATCCTTTTGGACATTGAAATGAAGAAAGCAAACGAGGGTAAGAGGTGTGAGCAAGGAGGGATGTGGGGGCATGGGTGTTTTAGATGCATAGTGAGGTGGGCCCTTTAGTTGAAAATGTGGAGGAGGGACTTCCCTGGTGGTCCAGTGGGTAAGAATCTGCATTGCAATTCAGAGGACATGGGTTCGATTCCTGGTCAGGGAACTAGGATTTCACATGACTCAGGGGGACTAACCCATGTACCACAACTAGAGAGTCGATGTGCTGAATGAAAACCTCCCCCATGATGCAGCGATGTGCCACAACTAAGACCCGATGCAGCCAAATAAATAAATATTATAAAAAAAAAGAAAGAAAATGTGGGGAAACAGGCTTCCAACAGAAGGGACAGCAAGTGCAAAGGCCCTGAGACAGGGATAGAGGGTGAGTGTGGCTGAAGCTGAGAGGAGGAGCAGATGAGGTGAGGGAGAAGCAGGGGCCAGGCCAGCAGCAGCCTGAAGGCCGCCTTGGAGAGGCAGCACTGCAGAAATTCTGTGTCTTGTCGTAAATCCCCAAGTTCATACAGAGAGGCTCCCGTCGGGGGGCGTCCATCGCAGTCCTGTTGGTGGCCACCTGGTGTCCATGGCAGGTCGTGGACGGGCCACCCCTGGTGATGCACGTGGGGATGGATATTTGTCTGTTGTTCTTGATCTCGTTCCTTTTCTGTGCAGCCAGGCTGGAAGCCTGTCAACCACATGTCCCAGGCTCCCTGGGCAGGCGGGTTCTGACAAGGAGGGTGGGTGTGTTAGTTAGCTGGGACTGTTGTAATAGAGCACCACAGATGGGGTGGGTGATGCAACATTTACTGTCTCTCAGCTCTGCAGGCCGGAAGTCCAGGGAGGGCTGGTACCTTCTGGGGATCAGGAGGGAGAATCTGCTCCAGGGCTCCCCCTGGCAACTGGAGGTTTGCTGGCTTCTTTGACCTGTAGAAGCATCACCGGGATCTTGGCCTTCATCTTCACATGATGCTCGTGCAGTGTGTATATCTGTGTCTGATTTTCTCCTTTTTGTAAGGAGCCTGGTCCTGTTGGAGTAGCATCCACCCGACTCCAATACGACTTCAGCCTAACTAATCACGTCTGTGATGACCCTGTCTCCAAATAGAGTCATCTTCTCAGGGACTGAGGGCAGAATTTCAGCAGATTTCACAGAGACACAGGCAACAGTAGCAGTGGGCAAAGATATGAGTCCATCTGCTCATGCTGGAGGCTCTGGGGCAGCAGTGGCCCAGGTCCAGCAAGATCGGGGCGAGCTCAGGCATGGCCCCAAACTGGCGTTGATGCTTCCTCATCTCTGCTTAGTGCCCACTCTGCACCTCCAGCCTGGAAGTGGTAGCAGCTCCCTGGTCCCTAGGTCACACCCCTCTCCCCGTCTCTGGGTTACCCCTTCTCACACCTTTGTCATGAGCTTCTTGAATTAAATTCCTCTTCGCTTGAAATATTTAGTGAGGTTTCTGTTTCCCGACTGGCCTCTGATTGATGTGTATACTGTACAGCGGTTCAGAGAAACACGAATAGATCTAGAATACAGAGCTCAAGAGGTTGTTTGCGTGTGTGTGCGTTGATTCTAAAATTTGCATGGGGATGCAATGGACCAAGAAAAACTAAATGGTCTTAAAGAGCAATAACAAAACAGAGGATTAGGACTACCAGACTCCAAGATTTATTATGATGCTACAGCATTTAAGACAGCTCGGTAATTGCCAAGGATAGACACATAGATCAATGGGGCAGAACAGAGAATTCAGACACAGACTGGCACACACTGGGTCTACTTGATTTTTCGCAAAGGTGAAGTCGAACTCGGTGAGGGCAAGGGTGACCTTTTCAGTAAAGGTGTTGGGGATTATTAGGTACCCAATCAGAAAAAAAGTGACTGTGATCACTACTTTGTGCCATACACAGATGCCAATTCCAGATGGATTGTAGACACATTTTTTCAAAGCAAAACAAAAATTTTCTAAAAAGGAATATAGAAGAATATCTTCATGATCTTGGGGCAGGCAAATATCTTAAGACACAAAAAGCATTATCCATAAAAGAAACAGTGATAAACTGTACTGCATTAAACTTAAGAACATCTGTTCAAAAAAAGACACAAAGCAAACAACAGAATGGGAGAAGAAATTTGCCAAAAGTGAGACTTGAATTCTGAATATACGACTCCTTCAAATAAATAAGACAGATGACCCAATAGAAAACCTTGAACAGAGACTTTACAGAAGAGCATATACACATGGGTAATAAACCTACGAGAGCACTCAGCTTAACTTATTAGTCACAGGGAAATAGAAACTAAGATGACAATGAGATACTGCTACACACCCACAAGAATGGCTGAAGTCAGAAAGTCGACCATTCCAAGGGCAATAATGAAGTGAAGTTAAAGTTGCTCAGTCGTGTCCGACTCTTTGAGACCCCATGGACATATAGTCCATGGAATACTCCAGGCAAGAATACTGGAGTGGGTAGCCATTCCCTTCTCCAGGGGATCTTCCCATCCCAGGGATCAAACCCAGGTCTCCCGCACTCCAGGCAGATTCTTTACCAGCTGAGCCACCAGGGAAGCCCAAGAACACCAGAGTGGGTAGTCTATCCCTTCTCCAGCGGAAATGATGTGAACCAGTTGCAGCACTTACATTGCTGGTGGGTGATTTCTGGCAGCATAAATCAAGCGGGTATAAATACCCTCTTTGATACAGCAAGAAGACTCCTGGTTACACATTCAACAACTGTGCGTACCCAAGTTCACCAAAACACGTGTGCAAGGGTGCTCACGGCAGCAATATTCACAATAGCCCAGGACTGGAAGTGATCCAATGTTCACCAACAGAACAGTAAGTTACAGAGTATTTATATGATGGAATTCTGCACAGAATGAGAACCAGCGAACTGCGTCCACGTGCAGCCGTGTGGATGACTGCATTTAAGTGCAAAAATGGGCAATGCGGATCTGTCATCTTAGCACCCAAGATAGCGATTGCCCTTGGAAAGGGGTACTAAGGGAGTTCTGGGGATTCTGGCAAGGTTTTATTTCTTGATCTGGTGAGTGGTTCTAAAGTCTGCTCACTTTGTGAAGATTCACTGAGCTGAACTAAATTTCATACTTTTCCAAACAAGATTACATTTGCAGTTTATGCTCTGTCAAACTCTTTTAAATTTTATACACAAGCTAAAACTCCAAGTGGTCGCGTGAATGACAGAATTGAAGTGACTCGAACTCCATGTCTCACTTTTGAAAATCACCCAGGTCCACCCCACACCAAGAGCCCTCCTGCCCTCTTCCCCCATCCCCCCTTCCCTGCAGAAACACAAGTGGACCCCCAACCAGCGCAGCCAAGCTCTGCTCCCATCCTTCCTGCATAGCCCTGTCTGGGCAGGGAGTCCCCAGGCTTGGGTGTCTCAGGGTGGGTGGTCTGGAAGTGGGTCGGTGGGGGGGCCCAGATCCTGAGTGGGAAGTCCCTTCAGCCCTACATGCCTGGCAGAGGCCAGAAGTGGGAGGGTCCCTGATGGTCAGGGTCCCGGGGCAGTGGTGAGGGACCCCAGGCTGGTGACTGGCCTGGAGGCAGTGCAAGGCACTCAGTCCTTTTTCTTAGAAGGTGGGCCCCCCAAAGGAGGGATAGAAAAGGGAGGCAGCACCTCCCTTGAGGAATTATGGCCATGAGTGTAGCACCGTTGGGAGGGACTGTGCCTCTAAATGCAGGTGTTTTGGCTGGGCCGTCCTGGCTTCTCCCACGTTGGCCCAGGGAACGCCTTTGGCTACTGTGGCAGAAGGCGGTGTCCGAGTCCAGGGCAGGCTTCTAAAGGGGTCTCCAAGGCTCTCTGCCTCTCGCCAGGCCAAACGGCTTGAGCTTCAAGTTCTTAGCACCCAACACAGAAACCTCTTAGACTTTGCTCATGTGTGGGGGCCAACTCAGAATCCCCAGGGCAGGGCTGGCTCCTGTGTGGCCTCTTCACTGCAGGCCCAGGAAGACGAAGTTCCTCTTGGCTGGAAGATGCTCTTCCCAACTGAGCCCCAAGGGGGAGGAGAGCCCCTGCTATGTGGGAACAGGCCAGGGTTCTCTCGATGCACCGGAATAATGACGCCCCCACCCAGCGACGCCACAAGGCCAGAGATGAGGGACCACATGAGAAAAGGAGGAGACCAGCGGACAGAGGCCCACAGACTGGCCGACGGGACATTTCCACTCAGTTCTCTGAGCCGGGGAGCAATTCGCACTGGATGATAAATGTTGCAGTACTTCTGCAGTACGGAGGTGCAGTTGAAACCTTTGCTACTTTCTCTAAGATGTCATCTTTTTCTGAGCATCCTGGGATAACATCTTCTTTTCTTTGGGCTTTGGTTTCCTCATCTCTCAGAGGAAGGTTGTAAGACCTTGATGCCTCCCTCCAGTGTCACTGGGAAACACTGCTTCTCTGGGGAAGAAATAAACAGCCAATACAAAGACATAAATTTTCTTATCCATATATGAGCACTTCCAAATGTGTCCTGTGACATATGGGTGTCTCAATATATTTACTATTGTTGTTCAGTCACTCAGTCATGTCCAACTCTTTGCGACCCCGTGGTCTGTAGCCCACCAGGTGCCTCTGTCCGTGGAATTTTCCAGACAACAATACTAGAGTGGGTTCCCATTTCCTCCTCCAGGGGATCTTCCTGACCTAGGGATTGAACCTGCATCTCTTATGTCTCCTGCACTGACAGGCAAGTTCTTTACCACTAGCACCACCAGGGGAAAAATATATATATATCCATACATACACGCACACACACACTCTTGTAAAAATATTTTTCCATTATGGTTTATCATAGATATTGAATATATTTCTGTGGGTTATATAGTAGGACCTTGTTGTTCATCCGTTCTATATACAAAAACGTACATCTGCTAACCCCAACCATCCACTCTATCCTTCTCCCAAACCCCTCCCCTTTGGCAACCACCAGTATATTCTCTATGTCTGTGATTCTGCTTCTGTTTAAGAGATAGGTTCATTTTTCGTTTGTGTCATGTTTTAGATTCCACCTTTAAGTGGTATTGTATGGCATTTTTCTCTTTCTGGCCTAACTTCACTTAGTACTACGATAATCGCCAGCTGTGTCCATGGTGCTGGTCTTTTTCATGGCTGAGTAGTATTCCATTGTATATAGGTACCACATCTTCTTTATCTATTCATCTGTCAATGGTCTTGGTTATTGTAAAACATTCCAGCTCTTAACTCTTTATTTCATGGAGAAACAGCAGTTCTCCTAACATGCGTTTCCATCACGGGAGAATTCCTGGGTGCATACCTGTCTACTACCCCAGGTGACACCAGAGCAGATTGGGCTGGTCATCCTGTCCGGCCACAGGGAACATTCATGTTTCCATTCAGAGTATGTGGAGGTGATGCCCTGTTCTTTCTCAGCACCGCTCCGCCTGCTTCTTCATCTGAAGGAGTGAAGCCTTTCATCTAATTTTGTCACCAATACTAAATGGCCTTTCTATATTTTGACGCACTGAATCACCATGTCCGAATGTGTTCCATTATTTATGGTGGCTCGTGTTCAGGCGTGGTGAATCATGGCCGTGTTCTGAGGCCCTGTCTCCTGGAGAGAGCACACCCTTCTTCTCCTGCTCACCCTTCTTTGAAGCTGGACCCTTGGGCATGGGGTTGCACTGTGGGTGGGTGGGGGCATGGCGGCACTGCCTGCCGGGAGCCCTGCAAGGGGTGGAAATGCAGATGAAAGGGAAGTCCTGGAATCCCCCAGGCCTGTGAGCCTGCACATCCCTACACAGCAGACAAATGAATGGCAACAAGATTCTGCAGGAAAAAAGAGCATCCCT
>NW_011494879.1:5941260-5943714 GCF_000754665.1 Bison bison bison
GTCTCCATGGCAGCTGGGAACAAGAGTACATAAGCGTGCTCTGCTCTGAGCCCCGTGATGCTGAGAAACAGTCCAGCTGCAGCCACTCATCTGACCTGTGACTGCCCCGTTACACCCCGGGGCCCAGGGTCGTGAGGCGACTCTCTGGGGAGGTTTGACCTTCACTGCACTCGATGCCGGTCCCCTCGACTTCCGGCCCCACCGCACTGGGATGGCCTCCCCTGGGATCCTAGATCCCTTACACACCCACAGGCTCCACCTGGCAATCCGGGAGCCAGGGCGAGGACCCAGCAGTCTCTGAGCCACTCTGGGCCTTGGCTGGACACTGACCGGGTTTGAGGAAAGCTCACCAAATGCCTGACCAGCCTGTGAAATGCTCTCACCCTCCAGCACCTCTTTTAATTTGCTTTTGCCTCCATGTCCTCTTCAAGGAAGCTCCTTGGGGCTCTAGACTGGGGCCGGGCCTCTCTGTCCCCTCTGTTCCTGCTCCCCTGTCCCTGTAAGTCTGGGTCCGCCTCACCTGTTAGACTGGGAGCTTGCACGTAGGGGCCGTATCTTACGTTCACATGCCCTGTGCCTCAGGGCCTAACAAGTCAGCCTGGGTCCCCCTAGGTTGTAAGCTGGTCACTCAAGTCAGTCTGGTTCTTCTAGAGCAGGCTTCCCATCCTGGAGTGCCCGGCCCGCAAGGCTCTGGCCAAGCTGCCTGTCACCCCTAGACAGGGTTTAGGGACAGGACCCGACAATGCAGGAGAAGGCTGTCCTGATGGGAAGGGGGGTTCTGGCCCTGTGGCCTGTGCCTGCCATGCTATCCCCTCCTTGCAAGACCCCAGCCCCTCCTGCCTGCCCCAGGCAGCTTCTCCTTCAGCTGTGCTTCTCTGAGGACCTGGGCCTCACAGTGCATGGCAGGACTGTCAATGCTGAAGAGCCCAGGCACTGGGCAGGGCCTTGGACATCCGCCTGACGTCACCCGGGTGCACCTGATTAGAGGTGAGCATTGCTGAGCGCAGATCCCTCCTCTGAAAGTGTGTTGGGGGCTGAGCCGTCTCCCAGGACCACCCACTGTTTATGACACTTCAGGAGGGCTGCACGGCCATCATGCTTGGCCTCCATACACACCATCTCCTGTAACATGTGCCAAAGTGCAGTGAAATGGGCACTGTGTTCCTGTTTCCAGAGAAGGAAAGCAAGGCACAGAGACGTTAGGACCCAGCATCCCAAGGGAAGCCGGAGGCAGAGTTGGGGTTCAAGTCCATCTCCTTCTGTCTCTGGAGTGAGGCTCATGTCAGCTCCCGCAGAAGCTTTTTGTGGATGATCTTCCAGGTGGCTCAGATGGTAAAGAATCCGCCTACAATGCAGGAGATGTGGGTCCGATTCCTGGGTTGGGAAGATCCCTTGGAAAAGGGATAGGCTACCCACTCCGGTATTCTGGACTGGAGAATTCCATGGACTGTACAGTCCATGGGGTCGCAGAGAGTCGGACATGACTGAGTGACTTCCACTTTCCCTGGAGGAGGGCATGGCAATCTACTCCAGTATTCTTGGGCTTCCCTGATGGCTCAGGTGGTAAGGAATCTGCCTGCGATGCAGGAGATAAGGGTTCGATCCATGGGTAGAAAAGATCCTGGAGATCCTGGAGAAGGGCATGAGCTGGAGAATCCCCATGGACAGAGGAGCCTGGAAGCTACAGTACATGGGGTTGCAAAGAGTCGGACACGACTGGTCTCTGTTGAGACATCACAAAGCCCTAGGAGCATGGTGTTCTTACTGTTTCTGTGTCACAGGTGAGGAAGCTGGAGCTCTGAGAGGCTAAGTGACTCATTCAAGGTCACACAGCTGGACAGTGGTGGGCATGGGACCCTGTCCCAGTCTGGCTGGCTGGAACTCTGGCTATGCCCTCTGTTGCCTCCTGCTAGCCGAACACTTACAGGCCTTGTCCTCAGGCCGCCAGCCTCAGGAGGGCCTCCTTCCAGTCCTTGAATGGACTTGGCATCATTTGATGAGCTGCCTCTTCCTTCAGAGGGAACCCCCAGCCTCGCTGGAAGGAGTCAAGCCCTCCCTGATGAATCTTGAACGCGGCCTTCCCCGCTGCCTGTGGCAGGACTGAGGTCAGGCTGTGTCAGACGTGGGCTTCAGTGGCAGAGAGAGGCTGGGCCTTTGAGCCGTTTCTGCGGGTTTTCCTGTTGAGCCATTGTTCACATCAGCATGAGGCGGCTGGGCTTGGGTTAATTACCGGTTTTGCAGATCAGCTGAGTGCGAAGGAGAAGTCTGCTGTTGGTAAACAGTTTGGCGATTTGAAGAGCAAACTGTGGCTTGTGTGAGCTGGGAGGATGCCAGGCTGCTCCTCTGGATGTGCTGGGCAAGGAAGCCAGCGTCTGGAGTGGGAGGGGGGCTGGCGGGGAGGGGATAATGGAGGCGGTGGGGTTGGACTCAACGCTGGGGGGGCGGCTATGGGGG
>NW_011494879.1:5943814-5955343 GCF_000754665.1 Bison bison bison
GCTCGAGTGTTAGCCAGGATGTTGAGAAACTGGAAGCCTGTGCTGATGGGAGCATGGTCTCGTGCAGCTGCTGTGGAAAACGGTATGGTGGGTTCTCAAAACATTCAGTATAGACTGAGCAAAGGCTCCAGCAATTCCACTTCTGAATAATACCATAGAGAATGGAAAGCTGGGACTCAGAGGGTTACTGGTACACCCATGTCTGTAGCAGCATCATTCACAATAGTCAAAAGGTAGAAGTGTCATGTTGATAAATGGCAGAAACCAACACCATAATGTAGAGCAATCATCCTCCAATTAAAAACAAATAAATTTAAAAAAAAAAAGGTAGAAGCAAGCCCAGTGTCCATCAGTGGATAAAGGGATAAACAATATGTGACATACACGTGGAATATTATTCAGCCAGAAAAAGGAAGAAAATCCCGATGTGTGCTACAAGTTGAATAAACCTTCCTCAAGGTTTATGCTAAGTGAAATAAGCCAGAACACAAGTACTGCATGATTCTACTTCTAGGGGCTCCTTCTGATTCTTTGGTGGCTCAGCTGCCTGCCAATGCGGGAGAACCAGATCCCCTGAAGAAGGGAATGGCTTTCCCACTCCAGTATTCTTGCCTGGAGAATTCCATGGACAGAGGAGCCTGGTGGGCTACAGTCTATGGGGTCATAAAGAGTCGGACCCAGCTGAGGGACTAACACTTTCAGAGGAGTCATCTTCATGGAGACAGGAAGTGGAAGGGTGTTTGCCCAGGGCTGGAGTGAAGGGTCGTAAGGGTGGTGTCATCTGCATATCTGAGGTTATTAATATTTCTCCAGGCAATCTTGATTCCAGCTTGTGTTTCTTCCAGTCCAGCGTTTCTCATGATGTACTCTGCATAGAAGTTAAATAAGCAGGGTGACAATATACAGCCTTGACATGCTCCTTTTCCTATTTGGAACCAGTCTGTTGTTCCATATCCAGTTCTAACTGTTGCTTCCTACCTGCATACAGGTTTCTCAAGAGGCAGGTCAAGTGGTCTGGTATTCCCATCTCTTTCAGAATTTTCCATAGTTTATTGTGATCCACACAGTCAAAGGATTTGGCATAGTCAATAAAGCAGAAATAGATGTTTTTCTGGAACTCTCTTGCTTTTTCCATGATCCAGCGGATGTTGGCAATTTGATCTCTGGTTCCTCTGCCTTTTCTAAAACCAGCTTGAACATCAGGAAGTTCACAGTTCACATATTGCTTAAGCCTGGCTTGGAGAATTTTGAGCATTACTTTACTTCACTCCAGCCCTAGGCAAACACCCTTCCACTTCCTGTCTCCATGAAGATGACTCCTCTGAAAGTGTTAGTCCCTCAGCTGGGTCCGACTCTTTATGACCCCATAGACTGTAGCCCACCAGGCTCCTCTGTCCATGGAATTCTCCAGGCAAGAATACTGGAGTGGGAAAGCCATTCCTTCTTCAGGGGATCTGGTTCTCCCGCATTGGCAGGCAGAATCGTTTATTGCACAGACTTCCATTTGGGAAGATAGAGCTCTGGAAATAGACAGTGGTGATCATACAGCAATGTGAATGCACTTAATGCCACTGAAATGTGCACTTAAAAATGATTGAAATGGGCAACTTCACATTAGATATATCCTACCACAGTAAAAACAAAATGCCACAATACTCGAGTGAGGGTCTGGGAGCACAAACCTGCTATGGAAACGCAGCAACCAGGCCATAACCCATTCCCCCTCTCCGAAAGGCATATGGAGGGTGGGGGTGGGGAAACAGGTCCCAGTAACAGATATCAGTAGTGAGGACGGATCAATTCGTTAACAATCTCAGCAAGCCTTGACGGCAGCTTATCAAACATCTGCTGCCTCTGAGACCCGGGTCTTGGCCCACGTTAGGCACCCCCCAACCCCAGCAGACAGTGCAGGGAAGGATGTACCAGGCAGGGGAGTCAGCGGGCCCTGCCTGCCTCTGGGGACACAGCAGGCTCCCTGCAGGGGATTTTTGCCTTTCCTATTAGCCTCCATCAATAGCGCAAGTAATTTCGGGTTTGGCTGAGAAAAATTCACTCAATCAGCCGGCGTCTGTCATTTCCAGTAATGACTGTGTTCTGCTCTCGCTGTGAGGTGCCCTGAAGCACTTATTTTCTTGAACTCAAGAACAGCTGTGGGCTGGCTTGTGTGGGTCCCATTCCAGGGGTCACCGCTTCGGCTTCTTTCTCCTGCAGGAATTTAGCCATCAGTGCCGGGTGAACCGGGGCTCGTCCTGGGGTTTGTCTCCCAAGACACCTGCTCGGCTGTTAGGTTAGAAGCTGGCTGTCACCTGTGGCCTCCCTCTGAGGAGGGGCTTCATCAGGGTGATGATGGTGAGCGTGGCAATGACCTCTTTCAGGGGTACAGTCCTTTACAGTTTATGCTGCATGTTCCCAATTGATAACCGAGTTTCATCTTCACAGCCACACGGGGGTTCAAGGACTGCCCTGGTTTTCCAGGTGAGGTTCAGAGAGAGTCAAGAAATGTGTCACCCAGTAGGTCACCAGTACAAGCCATGATCCATGGAGTCTTCCCAGGTGGCTCGGTGGTAAAGAATCCAATTCCAAAGCAGGAGATGCAGGTTCAATCCCTGGGTTGGGAAGATCCCCTGGAGAAGGAAATGGCCACCCACTCCAGTATTCTTGCCTGGAGAATCCCATGGACAGAGGAGCCAGGGGGGCTGCAGTCCCTGGGTTTGCAAAGAGCTGGAGACGACTTATCGACTAAACAATAACAGTACCACTGTTACATGACTGACTCGAGGACAGAGCTCCCTTCATTCACTGCAATGAGGTTTGGTGGCTTGGTCCTGTTTGCCACAAAATGGTGTGACCCAGGCATGATGAGGGGATTAGAGGTGCGGTGGACGGGATGGGACGGAGGCACAAACTGAAGGGCCCTGAGTAGAAGGAAGGTCGGGTTGGATGGGTGACTACCCCCACGCCGTCGCAGGACAGATCCCAGGGCTGTAAGTCATCTTGCTCAGGACAAGGGGCTCAGGGCCAGGGATTACAACAGTGGTGGGTCAATTTTCATTGGCTCCACCAGGGTGAAAACGAGTGAGACACAATCAAGCGAGTTTCTGATAGAAGCTGGTGTCACAGAGGGGGCCCATCAAAGCCAGTGCTGGGGGCGCTGATTGGGGCTCTTGGGGAGGATGCTAGATGGAGCGTGTTGACAAGCTTACTCTGGCCGAGGGTAGCCAGCAGCCGGTCCTGCACCATCCTCGAGGGCTGGGGTCAGCAGAGCTTACCACCTTGTTTGCACAGACCAGGGCGAGCTGGAAGGGTTTCTCAAGTTCCCTCGACTTCCAGGACCTGGATTGAGGATGACTAAGCTGTTGTGTTGACTCATGCCTGAGACTGATCCAGGGTTGGGATGGGGAGGGGGAAGAGTTGCTAAAAGCCTCCTGCTTGACAGTACTGGAACCCCCTCTGTCTTCTGGGGACCTGTCCCTCACCACTCATAGTTCTTATATTCTGTTTGGAATGGACCCACGCTCCCAGGTCCGATGTGCTCCAGAGGTGGGCATGGAACTGGGTCTGTTCAACTAGAGCCTCTACTTCCTAGGTCAGGGTGGCAGGGACCCAAGGCGGGACTGGTGGGGCCAAGGCCTGTCCCTCCCCTGGGGTCACTGAGGGGATTAATAAAGGGCTGGCGATGCCAGCAGTCACCTTTGCCATCACAGAGAATGGAAGCAACTGCCAAAGGGGGCAGCTGACAAAGACCAACCTACAGATGCCCTTCTCTTGAGACCCCCGATCCAGCCAAGGTCTGAATCCAAGGCCCTCCCGCCCCTGACACTTCCAGAGCCAATAAATTCCCTCTTCTGCTTTAACTAGATGGAGCTGGTTCCTGTAGCTAGCAACCAAAAGTGCTTCAACTAAAAATACTCTAGGTATTTTAACTTCTTTAAACCTTGCTCTAAATTATGTATTGCTCTTTTTAAATATAATCATTAGTGGTTGGTAATAATTTATCTTCAGGTCTTTTAATAAAATGTTCTGCTTCATAGAAAACCCTAATTGAGTGGAGAAGCATTTAATAAAGGTGGCCTTGCTCTGACATGCCCTGGGGAGGACTTGCTGGTAGAGAAGGCTTTGCCAGCCCTTCTTGTAGCCATCACAAGTGCCCGCAGGGAAATAAAAGGCCCTTGAAGGCTGACCTCACAGGCTGGTTACCGCAGATGATGTACCAAGGAGGCCGGAAGCCCACTCGGGGGGCTGTGGGATAGGTGACCTTGGCCCAGCAGGAGGGAAGGAATGGGTTCAGCTCTGTGTCTTGAACATTCCCCCGTGTCAGGTACCACTCTGAGCCCCTTAGATTCATCAGGTATGTTCATGCTCAACATCGAGGCTGCAGGTACTTGTCATTGTCCTCGTCTTGCTGCTGAAAACCAGAGGCTGGGACCCCACTGAGAACCCCACTTCTCAGGAAGTCAGCAGCCATTTAACTTTTGCTATGTATCACTGGGAGGTATCTGAAGCAGAAGAGTTTTGGATCCATCTTGCTGGAACCAAACTTTAATCTTTAGAACCAAACTATGGTTTTCAACAGTCATGTACGGATGTGAGAGTTGGACCATAAAGAAGGCTGAGCGCCGAAGAATTGATGCCTTTGAACTGTGTGTTGGGGGAGATCTTGAGAGTCCCTTGGATAGCAAGGAGGTCAAGCCAGTCCATCCTAAAGGAAATCAGTCCTGAATATCCACTGGAAGGACTGCTGCTGAAGCTGAAGTTCCAATACTTTGGCCACCTGATGTGAAGAACTGACTCACTGGAAAAGACCCTGATGCTAGGAAAGATTGAAGGTGGGAGGAGAAGGGGACAACAGAGGATGAGATGGTTGGATGGCATCACTGACTCAATGGACATGAGTTTTTGAGCAAACTCTGGGAGATGGTGAAGGACAGGGAAGCCTGGCGTGCTGCAGACCATGGGGTTGCAAAGAGTCTGAACGATTGAGCAACAGCCACCACCAGTGGTTAGGATCTCACCTGCTGTGTGGTATGGCCAAAAAAAAACCTGGGGCTAGGCACAGCCTCTCAGGGCTTTGGACACCAGCTAACAGCATCCTGGTGGCAGTGGGGGCTGGAGGGAGGGAAGGCTGAGGGGTTGTCACCAGAAGCCAGCAGGGAAACAAAGCAGCCACGATGGAGGCCCCCTCCACTCCATCCTTCCTCCTTCCTTTCACTCCCCTCTGTCCTGTGAACACTTCTGTGCATTCCCTGTGCCCAGCTCTGTGCCCACATCTGCCCTCGGATCTCTCCAGATGCCATCGGGGAGACAGGCGGTGCATCACCATCATCACCATCACAGGCTGCGGGAGAGATCAAGGGTCCCGGTCCTGGTGAGCTCTGACCCCAGGCCAGGTGAGGAGGGGATCAGGGCATAAGAGTCACGTGGTAAGTCGGGCCTTGGCTCTGTCTGACTCAGCAAAGAGGGAAGAACACAGATGATGACGACCACACATTGTGTCTGAAATCCAGATTATGGTCTGAATTAAGAGGTAATTTCCCTTAGCTTTGAATTTCCCAAGTGGATGCCCACTGAGCTATGATACCCCCTTCCCCATGCCAGGGGCTAGGGCTGCCGCCCACCCAATTGGGGCCATTCAGTTCTCATAATTCTTAGGGGGGAGAGGTTTACCACCCCTTACCCTACCCTACTCCCACCCCCCACCCTCAACAATTAACAACTGAGAAAACAGGACCCAGAGAGTACCTCTGGCAAGCTTCACAGCATTAAAGGACAAGGGAGTCCGGATTCGTGCCCAGGCCTGCCTGACCCCAAAGCCGTGCCTCCATCCCCATCCCTGCGTCAGGCCTGCAGTGAGCGACCCGTGCCCTCTGGTGGCGTCAGGCCTGCAGTGAGCGACCCCTGCCCTCTGGTGGCGTCAGGCCTGCAGTGAGCGGAGAGTGAAGCAGGACACTGGGAATCTTCCACGGCTCCTTCTGCAACGCCCTGGGGGCCTGTCCAACTTCATTGCGTAGAGTCCTATTCTCCTCCTCTCTGTGCTACATTAAGAGGTTTTTTTTTTTTTTTTCCTTCTTAAGTCAATTTTGTTGGTTTTGAAGCACGAGTGTTTGAACAGGCATAATGTGAGAGGTCTGGCCCCCAGGAACTTGATCCACCTCTCTTGCTCCCCTCACCTTCCCCTGTGGTTGCTAGATGCTGTTTTGTCCCAAGACCAAATCCCCTTATCCCAAGTCCAGCTCCTGCTGCCTTGTGGGGAGGTCCTGGGCTAAGACCACCATCCCCAATTCCCATCACCCCTGCTGACCCAGGTCCTGTTTCTTAGCTCCACTGGGAATCTCCCCTGAGCCTCTGCTCCGACCCAGGTGAGTGTGGCCAGGACCCAGCTGGGTTTGCTGGACCTGTGTCACCCCCTAGGCATCTCGCCAATGAAGGTTGGGGAGCTCTGGAGTGCTCCCCAGGGCGTCTTCTGTGCCTCCGAAATGTACAGCTGGGTGATGTTCGGTATGGCCCTGGACTTTGCAGACCTCTGGAACACCATGTCATCTGTGACCCAGAAGCTGCTGAAATATTAAAACCCCATCAGCTCCTGAGCTTATCTGAGGCTGTAGAGTCCACTGACTTCCTCTGGTTTCATGAATCCATCTTGGATGGTGGCCATTAACCTCCCTCTACAGTGAGACAGGACTGTGAGTGGTGCCTTCCTGGTTTCCTTCATCTGCCCTCAGCCCTCGGCTACTGTCCTTACAGCCCAGTGAGGACTTGCCGGGCCCAAGCCTGAGGCACGCTACTGCTCACCTGGCCACAGAGCCTGGCAGGCAGTTATGGAGCATCAGTGACCCCCACAGTGGCACAGCTCTGACCCCTGACCTTCATCTTTGAGATCCAGCCCCTGTAGGGCTTGCGCTCTAGCATTCTCTTTTGCCCAAAGCCATCTGACTTAGGGTTTCTGCCAGCATTCCACAAGTCACTCAAACAAGGTATTCCAGTTATATATTGCTCTGTAAGAAATCACCCCAAAATATAGTGGTCTGAAACACCATGAATCATTTTATGAGCTCTCATGGTTTCTGTGATTTAGGAATTTGAAAAGAGTCCAGCAAAAAGGTTACATGTAACTCATGCGGCCGCAGTCAGACATGCGTAGGGGCTGAAGGCCTTTGGGGCAGACCAGGCATCTCTCTCTTTTCTGAATTCCCAGGTGCTATGCTGTGCTTAGTTGCTCAGTCATGTCCAACTCTTTGTGACCTCATGGACTGTAGCCCGCCAGGCTCCTCTGTCCATGAGATTCTCAGGCCCCTCCTCGTAGTCCCCCCACAGGTGAGTCTGGGTTTCCTCTCAACATGGCAACCTCGTAGTAGTTCAGCAACTTATATGGTGTCTGAGGGCCTCAAGAACACACATTCCAAGGAGCAAAGTGGAAACTGGTGAGAGATGATTGGGGGAGTTTGGGCCAAGATAGGCATACCCTGTGGAAGGTGAGCTTGAGCACAGGGTGACTCTCCAGGGGAGCCTCTGGGCTCTCAACCATCTCCCGTGACTGCCATCGCTGGTGCCTCTGCTGGGGAAATAATGGTGTGTGTCTTGTCCTGGCCCTATGAAAGTGAAAGTCGCTCAGTCGTGTCCGACTCTTTGCCACCCCATGGACTGTAGAATCCATGGAGTTCTCCAGGCCAGAATACTGGAGTGGGTAGCCTCTCCCTTCTTTAGGGGATCTTCCCAACTCAGGGATCGAACCCAGGTCTTCTACATTGCAGGCGGATTCTTTACCAACTGAGCTATCAGGGAAGACGCTGGCCCTATTTCTCTGTCTTTTCTTAATCCCAGGCTTCTAAAACATTCTTCAAGTTCTTTAATCATGAGCTGTTTTTCTTTTTCTTTTCTTTTTCTGAAGTGCAGGTGCAACCACGATCCTGGCTGCTAGTGCATTAGCTTCGTTTCACCTGTTTTTTAAACTTAGATGGAATCACACAGTATATATCTATATGTTTATCTCCTCTGTCTGGATTCTTTCACCAACATAGGTTCATGAGACTCCTCTGTTCTGTTGCATGGGGCTGCAGTTTACTCATTCCCATTTCTGTAGAGTAGTCTGTTGTATGATTGATTGTCCTTCTGTTTATTCTTCCATTCTCCTGTTCTATTTTTTGACGGGCATTTGGGTCATTTCCCTTCTTGCTAATACAAATAGTGCTGCTAAGTCATTCCAGTGTATATTTTTGGTACACAAATGTACGTATTTCTGTTGTACACAGGAGCGAACTGAGGCATAGGTCAGTATATATTATAAAGGCCGCTGCAGGGTCCATAAAGATGAATCCTATGGCTCTGGGGCTGTGGTGGGAGCCCCAGCAGGGGTGAGGGTAGGCAGAGCACCACTGGGCCACACCCGAAGGCCACCCTTCACCTTGACTCTATGACCCTTCAGAGAATCCCCAGCTATTCAACACCTGGCCCGGGCAGCCTATGGGTAAACGGGGTTGCCTGCTGCCCAGGGCCCTGGTCACTCACTACTGTTTCAGCAGGTGAACTAACCCTCTGAGGTGATGGGGGAGTTGGAGATTTTGATTGCATATTAAAAACAAACAGGGATTGTGATGAAAACAGAAGCCACAGGAGAGCAGACCTGGGATGCCAGAGGAGGCTTTGTTCTCTGGATTTGTCCAGTGGATCCCACCTTGTAAACTTTCAGTAAAGAGAGGGATTCTCCCTTCCTGGACCCAACTGGGCCTCCCAGAAGGCTCTGGAGCTGCAGCCTGGGGTCTCTGTAGCTTAGCTGGTGGTTACAAGTTTGTCTACACACTGGAATCACCTGCGGGGCTTTGAAGATACTGATGCCGGGGTCCCACCCAGAGGTTGGGATTCAGTTGGTTTGGGGTGAGATCTGGGTTTGAATGTTTCTTGGTTTTTGAAAAATAATTGTGTTTATTTCTTTATGGCTGTGCTGGGTCTTCGGTGCCGTGTGAGGGCTTTTCTCTACTTGCAGCAAGCAGGGGCTACTCTTTGTTGCCGTGTGTGGGCGTCTCACTGGGCTGGCTTCTTTTGCTGCAGAGCACAGGCTCTAGGGCATGCAGGCTTCAGTATCTGTGGTGCATGGGCTCAGTAGTCATGGCTCCTGGGCTCTGGAGTACAGGCTCAATAGTTGTGCATGGGCTTAGTCGCTCCATGGCATGAGGGATCTTCCCAGGCCAGGGATCGAACTCGTGTCCCCTGCACTGGCAGGTGGATTCTTTACCAATGAGCCAGTAAGGATGGGCTTGGAATTTTTAAAAGATCCCCAGGTGTTTCAGTCAGGGTCAATGGGAGAAGTAGAACCACACATCCATGTGTTATGCATGATGCCTACAAGTAGGGAGTACAGATATGCAGTTATGTGTGCTTGTGTGTAAGCGTGTGGGGAGCGTGCAGATATTGTGTAGTATGTATGTATGTGTGCGTGTGCTTGCATGTAAATGAAGAGATATGCTATAGGGGTTTGGAAGAGGGTTAAACAGTCTCTGTAAGGCTGTTATCTTCATGTGATGATGCTGAAGCTTCAAGTCCTCCAGACAGAAAGGTGGGATGTCAGGTGGAAAGAACACACGTAAGCTGGAGCCCTGGAGCACAAGCTGGAGCCCATGGCCGGCTGAAACACACTTTGGTTCTTGTTGCTCCAACCTCGGGGTGAGGGTATCAGCCCCAAAACTGGGTCCTCATCATGGAGTTAATAACACACACCTGTTTTCTTAATTGCCTCTTTTTTTCTTAATTTCCTTTTTGGATTGTTCACTGCCGGTGTATAGAAACACAACTGTTTTGTGTGTTGATTTTGTGTCCTGCTGAATTTGTTAAAATATTTCTAACAGTTTTTTGCAAAATCTTTTGAGTTTTCTACACAGAAGATCACCTCATCAGAGATCATCTTACCTCTTTCTTTCGATTTTAGATGCTTTTTATTTCTTTTCTTCTGTTTTTTGTCTCACCACAAGGCTTGTGGACTCTCAGTTCCCCATCCAGGGATCAAACCCAGGCCTCGGCAGTGAACATGTGGAGTTCTAACCACTGGACATCCAGGGAATTCTCTGTTCTAATCTTTATTATTTCTTCCTTTTGCTAGCTTTGGGTTTAGTTTGTTTTTCTTTTTCTCGTTCCTTAAATTGTAAATTCAGGTTGTTGATTTGAGATCTCCTTTTATTACAGTGTTTATAGCTACAAATATCCCCCTAAGTGCTGCTTTACTGCGTTCTACAAGTTTTAACGTGTTCTGTTTTTGTTTTCATTTGTCTCTAAGTATTTTCTAACTTCTTTGATGATATCTTGTTTGACTGATTAGTTTTTTGAGACTTGTTATTTAATTTCCATGAATTTGTGAATTTTCCAGTTTTCTTTCTGCTCTTGATTTCCAACTTCATCCTGTTGTGGTCAGAGAAGATATCTTGCACAATATTTCCTTTTAAAATATTTGGAGACTTAGTCTGTGGCTTGCTCTATGGTCTATCCTGGAGAATATTCCATGTGCACTTGAGAAGAATGCGCATTCTACTATTGTTGGGTACAGTGGTTGGTGTATGTTTGTTAGATCTAGATGGTTAATTTTCTGTTCAATCCTGTTTCCTTACTTGTCGTCTATATTCTATTCATTATCAAGAGTAGGATATCGAAGTCTCCAACCACTATTTTAAAATGAACGTATCTTTTGGGGTGGCTTCCCAGATGGCACTGCTGGTGAAGAATCCGCCTGCTGATGCAGGAGACATAAGAGATGCAAGTTGGATCCATGGGTTGGTAAGATCCCCTGGAGAAGGAAATGGCAACCCACTCCAGTATTCTAGCCTGGAGAATCCCAAGGACAGAGGAGTCTGGCGAGCTACAGTCCATGGGGTCACAAAGAGACAGACAGGACTGAGCGTCTGAGAGCATCCTTTGGGCAAACACAATTCAACCCATCAGATCAGATCATATCAGATCAGTCGCTCAGTCGTGTCCGACTCTGCGACCCCATGAATCTCAGCACGCCAGGCCTCCCTGTCCATCACCAACTCCCAGAGTTCACTCAGACTCAGGTCCATCGAGTCAGTGATGCCATCCAGCCGTCTCATCCTCTGTCGTCCCCTTCTCCTCCTGCCCCCAATCCCTCCCAGCATCAGAGTCTTTTCCAATGAGTCAACTCTTCGCATGAGGTGGCCAAAGTACTGGAGTTTCAGCTTTAACATCATTCCCTCCAAAGAAGTCCCAGGACTCATCTCCTTCAGAATGGACTGGTTGGATCTCCTTGCAGTCCAAGGGACTCTCAAGAGTCTTCTCCAACACCACAGTTCAAAAGCATCAATTCTTCGGTGCTCAGCCTTCTTCACAGTCCAACTCTCACATCCATACATGACCATAGGAAAACCCATAGCCTTGACTAGATGGACCTTTGTTGGCAAAGTAATGTCTCTGCTTTTGGATATGCTATCTAGGTTGGTCATAACTTTCCTTCCAAGGAGTAAGCGTCTTTTAATTTCATGGCTGCAGTCACCATCTGCAGTGATTTTGGAGCCCAGAAAAATAAAGTCTGAC
>NW_011494879.1:5957498-5957719 GCF_000754665.1 Bison bison bison
TCATAGAACCGTTCAACTTCAGCTTCTTTAGCGTTACTGGTTGGGGCATAGACTTGGATTACTGTGATATTGAATGGTTTGCCTTGGAAATGAACAGAGATATTCTGTCGTTTTTGAGATTGCATCCAAGTACTGCATTTCGGACTCTTTTGTTGACCATGACGGCCACTCCATTTCTTCTGAGGGATTCCTGCCCTCAGTAGTAGATATAATGGTCATCT
>NW_011494879.1:5957819-5960636 GCF_000754665.1 Bison bison bison
CCCACGGGCATGGCTTAGTTTCATTGAGTTAGACAAGGCTGTGGTCCTAGTGTGATTGGATTGACTAGTAACACCGCTCAAATATACCCATGTCAGCATCCTTAAAACCTGAGAATGTTACCTGACATAGTGAAGGGCACTTTGTAGGTGTGATTAAATTAAGGAGGGAGGCTTATCCTCGATTATCCAGGTGGGTCCTAAGTGGTCACAAGGTTCTTATGGAAAAGAGATAGGACCTCCCTAGCAGTCCAGTGGTTACAACACAGCGCTTCCAGTGCAGACGGTGTGGGTTTGATCTGCATAGTACAGTCAAAAAAAAAAAAAAAAGAGAAGAGAAGGCACGAGGGTCAGAGGCAGAGCCGGAGACGTGAGGACAGAAGCAGAGATCAGAGTGGTGCAGGGTGTGAACTAAGAGTCAGGGCAACCCTGGAGGCTGGAAACCCTCCAGGAAATGGATTTTTCCTTCGAGCTTGCCAACCTACTTCAGATTCCTGCCTTCCAGAACCTAAGAGAATAAGTTTGTGTCATCTTAAACCACTGTGTTGGTGGCCTTTTCTCAGAGCAGCCTGTGGAATCTGATACACCCAGGCCACAGGGGCATTTCAGGTCTGGAGACCTGGTGGGGGCTGGGTCGGGGTCGGGGGGAGTGGGGACTCTACTCCTTGAACCCAGATTCCAGAGTGTGAGGAGTTGTCTGTAGGACCCGGCAAGCTGCTCCCTGTCCTCCACCCCTCAGTCATCCTGCCTGTAAGTGAGGGACTTGAACCACATCCATTGTCCTCAGATTCTAGAATTCCCAACTGTAACATTCCCTCCCCTGGCCAGGCAGGACCCACAGAGAGGCAGCATTTTCTCATTCCATAAAGAGGACATTTCAAGAAATAAGCAACCACAATCCACTCTCCCATCATTTCATGGCAGAAAGGACACTTTTATACGTCTCAGCACAGGGCCAGAACTTCACACCTGGTTCTAGAAAAGTCGCCCCATGAAAACCTTTGTCGTGTCACTGCAGTCAGGCCATCAGAGCTCCTCTTCCTCAGGGTTAGGGCAGAACTTTGAGATCAAGTTTCCTGATGGCATCCTCTGCCAGGCCAGCTCCCGACTGGCGCCTCTCCCCTCGCTTTCAGCTTCAGTTGCTCCCTCTCAACGGAAATCCAGTCAAGGTACCGATCTTAATAGATAGAAACCCATCAAAAACTGTTAACATGGACTTCCCTGGTGGTCCGGCGGCTAAGATTCTGTGCTCCCAATACAAGGGGCCTAGGTTTAATCCCTAGTCCGGAAACCAGATCCCACATACCACCACTAAGAGTTCATGTGCTAAGTGGCTGCAGTAGTGCCCCACTCTGCGACCCTGTGGACCGTAGCCCACCAGGCTTCTCTGTCCACGGGATTCTCCAGGCTAGAATACTGGAGTGGGTTGCTGTGCCTCCTCCAGGGGATCTTCCCAACCCAGGGATCGAACCTAACTCTATGTCTCCTGCCTTGGCTGTACTAGGTCTCTTCAGTCGTGTACGACTCTCTGCGACCCCATGGACTGTAGCCCCCCAGCCTCCTCTGTCCATGGGATTCTCCAGGCAAGAATACTGGAGGGGGTTGCCATTTCCTTCTCCAGGGGATCTTCCTGACCCAGGGATTGAACCCAGGTGTCCTGCATGGGCAGGTGGATTCTTTACTTCTGAGTCCCAAGAGTTCACTTGCTGTAACTAAAAATCCTGCATCAAGCCTTAATGAAGATCAAAGATCCCTCATGCCGCAACTAAAACCTGGCCTAGCCAAATGAATGAACATTCAAAAAAATTATTGAAAAAAAGAAAAAGAACCGTCAGCCTGACTATGGGGAGGAAGGGGAGTTGAAGACACAGGACCCACGTGCTGGGAATTCGCTCCTGTGACCTCTGCTGGCCTGAGAGTCTGGAGGCATCTCCAGCATCTTCTAGGACGTTGCTGTTTTGTCTGCTGAGAGGTTCTCCTTAGACTCATCTTCTTACCTTGCCCGCCCCAGGCCACCACCGGGCATGTCACTGGCTGTGCTGAGCCTTTCATCTGTTTCCAGGTGAGCCGCTTTGCCTGGCACTAAATGACCCTGTCCCGTCTCGTGGTTCATCCTCTTGCCTTCGATTGTCAGCACAATTCCTCTCTGTCTCCCTTTTGTTTTTCTTTGAATCTCATCTTTAGGCCATGGGTTCATGGCTGGTTTTCACAGCCTGGAAGCCTCCCTTCTTGTTGCGTCACATGCCATTAGGAGAGGTTGTTGGGCAAATGCGCTCTGGGTGATGGGTCCTGCCGCAGAGCCCAGGTTGACTGAAGGCATTTGAGATCTGGTTTAGCTGTGAAAAGAAGAGAAGTGAAAAGCAAAGGAGAAAAGGAAAGATATACTCATTTGAATGCAGAGTTCTAAAGAATAGCAAGGAGAGATAAGAAAGCCTTCCTCAGCGATCAATGCAAAGAAATAGAGGAAAACAATAGAATAGGAAAGACTAGAGATCTCTTCAAGAAAATTAGAGATACCAAGGAAGCATTTCATGCAAAGATGGGCTCAATATAGGACAGAAATGGTATGGACCTAACAGAAGCAGAAGATGTTAAGAAGAGGTGCAGTGTCAGAAGAACTATACAAAAAAGATCTTCACGACCCAGATAATCACGATGGTGTGATCACTGACCTAGAGCCAGACATCCTGGAATGTGAAGTCAAGTGGGCCTTAGGAAGCATCACTACAAACAAAGCTAGTGGAGGTGATGGAATTCCAGTTGGGCTATTTAAAATCCTGAAAGATGATGCTGTGAAAGTGCTGCACTCAATATGCCAGC
>NW_011494879.1:5961645-5966597 GCF_000754665.1 Bison bison bison
AAGGCTATGGTTTTTCCAGCAGTCATGTATGGATGTGAGAGTTGGACTATAAAGAAAGCTGAGCACAGACGAATTGATGCTTTTGAACTGTGGTGTTGGAGAAGACTCTTGAGAGTTCCTTGGACTGCAAGGAGATCCAACCAGTTCATTCTAAAGGAAATCAGTCCCAGATGTTCATTGGAAGGACTGATGTTGAAGCTGAAACTCCAATATTTTGGCCACCTGATGCGAAGAGCTGACTCATTGAAAAAGACCCTGATGCTGGGAAAGATTGAAGGCAGGAGGAGAAGGGGACGACAGAGGATGAGATGGTTAGATGGCATCACCGATTCAATGGAGATGAGTTTGGGTAAACTCCGGGAGTTGGTGATGGACAGGGAGGCCTGGTGTGCTGCGGTTCATGGGGTCACAAAGAGCACGATTGAGCAACTAAACTGAACTGAACTTGTTGGATGTGCAGCTTGGTGGGAGTGACATGCTACACTTGGGGTGTCTGGCCCCATTTATAGTGTTGGAGGTCCCATGGCCTTCCTGCTTAGCTCAGGGGCATTTGGCCCTGGCTCACATTAGAGTTGCCTGGGCCCCATGACAAACCAACTAGATCAGAGTCTCTGGGACTGGGGCCTGGCATTCCCTGGAGATTTTAATGGGCAGCCAAGGCTGAGAAGCAAGACTGGAACCTTCTCTTTAAAGCTGCTCACTCCCAGTGAACTAGATGGACAGGCCGACTCTGACCCAGGCCTGCCCCCTCCCAGCGCAGCACTAGGGTCTGTCTGGGAAGCAGAAGAGGCCGTGCCTAAAGTGAAGAAAGTGTGGTCACAGACCAGCCCTTGATTCCAAGCCTGGTATTTACCAAGACTTTACTAGCTCTTTATCTCCCGGTCGATACAAAGCACCATGGAAACTCTGCCTGTGGGGTTGCGGGGGTGGGCAAAACCTTTCCTGGGAAGCACAAACACGCTTGTTTTTGAACCTGCCTCCAGACCTTGGGTAAGGCTGGCCCCTTCCTGGGCCTCTGCCCTTAGCAGGGTGGGGCAGGGTGGGGCCAGTCCCAATCCTTAACTGGGAGGCAGGCGTGGGCCTGGAGCCAGGCTTTCTCTAGACACCTTATTCCCTCTGAAGTGTGGGCCCCAGGATCCCTGTCTCGGGGTCTGTGAGGAAGCCCTGAGACTGACTGCAGGCCCAGAGGGGAGGAGGTATGAACATGAGGGGTGGGAGGATTGGGGGAGCCTTTCAAAAACCCACTATTTAGGATGCTTTTGCTAGGGGAAGCACTGATTGAAACCACCCATCCTGGTAAGGAACACAGAACTAACCAGCCACCACCAACTGGAAGAACTTGGGAAAAATCAAAAGGAGATGCCACGTGTCCTACCGCCCTCCCAGAATCCTCCTCGTTAGAATCCATTTTGACTGAACAATGTGGGTGCCACCAGGAAGGACCTTGAGTCAGAAAGATTGGCCAGAGACAACCTGGAAACTAATCCCATCACCATAAAACCCAAGGCTGCCAGCAGTCCTTTCGGATTCCCTTACCCTACTGCTTTCCACCTGGGCGGCCCATCCCAGCAACATCTCTTGCTTTATCTGCACGTGTGTCTCCTTGGATAATTCGTTTCTGAGTATTAGACAAGAGCTCCCTTTTGGGTGCTGGAAGGGGACCCCCTTCCTGCAACACTTTGGACCCTTCTTTTTGGCAGGACCTTGAAGATCTGGGTGAGGCCAGCTCCATCTTCCTCTGAAATGACCTGATGGAGGTGGGAGACTTTGCTGAGGACAGAGTCCTGATCACCAACAGGCAATCACTCCTTTAACGTACTCCCAGAAAACAGCTGCACCCACATTGATATCAAGGCCAAACCTTCTTCCTCCTTCCTGCCTGTGGAATTTTTCAAAGGTGTAAGACAGAGGTTATCACTAGAGCCCAGCTCATGCACCTGCTCTGTGCTTATTTCGTGCACGTGAGCACCAGGCCACCGTCCCTCCTCCACACATCACCCACTGACCAGCCCAGCCACGGCCTCGCCCTCCGACCCTTCTCACTGTGTAGCGTGCCCTACTCTGTTACATTCCACTGGGGATCGTTCTCCCAGCGTTTAGGGTTTCTCTTCGGGACCGCAAGCCCCACAAGAAGACCACAGCTGTTCTCCCAACCAATTCAGGCGGCAGGGGAAAGGGCCAGCAAGCGGCAGTTTGTTGTTTAGTCCTTAGCCGTGTGTGACTCTTTGTGTCCCCACGGACTGTAGCCCACCAGGCTCCTCTCTCCATGAGATTTCCCAGGCAATAATACTGGAGTGGGCTGTCATTTCCTTCTCTAGGGGATCTTCCCAATCCAGGGATCAAACCCATGTCTCCTGCCTTGGCAGGCAAAGTCTTTACAGCTGGACTGACTCCAAATTCAGATTCAGTTCCTCACCAGCTGAGGCTCTCCTTATTCATCTTAGGCAGGTGACACCATGGTAGGGACACTGCAGGCTGTTCCCAGGTCCCTTTCCTGGTTTTCCTAGATACGCTGCCCAGCCGCTCCGCAGACTGTTGCTATGGAGCCATCATTTGTTGGTGGCCTATTTGTTACAGCACCTAGAGTTATCCTAAGTATCACACTGCCTCACAGATGTTGGGGAGATGAAATAATGCATATGAAAGACACATGCCTGAGACACAGAAAGTGGGGCCCTTACTAGATGCCAGTTCATTTCTTTCTTAATATTAATTGTTGCCAAGCATGTGGACAAACATGGCATCAGACCATTTCTAAGACTCTGGATGGATGATGTAGGTTATTTTAAATTTATATTATTAATTAGTATGAATATAACATATACGATTATAATTATTTTATAATTACTATAAGCTTAGTTGTTAGAAACCCAGTTTAAAAAAATAATAATTTAATCTGAGACTAATTACTTTACAATATTGTAGTGCCATACATTGACTTGAATCAGCCATGGGTATACATGTGTCCCCCATCCCGAATCCCCCTCCTATCTCCCTCCCCATCCCATCCCTCTGGGTTGTCCCAGTGCACTGGCTTTGAGCACCCTGTCTCATGCATCAAAAACTGGTGGTCTATTTCATGTATGGTAATATACATGTTTCAATGCTATTCTCTCAAATCATCCCACCCTTACCTTCTCCCACAGAGTCCAAAAGTCTGTTCTTTATATCTGTGTCTCTTTTGCTGTCTCACATATAGGGTTGTCGTTACCATCTTTCTAGATTCCGTATATATGCGTTAATATACTGTATTGGTGCTTTTCTTTCTGACTTACTTCACTCTGTTTAACACGCTCCAGTTTCATCCACCTCATTAGAACTGACTCAAATGTGAGGAACCCAGTTTTAAGGTGCCACCATAGGATACTTTGTGCTCACAAAGCTGTCGCAGTCAGCTTTGGATTGCAAGTGACAGAAAACTATTTCAAATCGGCTTCAGCAAAGTAAATAGTTGAACCCAGGTAGTGATTGACAGGCTCACAATGTGTTGCGCAAGCGTGGCTGCATCCAGCACTCAGAGTGCTCGCCCCTTGGTCTCGCAGATTATTCCAAAGGTTCTCGCATGAGGAAGGCAGGCTGGTCTCCAGCTGTCATTCAGCCACACCCTCCCAACTCAGAAGGCACTGTCTCCCTCCCAAATACTGCGCTTTGGGGCTGGATATCTAAATTTTGGGCCTCCCAGTGGTGCTAGAGGTAAAGAACCCACTCGCCAGTGCAAGATACACAAGAGATGTGGGTTTGATCCCTGGGTCTGGAAGATCCTCTGGGGGAGGGCAGGGCAACCCACTCCAGTATTCTTGCCCGGGAAATCCCACGGACAGAGGAGTCTGGTGGGCTCAGTGCATGGGGGTCATACAGTCAGACACGACTGCGCACACATCTCCATTCTGAGCGTCATACATTTGGCTGCATGAATTGAGGCTCTGCCACTCTTGTCATGAGGCGGTTTTACTGAAATCTCCGGGCCCTTCATAAAAAGACCAGAGACACCCTCTTACTCCTGCCCTGCAGGTAAGTCAGACAGAAAACCAGACCACAGGGAATGAGCTAAAGGAACAGAGAAAATTTTAGGCCAGAGGAGGGACGCTTGGGGAGGTGCTGAGAGCCGTCTTCAGCCTCTGCCAAGGAGCCTGGATCGGCGGTCCCCACAGTTCCAGAAGGGAGCAGCTGGGACAGGTAGGGGAGTGCCTTTTGCCCGAGGGCCCTGGGGCAGCAAGGGCTGCCTGGGGACTAGGGTGAGCAATGTTGGGGCTGCGAGGGGCGCAGCTTGGAGGGGTGCTGCAGCAGCCAGGAACCTGCCTTGGAAAGCGACTCGCCGCTCTGCCTGGACCAGCCTGGCCAACTGGCCTCCCGGGCCCAGCGTCCGTATCTGTCCAGAAGGAGTGCTGACGCTTTCCTTGTAGGAGATCAGATGAGGGTAATTGAGATGGAGCTTTGCACACAGGAGCACGTTAAACAGATATGACCATGTTCAGCCCAGGAAGCTGCAAGGGCAAGGGGCAGAGGGAGCTTCATGACCCAAGTAGGGGGTGGGGGAGGAAAGGTACACAGTGGGGGGGTAGGGTTAAGGCCCCCCCTCTCGGATGTGCCTGCTTGCGAGCTGGTGGTGGGGCGCCCTTGACTGGAGCTCTGCAGAAGCCCCCACTGAATGTCTTCAGATCCCTACAACAAGGTGGGAATGAGACCCTGCCTTGGAGGGTCGGCATGTCGTGGAGAGTCAGGCAGGGGCTGAATCACAGGCGTGATGAGTGAGTCAGGTGATCAGTGCTATGGAGAAAATCAGGACATGATAAAGGAGACCGGTCGGGTGTATGCGGGGCACAAGAACACGAGGATGCGAAGGGCAGGCTTGGAAGGCAAACTTCTGATCGGATCTGGTCTCATCACCCTGGGGAGGCTGAAGCCACTGCTCCCATCATAGGCCCCCTCTCCTGATGAGAGCTGGGCTGCGG
>NW_011494879.1:5966697-5971988 GCF_000754665.1 Bison bison bison
GCGGGGCCTGGGGACCAGCAGAGGTGGGGGTGGGGGAGGGGGCTCTACCCCGGGAGGATCAGGGCTAAGCTGAGCCAGGCGAGAGACACCTTTTCCCGATGGGTAATTCTGAACCACACCCGCACGGGCAGGACCCAGGCCTCCGGGTCCCCTGGATCCCTCTCAGGAGGGGTGAATTCTCCCAGCTAGCCAGCAGGGCCTGCAGACTTCATTTTATCAGGCTTGCAGGAAACACAAATCCACGTAGGCGTCCCTCTGGCTGCTTCCTGTCAGCTGGGCTCCAGGCCAGACCGGGTCTACTCTCCTGGGAACAACCTATCGGGAGGCTGCTGGCTGTAGAGTCAGGCAGAAGAGGGTCTAATTCCACTTGACCCTAGAGCTGGGATTGGCTTTGGGGGCCTTCAATTCCTTCTCTGAAAGTGGAGAATGAGATACCTGCTCTTACGGTCAGATGGGACGATCGCCGAGGAATTTAGCCAGTGCCTGGCCCTCAGGAATTGCTCAGTGGTTCCTGGTGCCTGGGGGTGTGGGTGGAGTGGGTAGGCCTTGAAGAGGTTCTGAGGGTCTGCACCCCAGCTGTGGGGCTGCAGGCGGGCCTTGTGACTCCTTCGGGACTGAGTTTCCTCGTCTACAGTGGGAAGGTGCCAGCTCCACCCAGCGGGGCTGTTGGGGTATCCGCAGAGATGAATGGGATTCGATTCCTCAGGAGAACGTGAGAATTCTCCAGACGGCCCCTCACGACATCACTGTCCTCAGAAACGACCCCCCCCCCCTTTCATCCCAGGACCATGCTTGAAAGAGTAGGAGAATTGCTCCCATACTCAACTTCCAATCCTTACACCTGTGAGCGCCTGGTCATGGGGACTTGGCAGTGACTTGAGACTTCTGATAACAGTTCTAATGTTTCCAGATTCAAGCCACATCTCTCACACACCCTTGGACGCCCACTAAGACATCTTACTGTACCCGTTTCTCACACGAGAAGACTGAGGTCTGGAGGGGTCAGATGCTGTGCTTGGGGGCGCACAGCCGACCAGTGCTGACTCTGTGTGGACCAGGGCTTCTAGAACAGGGCAGGCTGTTCTAAACATTCTGGTGTGTGTGTGTCACCCAGGACAATTGACAGCACCCTCTTCACTCTCAAAAGCCCCCTGTTGGATTCTAAATCACATGGTCTGAAAAGAAGGTCATGACGGTTTCTACTACGTTCCAGCTGACTTGAAGGGGTTCAGCCTACATGGGGGATTACAGCCCACACTGCAGAATTGGGGGGTGGGAAAGCAGGGAGGAGCTCTGTTCCCAGATAACCAGCTGCCGCCTGCCTCTGCTTCAGGTCCTCAGTCCTGGCCTTTCCCAGCCCTGGACTGGCGCTTCCCTTACCACCACCCTCCTTCTCCTTCTCCACCCTCCCCACCAGGCTCCCTGAAGCTCTAACCACCTGCTCCCCACAGCTCCCCAGAGTCCACAGGCAGGCATCTCCACAGGTGCCCTCACGGGGCATTCTCCAGGGACAGTTCTGTCTAAAGATATCGATATGGTCCATCTGCTTCTGACCTGCCCCCCTGTCCCTCAGCACCGGAGACCCATCTTCATTCAGACGCCAAGCTCTAGGACCCGCAGCCAAGTCAGCCGGCCATTGCCAGGTGCCACTCCCTTCCCTGCTTTCCAGCTGTGTCCAACTCACTCACAGTCCCATAGCATCAATGGACCATCAGATAGGTAGTCTAGGTCCAGGTGTGCTGGGGAAGGGAGGAAGAGGGGCCCTCAGGTTGCTACCCAAGCCTGTAACGGACCCTGAGACTCTGTTGTGGAAGGTGAGTCCCAAATGCACAGCAAACAATGTTCGCGAACAGGAAGGGTCCTGTGGATGGCCTGGCTCCTGGCTGAGCTCAGGTGATGGGCTGATGCGGGTGTGTGTTGAGAGGGGGAGTGTCACGCGTCATTCTGGTCCAGATTCCCAGGAGTGTCCTGGAAAAGTACAAGCCATTATTTACAAGGCAGCAGGATGCGGGCTTCCTCTGACATCGCTTGTGGCTGGGCTGCCGCTGCTGCATCCATTTCTGAAAATGCCTCCGGTGGGTGACATTTATCAGATCAAGTGCTCTCT
Source organism: Bison bison bison (assembly GCF_000754665.1). NCBI lineage: Eukaryota > Metazoa > Chordata > Mammalia > Artiodactyla > Bovidae > Bison > Bison bison. The sequence goes on from NW_011494879.1 coordinate 5,968,805, forward strand.
AGTTCTATTCCCCCAACACATAAACAATTCTCTTTGTAGATAATGTGGCCGGCCCGCCAGGCCCATGCAGCTGAATGATCTGATTGGAGAAGATGCCATATCTCTTGCCTCCAGAAGCAAAGGAGCAGCGAGGGCGCTGGAGACCTCGTGTGATGCAAACCCAGGTCCGGCGCATCCTCTTCCGCCTCTCTCTGTTTCTAAAGAAGGCTGCATCCGCAGCGATGGGGGTGGGCATTGCACACAGATCTATGAAAACACCGAGGCCGCCTTCCTGCTGCCATCCCTGTGTGCTGGCCACCAGGCTGGGAGGCACTGGGCCGTGTGGGCTGCAGCTGCCCTGAGATAAAGTGCTGCCAGCTGCCCACAGCAGCCAAAGAGTCGTCAGCCCTGAGATCCTGCCCAGAGCTCAGCCCCCCTCGCCACCTGCTCCAGAGTGAATGTTCAAGAACCAGCTTGCTCCCCTCCTAGGCCTTGGGTACCCCCAACCCCCTGCATGGCAGAATAGGGATGTTTACTGCCCTCTTTCTATGTGCCAGGCCAGGCTCTTTACGGTTGTACTGTTTAACCCAAAGGGTAGATTTTGGCTTCCTCCCATTTTACAAGCATGAGTGTTTCCTTGCCCAAGGTCACTCAGCTGGTGTTGGGCAGACCTGGGGCTGCGTCCCTCCTCTGCCCGCCTGTGCCGAGCACTCGACCTTGATGTTTTCAGGCCCATTCTCCCTGCACGTACACGGGGGCTGCCCTGCTGACCGCCTCTGGGCTGCCCAGCCTCTGGGCTGGGCTCCTCCCAGGGCTGGCCTTGCTTCCCTGGACAAGTTAAAGGCTCTCCCTGGCCTTCAGGCGGGCATCCCCTTCTCCCGGCCCCTCTATGGGAAGGGCACAGAGAGGTCATGATGGCCTGTCTCTAGGTCCTAACGCTCCGGTTCCTGCAGTTGTGGCCTCTCTTGGTTTTCTAGGGGTGGGGGGTAGGTAGGCAGGAAGCCAGTCCTTGGAAGAAGGACCCCCAAACCACCAATGGAAAAGCCCTTGATCCTTCTGGACAGCCCCGCAGGGTTGACAAAGCAAGGCCACATAGCCTCCCACTCACTGGATATTCCTCATCTGCCACGTCCGACGTCCCTGAGGTCCCTGCCTCATCTGAGGCTGCCAGGAGGTATGGTCGCACCCAAATGCCCAGGGGAGGCCATGGAAGCCAGACGAGGAGCCCACTGTCCCCTGCCCAGCAATGAGAGCGCCTCTCTCCATCACTGTGTGAGGGTGAGGGCTGCGGCCTCTCAGATATCTGAGGCCATCTAGTTCCACCCCCTTTCTCTGCTGGTGACAAAGCCAAGGCCCAGGTGGGCAGGGACTTGCCCCAGACCTCCCAGACTTGGTGGCAGAGCCATCCAGCAGTTCTACCATCTTGGATGTGTGGCTGGATCAGTCACGGAGATGCGCCATGGTGGGTGTTGATGGCTGTGTCTACCCTGGCACCTTCCTGGGCTGCGTGGTTGACCTTGGTTTTCCTAAGGATGGGTCCCTCATCCGTCCCAAGCCCAAGAGAAGCCTGAGTGTCCAGGCTTCCTCGGCACTGCTGTGCCTGCCTCTTCCATCACCTGCCTTGCAGAGGGAGGTCAAAGGGACTGGTGCTCTGGACCAACGGGAGGCCTGGTGTGGGGTGAAGCAGGAAGGATGCTGGTTCCTGTGACAGCTCACCACCAACACCCCCGCCCCGCCCCAGGCCTTGGGACCAAGTCTTTCCACTGCACCCCCACCAGGGAGGCTGGAGCAGGGAGAAGACTGATGAGACATCTGTGATCTGTGCCCATAAAGCCCCACAGAGTGCCCTTCCTCCACGGCTCTGTCCTGTGCAGGGTCTCCAGGTGACCCTGGCTGGGGGCCGTGGTGGGTGGAGAGGTAGGGCCTCTGAGGTCCTCCACCTCACCCCCAACCCAAGGTGCTCAGGCTGCATTTCCCACACCTACTTAATTCTACTTCAAATGGAAGGGAGAAAATAGCAAAGGGAAGGTCCCAGAAGCCCTGAAAGGCTTTCACAGGCTCTGAGCAATTAGGCAGGCGGCTGAGAGAAATGGTCCGAGTGCCAGGAGGAGGCAAAGCCACTGGCAGAATTTTCCATGATGCTCTCTCCTCCCCATCGTGGTGTGTGTCCACGTGAGGGGTCCTGCGGGAGAGGGGCTCCGCACTGAACCCCTCTGAAGGTGCCCAGGGCGTGATGGCCGTGGCTCTGGATGGTCATGGCGCGGCTGGCTGTGGGGTCCCTTCCTGGGGCCTCTTGCTCCTCCGCCCTGCCCTGTGTTCCCCTAGGGCTCTGAGCGCTCTCTTCAAGGCCATGCCGGGGAATATCCCGCCTTACAGGCCTCGGAGAGACCCCTACATACCCAGCATGGGGTGGGGGGGTGACCAGCCTCGGGGCCGGGGTCCTGAGCCCGGAGTGTTTTCCAGGAAATGCTGCCTGCTCCCCTTTAATGTCCCCAGGGGTTAGAAGCCTGGCCCAAGGCCTACAGTTTTCACTTTCCAGAGGCCTGGCCTTGGAGCTCAGTCATTATCTGCAAACACCACCCACTCGCGCTCATGGTGGGGTGTTAACCGCGCTGCTGGCAAAGCAGAGGAGGGTAGGCTGAGACCGTGAGGGCACAAGGCTGGTGTGCTGGTCTCTGCAGCTTCTAAAGGTGCCAGAACAGGCCTAGGAGGAGGTGGGGAACCTCACCACCCCCACCACCACCCCAAACACCACTCCAGGGGCAGGGCTTGCGGGGGGACTGGGGGAGCGGAGATTTTGTGGGCAAGCAAATCCGCTTTCAAGCCCTACGGGCCGCTTGAGGAAACCAGTGCCCTGGAAACCCTCCCCCCGTGACCAGCTCCCCAACCCCCCACCCCCACAAGCATCTTTGCACCCACTCAGGTGACCTCTTCTTGGGGCACAAGGATCTCTTCACGCACACAGCCAAGGGCACTGCTGATTCAACCTTGGGTTTCTAAGAAACACTCAGACTCAAGTGCAGAGTTCCCAGTGCCAGATGGAAATGCTGCCATTGATGGCTGTTGGAGGCGGACAGGGAGTGACTGCATGTGCTTTCATTCTCCTTTGGTGCTGAATCGCCTGATGGATTTTAGCTGAATCCTGGCCTGGTTATCCCAGCCCCTCCCGGAACTTCGGCACCCCCATCACAAGTGAGAAGCTTGA
>NW_011494879.1:5972088-5980885 GCF_000754665.1 Bison bison bison
AGATCACTTGAAGCTCTGGGCCTCTTGAAGGACACAGAGTCTAGTGTTTGCCGGCCAGGCTTCCATGTGGCAGCGAGCTGAGTGACCCCTTGCCAGGCAGAGAGCCCTGCACCCTCGCCCTGCCTGGCCCGGCCCAGCCTGGTCCCCACTCCTGCAAAAGCAGACAGCAGGGAAGGCCTGAAGCACCCGCTGCCGCTCTGCTCTGCAGAGGTGGGTATCCACCTCTTCCTTGGGGCGGCCCAAGAAACTGCATTTGACCTTCGCTAAAATTAGGTCCCAAGACCCAGGGGGCAATAGAAATGAGGATGAAAATGAGAAAGCAAATTGAGGGCATCGGAAGATGTTAAAAATATGTGCGTATTAATGGAAGCGGTGAAAACCAGGCTCTGATAGGCCCAGGAAGCCCTCGCACCACTGTCATTATTTCAGTCCAGGATCAGAGGCTGTGGGGCTGGAAGGGCCCCGAGGAGCACCTGGTCCACCACCTCCCGCATCCTACAGACTGGAAAATTGCCCACGGAGGGCGGTGACGTGTCTGAGGGCACACACAGAGCAGTATCCAGCTGCGATAATCATATGGAGCCAACCAATCCCACCTGGAAGTGGACCAGGAGGAAGGACCCCTGGGGCCAACCCCCCACCCCGCAGTGCCCCTGCAAGGAGCCCAGCTGAGTGGGGCATGGAGAGGTTCCCTCATGGTTCGGTTCAGTTCAGTTCAATCACTCAGTCGTGTCCAACTCTTTTCTACCCGATGGACCACAGCACACCAGGCTTCCCTGTCCATCACCAACTCCCAGAGTTTACTCAAACTCACGTCCATTGAGTCGGTGATGCCATCCAATTATCTCATCCTCTGTCGTCCCCTTCTCCTCCCACCTTCAATCTTTCCCATCAGGGTCTTTTCTAATGAGACAGCTCTTCGAATCCGGTGGCCAAAGTATTGGAGTTTCAGCTTCAGCATCAGTCCTTCCAATGAACCCTCATGGTTACATAGTGCTTATCACATTGCCCAGCATATAAGGAGCCTAATAAATCTCGGCTATTACTTTCCTTATTAATATTGACCAGCAAGTGGCGTGACGTGAGAGCCATGTTTGCAGAGGGTGGGCAGAGAGACAAAGGCCTGGCTGGCCCCTCCAGGGGAGGCCCAGCGTGTGTGCCAGGTGGGGGCTTGGGGGGCTGCTGCAGAGGAGGAGCAGGAGGGGGAGGTGGGGGGCAAGGGGGTGAAGGAGGCCGCGAGACGGGAGGCTCCCAGACACACGCTCTCCACAGCACTACTACGTGCCCACCTAGCTGGGCTTTGGCTGGCATATCCCACAGCCCTTGCAACAACCCAGTTAGCACCCCGTTACACAGCCAGCATCCCAGACAAGCCACCCCTGGGCTCAGCAAGCCCCCGACAGTCCTAAGCTTCACCCAGAGTTCCCACCCTGCTTCCCCCACATGCCTGGTGCCCCTTGATGTGCTCCCTGGCAGCCTCGCCCTCCCAGCCTCTGTCTTTCGCCTGCTGCTTGTCTGCAAAGCCTCCCCTGAATCAGGAGCTGGCCTGACCAGGTCTTGAGATGGAAGGCCGAGTGATCTCTGCTTGCTGGTTCTCCTGGCCCAGGAAGGGGGCTGGGTGTCAGGCCTTGGTGCAGAGCTTTGGTTTCCTCATCCATGACTGGAGGCACTGAACACTCCTGAAATGCCTCCGGCTGGGGACAAGCCCAGGAGTCTCTGCTGGCCGACTCCCTAGGCCTGGGTGGACTCTGATCCCTATGTGACGTCCTCCTCATGCTGCTGCCCCACCGCCCTGAAACCATACAGGAGAGAGACTGGGAGGAACATGGAGAGGATGCTGGTGGGCCGGAGCACCTGCCCAGGATCCAAGCCCTTGTGGGCTCAGACCCACCAGACAGCCCAGCCCCAGGGCTCCAGAGGACGGGCATGGAGGCGGAGGGCACAAGAACAAAGTGGGGAAGGTTTAGAGGGTGGCTCTTTCCTGCTTTGGGCTCTGGCTGATTGTCTATATAATCTGGAACTGTACTGGGGTGATTTTCCCTGAAAGTTACCAAACAGCACTGCTGCTACTGCTGCTAAATCACTTCAGTTGTGTCCGACTCTGTGTGACCCCATAGGCGGCAGCCCACCAGGCGCCTCTGCCCCTGGGATTCTCCAGGCAAGAGTACTGGAGTGGGTTGCCATTTCCTTTTCAAATGCATGCATGCATGCTAAGTCACTGCACTGAGTACATGATAAAGTCCATTCATGGTATTGGTCTATCTATTTGAAATATTTCCTAATACAAACACAAAGCTGAATACCGGAGGGGAGAGCCGTTTCATAGAACAAACAAGGAGACGTAACGAAAGCCCAGACATAGCCGTCTCAGGGCTGGTTGGAGAGGCTCTGGCTGTTTCTCGGCAGGCCCCAGGGCGCTGCCCTCCCCTCCTGCTGGCAGGATAGGGCTGCTCTCAGCTGCCAGGGAGAACACATCCTCACCCTCTCTCTGGGGACACAGGGCTTTCCCGACCCCGATTTGGGGCACAGCCCTCATGAGAGGTGTCCTGTGGGCGTAGGACACAGCCCTGCAGGGCTTGGACCAGCTGATGGAAGCTGGGCTGAGCCCCCAGGCTGGGCTTTGCCCCTGGGCTCTGAGAAGATACAGGAAGTACTGGCCCAGCTGTTCCCATAGTGGTGATGACACGCACGCTTGGCCACTCCTGGGTTCCTGAAGCCATCCTCCCAGCTGGGACTTGGGTCCTAGTGACCGACAGGCTGGTGAGGTGCTTGGCCCATTGGTCGATCCCACAAGCCAACTAACGCTGGTGCCAGCTCCCTGCTGGTGCCACGGAGAGGCAGAAGCCAGTCAGACCCCAGCCAGGGGTCACAGTCTGGGGTAGAAAGACAGCTCAGCAAGAGCCATGGCTCAAGAGAGAGTCACGGAGAGAGGTCACCAGGAGGGAGGTCTCCCCAGGGACAGCCCTAGAGGGCTTCTCAGAGGAAGTGGCCTTGGCGTTGGGCACTCTGTCCTTGTGTGCCCTTTGGCTGCTCTTCCCCTGCTTGGAGGCTCTCTGGCTCCACTGTGCGTGACACTCCCTGGGGCAATCTGGGCCCCAAGGCCTGGGGATTCTGCCCTGGGAAATGTGTGTGGGCTCAGGACTCTGCAAGCTTAACTGACTTAAAGGTGAGTCCAGTGTAAGCGGGCCTTGAGTGGGGCCTTCGGGGTCCTCAGGGTCTTCCTGCAGTCTCGGCCAGCTGCAGAGGCCTGGGGGAGATGGCCAGAGCCCTGAGGCCCACGAGGTGGCCCTGGTCACAGAGAAGCACCCCAGGGGCTCATGGAGGGAGAGGAGGTGGGGGGTATCTATCCTTAGTGGAGAAGTACATCACCCCCAGTGGTGTGCAGACCTCAGCCCCTGGTGACAGCAAGAGCAGAGAGGGAGTGGAGCAGGGGCGCAGTGCCCCTAAAAAGCCTTGCAAGTTTCCAGGGTGACCACCAAGATCTGCTCACCAGGGAGGAGGGTCGACTTCCGGCTTCCAGGACTTTCCTGCCAGTGGCTTCATCAGACTGTGCTCTCAGTGAAGCCTTGAATGGAACATCTAGCATCCCACATTCCAAGCATGGTGACGGTGCTGGGGACAGCTGCAGGGATGGCTGCAGGGCCTAAGCCCACTGGGCATGAATGCGGCAGAGTGCTGTGATCACCCCAGGCCCCAGAGAGTAGGCCCAGCACCTCCTCTAGGCCCGCTGCTCTGCTTGGGCAGTTGCCCTGGTGAGGACTCAGAGCTTCCCAGCGTTGGGTCACCACCAGCGTGGGTCACTGGTGCCAAGGAGAGAAAGGCAAGGAGCTGGCCGTCAGAGCAGGGGCCACATGAGCAGGGTGGCCAGAGAAAATAGAGGGCACCCAGTTCAATCTGAATTTTGGATAAACACCAAGTAATTTTTTCATGTGTTCCAAATAATGCCTGGATCCTGTGTTTTTATTTGGTATATCTGGCAACAGTATGTGCCAGGGCATCTATTGATCACCTTTAGGTATGCCAAGTACTCTGCTGAGTAGACACTTTCTGCTCTTCGTTCTATTAATAAATACTGACTGGGTACCTATTCTGTACTAAGACCGTTTGGGGGGACATAGAGATTCCTCAGGGAACAAAACAGAAACAGACCTTGTCTCCTTAGGATTTGCATTTGCGGGGAGTGGAGGAGCAGCGAGAAGTGAAGAGACAAATGAGAACAGAATGTCAGGGGTAAAAGGGGAAAGGAGGCTGGGGGAGGCTGGGTAAAAGGAGGCTGGGGGAGCTTGGGGGGAACTCTGTGGTTAACCTGGTGGCTCAGCGGTAAAGAATCCACCTGCAATCCAAGAGACCTGGGTTGGAAAGGTCCCCTGGAGAAGGGAATGACTTACTCATTCAAGTATTCTTGTCTGGAGAATCCCACGGATACAAGAGCCTGGCGGCTATGTCCATGAGGTCGCAGAGAGTCCGACATGACTTAGCAACTTAGCACACACTGTTGTTGGCCTACATGGGGCAGAAGGAGGTCCTCTGGGCAGAAACAGAACGGAGGTGAGCACACCTGGAGGAGGCACCCCAGCAGAGGGAACAGTGCATGCAAAGGCCTGGGGGAGGCTGTGCTGGGAGAGGTCATGGCAGGCAGAGGCTGCAGCAGGGCCAGTCCTGGCAGGGAGTTTGGTCTGTGCGAGATGGGAGCCTCCAGAGGGTTTCAGGCAAAGGAGCGCCAGGACCTGTGCCTGTTCAGCCTCATGCACACTGGACAGGTGGACAGACAGGGCTCTGGGTTCCCTGCTTGCTCAGCTCCAGAATCCAGGGAAGGTCAGGGCCTTGGGGGCAGAGCCTGTTGGCGGTGGGCAGGAAGGGTTGCCTGAAAGCTGCTTGCTCTGAGTGAGAGGTACCACTGCCCCCGTGCCAGGCAATGGGCAGGATGGGGTGAGGGAGCAGGTGGGGTGTCAGGTGGGGTGGGTCAAAGAATTCCCCTGAGAAACTGGTGTCTAGAACAAGGAAAGGCAGTGGTGTACAGAGCTAGGGGGAACACCCAGCATCTGCCTGCCACGTCCCAGGAGGAGGTGGTCCTGACACCCCTAATTGACTCCAGGAGGCCACCCCTGGCCTGAAGGGAGCCATCCCCCTCTCTCCCAGGTGCCAGCCCATGTTCTGAACCCATCAGAAAGCGTCTGCTTTCTGTGCCCTTTCCTGGCCCAGTGAGGTCTTCCCCTGCAGCCTGATGAGAGCGGATCCGGGCCCTGCCCAGTGCCCCCTCCCTGGGCAGGGGGTGCTGTCCTGCCGGGTAGGGTGTAGGCTCAAAGTGGTCTGTTGACACCCCGCCCCTCCCATCCTGGCCACTCTGACTCTGCGGCCTCAGGATGGCTTTCCTCTCCCTTAATGGGCAGGGCTGCGCCAACTGCCACAGGGTGAGTCACTGCTGGGCCATGGGGAGCCAGGCATCCACCAGTCACCTGCCAGCAGCTCTGATGCCAGCTGGGCTGGGGTACTGGGGAGACCGGGGACGAGATGTGGGGAAATACATGGTTTTCCTTGAGAAATTCTCCATCAGGGAGCTGTTTGCTGGGCTGTGTGCAAGTGTGTGGCTGTGGGGTGTGCATGTCTGTAAATGTGTATGATTCTCTGTGTTGTGTGATGTGTGTGTGGTGTGTACATGTGTGATCTGTGGGGTGTGCATGTGTGTGCGTCTATGAGTCTATGTATTGTGTGACGTGTGTGTATGTGTGTGGTGTGGGTGTGTGCTCATCTGCTAGTGGGCGCTTTGCCTGCATGACCATACATTTCAGCAGAGCCCAGGAGTGGATCAAGGGTTCCTGCTGGTGGGAAAGGCCAGCAACTCCTTTTGGGGCTACAAGCTCTGTGTCTTTGCTCCTGACCTCTGCCCTTGACCCCCTCATGTTCATCACGGCTGCCCTGGCAGGGACACCCAGGTCATACTCTGCATCAGCCCTGTCCCCCTGACCTCCCACTCCAAAGTGCAGTGGATGCTTTCTGCCTCAGTTTACCCCACCTCTGAAGACTTAGAGGAAAATGGTAACGAGCCTTCTGGGCTGTGGGGCACAGCCATGCCAGAAGAATGATTAATGCTTACTTTTCTGGGCACACCTTCACTGTCTGGCACCCAGGGGTGGGGTGAACAGTATTGGGAGTGGTGTTATTAAAACTGCTATTGCTCTATTAAATTTCTCTAGAAACACAAAGACCTTCCATCCGCAGAGAGACCTGCAATTACAGCTGAACAAATTATCGCCTTTTAAACAACCCTACATTTCTGCAAAGCTTTCCGGGGCAGTGCTTTCCCTGTCAATAAATCGCACTTCTCCTGGCTTCCCCATTCCTGTTTCGTTTGCCATTTTTCACCACCCGACCACAGCTGCCAGTGGACATTTTTGTTGATTTTGTAGTCAAGCCTTGGTGAACTGCACTATGTCGAGAATGCAGGCTTTGGGTTTATTGATCAAAAACCCTAGCATAGCAGAAAGCAAATTGGACTAGAATGAGAATCAAGAGACCTATTGAGGCTTGGATTTTTCTAAAAAATGCCCTTTGACAATCAGTTATAGGATCCTGTGACTTTTTTGGTTAAATCAGATAGCACTGGGCCATTTTTTTGTCTCTGGACACTTGTGGAAAATTTACAAATGTTAGTAAGTACAAGCTCTTTGTCAGCCCCATGCTATGCTTTGGAGATGCATTGGTGAATTAAACTAAGTCTTTGTGATAAACAGAAAGGTTTATCTTTCTGTACAGGGAATAAAGTTCCCTGCACAGCACAGGGAACTATATTCAATATCGTGTGATGAATCATGATGGAAAAGAAATTTTAAAAGAATGTATTCGTGTGTGTGTGTATGTGTGTATAGTTGAATTACTTTGCTCATACAGCAGAAATTAATGCAACATTGTAAATCAATTATACGTCAATTAAAAAAAATAATAAGAAGCCTAAATCATTGTCCCTGAGAAATTAAGGATATGGGGAGCAGTCTTAAGAAATATAGAAATGTCTCAAGAGCCAGGAGCCTTTCAGTTGCCTGAGGAGGAAATCAAGAATAAACTAAGAAGGGCTTGTCTTGGGCTCTCACGAGTGGGGAGTCCAGAAGAGGGGTGCAGGCCTTAGGTGACCTCTCCTGGGCCCTGTCTCCTCCTATTCCGGTTCTGCATGTCTCCACTGCCCTTGGTATGTCAGTTTCACACCCTCTTGCTTCAGACACGCCCTACACTTAGAGAAAAAGATGGCTGCTCCCAGCCCTAAGCCAAATAAAATACCAAAGGAAAAAGAAAGCCCTCTTTCAGCAGGCCTGTATGGAATTTCAGGAGAGAAGTGCTGCACCAGTTAGCAGAAGTGGAAACCAACTCCAGTATTCTTGCCTGGAGAATCCCATGGACGAGGGAGCCTGGCGGGCTACAGTCCACGGGGTCGCTGAGAGTCAACACGACTGAAACCAACACACAGGACACCCAGAGCAAAGCTCCACACCACGTGGCTGAAGGCCCGGCAGGTGTCGAGTGGCCCAGGCCGGGCATAGCTGGTGGTCTCTCGAATCTCTGCATTCAGCTCCTCTCTGAGTCTGGGGCTCAGGCCCTCACCCTGTGTCTGTGTGAGCTGGCCCTGGCTGGAGGGGAAGCTGCTGCCTGATGTGTGTGTATGTTCTCAGTCGCTCAGTCATGTCTGATTTTTTGTGACCCCCATGGCCCACCAGGCTCCTCTATCCATGGGATTTTTCAGGGAAGAATCCTGGAGTGGGTTGCCATTCCGTTCTCCAGGGGATTTTTCCAATTCAGGGATCGAACTTGCGTCTCTTGCATCTCCTACATGGCAGGCAGATTTTTTTTTTTTTTTTTTTACTGCTGACCAGGAGGGAAGCCCGCTGCCATCTGGAGGAGGCTCTTTTCACACTGATGTGGGTGTGCAAGAGCTTGAATGGCAGCTTGCCAGGCCTCTGGAGCCAACGCTCAGGACTCGCTTCCTCTTTCTCCCACCTAATTTCACAGCCCGAAGCAAGTCCCACAGTGTGGTGGTCTGTGTGTGTCACTCCTACCCCGAAATCCTAACATTCAAGGTGATGGTAATAGGAGCTGGGGCCTTCAGGAGATGCCCAGGTCATGAAGGCGGGGCCCCCGTTAGTGCCCAGAGGGAATCCTGCTGCCATATCAGGTTTCAGAGAAAATATGCCATCCACAATGCGGGACGCCAGCCCCCACTGGACTCCAAATTTGCTTGTGCCTTGACCATAGACTTCCAAGACTCCAGAGACGGAAGAAATAAATTTATGTTGTCAATAAACCACCTGGTCTATAGTCAGTCAGTTCAATCAGTTCAGTCGCTCAGTCATGTCCGACTCTTCACGACCCATGAATCACAGCACACCAGGCCTCCCTGTCCATCACCAACTCCCGGAGTTCACTCAGACTCACGTCCATCGAGTCAGTGATGCCAACCAGCCATCTCATCCTCTGTCGTCCCCTTCTCCTCCTGCCCCCAATCCCTCCCAGCATCAGAGTCTTTTCCAATGAGTCAACTCTTCGCATGAGGTGGCCAAAGTACTGGAGTTTCAGCTTCAGCATCATTCCTTCCAAAGAAATCCCAGGGCTGATCTCCTTCAGAATGGACTGGTTGGATCTCCTTGCAGTCCAAGGGACTCTCAAGAGTCTTCTCCAACACCACAGTTCAAAAGCATCAATTCTTCGGTGCTCAGCCTTCTTCACAGTCCAACTCTCACATCCATACATGACCACAGGAAAAACCATAGCCTTGACTAGACGAACCTTTGTTGGCAAAGTAATGTCTCTG
>NW_011494879.1:5981190-5982029 GCF_000754665.1 Bison bison bison
CTAGGTTGGTCATAACTTTCCTTCCAAGGAGTAAGCGTCTTTTCATTTCATGGCTGCAGTCACCATCTGTAGTGATTTTGGAGCCCAGAAAAATAAAGTCTGACACTGTTTCCACTGTTTCCCCATCTATTTCCCATGAAGTGATGGGATCGGATGCCATGATCTTCATTTTCTGAATGTTGAGCTTTAAGCCAACTTTTTCACTCTCCACTTTCACTTTCATCAAGAGGCTTTGTAGTTCCTCTTCACTTTCTGCCATAAGGGTGGTGTCATCTGCATATCTGAGGTTATTGATATTTCTCCAGGCAATCTTGATTCCAGCTTGTGTTTCTTCCAGCCCAGTGTTTCTCATGATGTACTCTGCATAGAAGTTAAATAAGCAGGGTGACAATATACAGCCTTGACGTACTCCTTTTCCTATTTGGAACCAGTCTGTTGTTCCATGTCCAGTTCTAACTGTTGCTTCCTGACCTGCATACAGATTTCTCAAGAAACAGGTCAGGTGGTCTGGGATTCCCATCTCTTTCAGAATTTTCCACAGTTTATTGCGATCCACACAGTCAAAGGATTTGGCATAGTCAATAAAGCAGAAATAGATGTTTTTCTGGAACTCTCTTGCTTTTTCCATGACCCAGCAGATGTTGGCAATTTGATCTCTGGTTCCTCTGCCTTTTCTAAAACCAGCTTGCACATCAGGAAGTTCATGGTTCACATATTGCTGAAGCCTGGCTTGGAGATCTTTGAGCATTACTTTACTAGCATGTGAGATGAGTGCAATTGTGTGGTAGTTTGAGCATTCTTTGCATTGCCTTTCTTTGGGATTGGAATGAAAGCTGACC
>NW_011494879.1:5982252-5993671 GCF_000754665.1 Bison bison bison
CCATTTTTGCTTTTTTTGTCATTTCTTTTTCCATGGGGATGGTCTTGATCCTTGTCTCCTGTACAATGTCACGAACCTTATTCCATAGTTCATCAGGCACTCTATCAGATCTAGGCCCTTAAATCTATTTCTCACTTCCACTGTATTATCATAAGGGATTTGATTTAGGTCATACCTGAATGGTATAGTGGTTTTCCCTACTTTCTTCAATTTAAGTCTGAATTTGGCAATAAAAAGTTCATGATCTGAGCCACAGTCAGCTCCTTGTCTTGTTTTTGCTGACTGTATAGAGCTGCTCCAGCTTTGGCTGCAAAGAATATAATCAATCTGATTTCGATATTGACCATCTGGTGATGTCCATGTATAGAGTCTTCTCTTGTGTTGTTGGAAGAGGGTGTTTGTTATGACCAGTGCATTTTCTTGGCAAAACTCTATTAGTCTTTGCCCTGCTTCATTCCGTATTCCAAGGCCAAATTTGCCTGTTACTCCAGGTGTTTCTTGACTTCCTACTTTTGCATTCCAGTCCCCTATAATGAAAAGGACATCTTTTTTGGGTGTTAGTTCTAAAACGTCTTGTAGGTCTATAGTACAGTAGCTCAAACAGACTAAGACACGTGGCCATACCGAAAGGGTTCGTGTGATGGAGAAACCGCAAAGTCCGACGGCAGAGGCGTGAATGTAGGAGGGTAGAGCTGGGGCCAGTCATGCACTGACCGCTGCTCGGACTGACCCCAATGGACACAGCCCTTCCCCCTATGATGGGTTGTGTCTGGATGACAAACCCACACCGGAGCCAGGGGGAGGGTCAGACACTCTGACAGATGCACCCCCAAACTGCATGGAATACCAGAATGAGGGGACAGCTTCCCAGCTGGAAAAGGGTGCTGGACAGACAAAACTCCACAACTTCCTCTACAAGCAGGAAGCTAGTAATGGCCTCCATGGGACAGAGGCCACCAAGGGATGTGAACCACCACCAAAGGCTTCAGGAACTCAGAGGGGACAATGCAATCTGGAGTGGCCAGGAAAGGTCTTTCTGGAATAAGGCACCCAAACTGAGCCCTAAGGGAGGAGGTGCATTGCAGGCAGAGGGAACCAGCTGTCCACAAGCAAGCAGGGGGTGGACCTCTATTCAGGGAGGTGAGTGCCTACAGCCAGGGTAGGGGTTGGGGGCAGGCCATGGGCAGATGCAGAGGGTAAAGGGGTCTGGAGTTTATTCCGAAGGCAATGGAAATCCTTCAAGGTCTTCCTCGCTGGCTCAGCGGGTAAGGAATCTGCTTGCCAAGGCAGGAGGCCCAGGAGACAGAGTCCCTGGGTCAGGAGGACCCACTTGAGGAGGGCAGGGCCTGGACAATCCCCATGGACAGAGGAGCCTGGCAGGCTACAATCCATGAGTTGCAAAAGAGTCGAATATGATTGAGTGGCTAAGCAGCAAGCAAGCAAAGGGCTTTAAGGAGGGGTGTGATGTGATCCCACCAGCCAGTAGGCAGGTGGCACTGATATCACCCCGGGGGATAAATGAAGGGTAGGGGGTCGCTGGTGCAAAAACTGGAGACCCTTAGGGGATGGAGCTGCTGAACTGGAGCTAGTACAGAGCGGATGCAGAGAGGGAATAAGTCAGGAGACATCCCGCACTGTTTAAGGACAAGAACGAGTTTCTCTCTGATGGAGATGAACAAGAGGAAGAGTCTAGAATGGAACCAAGTGTCCAGATAAGGACAGTCAGCTCACATGTCTCAGTGGCTCCCACCACGAAGCTTGTCTTCCACTCAAGCAGGGGTCCATCAGGATGTCCTGGGAAGTAGCTCTCCTGGGCTGCTGGCTGCAGAAACTTGGGGATCCAGGGGAGTCACTCACTATAACTCGTGGCTCCCCGAGGTCACCCTGGGAGTGACTCCTTCCACCCACTAGAAATTAAAGGAGGAAGAGGTGGGGAAAGGTGTTGCGGACCAAGCCTAGAAGATCCATAAATCACTCCTGCTGTAATTTCTCGAGCTCTGTCTCTTTCGCACGCTCACACCTGGGAGCCTGGGAAACACGGTCCAAACTGTGTGTCCAGGAAGAAGAGGCAGTGGACTCGGTGGTCAGCTTGTGCCACGTTGGGTTTGGGGCCTAGGGGAACCCAGGCAGGGAAGACTGCAGGGCGAGGAAGTGTGGGGAGGAATGAACTGAATCTTGGGGGACATCTAATTGTGCATCTATGTGAAATTGTGCTGCTGCTGCTGCTGCTAAGTCGCTTCCATCGTGTCCGACTCTGTGAGACCCCATAGACAGCAGCCCACCAAGCTCCCCCGTCCCTGGGAATCTCCAGGCAAGAACACTGGAGTGGGCTGCCATTTCCTTCTCCAATGCATGAGAGTAGTGCACAAAGCCGAGGTGACAAACCTGGGGAGGAAGACCTCCGAGGCGGCTGTCAGCAGAGGAAGGACTTTGGGCAGGAGCCTGAGAATTCAAGTCCAAGGAACAGTGACCTGTATTCTGGGGACAGTGGGACCCATGGCAGACATTTGAGTGGAGGAGTAACCAGAGCCTTTTGAAGGGAAGACCTGCCCTGGGGGCGCAGTGCGGATAGAAGGGGGAGGGTCAGGAGGCCTGGGCCAGGTTAAAGGAGTGCTCCCTGAGCCCATGGGGAAGGGGTTTTTCTTGTTAATCACAAGAGGAAGCTTATTCCTTTTCTTGACAATTTTTGTTTCCTGATTAAAGCTAAATCCACTGAAAGGATTCTCTTTAAGAGAAGTCGTCAGACATTAGAACTCAGGAGAGGAGGGTTGGTCTGGACTTAGGTGAAAGGAGGCTTTCTTTTTTAAGTTTATCTTTTGTATGTGCTTCCCAGGTAGCTCAGCAGGTAAAGAGTCCACCTGCAATGCAGGAGTTGCAGGAGATGCGGGTTGGATCCCTGGGTCGGGAAGAGGACATGGCAGCCCACTCCAATATGCTTGCCTGGAGAATTCCATGGACAGAGGAGCCTGGTGGGCTACAGTCCATGGGGTTGCAGAGTCAGACACGACTGAAGCGACTGAGCATAAATGCTTGCGTGAATGAACCTTTTGTATGAACTTTGTGACTGCTGATGTTTTAACTTTCAGTCACAGCAGAGAAGAGAGGAAATTAATCATTTTTTCCTCTAATTGAGGCCTAATTTATTTTTCCTTTCATTTTCAATCCCTCATCTGTCATATACATCCTTTATTCTATTTTCAGATTCTTTGTCCTTTACAGCCCTCTCTAAGTCCCCCCTTCCTGCATTTATGTCTCTTGTTCTCTCTTGTCTGGTTTTGTTTGGGTATTTCCAAGGAAGGAGGGGTGATGAGAGTGAGGGGAAAGTCAGCTTGTAGAAAGTCGAATTCAAAGTCTGTTAAGAGTGGGCTGTGGGCAGGCCAAGGGGGACCGTCCAGGGAAATTTCGAAGCTTGGGTTAGCCTATGGGCCTGCAGGTACAGTCAGATGAGTTTCTGGGATCATGGGCCCCCCAGGCTGTTATAGCTATACGGGCCTAAGTTTTGAAGGAGTCAGGGCAGGGCAGGATATGGTGGGAGACTAGAGCTTCCAAAAGTTATGTGATTTATACAATCAGCTGAAGAGCCTCAGATCTGCCCTGTCCTGAGATCTCCACAGTTAGGACCTCTTTGCTCTGCATTGCAACACGATTCCAAAGGTTGACAGTCATCAGATGCCTTCCAAGGCGCAGGATCGGGAGGAAGTAGGGTGACACAGCCTCTGAATGAAGGAGGCCCCTGCCCGTCTCAGTCCCACCAGCAGCACCAGGTCCAAAGGCACTCAGACCACCTTGCATTTCTTGGGGAGTTCTGAGTATCATCCTTACCTGATCCTCACTAGGCCATACCTTCTGCAGGTCACAGTGTGGGGGCATTTGGCCTCCAGTTAATCATGACTTATCAAACTTGAGGATAATTTCTTTCCTGGAGAGTGGGTTCATTTCCTATAGCTGCAGCGACAAATGACTGCAAACTCGGTGGCTTAAGACAACACATATTCAAGATAGTGAGAAGACTCGATCCAGACTGGGTTAAGGTGTTTGCAAAAGACATAACGGATACAGGACTGTTATCCAAAACATACAAATAACTTTTAAAACTCAACAATAAGAAAACTAACAATCTGATTACAAAATGGGCCTAGGACCTTAACAGACACTTCAACAAAGCAGGCAGACGGATGGTAAGGAAGTGTATGAAAAGACACTTCACGGCGCATGTCAAATGTTAATTTGCACATCAGCAAACCGCAGATTAACACCTCCATGAGACACTACTGGACAACTCTCAGAAAGGCTAAAATCGAAGACAAGGACAACGCCAGATGCGGAGAGGATGTGGAGTCATAGGAACCCTCATCCATCGCTGGTGGGAATATGAAATGGTACAATATCTGGAAGACAGTTTGGTGGTGTCTCACAAAACTCAGCAGACAATCCAGCAATTGTACTCCTTGGTATTTACCCAAAGGAGCTGAGACCTTGTGTCCACACAAAACCCGCACATGGATGTTTACAGCAGCTTTATTCATGATTGCCAAGACTTGGAAGCAACCAAGATGTACTTTAGTAGGTAAGTGGATAAATAAACTGTGGTGCATTCAGACAATGGGATGTTATTCAGCAAGAAAAAGAAATGAGCTATCAAGCCATGAAGGGACATAGAGGAAACAAATGCGTGTTAGTATAAGCGAAAGAAGTCAATCTGAAAAGGTTACTTGGTGTATGATTCCAACTATATGACATTCGAGAAAGGCAAAATGAGGGGGACAGTAAAAAGATCAGTGGTTGCCAGGGTTTGGGAGAAGGGAAGAATAAACAGGCAGAGCACCGAGGACTTTTAGGGCCATGAAACCACTGTGTACAATATTGTAAAGGTGGATATATGTTGTTCGTTGGTGCTAATCCATAGAATGGGCAACACAAAGAGTGAACCTTAATGAAAGCTATAAACACTGGTGACAGTGATGCATCAGTGTAGGTTCATCAGTTGTAACAAATGTCCCACTCTGGGGGAGACAATGCTGATGATGAAAGTGAAAGTTAATCGTTCAGTCATGTCCAATTCTTTGCAAACCCATGGACTGTAGTCTGCCAGGCTCCTCTGAACATGGAATTCTCCAGGCAAGAATACTGGGGTGGGTTGCCATTTCCTCCTTCAGGGAATCTTCCCGACCCAGGGTTTGAACCTGGGTCTCCTATATTGTAGGCAGATTCTTAACCATCTGAACCATCAGATGGGGAGGTTGTATTTGTGTGGGGACAGAGAATTTGTGTTGTTATGGGAAATCTCTGTACTTTCTGCTCAGTTTTGCTGTGAACGTAAAACTGTTCTAAAAAACAAGGTCTCTCAGGTCCCTTGTGGTCCAGTGGTTAAGACTTATGCTCCCAGTGCAGAGAGCATGGGTTCGATCTCTGGTCTGGCAAGACCTCACATGCCTGGGAGCAACTAAGCCCGTGGGCCACTACTGAACCTGCACTCTAGTGCCCAGGAGCCGAGACTACTGAGCCCACGGGCCGTAACCACTGAAGCTCGCGAGCCTTAGAGCTCACGCTCTGCAACACAAGAAGCCACGGCAGTGAGAAGCCTGCCGCAGTGAAGACCCAGGGCAGCCAAAGTAAATAAATAAAAAAGTCTATCAAAAAACAAACACACCACACATTTGTTCTCTTAAGTCTGAAATCAGTTTCACGAGGCTGAAGCGCAGGTACCTTCGGGGTTCTGAGAAAGAACCATTTCCAGGCCTCTTCTCTTTCTAGAGCTGCATGCCTTGGCTCGTCCCTCCCTCCTCCAACTTCAAGGCCAACAGTGAAGCATCTTCAGGCCTCTCTGCTCTCTCATGTTGCATTCTCCTCTCTGGCAAAAGCTCCCTTTCTCTCTCTCCCTCATTTAAGGACACCTGTAGTTGTGTTTAGGTCCCACCTAGTAATTCGGGATAATTTCCTCATCTTAAGATCCCTTACTTAATCACACTCACGAAGACCCTCTTTTCATATACGATCATGTTTATAGGCTTAGGGGTTAGGACGTGGATGGCTAGGTGGATGCCTTGGGTGGTGGGAGCACTAGCTGACCGCACGTGGACAGGGGCCTGGGCCACATAGAAGCATGACAGGAACTTCCCTGCTGATCCAGTGGTTAAGTCTCTGGGCTCCCAGTGCAAGGGACATAGATTCCATCCCTGATCAGGTAACTAAGATCCCATATGCTGTGCCACATGGCCTAAATAAATAACAAAAATTTTAAAAAATATATGGGAACGCTAATTTTAAAATAAAGTCAATAGGCTCAGAAGAGCTGGGGTTGTCCCATACCACTCTGGCCTTGCCCAGGGCTCGGCCCTCTGGGCTTTCAGGGTCTTCCTCAAGGGGTCACCTCCCCTGGAGGAGGAGTCCAGCTCACCTCTCTGAAGACGTTCTGCCCAGATTTGCCGAGAATTCCTGAACATTCCAGCAGCCTTAGCTACAAGTACCCAGTGGGCTCCGTTTTAAGCAAACCCAATATAGAAAACCCCACATGAGTCAGCCTCTATTCCCAGGCCAGATGAAAACCGCACTTGGCAGCCAAGCCACCTTGCGGATCCTTTTCAACACATGTTTCCTGGTGCATTTAAAGTTTTCAGTCCCACAAACCCTTATTTGGTGCCAAGCACTGGGATGGGTACTGAGCTGGGGGCCCCAGAGAAAGACTCCTGTGGCTCTGAGAAGGCAGGAGCTGCGTTCTGGGCAGGGAGGGCCATCGCCTGGCAGAGGACACCTCTGCATGTCCCTGGAGCCATCACCTTCCTGAATTGGCTGAACTCAGCAGGATTTCCACCTGGCAGCTCTGTGTGGAGCAGAGCTCCCTGCCTGCTGGCACCACCCAGCTCATCTTCAGAGGCTGGAGATGCTGCCAAGAGAGAATCTCCCTCCGGGTCAAGTTACACCCTGGCTTGGCCGCGTAGCAGCTGCCCTGCGTGGACCAACCCCTCTCGGGGCTCTGCTCTCCATCTGCTTCTGGGAATTAGTCTTTGGGAACTAAGGTTTCCTGAGCTGTCAGCGTGGAACCTGGCAGCCTTCTTCCTCCTACATCTGGTGGGTGGCTCAGTGCCAGGACTTGGGCTGTAAGGACACGAAAGACCTCAGCCAGGTGGGAGGCAGACTCCCGGACAAAGTGCCACAGCGCTGTCCCCAGACTGAATGCACGTGCTGGAGGGTGGTGGGAGAAGAGATATCCAGGGAGGCGATGAAGTGAGGCTGGGGCTGGTGAACATGTCTGCAGGTGAGCATGCCCACCTGGTCAGGGGCCCCCTCCACCTCTGTCCCAGGGCCTGCACTTCAGCCTTTACATTCCAGCTAGCGTTTTCCAGCACTGGTGCTGAGAGGACCCCACTGAATCTCCCTGCCAGTGATTATTATCATCCACGCCCCTGATTCTAAGAGGCCACCTACTGAAAATGGCAACCTACTCCAGTATTCTTGCCTGGAGAATTCCATGAGCAGAAGAACCTGGCAGGATATTGTCCATGGGGGTTGCAAAGAGTCGGACACAACTGAGCAACTAACACACACAGAAAGATGCACCTGCAATCTCAAAAGATCATGAAGAGAGGGGCTAGACCACATGCAATTATGAGATCCACTAGATTTTCACAGGCACCATCATGCATGTGTGTGGCTGAGGGGTTGAGGATGCAGCTTAGAATTAAGGAGATATAGTGAACGAATATGAAGCATGAGGTGAACCATATCTCAGAGAGCATAGTGCAGCAGTTCTCAAAGTCCAAGGGCACACCTGAGGTTCCCCAAGACCTTTACAAAGGATCTGCAGATCAAAACTATTACCATAGCAATAGTATGACACATTTGATTTCATTATTCTAGTTCTCTCCTGAAGGTACAGTGATGTTTCCCAAATGTGTACATGATTATAGTAAATTAAATGGGCAAGTATATTAATCCTTTACCAAGCTAGACATTAAAGTCATTTGCAAGATGATAAAAGAATGCCTGCCACTCTTCTCATTAAATGTGTTTTATTTTAGAAAATACAGACTTTTAAAAATTTAAAATGTTACTGTGTAACAGACATATTTTTAAGTTAATAAAAACATTTGAGATTTTAATTTCTAATTCCATATATTGATAAATATAATCCCCAAATAGAGTATCTTTTGAGTCCTCAATAATTTTTTAAAACATGTATTTATTTGTTTATTTATTTGTCTGTATCAGGACTTAGTTGTGACATGTGGGATCCAGTTCCCTGACCAGGGATTGAACCCTGGCCCCTTGCATTGGGAGCTCAGAGTCTTAGCCACTGGACCACCAGGGAAGTCCTGGGACCTCGATAATTTTGAAGAGTGGAAGGAGTCCTGACACCAGAAAATTTGAGAATGCTGGTCGGGGCCAGCCCCGCCAGAGCATAAAAGCTTTGCTGTGTCACACAGGGATGCTGCAGACAGCTCCAAGCCTGTGTCAGGAGACAGGGCTCGTGGGCAGGCTCAGCTGCACCAGGCCCACGAGGCTCTGGGCAAATCATGTGGTTTCTCTGGACCCCACCATCTCTTCCCCACACCCAGGGAGGTCTGGGGAAGGGAAGGAAAATCCAGAACCAGTGAGGACCCAAGAGGACGCTGAGTATGGCCAAGGGGCACGTGGCTTCGAAGCTGTAAGCTCCATACAGATATTGGCTCTACCACCTTACATGTTGCTCCCTGGGTATCAGGAGTGTGTCACTAACAAGAAGCCAAAACTACAGAAGCTGTGTAAATGGCAGGCAGGGAGTGATTTCGTACACACACACAGACGTGCACACCTGCTGTGGGAGGCACTCTGGTGTTGGCCTGTTTCTGGCCCCCAGCTTTGGTGTAAGTCAGATGAGCCAGGTTTTCTGACTTTGGAAGGTGGGGAGGGAGGGAGTGAGGGTGCAGGGCAGGACAAGGCTGTTCCTCTCTGCTGGTCCTCAGTCTTGTTCCCAAGCAGATGGAACTGGGACAAGCCTGGCAGCAAGAAGGGCCCCACTCTGTTATCTCCTGGGTGGACCCCCATGGTCCTTGGGCACGGGAGGCTGGACACCCGGGCACAGAGGGTCAAGGATGGAAGAAGCTCTGGCTGACTGGCTGGGTGACCTTGGGCATGTCCTTTCTTGTTCCAGGGCCTCAGTCCACCAGCCATGAAATGAGAGAGCTAGAGTCTGCTGTGGGGTCTAGACTTTCCACGGGGAGCTTTGCCCAGGTTTCTCAGGGCTTCTCCCAGAGGGAAGGTGCCCAGGAATCAAGCCCACAAGGCTTCCTGGCTCCACCTGGTGCCAGTCCCCTTCCTCAGACCAGCAAGGAGCCTCATCAGGTCAGCCTCACCCAAAATGCCCCAAGCCAGATCTTGCAAACTTGGCATCCCAGGCTGAGTGGGAAGTGTGTGTATGTGCCTGTGTGTGCCCTGCCTCTGTTTACACAAGAAGGACTTATCTATTTGGCTCCTCCTTGACCTCAGGAAAAGGCAGAGTCAGACCCCCCCGGACATCCTTTTAGCTCCCGCCCTTGAGGGAGGGCTCACCCTTGAGACCTCACAGGAGGGTGAACTACAGGACGTGCTTTCCTGGAGTCCTGAATGCCAGGCAGGGGTGTCATGACCATGCTCCCCTGCAGGAAAGAGGTTGCAAGCCTGCACCCCATTGTGAGCACATTCATTCATTCTCAGTATATACAAGCGTTCTTGTACTGATGTGTTATGTAAATTATGAAATGCTTCCCAAATAGAAACTTTAAAAGGATGAATCAAATCGCACCAAGGAGCTGGTTTCTAACAATCAGTGGGCTGTCCCCCATCCACAACACCCCCAGGGGGTCTACGCTCTGCTTAAAACTTTAGAGAGATCCAACCTTCATCCTTCACCCTTGAGCTCAGGCTTTGTCTCCCTGCTGGCAGCATCAGCCTTTACCTGGCCCACATCCTGGCTGTCCCCTCTGGGCAGTCTGCCAGGAACTCTTAGTCCTGAAGGAGGCCCCCAAGTCAGGCTCTAATGGCCCAGCCCCACTTTAGAGGTGGGGGGATCAGAGTACAGGGAATTCGGTAATGAGAGGAACTTGACCATGACCTCAGGAAGCTGAATCCATTCCTGTGTGTGCATATGTGTGTGTGTGTGTATGTGTGCATATGCATGTGTGTGTATGTGTGTGTACGCATATGTGTGTGTGTTCATGCAGATGTGTACCTATGAAACCATGTAACTCATTGGGACCTGAACCCACAGTCCTTTAACTGAGATCACACACTTGGTCTCAGGACCTAATGAAGCTCAGGTTCTTCATATCTCATGGCAGAAAGAAATTGGTGAGAGACAAAGTGACGGGTGAGAAAGGAGACACACAGTCCACAGACAGGGTGTGGACCATCTCAGTTGGTGAGAGTGACACCAGGGTATGCTGCTGCTGCTGCTGCTGCTAACTCGCTTCAGTTGTGTCCGACTCTGTGCGACCCCATGGACTGCAGCCCACCAGGCTCCTCCATCCATGGGATTTTCCAGGCAAGAGTACTGGAGTGGGGTGCCATCGCCTTCTCTGGACACCAGGGTATGGGGTCATCCATTGTTAAAAGAGGGGGAATTTCATAGGTTAATGAGTGGGAGGAGCATTTCAGCAATTTGGGGGAAGGGACGGGGATTTCCAGGAGTTGGGCCATTGTCCACTTTTGGGTCTCTGGTCAGCCTCAGAGCCATCATGGCGCCCATGGGCATGTCACTGAGCTTGTTAATGTGTTCCAGTGAGCGTGTGCTGAGGCTCACGTTCTGCTGGAAGTCGACTCCTCTGCCATCTTGGACCTAGTTGATCCTAATCAGCTTGTGTTGTGTCCTTGGATGTATTCTTGTAAAGGTTGTGCCCTGCCCCCTGCCCTCCTGTCTCACCCACCCCCCTGCTTCCTGTGAGCAACTTCCTTCCTTTGTGAGTGTTAGATTAGAAGGATCACAGATGGACTTGCCTTCTTCCCAGGGACTGGAGTCAGACACCCAATGGCAGCAAACCTGGAGACCTCTGCCTGATGGGGCAGGTTCTTTCAAAAGGGGACAGCGTCCTGCAGGGCCAGACCCCACACAAGCCAGGCAGACAGCCTCCCCACACCCACCCCCTGGGTTGCACACCCAGCCCTGGTTTTCTCTTTTTCCTTCAGACCGTCTAGCCAATTCATATTTTCCAAAAGCCCTAGTGACCTCACCATCTCTTGTGGTTGTGGCTGGGTTAAATTTTTTTTTTTTTTCTAACTTCCTTTTACTCTTTCCAGCTGATTTAACTTTCCATGCTCAAGGCCAAATTACACACTAGCGACTCCCTACAGATGCAGTGGCAGCCATTGGTTCAGGCAGGGCTCTGAACGGGGAAATCCCAACCTCCTTCCCAGAGGCAGGAGCAAAGCTCTGAGAGGGAGAAGGCAGGGCTGGGGGTGGGGTGGG
>NW_011494879.1:5993821-6018913 GCF_000754665.1 Bison bison bison
CTTCAGGAAAGAGGGCTTCTCCTGCCCCACCCCACACGCCGCACTGAATGGCCATGGCCCCCGCCCCTCCGACTGTCCAGACAGAGCTCATCTCCCCACCCTGCCGCCTCTTTACCAGGAAAACTTACTCATCGGTCAGGACTCAGTGCAGGCAGGGCCTGCTCTGGAAGCCCACTGGGGGCCCCCAGTTTGGAGGAGACACCCTTCCCTCGCTGTTGGGGTTGAACTGTGCTCCCTCTGCATTCATACTATCAAGTCCTAACCCCAGTAACTCAGAATGGGACTGGATTTGGAGAAAGGGCCCTAAAGAGGTAATTAGAGTGAAGTGAGGTCATGTGAATGGGCCTCAATCCAACATGACTGGTGTCCTTGTAAGAAGAGGAGATGAGGCTGCAGAGAAGTCAGACAGAGGGACCGCCACATGAGGACACGGGGAGAAGATGGCCAACTCCAAGCCAAGGAGGGCGACCCCAGGGACTGCCCCCCACCCCCCACCCCCTCCCACCGTGACACCTTGGTCTCAGACTTGCAGCCTCCAGAGATGTGAGGGAAGACATTTCTGGGGTGTAAGCCCCCTATCTGTTGACTAAGCCCCCCTCCCCCATTTGCTATGGCAGCCCCAGAAGACTAACACACCCCTCTGCCCTCCAGCCTCCCCGACCCTCGCCCTGCCAGCTAGCCCTGTGTTGAAATGCACCCCTTACCCCGATGTCCCCCTCTCTGGACCCTGACTTCCCTGGAGAAGAATTCATCTTGCCCTCAGGACCCAGATGTCTAGGTTCTTCCCAGATCATTTATCGGCGGGAACTAAGTTTTTATTCAAACACACACACTTTCTACAGCTCCCAAGGTCACAGAAGAAATGAGTAGTGAGCCTGAGCACACAGATTCTTCGACCTTCTCGAGAGTTCCAGGGGCACCCGACGGTACTTTTGACTGATGCTCTGCAGTCCTGGGTGATGCCCTCAGATACCACCGGCCCCTGGCCACAGAGCCTCCCCGGTGTCCTATGTCACTGGGATGTGACAGCTGCTAGTACTTGTCTTCGTGTGAATCCATTACATCCCCAAATCCACTTCTGTCCATTATGCTTCTTCCTAAAAATACCTAAAAATATGTAATAAACATATGTATAATGCTAAAATGTGGATTTAAAGAGTTGTTTGTCTGAATGCTAAGTTAAATGCTTTGAAAAGGATTAATTCTAGGTGAGTTGCTTTCAATGTCTCGCTCCTGAATTAAGCTTGTTGCCATAGCCAGTCTCCAGGAGGGCCCTCTTGCTGTTCCCATCTTGTGTGACCCTCTCCCACACTGAATCGAGACTGCTCTGTGAGACTGAGGGGCAATGGCGTGACACTGAGTGTTTTCTGAGGTGAAGTCACAGAAGGTATTGCAGCTTCTGCCTGGTTTCTCCTGGGTCACTTGCTCTGGAGGCAGCCATCCTACCAAAAGGACACTCAAGCATCTTGGAGAGGCCCACGCAGAGCGGGGCTGAGGCCTCCCACTGCCAGCCGGCCCCAGGGCTGTGAGGGAGCAGATAGGGAGGTGGACCCTGCAGTGCCCCCGTCCTGCTCATGAGGGCAGCCCTAGCTGTCATCTGGCAGCAGCCTCATAAGAAATCCTGAGCAGACGTGTCTGGATGAGAAACGTTGCCCTCTATTTCAGCAAACAAACAATGTTACCTTCCATCGGGCCATCAGCAGACATGCACCCTGGTGGAACTTCAGGATGGAGAAAAGTAGGATACTGGCCTAAGATAAGATACATATGAAAGGAATCATTTCAGTAGCCCAGACTCTTGCCTCTGCCCATATACAGAAAAGCAGTATACTTTTCCTTAACTTTTCTATGTCGGTTTTTTGGCAATCAGTAGCAATACTTTTGGAGAAGGCAATGGCACCCCACTCCAGTACTCTTGCCTGGAAAATCCCATGGACAGAGGAGCCTGGTGGGCTGCAGTCCATGGGGTCGCTGAAGAGTCAGACACGACTGAGTGACTTCACTTTCACTTTTCACTTTCATGCATTGGAGAAGGAGATGGCAACCCATTCCAGTGTTCTTGCCTGGAGAATCCCAGGGATGGGGAAGCTTGGTGGGCTGCCGTCTATGGGGGTCGCACAGAGTCAGACACAACTGAAGTGACTTGGCAGCAGCAGCAATACTTTGGTTACATTTTTTTTTTTTCAATAAAAACTCTTATATGTCCTAGCTCCTCCCTTACCTCTTTGTCACAGTCCCTCAGAGCTTCCCGAGAGGCTGCCTCCTGGTATGGTCCTTGGTGTGTGCATGCATGCTCAGTTGCTAAGTCGTGTCTGACTCTTTGTGACCCTGTGGACCGTAGCCCACCAGGCTCCTCTGTCCATGGGATTCTCCAGGCAAGAATACTAGAGTGGGTTGCCAAGCCCTCCTCCAGTGGATCTTCCCAACCCAGGGACTGAACCCTTATCTCCTGTGTCTCCTGCATTGCAAGCAGATTCTTTATGCACTGAACCACCTGGGAAGTCTACAGTCCTTAGGAAGTTCCCCAAATAAAACATAACTCTTTTGTATTGTCCGTTTTTTCCCAGTCGACACTAGTGCGGTCCAGTTGCTCCTGAATTCCTGGCCACAGACACTGAGACAGAAAGAACGATCCTCATTGCTTCCAGCCACTGAGGACTGAAGGGATTTGTAACATAGCAATGAATAGCCAGCACCCAAATCTATGATTTTTCCAGCAGTCACATACAGATATGAGAGTTGGGCCGTAAAGAAGGCTGAGGGCTGAAGAATTGATGCTTTTGAACTATCATGCTGGAGAAGACTCTTGAAAGTCCCTTGGACTGCAAGGAGATCCAACCAGTCAATCCTAAAGGAAATCAACACTGAAGATTCATTGGAAGGACTGATGCTAAAGCTGAAGCTCCAATACTTTGGCCATTTGATGCAGAGAGTTGACTCATTGGAAAAGACCCTGAGGCTGGGAAAGATTGAAGGTGGGTGGAGAACATGACAACAGAGGATGAAATGGTTGGATAGTATCACCGACTCAGTGGACATGATTTTGAACAAACTCCGAGAGATAGTGAAGGATAAGGAAGCCAAGTGTTCTTTAGTCCACGGGGTTGCAAAGAGTCAGACATGACTGAGCGGCTGAACAACAGCAACCAGCAGCCACAGGGAAGGGCTCTGTTAGAGAACCGAAGGAAAAATCATAACAGTCTAAAGAGTTTGCACTCAGGTTGTTTGAAGAGCTCTTTAGCCTTAAAGAAGCAGGAAGTAGGAGTCATAAGCAGTGCGGTGTGGGTGCTACTGATGTGAGAAGGCGACTCATGCTCCAACCTCGTGACCCAGCTTCTGGGAGGCTTTGCCCTCACGTCACTCGACTGATGAATGTACTGTTACATGATTTAAGTTAAAGATGTTAAGGTATGCTTGAATTTTCAAAAATTATTTTCCACTGGGCCTCACTTTTTTATGAACTAAACCAACACCAGTCCAGAAAGATTGGGGAAAGAGAGTTTCCATGGGATTCTGTACATACAAGTGGATGGCCCATTGTGCATGGACCTGGAAGGTTGAATGTCAATCAAACACTAAAACATTTAATATATATGTAATTTATTTGGCTGTGTCGGGGCTTAGTTGTGGCAGGTGGATTCTTCATCGTGACGTGTGAGCTCAGTAGTTTCAGCCCTTAGGCTTGTCCGAAGCATGTAGGATCCTCTCTGACCAGAGTTGAAACACATGGTTTCTTAACCACTAGACCACCAGGGGGTACTTTCCTGGCGGTTCAGATGGTAAAGGATCCACCTGCAATGCAGAAGACCAGGGTTAGATCCCTAGGTGAAAAAGATTCCCTGGAAAAGGGACAGGCTACCCACTCCAGTATCCTTGCCTGGAGAATTCCATGGGCAGAGGAGCCTGGTGGTTTTAAATCATTTTGAGGGGCTTCCCTGGTGGCTCAGAGGGTAAAGAATCTGCCTTAAATGTGGGAGACCTGGGTTCCATCCCTCGGTTGGGAAGATTCCCCTGGAGGAGGGGATGGCAACCCACTCCAGTACTCTTGCCTGGAGAATCCCTATGGACAGAGGAGCCTGGTAGGCTACAGTCCACCAGGGGTTGCAAAGAGTCAGACATGACTGAGCAACACAGCATAGCACAGACCACCAGGGAAGTCCAAAAATTATATTTTAAATGTCTAATTAGATAGCTTTACACAAAAAGGGCCACAATAGACTCTTTGACTTAATCTGGGTTCAAGTCCTCAAGTGGCTTAAATGAGTAAACCAGTAACACAGGTGGACCAGACCAGTAAGAAGAGAGTTCCCACGGAGTGCTTTCATCTGCTGGTGCGGCTTCCCCGCCTGTCCTTCCGCTCAGCTGTCGGCTTGGAGAGAACTGTATGTTTCTTCCCTTGAGTTTTCATGAACTGAAAGGGGTTGAGAAAAGACCTGGCAGCTCCCGCAGCCCGGGAGGGCGGCTGTGGCTGGTTTCACAGGCGCGTGGCTCCGTCTCTGCTTCCCTCTTGCATCTTCCCTGGTGCTTCTGCTCACCAGGCTCAGTTGCCTCCTCCCGGCTGCCACCCCAAATTGCCCCTCGCCCAGGCATCCCGCCACTTGCAGGCATCTTGTGGATGCCCACGGCTCGCCTTCCCCAGCCCTCCTTTCCTCCTTCCCCAGCTCTCTGCCTGGCAAATGGTGCCAGCACTTGCCCCTCTCCTAAGCCAGGAGCCTGAGCTTCTTGCCTCTTCTCTCCCATATTCCTCTCCCTTCCGATCAGAGACAGAGTCCTTCCCGTCCTGTCTGCCCTCTCCTCTCCCTCTCTGCTCTCAAGGCTCAAGTACCCACCAAAAGTGGCTGCCAGGGGGCCAGGACACCTGGATCCCAGTTTCTGCTCAGCTGGGCACCAGCTGTGGGGCCTCAGGCTGACCACTTCCCTCCTCCAACCCTCAATGTCTCTGTACTTAAGAATGCATTCACGTCTTCAGCAGACATCTGTGCGGTGGCATTGTCCTAGGAATTGTCTCCACTGGAGGATGCTCACACCTGGTGGGGAACATGCATTTAATCAGATAATCATCTGCCTGGTTAATTGATCACAATTGCTTGGGTGCTACTGACATGTAAAAGGGGGTGGATCCTACCTACTGGAGGGAGGTTCCAGCAAGCCACCTGACAGGTGACATCTAAGGATCAGGAGTCAGGCTGGAGGATCCTGGGGTGAGGGCAGAGCATTTCAGCAGAGACCGTGGTGGCTGTGGACGGCCTGAGGCTGACTGTGGGATGTTGGAGGAACAGGAAGAGGGCAACATGGGCTCTGCCTTGCCAGAGTGGGGAGATGAAGCTGGTGAGGTCATGGTGGGCGTTCAGGCAACACCTCATGGACCATATTATTAAGAGCAATGAGAGACTTTAGGGGTTTTACACAGGGGAGCAAAGTCATCTAATCAATGATCTGAGAGCTGATCTGTTCCACAGGGTGGAGTGGACGCCAGAACCAGAGAGAAGGTCTTCCTGAAGGTCAAGTTTGAGATGCTGGCAATTGTCATGGAGGTAGAGAGAAGCAGATAGATGTAAGGAATATTCTGGAAAGTGGACCATGGGGACTTGGTGGTGGACTGGATGCAGGAGGTGAGAGAGAGGGAAGGAACGCAGAGGATACCCGCATTCGAGGATGAGTCCCCAAGTGAAGGTCAATGCCAGTTTGAACCAGGAGCAAGAGGAAGTGGAAATGCATGACTATGTGGGTGGAAACCATGAGTTCTTTCAAATTATAAGACATTTGAAAGAGAAACGAAAGAGAAGGAGGGTAGTAAATGAAGAGGAGCGTAGAATTCTGGGAAGGATATGTTGCTACCCTTTCTTCAGATGGGGGATAGTAGAGGGTGCTTATCCCTTAGAGTTGGGTTTGCTGTGAGCTTGTTACGGACTGAGTGACTGCTCCCCTGAATCTCATATGCTGAAGCCCCAAGCTCACTGTGATTCTGTTTGGAGGCGGGGTGGACTCTGTGGTGGGGGGTGTGGGTTGGAGGGTGGGGAGGGTTGGGCAGTTGATTAGGTCATGAGGGTGGAGCCCTCAAGAACTGGATTGTATACGCATGCTGAGACAGTTGTGACTCTCTGCAACACCATGGACTGCAGCCTGCCAGGCTCCTCTGTCCATGGGATTCTCCAGGCAAGAATACTGGAGTGGGCAGCCATTCCCTTCTTCAGGGGTCTTCCCCACCCAGGGATCTCCTGCATTGCAGTCAGATTCTTTACTGGCTGAGCCAGCAAGGATGCCCCCAAGAGGGGGGCGGATAGTGCCTTTATAAGAAGAAGAAGAGAGGCCAGGGTCTTCTCCCTCCCCTTCCCCTCACCGTCCCTCCTCCCTCTGTGAGGACACAGTGGAAGGTGTCCGTCTGCAAGCCACGAAGAGGGCTTTCACCAAGAGCCAAATCTGCTGACATCATGATCTTGGACTTGCCAGCCTTCGGAAGTGTGAGAAACCAATGTCTATGGTCTAAGCCACGATATGTTGTGAGAGCAGGCCAAGCCGACAGCTTCAGAGATTGACCACAGGGTCACAAACTCACAAGAGGCTGTTCTGTCAAGAAAGCCGTTTAGAGGCTGCCGTCCAGGGTGGGAGCGGTAGTGACCCCTCACGTCTGTCTTTCTGCCTGGAAAGTCTCCCGGGCGCTGCCCGTGTCTCACAAGCATGGCTCTCACTATCATCACCACCTCCTGTCGCTCTCTCACCGCTGGACACAGGGACAGGGGCAGCATGTGCCCTAGCCACAGGCTCTGGAAACCGGAGCAAAGAGTCAAGGGCTGCCTCTCTATTTGGGAAGTGAAAGCCCAGGGCTGGAAGGGTAAGGAGACATAAGAAGTGAGATGACCGTGCCGCCCCAAGGAGCAGCCAGAAGACAGCAGTGGTTCCCCTGGCACCGGGCACAGCCCAGAGAGAGAGCAAGGAAGGGCATGTGTCTGCAAACCCACCATCTCCCTGCAAAGCCTCCCATCTCATGCTAGTGCAGGTCACTCCACGGAAGCTCCCCTGACCAGGGCACCTCCTCTGGTCCCTTGGAAGCTTTAGGGAGAACTTGACTGAAACCAAATCCCCCAGCACTGTGATCTCAGCCCCCAGAAGTGTGAGAAATTAATGTCTATGGTTTAAGTCACCCAGACTGTGGTATTTGGTAATGGCAACTTGTGATTTTTAATAAGAAATATATATTTGATCTCCCTCCACCCAGGTGGGTGGCATTAGTGGTAAAGAACCTACCTGCCAATACAGGAGACATAAGAGATGCGGGTTCGATCCCTGGGTTGGGAAGATACCCTGGAGGAGGGTGTGGCAACCCACTCCATAACTCTTGCCTGGAGAATCCCGTGGACAGAGGAGCCTGGCGGGCTACAGTCCATGGGGTCACAAAGAGACAAGACTGAAGCGACTTTAGTTCAGTTCAGTTCGGTCGCTCAGTCGTGTATGACTCTTTGTGACCCCATGGACTGCAGAATGTCAGACCTCTCTGTCCATCACCAACCCCCAGAGCTTGCTCAAACTCATGTCCATCGTGTTGGTGATGCCATCCAATCATCTCATCCTCTGTCGTTCCCTTCTCCTCCTGCCTTCAATCTTTCCCAGCATCAGGGTCTTTTCAAATCCATCAGGTCTTCACATCAGGTGGCCAAAGTATTGGAGTTTGAGCTTCAACATCAGTCCTTCCAATGAATATTCAGGACTGATTTCCTTTAGGATGGACTGGTTGGATCTCCTTGCAGTCCAAGGGACTCTCCAAGAAGACCAAGAGTCTTCTCCAACACCACAGTTCAAAAGCATCAGTTCTTCGGCGCTCAGCTTTCTTTATAGTCTGACTCTCACATCCATACATGACTACTGGAAAAACCGTAGCTTTGACGAGATGGACCTTTGTTGGCAAAGTGATGTCTCTGCTTTTTAATATGCTGTCTAGGTTGGTCATAACTTTTCTTCCAAGGAGTAAGAGTCTTTTAATTTCATGGCTGCAATCACCATCTGCAGTGATTTTGGAGCCCCCCAAAACAAAGTCTGTCACTATTTCCACTGTTCCCCGTCTATTTGCCATGAAGTGATGGAACCAGATGCTATGATCTTCGTTTTCTGAATGTTGAGTTTTAAGCCAACTTTTTCACTCTCCTCTTTTACTTTCATCAAGAGGCTCTTTAGTTCTTCTTCACTTTCTGCCATAAGGGTGGTGTCATCTGCATATCTGAGGTTATTGATATTTCTCCCTGCAATCTTGTTTCCAGCTTGTGCTTCAGCCAGCCCAGCATGTCTCATGATGTACTCTGCATGTAAGTTAAATAAGCAGGGTGACAATATACAGCCTTGATGTAAGCAATTTAGCATACGCATATATCTGATCTTCCTCTCTCCCGCCCCCACTTCCTGCTACAGAGCTCCTAAAACCCTTGGAATTTCCTAAAAGATAAAAGTATCTTTTGTTATTCATAATAATGCCCTTTCAACCAAGGCTGAGTTTTATATTAATGAGGTGATTTTGGAAAGCCCCCATGGGAGGGATTAGCTGACTGGGAAACCCACAGAGTGGTTGGGGGTTGGAACTTTTCATCCCACCTCCCCCTGGCCTAAGGGAAGGGGGCTGGAGAGTGAGTTCAACCACCAATGGCCAATGACTTAATGAATCATGAAGCTTTATAAGAATCCCCAAAGTTCTGGGTTTGGAGAGCTTCCTAGTGGAAGTGCTGGGAGGTGGAACCTTTGGAGGGGGCAGGGAGACTTCTCCCCACTTTCCATGAACCTCGCCCCAAGCATCTCTGACCTTGGGTGTTCTTGAGTTACACCCTTTGATGATGAACTGGTAATCTGGACATCCCTGGTGGCTCAGATGATAAAGAATCTGCCTGCAATACAGGAGACCCAGGTTTGATCCCTGGGTCAGAAAGATTCCCTGGAGGAGGAAATGGCAACGGTATTCTTGCCTGGAGAATTCCATGGACAGAGGAGCCCGGTGGGCTACAGTCCATGGGGGTCACAAAGAGTCGGACACAACTGGGTGACTAACACATAGTTGACCATCAAAACTGTCTTCTTGAGTTCTGTGAGTCCCTCTAGCAAATTAGTCAAATCCGAGGAGGGTCACTGGAGAAGGCAATGGCACCCCACTCCAGTACTCTTGCCTGGAGAATCCCAGGGACGGGGGAGCCTGGTGGGCTGCCATCTATGGGGTCGTACAGAGTCAGACATGACTGAAGCGACTTAGCAGCAGCAGCAGCAGAGGAGGGTCACAGGAACTTCCAATCAATAGCCGGTGGTGAGAAGCACAGGACACAGTCTGGACTTGTGACTGGCTTCTGAAGGGGGTGGGGAATGGTCTCGGGGGACTGAACCCTTCCCCTGTTGGACTTCCCCCCTCCCTCCAGGTAGACAGTGTCAGAATGGTGTTGTACGGCACCCAGCTGGGGTTGCAGGATTATGTGATGGGAAAGCCAATATATGTGGAGTTCAGAATGTTCTGTAGGGCTACCGCAGGTGACACTAGTGGTAAGGAACCCGCTTGGCAATAGAGGAGACGCAAGAGACACACGTTCAATCCCTGGGTGGGGAAGACTCCCTGGAGGAGGGCATGGCATCCCACTCCGGTATTCTTGCCTGGAGAATCCCATGGACAGAGGAGCCTAGTGGGCTACAGTCGGTGGGGTCACAAAGAGTCGAACACGACTAAAGCGACTTAGCGTGCAGCAAACAGAACACAGGGGTTTTCCCTAGATGCAGCTAGACCAGACTCACAGGCCAGGTTTGCACCCAAAACCATGAGCAGCAAGTGAAATTTACCTCTTTCTGCACAGCTCTCTGTGTCAGGGTCCCCAGGAGATGGGACAACCAGGGAGAAGGGAGCCCTCATCCCCTGCACAGCGAGGACAGTGAGGGCTCGTGGTCCCCTCTCTCTGTGGGCTCTCAACCCCACACCTGATGGGGGAGATCCTCAGGCTCAGATGGAGCTGGCAGAGGAGCTGGGAAGGGTAGGGGAGGACGGGGTGTCATGGCCTTGACCTTGAAACAAACAGAGCCTTCGGCTGACTTCCAGGGGCTAGCAAGTCTGTGGTTTTACACCACCCTTTCCCCAATTTTTTTTTTTTTTTTTTTGTGGCTGTGCCACATGACTTTCAGGATCTCCCCAGGTGGCGTGATTGGTAAAGAACCCACCTGCCATTGCCGGAGACACAAGAGATGTGGGTTCAATCCCTAGGTGGGGGGAAGATCCCCTGGAGGAGGAAATGGCAACCCACTCCTGTATCCTTTCCATGGAAAGTTGTGCGGACAGAGGAGCCTGGTGGGCTACAGTCCATGGGGTTGCAAAAGAGGTGGACACGACTGAGCGTGCGCTTATGTGTACACACACACACACACACACACACACGCACGCACGCACACGCACATGCACATGACTTTCAGGATCTTAGTTCCTGAAGCCAGGGACTGAACCCAGGCCCCTGGCAGTGAAAGCATGGAGTCCTAACCACTGGACCACCAGGGAATTCATCCTTTCTCCACTGAATCAGTTATTATTGGGTGTCACCAAGCACAACCCAGTTCAGAGGCTTCCCATGACATGCCCACCCCTGAGAGCCCCACAGCCCCCTCTCTGGCTGCTGGTACCCTGGGCATTACGGGAGGCTTCCATAGGTGCCAGCCTGTGGGGAGGGGTTTGTTCAATAAGGGTTCACGCCATGGCTGGCTGCTGACACCCTATCCCATGTTGCCCCCAGTTGTCCTTCTCAAGGCCCTCTCACAGCCACTCCCGAGCAACTGGTCATCCCTGCTCACCCCTCCAAAATGGAACTTTCCTGGCAGGACCAGCTCCCAGCCTGAAGAGCTGAGAGCATGGCACCCCTTCTCCCCCTTTACCTTCACCTCTTTATTCTTCCACCCCCCACCCCACACCAAATGCTCTTTTTCTTTCATGTTAGATGCTTTCTGCAAAGGCCAGGCTAGCTTAACTTCCAGATACTTCCTGGATATAAAGGAAAACATTTGCATTTTTTCTCCTGGGAGGTGCATTCGACACTGGAATGCCTTTCTTAGGCAACATAGAAAATGAACAAGGGAAAAAAAAATGATAGTTTCCATATCAAGCCAAGATGCACGCCATGGAGACGTTTTCCGTCTTACGCTGTGGAGACATTTGTCGTCCGGCCCCAGTAAGAAGCCTGGGATGCAGAGGAGAATGAGATGATTCTTGCCCTCAGCACTCCTTCACGGAGTCTGAGCAAAGACGGAGTCACAGAGCAGAGGTACTAGAGAGAAGGGTGCACAGAGCCCCTGGTGACTCCATGGCAAGGGCAGCGGCTACAAGGAAAAGGGGATGGTTCCCAGGTGCTGTTCCATGACCCAGACCTTGAGGCATGGAAATGGGGTGGGACGGGGGAAGGGAGTGGGGCTTCAGTCCCCTGGGAAGAAGGGAGAGGGCACCCAGGCATCCCCTTCAGGAAGACCCAGCCCCACATCTCTGGAACTCGGAGACACAGGTGGCTGAGTTAAGACACCCCCCAAAGCTCCAGGACCTCTGCCATGAGGGTGTGAGGACCAGAGGCTTGTGATGGGTCTTTTTGTCAGAGGTTGGCAAAGATGCTGGGTTGAGTACATAGCCACATGTGTCCTCTGGCAGATATTAACGGACCCTCAGGGGCCAGCTTGCCTCCCCTGGTGGCTCAGAAGGTAAAGCGTCTGCCTGCAATGCAGGAGACCTGGGTTCAATCCCTGGGTCGGGAAGATCCTCTGAAGAAAGAAATGGCAACCCACTCCAGTACTCTTACGGAAAATTCCATGGATGGTAGACTACAGTCCATGGGGTCGCAGAGTCGGACACGACTGAGCGACTTCAGTTCAGGGGCCAGCTGAAAACAAGTGGAGTTCTGCAGGGAACTGACGCCCTGTGGATAATACCTCCCCAGGCTCCATGGGGTGAGGGGGATGTGTAGCCCCCCTGCACACCTGGCAGACACACCTGTAGCTGCTCCGGGACTCAGGTGCTCCAGGAAGAGCATCCATCCCACCATCAGTCTGGGTCTCTTGATTTTTGACTTGGAAAATACAACCACCGATCCCATGCCAGCTTGCACCCCAAGACGTCAGCGGGATGCAGATAGCATGTGACCTTCATGATCTGTCCTCTCCAACTGTGCTAACATCTGGAAGCTTCCATCACAGGGAGCACTTCCCATAGGCGGATCCCTTCACTCCCCATGAAGTCCTACAGAGAAACCCAGACGGACAGCCTGCCTGCCGAGGCTGGAGACAGATGTCTGGAGGAGTCAGGGAGCTGCCTCGGGACACGCAGCAGGGGCAGGAATTTGTTTCTGTGTCTGAACTTCTAGCAGGGACCTGCTGCTGCTGCTGCAGCGGGGACCTGCAGTCCTTTGCTGTTCTGACACCACCACTGCACTTCTCTTGCAAGAAGGAAAACTTGCCGAGAGCCTCCCTGGGCCATCCCTGGGGACCCTGTAAGACCCTCACAGAGCAGAAAGCGGGGGAGCACACAGAGAGCCACCTTGCATGCCTTGAGTGCCAACACTGAAAGGTGTGCCAAGAGCTGAGAGGCTAGACCTCCTGCGGGGAGCTGGGAGGACGCATCAGAAGCAGAAAGAACTATCTGAACAGGTGGTGGTTGCTGTTCAGGCTCTCAATCATGTCTGACTCTTTGTGACCCCATGGACTGCAGCCCACCAGGCTTCCCTCTCCTTTACTATCTCCCGGAGTTTGCCCAGACTCAATTCCATTGAGTAGATGATACCATCTACCTATCTCATCCTCTGTCATCCCTTTCTCCTCCTGTCCTCAGTCTTTCCCAGCATCAGGGTCTTTTCCAACGAGTCTGCTCTTTGCATCAGGTGGCCAAAGTATTGGAGTTTCAACTTCAGCATCAGTCCTTCCAATGAATCTTTAGGGTTGATTTCCTTTAGGATTGACTGGTTTGATCTCCTTGCAGTCCAAGGGACTCTCAAGAATCTTCTCCAGCACCACATTTCAAAAGCATCAGTTCCTTGGCTCTCAGCCCTCTTTATGGTCCAACCTTGACCAGGTAAGAGCAGGAATAGCTCTGAGAGGTAAGAGAAGGTGGGGCCTGCAGACACGGGGCCAGATGTTCAGGGAGAGAGGTCACTCTTATTTATTGATAATTTCTCAAATCTGCTTTGGGAGGAATGCTGAGTTCTAATCCCAGCTTCTTGGAGATGAAGAAACCTAGGCTCAGAGAGGTTGGGCAACATCCCCAAGGCTACACAGCTGCGAATGGATACT
This sequence comes from Bison bison bison, assembly GCF_000754665.1. Taxonomy (NCBI): domain Eukaryota; kingdom Metazoa; phylum Chordata; class Mammalia; order Artiodactyla; family Bovidae; genus Bison; species Bison bison. The sequence goes on from NW_011494879.1 coordinate 6,007,085, forward strand.
AAGAAGCCCAGGTCCCAAAGTCTGAACCCTGGTCTGGGGATGGCGTCTCAGAAAGGCTGGCCCAGGCCCTGGTAGGCACGAGTTCCCTGCTGGCTGGCCAGCTGGTGGAAGCAGCAGCACTCTCGGGGCTTTCGGCGGGAAGCCGGCCCCCAGTGCTGAGTCACTCTGGCCCCTGGCCGGTGTGGGCAGGAGGAAGGTGGTTGCCTGGGCCGTGGTAACCGCTTCCTTCACTCCCCCGGGTTCCCAGAAGCCCCGAGTGGCCTGTCCAGTTGCGGACCGGCCAACTCCCAGGCCACTAGCCCTGACCCTCCCTTGTCACCTGTGTGTGGGCAGGGCTGACCCACGGCAAGTTGGGTGGGTGCACCCCTCAGGGTGCTCTCGAATTGGGGGTGCCACCAGTAGGTAACCCATCCTCTGGAAGACTAACCGTAGCGCTGAAGGAGGAACACAGTGCTGAGAGAGGAACAAGGGGCCCGAGGGTCTGGGGGGAGTCGGAGCTGGAGGCCAGAGGGTGCTTAGGGAGGCCACATCTGAGCCTTGAGATGAGTCTGAAGGATGTAAAGTGCCTGGTGGGTGGAGAAAGGTGAGAAGGGCCATCCCCACGAGGGCAGGGTGGGCACGTGGGGATGCAGATGGAGCCCCAGGGTGGCCCCTGCAGACTGGCCTGTAGGGGGTGGGGCAGGGAGAGTGGAGGCTGATTTGTGGGGTCCCTGAGTTCTCAGGAGGCTCCACTTTGATCAGGCTCTGGGTGAGCAGGTGCACTCCGACCCAAATGCTGGGCTCTGACGGGGAGTCCTTTCTGGACAGTGGGCCTGTCAGGGCCTCATCTGGCTTCCCACAGGCGGGGCCTGGCCCCCACTCGCCCTGGCTCCTTCTGAACTGCAGCCTTCTCTGGCAAACCAGGACAGCCTTCCCGGGAAGGCGGTGGAGGTGGGAGCAGCCCTGGAACCAATCCAGCCAACGCCCTCCTCCTCCCAAAGCCGAGCCCCGCGCCACGTGGCATTCCTGCGGCCTCAACCCTGAAAAGAGAAACCACCAGGCCAGGTGCTTTACCATCTGCAAAGTGCTTTCAGCTTTCTTTCATTGCTGGTGTCCGGGCCACCCCCTCCCCCCACCTGAATATGGGGTGCTGATAGCTTCTGCCCCAGTGGTTTCCAGGCAAAGCAAAGGAGGGAGGGACCAACAGAGATTGGGGTGCGGTCCAAAGAACCAGGTTCTGGAGCTTCCAGCAGCTCACGGTGCGGCCCTGCCATGCTCTCACCTCCCTCCACTGGTGACTGACAGGCCGCGGGGAAGCTTCAGACCCTAGACCCCTGGAGCCTCCTGTGAGCCTCTTGACCTTGTGCCTGAAGGCCTGGGGGTAGTTCTGCAGATTCTGCAGGCAGCAGGTCTGAACTCCAGGGTCAGCAGGCAGAGAAGGAACCATCTCCTCCCCAAGTCAGGACAGGAAGCTGCCCATCAGCCAGAGTTATCCTCAAGGATAAGCCCAGGCCTGCCGAGGCTCTCAGGCCCCTAACAACTTTCTCTGGGAGATGAAATGGACTCAGATGACTGCTCTGTGTTACTCTCCAGAAATGGAGAGGGGCAGGCAGGAAGACTGGAGCCTCAAGACTTCAGGGACCAGGGTCAGGGTGAGAAGCGCGAGGCACTCATCTCACATACAAAATGAAACACAACTCTGTCATCTAGACAGATACTATTTTGTTTTTTTAATTTTTGGCCACGTCGAGAGGCACACCCTGATGTTGGGAAAGAATGAGGACAGGAGGAGAAGTGGGTGACAGAGGATGCGATGGTTGGATGGCATCACTGACTCAACGGACAGGAGTTTGAGCAAACTCCGGGAGATGGTGAAAGACAGCCTGGCGTGTTGCAGTCCATGGGATCGCAGAGTTGGACATGACTGAGCGACTAAACAACAACAGAAACATGCAGCATCTTGATTCCCTGGCCAAGGATGGAACCCGTGTCCCTTGCAGTGGAAGCTCAGAGTCTTAACCACTGGACCACAAGGGAATTCCCTGTGTAGTTCCTCGGTACACTCATCCAAATACCTCCTGTATCTGAACCAAGTGAGATGCAAGCAGAAGTCCTACAGTCAGAAGACATGATTTGACAGGTAACACTTCTGTATTTAAAGGATAGCCAATAAGGACCTGGGCTTCCCCGGTAGCTCAGTCGGTAAAGAGTCCGCCTGCAATCTGGAAGAGACCTGGGTTTGATCTCTGGGTTGGGAAGATCCCCTGGAGGAGGGCATGGCAACCCACTCCAGTATTCTTGCCTGGAGAATCCCCATGGACAGAGGAGCTTGGTGGACTACATTCCATGGGGTCGCAGAGAGTTGGACATGACTGAGCGACTAAGCCCAAAGCATAACAAGGGCCTACGGTATAGCACAGGGAACTCTGCTCAATATTATATGACAATCTAATCAGGAAAAGACATCTTAACCGCTGGACTGTCCTAACCGCTTAACCACTGTGTATTTTCCCTCAGCCTGAGGCTCAGGCATGTCTTGGGCTTCTTAGGAACTCTCAAGGCTAAAAGGGTTTACGTGGAGGGAGCAAGGGAGGGAGGTTCCCAGGTTGGGGGCACAGCTGTATGCAAAGGCCTGGAGGCAGGAACACTGACCTGCCAGGAGGACACAAGAAAATCTTTTGTGCCCCTGTGTGTGCTAACAGCTTTATTGAGATGTAGTTCAGATACTATGCAATTCACCCATTTAAAGTACCCAAATAATGGTCCTTATTTACTGAGTTGGGCAACCATCACCAGGACCAATTTTAGAACTTTTGTTTTTGCGGGGGCGGGGGGTGGGGGGGTAGGGGATGAATTGTGCTACTTCCAGAATCTTAGTTCTTGACCAGATAATGAACCTGAGCCCCAACAGTGGAAGCACCAAGTGCTAACCTCTGGACCAGCAGGGAATTCTCCAGAAAAGTTTTATCACCCTAAAAAGAAACCTTTTAGCAGCCACTGACCATTTCACTCCAACACTGCCTCCAGCCCTAGGAAACCACGAATCTATCAAGAAAATAAAATGATTTTTATGTTGCATATTAGATCTTTGCAGATCCTAAACTTGTCTTAACTGTGTAGATACAGAAGTGTGCTGACATTCTGACATTTCCCTTCACTGGGAAAGCCCTGAGGCTCCCCTAGTTAGTGTTACAGCTTGGTGCTCTCCGTTTAAAGTATACGAAGCATTTTTATTTCAACTACTTTTTCATTGAAATCTTTCTAAGATATTCTGAGAATTGCCCCAGTAACCATTCCTCCAGTTCTTTATCGATAGGATCCCAAATTCATTTGGAGCTGCAAAGATCTCATTTAAGGACCACACGTTTTCCAGCTTCCTTATTGGAAGGTGTAGCTGTATATAACTAAGGTCTGGCCAATGAGATGTGAGCAGAAGTATTGTGTGGCTCTTACTTCCTCTTTCGAAATGAGGGAGATGGCTCTTTCCCCTGTTTTCATCCTTCTGCCTAAATAAAGTATGTAAGTACTGGAGCTTTTGCAGCCATTTTGGACCATGAGGTGATTTTGAGACTAAAGATGCTGCAAGGAAGAGAAACACAAGAAGATGAGTCTCTGTCCCCTAGGAGCATTTTAATTCCAGACTTCCTGTCTCTGGGCTATTCAACTTTATTGTAATAAATTACATGAAATAAAATATACCCATTTTAAGTGTACTGTTCAATGAGGTTTGACACATGCAACTACCATCCCAATAAAGATATAATGTTTCCCCATTACCACCAGAAGTTTCCTTGTGCCTTTTTGTAGTCAATCCCTGTCCCCTTCTCCCATATATCTTCTCTATCTGCTTTCTGTCCTCTAGATTAGTTTTGCCCTGGGCTACTTTTATATGAGAAAGAACTAAAGGTCTGTTTTGCTGAGGGCAATATTTGGCATGGGGGGCCTTTATTGTTTGCAGCTGATTCTAATGCAGAACCGAATACAGATATATTACACACGGTCTCAGATAGAGGCTCCTAAACACATTGTAATATGTTTTTGGTAACTTCAGACCATTGTTAGATATCCTGTGTCTTTGATTGTTCCCTGGGAAACAGATTTTGAGATGAGATTTTCAGCAGGAGGTTTATTAGGGAGCGTCCTTGGGGACACACCTCTGCAGTAAGTAAGAGACACAGAATAAGGCAAAGATAGCTTATAAGAGAGCCTCTTATAAAAGAGCCTCAGCCATTCCCACAGGGAGCTCTGAGGTTGGGTAGACCTTCAGAGATCCCAAGCTGGGTCCCCAAGCTAACAGTTCCTGGATCTGGGCTATCCCTGGGGAGCGTTGAAACTTAGACCAGGCAGCTCTTTTCTTTCTCTTTTTTAAAAATTTATTTGACTTATTTATTATTTATTTTTGGTTGTCTTCATTGCTGCACAATGGATTTCTCTAGTTGCAGAGAGTGGGGGCTACTCTTCGTGGCGGTGCTCGGGCTTCTCATTGTAGTGGCTTCTCTTGTTTGCAGACCACGGGCTCTAGGGCGTGCAGGTTTCAGTATTTATGACTCTTGGGCTCAGTAGCTGCGGTTTGTGGGCTCTAGAGCTCAGGACTCAGTGGTTGTTACCCTGCAGCATGTGGAATCTTTCTGCACCAGAGATCGAACCCGAGTCCCCTACATTCTGGCAGGCAGATTCTTAGCCCCACTGGGCCACCAGGGAAGCCCCAGGCAGCTCTTTCCACTCGAGGGCAGTTCCCAGGATGGCATGAGGCAAGAGCTATTGGTAGTCAGTAGTCAGTAGACAGGGAGGCCTGGCATGCTGCGATTCATGGGGTCGCAAAGAGTAGGACACGACTGATTGACTGAACTGAACTGAACTGAGTCAGTCTTAGTAGTTAGTACTAAGCTATTAGTAGTCAGTACTTCCAGCAGTGTCTCGGGTCTGATGCAGAGTCTGGGAGGCATGTCACGGCTGCCACGGTGACTTGAGTTCTGGTGGTGTCCTCGGGGCAGCTCAGCAGCGTGGGAGTGGCATGTACCTGCTGGGTAAGATCTCATGTCCCTCTTGGGCAGATGCCTGGCTCTGGGGGCCCTGAAGCTCTCAGAGTAGCAGAGGGCCGTGAGTTGTCAAAGAAGTTGTTTCCCCACAAAGCTGTCTGCTCTGCTTCTGCAGGACCTTCCCTGCGTTCCTCCTCCTGGGTTCTGTCTAGGCAGGCCCCCACCTGGGAAGCTGTGGGGGCAAATGCCTTCTCTTCCTGTCTCTTAAGCTGCCCCTGGAAGGGGCTGACTTTGCACACCCTGACTTTGGCAATGTCTGCGCCCCCGCCCCCGCCCCGTCCAGCCCTTCCTTAATTGTGAGCTTCACAGTGACTTCACTGACCCTGCTAGAAAGACGTGAAACTTAACAGCCTTCTGGGCTACTCACAACAACTCCACTGTGAGAACTGTTCCTAATATTCTGCCTTATTTTACCAGCTAAGCCTGAAATTTCTACCTGGATTGGGTACCTCGGCTTTATAACAATGTTTCCTCCACGCCAAGAGCTCTTCTCTTAGGTTTGAGGGCTGTATTCCAAAAGGCTGAGGTTCCTGGCACTTTGACTTTTAAATTAGCCAGACAATCCCATAAGTCAGAATGGAGACTTACCAGATTAAATGAGGGTCAGGGGATACTATTCACGTTACTTTTTAAGGAAAACTGTTTAAAGTCCAGGTAAGTACAGAGAATATCAAACATATACGCATCCCCAACAGAGTGGCTGTCAGGACGTGATGGCTTCATAGTTTTAGAAATAACGCATGTCTGTGCTCCAGTAGTCATGTGTGGATGTGAGAGTTGGACTATAAATAAAGCTGAGCACCGAAGAATTGATGCTTTTGAACTGTGGTGTTGGAGAAGACTCTTGAGAGTCCCTTGGACTGCAAGGAGATCCAACCAGTCCATTCTAAAGGAGATCAGTCCTGGGTGTTCATTGGAAGGACTGATGTTGAAGCTGAAACCCCAATACTTTGGCCATCTGATGCGAAGAGCTGACTGATTTGAAAAGACCCTGATGCTGGGAAAGATTGAGGGCAGGAGGAGAAGGGGATGACAGAGGGTGAGATGATTGGATGGCATCACCGACTCAATGGACATGAGTTTGGGTAAACTCCGGGAGTTGGTGATGGACAGGGAAGCCTGGCATGCTGCGGTTCATGGGGTCGCAAAGAGTCGGACAAGACTGAGTGACTGAACTGAACTGAGCTGTGCTGGCGAAGCCTGCTTCATCACTCCAGTCTTTTTCCACCCTGCCCTGTCCCAGAAACAACCCTTAATGTGAATGAGTGGCATTCTCTTTCAGTCCATTTTGATACTTTTTGCTGTACTTATATACATTCACACAGATGTACACTGCATTGTATGTTTTAAATAAACCTAAACAGTGATGTACCACAGTTTCCATGTCAGTTCAGAAATGTCTAGCTACTTGATGTTAGCTGTCATTTATTTTATATTCCATCGTGTGAATATAACATGCTTCATTTACTCCTCCCCCAAACGCTAGACACAGGCTGCTTTCAGTTTTCATCCTCCTTTGCTGCAGTGACGTTCTTGCTGAAAGCCTTCTGGCTTCTACACAGAGGTTTTGTTGGGGTGTATAAGCAGAGGGATGTTTGCCTCTCAGCTTTACTAGATGTTGCCAAATTGCTCTCTAAAGTGATTGTTGCAATTAACCCTCTTCCCCTCGGCATACTCAAGTCCCCCTGACTCAACCTTTTTCCCTACTTGGTACCCTTAGGAGGGTAACCCTGTCTCGAGGTTGCTTTATTTTGTCTCAGCTGCTGAAGGGGTTGGACATCTTTCATATTGGCCACTTGGATTATTTCTCCTGTGTCAGTTCCTTTCTCACTGTATCAAAGGATTTTGCCCTTCAAGTTTCTTTTGTTTTCAGTCTTTATTTATTTTTGGCTTCTCTGGGTCAGTGTGCAGGCAAGCGAGGGCTACTCTCCAGTTGCCGCGTGTGTGTTTCTCACCGTGGCAGCTTCTCTTGTCGTGGAGCATGGGCTCTAGGCACACGCAAGCTTCAGTAGTTGGGGTTCACGGGCTTCACTGCCCCTCAGCATGGGGAACCTTCCTGTACCAGGGGTTGACCCCGTGTCCCCTGCATTGGCAGGTGGATTCTTAACCACTGGACCACTAGGGAAGTCCCAAGTTTCTTTTAATGTCATGTTCTTCCAATACAAAAAAAAAGGGGGGGAAAGAAAAAAGAAAATAAAAAAAGAAAGAAGTGTAGCCCCACAGGTCATGTGAGGTCACGGGAAGAAAATCTAACGTAGGAGGCTACGACGGGGTCTAGATCCACCTGGATGTTATTATCTGAGTGATTTGGGGCAAATGTCTTCTGCTCTGATTTTTAAATTTTATTCATTTTTCAAGTGTACAATTCAGTGGTTGAAAGTATATTCACAAGATTGCACAACCATCATCCCTGTGTAATTCCAGAAAGAAATCCTGTGCCCACGAGAAGTCAGTCTTCCTCCATTTCCTCAATTCTCAGACTCTGGCGACCACTAATCTACTGTCAGTCTGTATGGATTTGCTTATTCTGGACATTTCCTGTAGTGTGCTAAAATCAGCACGATGTTTTCAAGGTTCAATATGCTGTAGCATGTATTAGTGCATCATTTCTCATTAGGGCTGAATAATATTCCACTATTACGGATAAACTACATTGTTCTTTCTTTCTTTCTTGGCCACATTGTGCTGCAAGACTTATGGTATCTTAGTTCCTTGATCAGGGATTGAACCCGGGCCCTCAGCAGTGGAGTTCAGAGTCCTAGCCACTGGACCACCAGGGAATCCCCAAGATCACATTTTATTTATCTGTTCCTCAGTAGATGGACTTTGGGGTTATTTCTACTTTGTAGATGTTATAAATAGTGCTGCTATGAACATTCATGCACAAGTTTTGGGGTAGACATTTATTTTCAATTCTCTTGGTTATATGCTGGGGTGTAGAATTGCTGGGTTATATGGTAACACCTGGACTTTCCAGGTGGCACAGTTGGTAAAGGGTTCGTCTGCCAATACAAGAGATGTAAGAGATGCAGGCTGGATCCCTGGGTCAGGAAGATCCCCTGGTGGAGGAAATGGCAACCCACTCCAGTATTCTTGCCTGGAAAATTTCATGGACAGAAGAGCCTGGGAGGTTACAGTCCATGGTTCGCAAAGGGTTGGACACAACTGAGTGTGAACACACACACATACACACATTAACTCTATGTTTAACTGTTTGAAGAACTGCCAAACTGTTCTTCACAGCCATCATACCATTTTATAACACCTCCCCTATTCCCACCAACACTCGTTATTGTCCATCTTTTTACAGCAACCCTAGTGAGTGTGGGGCAGTCTCACTGAGGTTTTGATTTGTACTCCCCTGATGACTAATGATGTCAATCATTTTTCTTTCTGTGTGCTTATTGGTCCTATGTATATTTTCCTTGAACAAACAGCCATTCAAACCCTTTTCCATTTCTAAATTGAGTTGAAATTTTATTGCTGAGTGGTAAGAATTCTTTTTATCTCAGAAGTCCCTTATCAGATATTTAATTTGCAAATATTTTGTTCCATTTTGACGGCTGTCTTTTTATGTTCTTCAGAATGTCCTTTGAAGCACAAAAGCTTTTAATTTTGATGACATTTAACCTGTCAGCCTTTCCTTTGGTTGTCAGTGTTTTGGGACTGTAGCTAAGAAAACATTGCTTGATCCAATTGAAAAGAGTCATGCTTACGTTCCTTCTAAGAATTTTATAGTTCTAGCTCTTATATTTAGGTTGTTGATCCATCCTTTTTAATTTTTTTTTAAGAGATTCATTTATTTATTTGTTTGGTTGTGTTGGGTCTTCGTTGCTGCACATGGGTTCTTTCTAGCTGGAGTGAGTATGACTACTCTCCACTGTGGTGGCTTCTTTTGTTGCAGAGCATGGTTTCTAGACTGCTGACTCAGTAGTTATGGTGCACGGGCTTCATTCTCCCTTCTAACGTGTGATCTTCCTGGACCGGGAATTGAACCCGTGTCTCCTGCACTGGCGGGCAGATTCTTTTCCACTGAGCCATGGTAAAGAATGGCGCTTCCATTTGATGGAAGCTCCTTTGATCCATTCTGAGTCAAACTTTTGTTAATGGCAGGAGGTAGGGGTCCAACTTCATGCTTTTTCAATTTGGCTACCTAGTTGTTGAAGTACCATTTGTCAAAAAGACTATTAAGTACTTGAATTGCAGCTACTCTGAACTTAGATGTGCTATAAGTACAGGATGCATGCTGAATTTCAAAGGCTTAATTTGAAGTAAAAAGAATGCAAAATATATCATCATAATATTTAGATGAATTACATGTTGAAGTTATAGTTTTAAATAGATTGAATTAAATAAAACATCATTAAAATTAATTTCATCTGTGTCATTTTACTTTTTAAAACGTGCCTACATATGTGGGTTGTGCCCTCTTCCTGTCGGGATTTGGACAATGTTGGCTTGGAAGAAGAAATAAAAGACATAAAGGGCTGCGGAGGTGTTCTTTCCACCCCATCTTAGCCGTGGAACGGTTTCAGGCAGACACCTATCCTCCTGCTCCGGGCATGGACCAATTTCTCAGGCACCAGGAACTCTGTTTCCTGGAGAAGAAGTCATTAGGAGCAGAGCTGGAAAGGCAAGCAGCTTTTTCCGGTTTGAACTGGTTTGAAACAGCGGTCAAAGCCACTATTTGTGTCTGGCTTCAGGTTTTGTGCTTTCGATCGAGCCTTATGCAGCCAAACAGACTCTGGGCTGCTCCCCTCCTCCTTTACCAATAGAGGAAAGGTGTCAGCCCAGGGCTGGGGCTTCTGCTTTACCTTAGGGGGCCGGCAGACTGCGGCCCCGAGCTCCCTCCGGTAACGGGTAATCGTGACATCCACTGGCAGGGGGGACCTGAACACATGGCCTGGTCCATCCTGCTCCACAAACCCGAAACGAGCATCTGCCCTGGGGGCTCCAGATGAGCCTGCCCACCTCTCCTGGTGGGGCCACTGCTTCAAGATCGACACACTCGGTCCCCGGCCTGCACTGGAACAAGGGGCAAAGCCACTTCCCATTCTGCAGCATATGTGGGCCCCTTTCCTGTAGCCACCTGAGGGCAGAGCACTCATGAGGAGATAGCTCAGAGAGGGTAGGTGTCTTGTCTATGCAACACAGCTAACGTGTGTTGGAACTAGAATCAGGACCCAGGTCTCCTGACAAAATCACTGCATAGTTTTCTTTACACCTTTGTTCTCAGTCAGCCAGCCTTCAGTGTGATGATACCTAAGCCGATGAACAGAAGGTACTGATCATTCATCGAATTTCTCTCCTACCATAGGCTCTGTACACATATCACCTCTTTTAGTCCAAGGGAAGCATTAATATCCACATTTTACAAATTAGGAAATCAGAACCCTGGATTCTGGATTAGGGCTCCAATAGGGTTGTTGAGAAGGCAATGGCAACCCACTGCAGTACTCTTGCCTGGAAAATCTCATGGACAGAGGAGCCTGGTAGGCTGCAGTCCATGGGGACACGACTGATTGACTTCACTTTCACTTTTCACTTTCATGCACTAGAAAAGGAAATGGCAACCCACTCCAGTGTTCTTGCCTGGAGAATCCTAGGGATGGGAGCCTGGTGGGCGGCCGTCTACGGGGTCGCACAGAGTCGGACACGACTGAAGTGACTTAGCAGCTGCAGCAGCAGGGTTGTTGAAGAGAGTGTTCTAGGATTGTTAAAGGAGAGAGAAGGAAGAAAGAGGAGTCAAGGAGGGAGGGGTTAATTTTTTTTTTCTTTTAACACATTCAATGTTGCTCATTTAAGCCTCTCATCATCCCCAATGAGAGAATCAGTGAATTTAAGGAATCTCCCAGGAATTTCCTGGAGGTGTCGTGATAAGGACTCTGTGCTCCCACTGCAGCGGGCACAGGTTCGATTTCTGGTTTGAGAAGACTTCTGCAGGGTCCTGATGAAGGTGGCTGCAGGAACCTGGAATCTGTCGACTTCCCTCTGCTCCTCAGAGCCTGCCTCTGGTGATGATGGGAGAGGAGTTGGTCCCCGAGCCCTCACAGCAGACAGTCTCCCTTCCACACCCTTACCCTGCTCCTTAGAAGCTTGGGGAGGGCTCAGGGAGCAGGGCTAGAGGCCGACGCACTGCTCAAGGAACAGAACGAGGTCCTGAAAGCCTGTGGTCCTGAGGTTGGGTCTGGGCTCCCATCCCTGGGATTAGAGAGGGACAGCAGGGCAGATTGATGGGAAACAGAAGATGGGAAGATATGCAAGGTGTGTCTGAGGCAGCTCAGGGGATCATATCAGAAGACCCCAGACTAGGGGCCCTACAGAACACACAGTCATTTCCCACAGCTCAGGAGGCCAGAAGTCCAAGGAGGAAGCGTCAGTTGATTCAGAATCTGGTGAGGACTCTTTTCCTGGCTTGCAGATGGCCTCCCTCTTGCTGTGTCCTCACATGGCCTCTAGGGACTAAGGGAGAGATCACATTCTCTCCTCCTCTTCTTCAAGGCCACCAACCCGAAGGGATTAGGATCCTAGCTTTATGACCTCATTTAATCTTAGTTATCTTCTAAAAGGCCTAGCTTCAAAAACAGGCACTTTGGGGGTGTTAGGGCTTCAGGGTATCAATTGCGGTGTGGGGTGGAGGGGACCTGATTCAGTCCAGAGAAGGGTGGTTGCTCCAGGGGAAGGGAAACTCTAGTTTGTCTTGACCACCACCCACCTCTGCCCCAGAGCTTGCAAGGATAAAGAGAAAGGGAGACCCATCACAACGTGTCCCCGAGTCACATTCCCTGGGTGACTCCAAAGGTCGCAGCAT
>NW_011494879.1:6019013-6021597 GCF_000754665.1 Bison bison bison
CGCAGCATCCACCTCAGGGGCTGTCACGAACACCAGTGGACCTCAGGGATAAGCTAGATGGTTAAGGATTCATTTCCGGACCTCTGATCACTGCTAACCAGAGGCAGAATCCATTGATCCTTCCTGCTGGTGCTGCCAGCAAGTGCTCCGCCTGTTTCCTCTGCTTTGAGCTTCTGCGGTCAGGAGAAGGGCGGGCAGCCAGAGGAGCCACCTTGCCCACTCTGTTCCTGGTAGCTACATCGTAATTACAAATGAATCAAAAGAGGACCTGGAAATACGCTGGCCTCCGCTTTCTCAAACATTCAGGAGCAGGGGTTTGTGAGCTAGAACTTCATTTATTTGAAACAACCTCCCTAGAAAGACACGCACTGAAGTTCAGCAAAGTACTACAAATAGTTAATTTAAGAAGTTTTTTTTTTCGTACAATGCCTGTGTGGGCCAGCACAGTAACATTTTGAATTGGCTTTAAACCTGGCTATCACTGATTGTATATGCAGTGTTGGAGACCTCATTTCTCCAAGCAGAGGTGTCCTCATCCATAAACAGGGGAAAGAATCTCAAGAATGTTAGAGATAGCAGATGTAAGAGTGCTTCAGAAACAGCATCATACCCCAGACACAGGAAACAAATTTATGAATACCAAAAGGCAAAGTGGGTGGGGAGACGTAAGTTAGGAGTTTGAAATTAGCAGATGCGCATTACTACATACAAAACAGATAACCAGCAAGGACCTACTATACAGCACAGGGAACTATACTTTGTAAAAACCTATAAAGGAAAAGAATCTGAAAAAGGATTTTATATATATATATATACATACACACACACACATATATGTATATGTATGTATATACACATAAGGGCTTCCCGGTGGTAAAGAATCTGCCTGCCAATGCAGGAGACACAAGAGACGCAGTTTCAATCCCTGGGTCAGGAAGGTCCCCTGGAGGAGGAAATGGCAACCAGCTTCAGTATTCTTGGGCTTCCCTGGTGGCTCAGATGGGAAAGAATCTGCCTGCAATGCGGGAGACCTGGGTTTGATCCCTGGGTCAGGATGATCCCCTGGAGGAGGAAATGGCAACCTGCTCCAGTATTCTTGCCTGGAAAAATCCCATGGACAGAGGAGACTCATGGGGTACAGTCCATAGGGTCACAAAGAGTTGGACATGACTGAGTCACTGGGCACAATATACATACACACATATACATAACCGAGTCACTTTGCTGTATATCTGAAACACTGTAAATCAACTATACTTCAATAAAATAAATAAAAAAGAAGACAGACTCTAAAAACAAATTTTGTACATACAAAATAGAATAGATGAAAATATTTAATATCTGTCTTCTGCAGAAGGTGAATGGGAATCTTCATTTCCAAGGAGATCTTAGAAATAGTGACAAAAAGGCAAGTATTTTGTAATAACATATAAAGGAAAAGAATCTGAAAAAGAATACACACACACTTATACTTGTGCTCTCGGCAGTGAAATCCTAACCACTGGACTGCTGGGGAATTCTCTGTACACCTGAAACTAACACAGCATTGTAAATCAACTACCTGCCGACGTGAGAGTGTTAGTTACTCTATCACGTCCAACTCTTTGTGACCTCATAGACTGTAGCCTGCCAGGCTCCTCTGTCCATGGAATTCTCCAGGCAATAATACTGGAGTGGGTAGCAATTCCCTTCTCCAGGGGATCTTCCTGACCCAGGGATTGAACCCTGGTCTCCTGCATTGCAGGCAGATTCTTTTCTGTCTGAGACACAAGAAAACCAAATCAACTATACCTCAATTTTAAAAAAGCACAAAAGTAAGTCAAATATCATTAAGAATAATCAGAATCATTCCTGACTTGAAGTTTTCACAGCCATCGAATGGAAGACAAATTATATGACACTTGCTATGGATCCAATAGTTCCCCCATAAATATGTTGATATCCTCACCCCCTGGAACCTGGAGTTGTGACCTTATTTGGAAATAGGGTCTTTGTAGTTGATTCAGTTCAGTCACTCAGTCATGTCCGACTCTGCGACCCCATGAATTGCAGCACGCCAGGCCTCCCTGTCCGTCACCAACCCCTGGAGTTCACTTAAACTCATGTCCATTGAGTTGGTGATGCTATCCAGTCATCTCATCATCTGTCATCCCCTTCTCCTCCTGCCCTCAATCCCTCCCAGCATCAGAGTCTTTTCCAATGAGTCAACTCTTCGCATGAGGTGGCCAAAGTACTGGAGTTTCAGCTTTAGCATCAGTCCTTCCAAAAAACACCCAGGACTGATCTCAGGAACTAAAAAGCCTCTTGATGAAGGTGAAAGAGGAGAGTGAAAAAGTTGGCTTAAAGCTCAACATTCAGAAAACGAAGATCATGGCATACAGTCCCATCACTTCATGGGAAATAGATGGGGAAACAGTGGGAACAGTGTCAGACTTTATTTTTTTGGGCTCCAAAATCACTGCAGATGGTTTTTGCAGCCATGAAATGAAAAAGACGCTTACTCCTTGGAAGGAAAGTTATGACCAACCTAGACAGCATATTCAAAAGCAGAGACATTACTTTGCCAACAAAGGTCCGTCTAGTC
>NW_011494879.1:6021763-6024332 GCF_000754665.1 Bison bison bison
GAGGATGAGATGGCTGGATGGCATCACTGACTCGATGGACGTGAGTCTGAGTGAACTCCGGGAGTTGGTGATGGACAGGGAGGCCTGGCGTGCTGCGATTCATGGGGTCGCAAAGAGTTGGACACGACTGAGCGACTGAACTGAACTGACTGACTGATAAAAGGGGAAATCTGGCCCAGAGACAGACACGCAGAGGGAAGGTGATGTGAAGATACAGGGAGAAGACAGCCACCTACAAGCCAAGAGACAGTCTAAGCTACGGAAGCTAGGCAACAGGCCTGTAAAGAGTTCGGTCTCTGCTGAGAAGGAAAGATGGAGACCCTGGGTACTACAGCTGGCTCCAATGATGTCATGACAGCCAGTACTGTTCCTGCTGTCATTACAGCATTTTAACATTTATTTATTTATTTTGGTTGCACTGGGTCTTTATTGCTGTATGTGGGCTTTCTCTAGGAAGAGTAGTTGGGGTTATTCTTCCTAGTAGCGCATGGGATTCTCATTGCGTGGCTTCTCTAGTTGCAGAGTAGAGGCTCTAGGCAGGCAGGGGTCAGTAAGTGTGGCATGTGGGCTCAGTAGTTGTGGCTCCCAGGCTCAGTTGCTTGGTGGCATGTCGAATCCTCCAGAGCCAGAGGTCAAATCCATGTCCCCTGCTCTGGCAGGCGGATCCTGTCCACTGCACCACCAGGGAGAGCCCTCCTGCAGCATTTAAGGCTTCACTCAGGGCCGCCTAAGAGACTTACTCCCTCTGGGTACAGTTTTATCATTTGCCTATAGAAAGAGGGGTCTGGGCTCAGACCACCTTGCCTGCTGGCCCCCCAATTCCCCCCAAAACCACCCATCACCCTTTCTCTCTGCAGCCTCCTGCGTGGTGGGGGTTCCACTCACCGTGCTTTTGTGGAGGAGGATTTGATGGAGATTTGAGTTTTCCCCTGGAGACGCTAGGAAGACAGTTTGTCTCAGTCTAACACTAAGGCCCAGCTCCACATTTATGGCTGTTTCTGTGGTTACCTTTCTTCGGGGGTGTTTGGGGTAGGCGGTGATGGTAGAGGTGGGGGTGTGTGCACATCTGCTCTTCTAGAACCCAGATTTTCTGAAGCCACTGGCAAGGGGCCTTGGGAGGCACAGACCCCCATTTTTGCCTGCTAGCTGCTCACCACATGGCAGGCAGGAAAGTCTGCAGGAAACACGGGTCCACCTCCCCCTGAGACCTAGGGGCTCTTAGTCCAGAGGATGAGATGGCAACCAAGCCCCTTCTTCAACAGAGACCGAAGACCCACAGAATGTCAGGGAGGGAGGGGCCGGAAGAAGCCTGCTCCTGTCCATTTTACAGATGAGGAAACCGAGGCTGAAGGAGTCCAAGTCAGTGAAAGTCGCTCAGTCGTGTCCGACTCTTTGTTACCCCATGGACTGTACAGTCCATAGAATTCTCCAGGCCAGAATACCGGAGTGGGTAGCTGTTCCCTTCTCCAGGGGATCTTCCCCACCCAGGGATCAAACCCAGGTTTTCCACATTGCAGGCAGATTCTTTACCAGCTAAGCCACAAGGGAAGCCCAAGAATACTGGAGCGGGTAGCCTTTCCCTTCTCCAGGGGATCTTTCTGACCCAGGGGTCAAACCCAGGTCTCCCACATTGCAGGCGGATTCCTTACGAACTGAGCTATCAAGGAAGCCCTTCTACATATAATGGAATAGTATTCAGCTTTAATATGGATGGAAATCATGTCACATGCTCCAACGTGGATGAACCTCAGGATGTTATACTAAGTGAAATAAGTGAAAGTCGTTCAGTCGTGTCCAACCCTTTGTGACCCCATGGGCTGTATAGTCCATGGAATTCTCCAGACCAGAATACTGGAGTGGATTGCCATTCCCTTCTCCAGGGGATCTTCCCAATCCAGCGATCGAACCCAGGTCTCCCGCATTGCAGGTGTATTACCAGCTGAGCCACAAGGGAAGTCCAAGAATATTGGAGTGGGTAACGGTCTTTCCCTTCTCCAGGGGATCTTCCCAACCCAGGGATCGAATCCAGGTCTCCCGCATTGCAGGCGGATTCTTTTACCAGCTGAGCCACCAGGGAAGCCCGAAGGAGTCCATGGACCTGTCCAAACGGCCTAGAGTCAGCAAAGGCGACCAGAACTGGAACCCAGGCCTCCCTCCGCCAGGCCCCGGGCTCCTTCCCTGAACCAGGCGCGGGAAGGCTGGTGCCATCTGCTTTCGGGACGGGCAGGGGGATGGTACCAGAAAGGGCCTAGCCGGCGGCCTGGGGCGACTTGAGAGGCTTCTTCCCCGTCCTGGGCCACCGGGGCCACACTTCCTGGCAGAGAACCCGGGAGGACGCGGGGCGGTCCTCTCCCGGGCACCGCCCCACAGGCCTCTCCCACACTCTCAGGCCAGGGGCCAAAGGTTAGGAAGGCGGAGCTGGCGCTTGGTTCCGCCCCCTGCCTCGAGATCCACGCCGGGCTGCGACCGGGTCAAGGCAGCAAGGGGCCGGTGTGGAGAGGGCGGAGGCTGGGCGCTGCAGGGCCAGAAGGGGGCGGGGTTAGAGCCGGGGGCGGGATCGCCGTGGGTT
>NW_011494879.1:6024868-6025898 GCF_000754665.1 Bison bison bison
GAAAGGGGTTGGGCTGCGGGTGGTGCGGGGCGTGTGCTGCGGTCGGGCTCTCTGCGTGTGTGTGTGCGTGTGTGTGCGCGTGTGCGCGTGTGCCGGGGTGATTGTGTTTTTCTGCGCTGTGGAGTTGTGGTTGACTGAGTACGGCGGTGTGTCCCTGGAATGGCGTGTCCTCGTGGGGCATCCGTGTGTGCAGCTGGAATCGGCACATTCTGGGGTTGCGTTTGTGGAATCGTGTCGGGGCGCAGTTGCTGGTGGGGACCAGTGCGCGGAGTGTTTATCGTGTGTGAGCGGCTGTGCGTGTCGGGGTGCGGATGGGCAAGGTGGGCGTGGGCGGACCAGACCCGAGCGCAGAGCCGCGCGGGTCCCGGCCGGCCGGCGCAGTGCGGAGCTATAGACAGAGCAGGGATCCGAGGCCCGGGGTGGAGGGTGGCTAGCCCGGGCTTTGGGGACAGCCGGGCGACCCCCACCCGGGGACAAGTCCGCGCCGCCCACTTGAGTCGCCTGTGCGCTCTGGCCAGGGGAGGGGGCCGGCGCAGCGGCCATCTGCTCGCCCCTTCCCAGGCGGAGGGGCGGCGGGCAGAGCCCTGCGGCGGAGTTAGGAGCCGGGGCATCGCGGGGACAAGCGCCCGCGCCACCTGTGCACGGTACGCCATCATCCCGGATCGCGGTTTTCTTATCAAATGGGGACAGTTCCCCCCTTCCTCGGGGTCTGTCGTGATGGATAAAATGAGAAACATCGAAGCTCGCTCTCGTTCGGCCGAGTGCCGGGCACACAGTAGGTGTTATGTTAACTGGATTAGCGTCTCACTTTAAAAAAATCCTTTCTTTCCCCCTTTATCGTGGGAGACGCTCCTGTTCCACCCCCCACCCCATCCCCCGCCCCGTGTGTCATGTGCTTCTCCCGCCGCCCTAACTTAACCACGAAGCTCGGAGACCCGAGAAGTTTAGGCGGCCGGCGGCGCCGTCTCCCCGCCGCGGCTCCTGGCCGCCGCCGCCTGGAAGGTGCAGGAGCGCGCAGCGCCGGGCGCCC
>NW_011494879.1:6026270-6030773 GCF_000754665.1 Bison bison bison
CCTCTGATCTGCCTTGTGCAGGAAGCTGAGGGTCTGCGTGGGACTCTTTTCTCCAAGTCCCACGCCTTAATTTTTAATGTTTAGTGTCAAACCTGCTGCTCATTGAACTGCAGTGACTGTGCACGCAGCTCTAACCAGCATTCGCTTTCAGGCGGAGTCCGGCCAGCCACACCAGAGCGCTTGCTCAGATCCAGCAGGGCGAGCTGGCCAGGGCTGCTCTGCCGCCTGCCTTCTGCCATAGCCTGGGATTCCTCCCCTTCATCTCTGGTTTCTTCCTTTCAGGACCCTTCTCAGACGGGGGAAAAAAAAAGAAACACAAAACCAAAAAACAACTTTCAGCAAAGGAGCAGCTGACCTCATGGTACATGTGGTTCTCAAAATGAAACGCTGGCATGGAGTGGGCAGGGGCTGCGCTTGGGTCCGGGTGCCTTTCCAAGTGTTCAATGCTCTCGGCTGGTGTTCTCAAGGAAGCTTCCGCAGGCTTCTATGACACAGGAGCAGAAACCTCTGGCTCAGTTCCTTTGGTCTGCCTTCCGCTGGGACCCAAGCCCTGAGATATCCACAGTGATTGCAGGCCAGGGGAACCGAATAATAAGCTAATTTATCATCCTCAGTTCGTGTTAGGAGCACACTAAGAATGCAACCTGCTTTTCGTGTTTCCATAAAAAGATTTTATATCCTAGAGGAGAAGAGGGCTCTTGATCTGAATCCTATTCTCATCCTCATAATCAGATTTCAACAATAATATTAAAAAAAAAAAATCAGTCTGACTTTGTCTGCTCAGAAGACAGACCAAAAGCTGGGATTTCCCCCTCCCGCTGAGTTAAAACCAGCTCTTTGTCTTAAGGAAACCAGTGTCATGGACTTAGATCTTTTTCTGTTTCACTTTTGAAAGTGCCTGTAATTACTGAGCTCTTGAGGTTTTATTGGATAACGTGTTGGAAGAAAGGGCCAGGGACTCTGCCTCTCGCTTGCCATGGGATGTGGTGCCATGTTCTCGCCTTGCCTGCTCCATTTGTGTTCCGATTGTTGTAAGCTGGGACGCATACGTCAATGTGTGATAATAATTTGGGAGACCTTGCTTTGGGAGTCAGATGCACAGGAGAACAGAGATTTGCCCCAACACTAGCCAATGACCCACTCATTTTCAACAAGCCCTTCTCGAGAAAGACTCCAAGACAAAAAGCTTGAACAAATTCCTTTAGGATTTCTTCTAAAGTCCCTTTCTGGCCGCAGGGCTGTGCAGAATTAGAAAAACAGAAGGTCAAGGAGTGGGGTCTCGTTGGCCCACACTCCCTAGCCCTGGCCTTGCGCTCACCAAGCCCCCTTTCTACCTGGAGCTTCTGTGGAGTTTCATCTGGTGCAGAGGTAGGGCTGTCATCCAGGGCTTGCAATTCCTGCCCTCAGGGCTCCGCACACATAATTTCAACATTAACATGAAATACCATGGTGAGTATTTGTGCATCCGAGTAGTCCGTCTTCCCCTTCCTCCAACAGACCTTCCCCCAAACTTACGATAAGACCTTGCCTTGCCCCTTTGAAAGTGGTGAAGTGCCACGGTCTGATAATCCAGGATACTAAATTAATGAGGAGCCCCAGAGTTTATTTGGCACTGGAGAGTAAGCCTGTCTGCAGCTGACATTTTATCTAGGTTGAGGATTGGGTTTGTATGAGAATTTAGTGTTCCAGCAAGACCTAAACTGTGCTTGTTTGTTGCAGGTTGATGCTTCCAGTTTATGAGTTGCCAGCTCAGACTTGACGGGGGATTATGTGTGTTTTGCTAGTTTGTCAGCCCCTGATGTCATTGTGCTGGGGAAAGAGAGCCCTTGGAGGCTTAATCACACTCTACTCTGGGACTCACCATTCTCCTGTAGTCTCTTCGGGTTCCTTATATGTTTTCATGCCCACCCGCAAGACTGCAGATCTGTGCATCTCGTGTGGGTCTTATCCTCTTCCCTTTGGGCTCAGTTTCCAATCAGGATGATGGAGGGTAATCGTGTATGGAGACAGCAGAGCAGACTTAGGGTTTTTTGGTGCCTCTTGCCACATGGGAAAAAACTCTTTCAAATCACTTTCCACCAAAAAGAAGGGAAAAAAATGCGTTGGAATCTACTAGTGTAGATTTCATGTAACTTCAGGTAATCCATACAGTTTGACAGGTGGAACGTGTATTAGGCACTGAGCAAGGTGCAAGTCTAAAGAATTTTTTTAAAAATCATCTGAAAAGCACAGTGAATCCTTTCAGAGAGCCTCACCTTGGCTGTGTCATTTCAAGTCAAATTGAATTTCAGAGGCAAAGCTTCACATCTTGGTGTTCGTGACACGTGACTAAGTAAAGACACTTTCTGAAAGGCCTCAGGCTCCCTCCCCTGCTGCATTGGGGTAGCCAGGATGCTTTCTTTTTACCTTTTCATTTTCCTTCAGAGGGGCTTCCCTGGTAGCTCAGCTGGTAAAGAATCTGCCTGCAATGCAGGAGGCCCTGGTTCGATTCCTAGGTCGGGAAGATTCCCTGGAGAAAGATTAGGCTACCCACTCCAGTATTCTTTTATTTTTTTCCCACTGTAGTGGGACACGACTGAGCGACTTTCACTTGTCAGGTACTTATATTCCTTCATAAACCCAGTGCACCCCTCACCCCCACCCCCACTTGCTAATCCAGCTGCTGTGTTTCCTGGGTATTTGTTTCTTTTTCTAGTTTCAGGTACAACCCAAGTTGACAGGAAGCCAGGAGACTGGGGTGGGCCTGTCTCATTAGATGAGAAGTCTTCTTTGAGGAGCTAGTGACAGGTTTCTGACCCTTGGCTAAGAAACACTCAGGATCGTTCAACTCTTACTCCTTGGATAAAGCCGCCATGATCCTGGACACAGGAAGAAAGTTTTGGGGGATGTGTCGTTCCACTCAGGGAGGTCTTCCCCAATTGTTGGAATACCCTGTGATCCTAGCTGGTCTTCCTTGCTGTGTGTCCCCTTCAGCGAGGGAGGTGTCCCCTTGGTCGGGCACCTGCTGTCACCTCGGTGAGCTCTCCACGCTCTGACCCAGTGCTGTTGTGTGCTTCACACTTCATTGTTGTTCAGTCGCCAAGTCGTGTCCGACTCTTTGCAACCCCAGGGACTGCAGCACACCAGGCCTCCCTGTCCCTCACCATCTCCAGGAGTTTGCCAAGTTCATGAACTTGTTGCCATCCAACCATCTCGTCCTCTGTTGTCCCCTTCTCCTCCCGCCTTCGATTTTTCCCAGCATCAGAGTCTTAACCAATGAGTCAGCTCTTCACATCAGGTGGCCAAAATATTGGAGCTTCAGCATCAGTCCTTCCAGTGAATATTCAGGGTTGGTTTCCTTTAGGATGGACTGGTTTGAAGTGTTCCGTGCTACCACACATCACAGCAGAGCCTAGAGTCCCTCCACACATCCCACCCCACCCTGAGTTTCTGGCCCCTTCTCCCTTCTTTCTCCACCCATCTAATGGGTCAGCCCCCTGTTGCCCCACCCCTCTCCCCACCCTCATGCCTCTACTCCCCAACCCCCAGCCAAGCCTCATCCCTCAGGCTGGAGCTCAGCTTGTATTCCTTTGCTGCAGGCATGCTGTCCTCAGGTCAGTTTTTTGATTTCTTCATCTCCCTTTCCACCCCAACCACCCCCCAGGTTCATTCTCTTCTTCAGTGAAAAGTGAAAGTGAAGTCGCTCAATCGTGTCCGACTCTTTGCAATCCCATGGACTGTAGCCCACCAGGCTCCTCCATCCATGGAATTTTTCAGGCAAGAGTACTGGTGTGAGTTGCCATTTCCTTCTCCAGGGGTTCTTCCTGACCCAGGGATTGAACTCAGGTCTCCTGCATTGTAGGCAGACGCTTTACAGATTGAGCCACCAGAGAAGCCCACTGCTAAACACCTTCTGTAGCCTTGCTCCAAGCCTGACTCTGAAAGCTGGGCCTGGGCTTCATCCCTGTCCGGGGAGCTTGGTTGCAGTTGTGGGGTGGGGAGACCATCCAATGAGCTGGTGGAGTTGACAGGTGCCTGGAGAGCAGCTCCTGCCTTGGCCCCAGGCCTGGGGAGAAGCACTGTTTGAGCTGCAGGATGACATGTTTCTGGAGGCAGCTGGGGACCCGGGGAGGCTGGAAGTGGGACTCCGAGGGTGAGGCAGGCCAGTGGACACGGTGTCTTCCTTCTCCTCCCACCCAGACTTGATCCACTAAATTCCTACTTCAGTCTTTAAAGACTTTTTAAATTAACAACTTTATTGAGGTATAATTTACATACCGTAAAGTGTACCCATTTATTTTTTTTAATTTAATTTTATTTTTAAACTTTACATAATTGTATTAGTTTTGCCAAATATCAAAATGAATCCGCCACAGGTATACATGTGTTCCCCATCCTGAACCCTCCTCCCTCCTCCCTCCCCATACCATCCCTCTGGGTCGTCCCAGTGCACTAGCCCCAAGCATCCAGTATCGTGCATCGAACCTGGACTGGCAACTCGTTTCATACATGATATTTTACATG
>NW_011494879.1:6030873-6033640 GCF_000754665.1 Bison bison bison
TTTTACATGTTTCAATGCCATTCTTCCAAATCTTCCCACCCTCTCCCTCTCCCACAGAGTCCATAAGACTGTTCTATACATCACTGTCTCTTTTGCTGTCTCGTTCACAGGGTTATTGTTACCATCTTTCTAAATTCCATATATATGCGTTAGTATACTGTATTGGTGTTTTTCTTTCTGGTTTACTTCACTCTGTATAATAGGCTCCAGTTTCATCCACCTCATTAGAACTGATTCAAATGTATTCTTTTTAATGGCTGAGTAATACTCCATTGTGTACATGTACCATAGCTTTCTTATCCATTCATCTGCTGATGGACATCTAGGTTGCTTCCATGTCCTGGCTATTATAAACAGTGCTGCGATGAACATTGGGGTAAGTGTACCCATTTAAAGTGTATTGTTTGATGGGACTTCCCCGGTGGTCCAGTGGTTAGGACTCCATGCTTTCACTGCCAAGGGCAAGGATTTGCTCCCTGGTTGGGGAACTAAAGAACCCACAAGCCTCACTGCACAGCCAAAAATTGTGTATTATTTGATACTTTTAAGTAAACTTACAGAGTTGTACAACACAACCCAGTTTTAGAATGTTTCCCTTACCTGGAATGCTCCCTCATGCACATAAGCTGTCACTCCCTGTTCCCACCCCTGGCCCCGGGCAATCACCCTCTGGCTTTCTGTCTCTTGATTTGCCTTTTCTTCCCTGCTTTGTAGATTTGGCTTGAGGGCCTCTTCCTGGAGGCCTTCTTGGAGTCTTCCAATTAGAATTGGCTTCTGAAGGAGCCAGTGCTCTCTCCCTGGGGGTTGGCAAGCTCTTGGAAGGAGCCTCAGGTCTCATTGGCCCCTTGTCTACCACCTGGCACAGCACCGGGCACCTGGAAGGCCCAGAGCATGTTGACTGGCCTGAATGAAGTTGCCTCCCTTAAGTTTCTTGTGTGAACTCCTGAGTATCCAGCAAGGTATTGGAATTTAAAGTACAGGGTGGCCTTCCCTGGTTGTCCAGTGGTTACGAATCTGCCCTCCAATGCAGAGGACACTGGTTTGATCCCTGGTCTGGGAAGATCACCCCTGCACCGGGCCACTAAGGCCACCAGACACAAGTACTGAGCCAGTGTGCTGCAACTGCTGAAGCCCGTGTGCCCTAGAGCCTGCGCCGTGCTGGAAGAGAAGCCATTGCAGTGAGAAGCCTGCGCACCGGCACTAGAGTAGCCTCCACTCTCCACAGCTACAGAAAGGCCAGCCTCCCACACTGTGCACAGCAATGAAGACCCAGTGCAGCCAATAATAAGTAAATATTTTTTTAAAAAATACAGTGTGTGTCATTGTGCTGTGAGGCCCTGCTGCACTGGATTACTTCAGCAGGTACGTGTGAGGCAAGTGGGATCAAACTCATTTTTTGAAATGAAAACGTGGAGGGAGAATGCCCAAATCAGAAAATAGAGGAACCAAGAATTACTTTGTTTTCCATGCATATTTGCTAGTTAGGGGCTGCCCTGCAGTTTTTCCTGCCATTGCCTCTCAAGCAATGTAAACTCCTTCATACCTGGCTCACAGCTGACCATGTAGGAGTGACTCAGTGTAAGTGTGAGACATGCAGAGAGATCTCTTGGTCTGTAGATGGAGGGAGGCCCTGGGGAAGGGAGGGAATACTTGCGTTTTCATGCCTTGTGGGTTTCAGAAGTTTCTTCTTGCATCATTTTTGTTCTCTGAGGAAAGGAGCGGAAGAAGGAAACTTCATTTTACAAGTGTGCAGCCCGAGACACAGAAATTGTGTACCCAGTGTGTATGGGTCCACATGGGCCTGGTGTGTAGACACCCAGGTCACAAGTGGTCTTGCTCCCCCACTGATTCAGAGAGCTTTCACAGTGGACAGTGGCGGTGTCTTGTTTCTTCCTAAGAGATCGGGGTTGTTGCAGCAATATACCAGGGGAAAGACCAGGGGTGGGGTCAGGTGGAAAGACCAGGGATGGGGGTTCTGGTCCATGTCTACTCTGTGGTTTATTGGCCAAGTGAGGCTTTCTGAGCCTGAACTTACTCAGGAACAAGAAGGGGTTCTAGGCCCCCCATCAGACAATCTCATGAAGCCTGGATATAGAAGACCCGTTGGGCTGGTCACCTGTCTGCAGAAATGGAGGAGGCTGTAGTTCTTCCTTGGCACTGAGGATTTCTTTCCAAATTTGGTTTCATTAGGCACATTTTGACCCAGACTGAGGTCACCAGGCACGTGATGTGAGAGCCTGTGAATGTGTGTGGAAGGGAGCTGGGTGCGCGGGGTGGGAGGGGTATCATTATTTGGCGTTTGGGGAGCTGCCACATTGGATTGTCCCAGCTTGCATCTTCTGTAGAGTCTCTCAGGGTCCCTGATGCAGCCACGGTGACCCTGAACTTGGAGGGCTGCGGGTTCTTCCGCAACCATTAAGAGACACACCCGCCCTCCCAATTCTTTTCCCCCTGGGGCGCTTGGAAAGCATTTATTAGTTTGGACAAGTGGGTGCCGATGGGCTAAAGGGGACCGCTGGCAATGTGGGCAGGACTGAGGTTCCGAGCAGCCGCAGGTATGGATCACAAGCGCCATTTTCCCTCCATCAGCAAAATGCTCAGGTCTCAGCTTCCTTCCTGTGCTTTAACAGGACTTTTCCAGAAAACAGAATTGATGGCAGCTCCCCACCCTTCCCTGTCACTCCCATCCTCTCTGTCCTCTCTGCTTCTGTAATCTACTTTTGGAGGGAAGTGAGAACCTCTCCGAATCAATTGCCTGGGTTTCTAG
>NW_011494879.1:6033767-6043251 GCF_000754665.1 Bison bison bison
GCTGAGTTGTTGGGGGGCGGGGGGTGGTGTCCCCTGAGGGGAGGGGGGACAGGACTGGTGGTAGGCTCGCCCTCTCTGTCCCTCCCCGCCCTCCCCAGAGCGTGGGGCGGCGGCAGGAGCCAGGCTTTATTAAAGATCCTTCAGTGACCGGGGCTAGTGCCACCACTGGTGACGCAGCCTGGGCAGCCTGGCACAGCGTCCAGGGGTGGGGGGCGTAGTGGCTGCTCCGGCTCATTTGGGGGTCTTTCTTCCTCCCGGTAAGTAAAGGCACAGGCAGGCCTGGGACAGATGCTGAGGCCCCCGCTCTCTTGCTGGCCAAACGTAGGCTTTCTTATTCTCTGGGGATTGCGTTTTCCTCTTCTTTCTCTCTAAAGACAGGATAAAGGATTGCGGCTTTTTATTAGCATATGTTCTAGGGGATTCGCTATTACCTGACCTAAAAACAATATGGCCTGGCTGATAGTTCTCAGAGCTAGCTGTAAAGTGAAAACTTAGGCATTTGGGAATTGTTTCAGCATGGTTGGTGTGAATAGGGGAGGGGAAGGTGTAGCACAGGTAAAGGATTCCAGGTTCTCTGGACCCGGGACACTCAAGCAGGGTCAAGGTCTCACTGTGTTCCCCCCACTCATAGCTCCTTCCCCCGTGTGTTGTCCTGGGCCAGTTGCTGGCTCTCTAGTTCAACCACATCATCCTTATCCTCATCATCACCATCACCATCGTGATTACTAGCATCACTATAAGCGTCATCATTACTCAGTCTCAGCATTGCTTCCCAGCGTTTGGCTGCTGCAGCTCCTAGCCCGTTTCTGCTATATTTGCTGTTCTTTGGGGGATGCCCCCTCCTATTAGGGGGTTAATGAAGAGAGTTACCACAGGATGGTAGGCACAGAGCCCCCGAATGGGTGGATGATGGAATGTTACTCTGAAAATGGCCTCAGAGAATAACTAATCGGGATGATGCTTAGAAAGATCTCATCTGTGATGATTAATTTTATGTGTCAGATTAAATTTTATTTTTAAATTTTATGTGACAAGGCTAAGAGATGCCCAGGTAGCTGGTAAAACATTATGTATGGGTATGTCTGTGAGGGTGTCTCTGAAAGAAATTAGCATTTTATTCAGTAGATGGAGTAAGGAAGATGGTCCTCAGCAATGTGGGGAGGCGTCAGCTAATCCACTGAGGGCTTGAGTAGAACAGAAAGATGGAGGAAGGAGGAATTGGCTCTTTTCTTGAGCTAGCATGTCTGTCTTCTGCTGTCCTTGGACCTCAGTGTTCCTGGTTCTTGGGCCTTTGAACTTGAACTGCTGACTTTCTTGATTCTCCGGCTTGTGCATGGCAGAGTCTAGGACTTCTTGGCCTCAAACCGTGTAAGCCAATTTCTATAATGAACCAATCTATACATGTTTAGAGAGTAGTCTCCCCTCATCTGGGGTTTCACTTTCCACGGTTTCAATTACCCATGCTCAACCGTGGCCCAGAAATGTTAAATGGAAAATTCTAGAAAGGCACAATTCCCCAGTTTTGCATTTCGTGGTATTCTAAGTGGCATAATGAAATCTCACACTGTCCCACCCTGTCCCCTCAGGGATCCAGGACCACCCAAAGCAGATGGCCCTCCTCCTGACACAGCATCAGGTCAGTAGAAGCTTGACGTAACATCTCAATGCCTGTGTCATTCAGTCACTTTATCTCGTGGAGGCATTTTATCATCGCATGTCATCATAGGAAGGATGAGTACAGTATAAGACAATATTTTGACAGAGAAAGAGAGATCGTATTACATAACTTTTATTCCAGTGAATTGTTATAATTGTTCTATTTTATTATTATTGTTGTTTATCTCTTACTGTGCCTAATTTATAAATTAAGCTTTATCATAGGGGTATTTGTATAGGAAAAAAAAATAGCATATATAAGGTTCAGTACTGACTGCAGTTTTAGGCATCCACTGGGGGTCTTGGAATGTATCCCTCTCTGATAAGTGGAACTAGGGTATGTGTGTGCGTGCACAAGATATAAGATGTATGCTTGTCTGTCTAGCTGGAGGGCCCTGGCAGATTCACCCCTCATTCTTTTAGGCCCAGTGGGGAGCCAGTGTCACCCTTGCCCCTCCTGGGAGGACAGTCCGCTCAGGCTTCCAGGTATGTTCTCCAGGTCCTTTGCTGATGAGCGTCTCCAGAGCCTAACCTCGCAGATTGAGTACCCAGCTGTCTGCCTCTCTCAGGGCAGTGGGCCTCTTTGCAGGCTGGGACCTGTGGGTTTCTTCTCCGTGGCGCCCCCATTCCTCGCACTGAGCCTGGGACACAGTGGATGTCCAGATGTGTGGCTGAACCATCCTCTTCTCTCAACTGTAGGGTGGTGGGTGAATTGAATTATTTAAAACTTAGCACCTTGGCTAAGGGGCCTGCTGGGCAGGCCTGAATGTGTGATTGGACGGTTCAGTGCACTAATGCTGCTTTCTGTGCGGTCGCTGGTGGCGAGTGTTTTACACGTTCATGGGAACTGCAGGACAGTGGTCTGAAAGGCGTTGCAGCTTTGTGGGCTGGTGGAGAGAACCCCATCCCCCCGCCATCCTGTTATTGTCTGGCTTTCACTTGGTGTGAGCGGTTTTTCCTCTCCAGATCTCAGTTTCCTCATTTGTCAAAGCAGCTTGGGGCTAGATAGCCTCTAAATTCTCTGCCCACTCTACAAACCAGGAAAAATGCTTAAAAATGTAAACATGAGGGACTTCCCTGACGGTCAAGTGGTTAAGACTCTGCACTTCCACTGCAGGGGATATTGTTCGATCTCTGATCAGGGAACTAAGATCCCACATGTCTCAGGACATACGCCCGACTAGAGAGGCCCACACACTACAAGGAAGAGTCAGCCCCTCCAAACAAACAAACAAATAAAAACCTCTTAGGAAACAGATGCAATTGCTATGTGAGGAGCTGGTATTACCATTCAGAGAGACTGAGAATACTGAAGAACCCATTTGTGGAGCGCAAACTAGAAGGAAGGGGTCGGGCAGAATGTACTGGGGTTAGGGAGAGGACTTCTCTGTTTCATCCATCCATCCATTCAAGGCCTTTTTATAACTTCCTGTGCCCGGGATGGTGCCATGTCTTAAGGAAACTGAGATTAAGAAGACAAGGACTCCCGGTACCAAGGAGGAGCCTGATTTTAGCGGGGTATTTGCTGTGGGAGCACGGAAGAAGGTTGGTAATTGAGCTGAGATCTTAGGCTCTAGATCTGCGCCTTTCTTGGAAACTGTTTACAATTCCTTTAAGAGGACATGCTGGCAAGAAAAGCCAGTTAGAGGATGTAGATGTTGCCCTCCTGGGTGTAATGGGGCACTTCTATTTTTTCCTGGGAGGTCATGCCACTCATGATCTAAGAAACTGGTGAACTGAGCTTCATGTTTTGACTAACTGTAAACCAGAGAGAAGTCAGAAGTAGGGAGTATTGTACAAGACAAGTGACTGTATTATTTTCAGATGAGAGTGTATGTACTGATGTAAATTCCTGACTGGCTTTCACCTCAAATTGGTCTTTTTAATGAGTTACAGAGAATTCTTTGAAATGAACGCATTTCTGATAGTAAGCTAGTAGGTGTTTGCTAAAGGGGTTGAAAACAAGCAATTTAAATGTGTTGTCTAAATACGGGGCTGGAAAGCAAGATGTAGAACTGTGCAGACAACTTCATTCCCATTATGTTTAGGAGGGAAAAAAAGATCAGAGAAAATAGAAGGGAAGGAAATATGCTGAACTGTTAACAGCAGTCGAGTCTGGCAGGATTGTGTGTGCGTGTGTGCCCAGTCGCTCAGTCATGTCCAGCTCTTTGTGACCCATGGACTGTAGCCTGCCAGGTTCTTCTGTCCATTGGACTTCCAAGGCAAGAATACTGGAGGCCAATTCCTCCTCCAGGGGCTCTTCCCGACCCAGGGATGGAACCCATGTCCCCTGCATTGGCAGGCAGGTTCTTTACCACTGAGCCACCTGGGAAGCTCCGTGGGATCATGAGTTTCTCTTTTGTGTGTGTGTGTGTTGCTGTACATTCTAAATTTTCACCCATGGGCCTATATTTGTTTTGCAATTGGGGAAAAAAAAAAAAAGGTTTTAAAAAGGAGCCTCAAGAAGGCATTCCTCTGATAATCTTGTTTATCCTCTTAATTTACTTAGCAAAGTTTCTTTTTATAGTCAGACTAGCTGGAACCCATAAATTCCATACTTGTGATGATTTGAATTAATGGAAATTTATCATACTACATTATTAGAATTTGTTAATCTCATCTAAATTCAATACTGAGTAACTCTATTAACTTGGATATAAAAAAATCGTTCCAAAAAAAAAAAAAAATCGTTCCAAGTCTCCCAAGGAATTCACCATTTCAACATGGCAGGGGTAGAGTTTGTATATAATCAGCAGGTGCTGCTTGAATCTGGGCGTTCACTTTGTGTCTTGACCTGGACGGAGGCTTCGAGCATCCTGCTGTGTTGATGCTGGGTGTTTTAACAAGGTTTTAGTGAGGTGGTTTGATGTCCTCGGACCTACCTGCCCCTGCTTTTCCTTCTCTGTTCTCATCACCGAGTGCTCATGCAGTGGCCTTCTTCCAGGAATAATCTCCTTTACTATTTGTCTCTCAGGCTGATGTTTTTCAGCTCCTGTTTTTGAAAATAACACTTTTGGTACCCCATCCTGGCTCTTCCTTCCTGACTCCCCCAGAGTGGAACTGCTGGTCTTCAGCTGTGAATTGAAGGACTCCCAGGGATAGTCCTTCCCCCTGCCCCAGGCCTTTGCTGCTTCAGCCTTGGACTTGGGTTGATGTTGGGTTGACTTGACTTGACCTTGGGCTCACATTGGATTGACTGTCTTTATTTATGGGCTGGTGAGCAGGGCCGTCTCAGTACTTCTTAGGGCCATGCCTGACTTTCAGTGGTGTCCCTCCAAAAGGCTTCTTAGGCTGTTATTCCCATCATTTTTCAGGGGTTTAATCTGTCTGAGTCCAGGATATTGAGTCAGCAGTGGAAAGTTATGAAGGCGAAGCCAGCCATCAGAGAAATTGGCTAATATGAAAGATTAATTTCAGAGTGAATGAAGGGGAGGGATGCTTGGGGCTGGGCTGTCTCTCTAGGCAAATAATATTGCTATAAAATGTGAGAAATCAGAGGCTGCCTCTGCTACTTGCTTAGTGCCAGCTTATAGTTTCTTGGATAATCTAGCGTCCATATTTATGATCTTGAGAAAAAATATAATTGCCAGCAAAATTACATGCACATCTGGTTAATTACTTCAGAATGCTCACCATGAGGAAATCATATTTTTTAAAAATTAGTCTGGCTCCTGTGTTCCGAAATTGTTATTTTTGAAAGCCAGTTGTTAGGTTATTGTGTCATTCCACAGGGCAGCAGGAAGGAAGCTCTCCTGTCACTGGAGACAGGTAGGTTACCATGGAGACGGGTGTGTCCCACTGGTTTCCTGGGTATCTCATTTGTCCTGGAGAAGGAATAAACCTCACTTTCTGTGATATTCCTGAAATTGTGTTTGTGAATTAAATTTTTCTAAACAAAGGTCCAATGTTTTATTGACTTACAAGGGGATTTCTGACATGATTTTGCCCTTCGTTCTGTTTGCTTAATTTATAATGCTGTATAACCCTACTTTTCCTATCAAAATGCTTAAAATGCATTGAAGGAACACCCATCCTGAAACAGCAACTGGAAAAAAAATCTTTTAATAAAACTAAGAATGCTCTCTTCTGTGTGAATGTGATTGCCCCAGACAGTTGAACAAATTAGTTTGATAATTCTGTGTCATAAGCCAAGCTGGGGGATACACTGATGAGCAAGATGGTGGTGGGCCTGCCCTTGTGCAGCTTATATTAAGGTTGTAACCCAAGGCAACCGGAAGCCAAGGGGGGCCCTGGTCTGAGCTGCCCTGGTTTATATTGTCAGCCACTGCCAAACCAAGGGCCTTGAACCCCGCTCACTGTCCCACAGGGCGAGGGGGCTGGGCCTTGTTGGAGGGATGACATAGCTGCTGACTTGTTTGAGCTGTTTTTATTCACGAGCATTTTCCAGAATGTGCAACAGTGCTTTATCAGTCTGCTTATCATAATTTTATACATGAAAAAATTCTATTCATGCCTATTCTTGGGTCTCTCTCCATCTAACAGTTTCTAAAGGCAACCGCTTGATGGTTAACTATGTAGAAAGCTCCTTGTACCCCCTGGGTCTTGTCAAAAACCTGGCAGTTTCCTTCCTTGCTGCATCCCATTCGGCTTCAGCATCCTCTGATCTCACAGAAACAGAGCACCCTGCCCCCTGTCCCAGCATCAGCAGCTGGAGGCCCATGGTGGGCGTCCCAGCCTCTCTCTCCCACCCTGTGCTTCTTTGCAGTCACTTCCTCAGCAGAAGGCACATCCTCTCTTATCCTTCCCTTCTGCGGGTTGGTAATGAGCACAGGCCTCCTGCAGCCCCACCGCTGGACAGCCCGTTTTGCACAAGCTCCTTAACTGGTTGGGACCTTGAGTGGGATTGTCACAGTCTGAAGAGGCTGCCCCTGGTCATGGAACAGAGTTGGTGACTCTGTTGGGTGTCGGTGAGGTTGAGAAAGTGGCAGACTCCACCCTGTGGATTTGAACAGAGATCTTGGTCTCATGGCCTCAGAGGATGCTGTGATCTGAACAGGGAAACAGGTCCCACATGCCCTGGGCTTAGGGACATCCTGACTAGTTGAGCTCCAATTTGAACGGAACTGGAGATGTCTCTTCCTGATCCTGCCTTGACTTCCTTCCCATCTAATGGACAGGGAACAGAGTCATTCTTTTCAAAGGAGAAAAAGGCTCCTCTATCACTCTGTCTCAATCCTGTTCTCCTCCCTGAGGCTCAAACACCACCCACCCTCACCTTCTTCATGCAGGTCCCCCTTGGGTCTGCCAGGCACTGCCCTGGAACATCTGTTGCCTCATCTGTGAAATGGGAAGTATAGAACGTCCCTCTTAGGATTGTTGTAAAAATAGCCATTACATTTCTTATAAACTCCAAATTGCTGTATAAATGTAAGGACCATCACCACCATCATCACCACAATCACCATCACCACCATCACCACCATCATCATCACCATCACCACCATCACCATCACCACCATCACCACCATCACCACCATCACCATCACCAACCTTTTTATTCACATCCTGCTGCCCTTGACACATGATTGCCTAAAAAAGCAGGGTCTTTCTGGCTCCGTCTGTGGAATTTGAATTCCCAGTCTTCTGTCCTTTTCCTTTTTCTCATCTGGGATTAACCTGTGGTTTTCATTTTCCACCTGCAAGATGTTAGTCCATAGAAGAGAGCTGGGGAATGTTCTGTCCGAGCTTCACAAAGGACGTGGAAATCTGTATCTGCTCCTCCGTCCTTCTGGAACATTGGATCTGCTCCGTCTTTGCTCCTGTCCCCTGCTGGGCAGGGGACTGACTGGCTGTTTGTGTGCTGGGCAGCCTGGGAACTTACTGCTCAGATTAAAGACATTTATTGAAATATGGGCAGTCAGCTTGGCTCAGGTCAGATCATATATTGAGCAAGCAGCTCCCCTTAAACCCGCTCCTGGATTACAGCCAGCTGTGTGGTACACCTTTGTCAGTGACTGAGGGGTGGGATGGGGACTTGGTAGAAAACTCTCAGGGACGTTTTTCTTTATTCTTCTTTTTGAAAGGGACTTTCTTCATATCTGGTCTCCTTGCTAAGGGAGCTGGTGCTGGGGTTTGGGGTTATGATTCTCGACCATTTGAGGACAGGAGCATTTGCTACACCCTTATGCTTGCCCCTGTACCCTCCCAGATTGCCTTCACAACTCCTAGCCTTGCTCAGGGGTTGCCTCCTCCAAGAAGTCCCCTGGGCCTGCTCAGGCGTCTGCTCTTCCTGGGGCACGGCTGCTCTGGCTCACACGGCCATGCCATATGCAAAGCTCTGGTCCTGGCCAGTCACCTCCTGGCCCGGGGCTCCTAAGGGCAGGAACCATGTAGTGAGTAGTCTCCCTTTAAGCAGAGACTGGGCTTGGGGAGAATGCCTAGGTTGGGAAAGGTGCTCTCTCATGAGCCAACCCTCATTCATTCATTCATTCACATAGCTCCCATTGTGTGCCAGACTCTGCACTAGAGAATATCCAGTGGAAATCCTGTACTCTCAGGGCTTATGTTTCCAGCTGAACACAAGAAGCAGTAAACTAAAGTTTACTTTATATGTAAACTATATGTAAACTTTATATGTAAACTTTCAATATGTAGCATAATACTGTAATACTGTAGTATATGATATAATATGGATGCTAGGTTGCTTCAGTCATGTCCAACTCTTTGCAACCCTATGAACTGTAGCCCACCAGGTTCCTCTGTCCATGGGATTCTCCAGGCAAGAATACTGGAGCGGGTTGACATTTCCTCCTCCAGGGGATCTTCCCAGGAATCGAACCCATGTCTCTTATGTCTCTTGCGTTGGCAGGTGAGTTCTTTACCACTAGCACCACCTGGTAAGCCCAGAGTATAGTATAGTGTATACATAATAAAATATGGTAATTTAGTATAATATAGTGATAATAGAAGATGTGAGGGGGAACAAAGGGAGAATTCCTTGGCGGTCCAGTGGTTAGGACTCTGGGCTTTTACTGCTGAGGACCCAGGTTCGATCCCAAGGGGAACTAACATCCTAAGCCATATGATACAGCCAAAAAGAAGAAAAAGGAGGTGTGGAAAAAATAAGTTTAGTGAAGGGCCAGAGGTGTTTATGAGGGATGGTGAGAAATGAAATTTTAAGTAGAGTGATCAGAGAAAGCCTAATGAGAAGGTGACATTTGAGCAAAGACTGGAAAAAATGAGGGAGCTGGTCACGTGGAAGCTGAGCAGGGTGGCAGGCACAGCGAATAGCAAATATGAGGGCCCCTGTGCTCAGAGGCTGGACAACGAAAGGCGCCACCTTCCAGCCAGGAGAACCCCAGGAGTTTTGGCCAGTTAGATGAGTTCAGGGCCATTGGCTTGCGCTCCTATCCCCGTTCCCTTCCTGAATAAACAGCCAGAGTCCCAAGACAGGAAGCTTTTGGCCCATTCATCTTCCTGCCTGGAAAGCAGATGTAATTTGTGGAAATAGGGCAGCCATCCTGTGATCACGAGGCTGAAATCCACGTGCTAAGGATGGAGCAGAAGAAGACTCTCGGTCCTTGATGGCATTCTTGAACTGCTGCCCACGCCCTGGACACAAAGAAAAGCCTTTCTTGTTTAAGCCACAGTTTGGTGGGTTTTAGGTTGTTTTGATAGGATGTCCAAAACAGAGTCTACTATTCCCAAGCCCCCAGATAGACCCCTGCTTCTCAGATACGTGGAAGCGGTGGGGGAGGGCTGGGAGACGTTTTACCCCCTTCTCAGCTTCCCTTTCCCTCCATCCTTTCAAGCTGGTCTCTAAGTTAGTCATCAAGATGCCCCAGGTGCATCCCAGTCTCTCCAGCTT
>NW_011494879.1:6043373-6045456 GCF_000754665.1 Bison bison bison
CTGCCCCAGCCTCTCCCCACACCCCACCAGACCCGCCCACCCCCAGCTCCAGCCCAGCACAAGCCTTCTCTGTGCTGCTCCATGCTCTCAAATCCTTGCTTGCAAAGTTCAAATGCTAAGCATGGCCTGAGAGGCCCTCCTTGTGACCCTCGACCCTGCCTGGCCTCTTGACCAACCTTTCATCCACCACGTGAGGTCTTGAACTCCACTGGCCGGCAGGTCCTTGTCACCACTCACTCCTCTGGGCCTTTGCACCTGCCGTTCCCCCTGCTGGGAATCCCTGACTGCCCCCTCCCCCAGGAGGCACGCACACATCCTTCAAGAATCAAGCAGGGCTTTTCATGTCAGTTGATCCCTTTCCCTTTGCACCTGACTCTTTTGTCT
This sequence comes from Bison bison bison, assembly GCF_000754665.1. NCBI lineage: Eukaryota > Metazoa > Chordata > Mammalia > Artiodactyla > Bovidae > Bison > Bison bison. The sequence continues at coordinate 6,043,758 of NW_011494879.1, forward strand.
GTGTCAGAGCATCTCTGGGGGAGGCGGGAGGACAACAGTTTAAAAAACAACAACACATCTTTCTTCCCAGTAGGCAGAGTTCCCTAGAGAACAGAGATCAAACACACTTGGTCTAGAGAGTCTGGGCTTTCCTGGTGTCGCAGACGGTAATGAGCCACCAGGAGATGCGGGAGACCTGGGTTTGATCCCTGGGTTGGGAAGATCCCCTGGAGGAGGCCATGGCAACCCACTTTAGTACTCTTGCCTGGAGAATCCCCATGGACCGAGGAGCCTGGTGGGCTAGAATCCATGGGGTTGAAAAGAGTCGTACATGACTAAGCACACTAGACAGTCTTGTCTATGCTGGGCTTTGCATCAGGCCTTTAAGCAGCCCTTCTGGTAGGTGGATCTGCAGCTGGACTTGTTGCAGGTGGTGGGCGCCTGAGGCAGTTCCAGGTGTTGGTCCCCAGGTGAGGTCCCTACTCTCCCACCTGCGCCTGTATCTTTAGGCCCAGCAGTGCCTGTGGGGCAGCAGCCTCAGCTCACTTATATTAATAATGAAAATAGTATTACTAAAAGCTCAAGTACCTGGCACGAGTTGAGTGCTATACACACTTCATCTCGGTAGTGAGAGTTGGTCTTCACTTCCCAGATAGCTCAAGTGGTAAAGATTCCACCTGCAATACAGAAGATGTGGGTTTGATCCCTGGGTCAGGAAGGAGGAGGAGGAAATGGCAACCCACTCCAGTATTCTTGTCTGGAAAATCCCAAGGATAGAGGAGCCTGGTGGGCTATAGTCCATGGGGTCGCAAAAAGTCAGACACCACTGAGCGACTGAACACGTACACATTCATTCAACAAATGGTTATCTCAGGCCTACTGTGTGCCGGGGATTCTACTAGGCACGAGGGGTACATCAATGGGGGAAAAAAAAGACTCTGTCCCATGGAACTCACATACACTTCTGTTGTTGCTGCTTCCCACACCTTGCACTAATGCACCAAAAGCATTCTAATCATTAATTTTTAAATGTGATGCAGAAACAGTTTGAACTTCAGTTGATGAATTTCAAGATGCAGAAGGTCCTGTTGTCCTCTCAGAAAAAAAGAGGAAAATTAAGCAAAAAGGTGCTTCTAGCAAATCAGTGCAATATTTTTCCAAACACAAAAATTTTAAATTATTTGCCTTCATCTTGCTGTTTAAAGGGTCCCACTATTCAGAACTCACTCACCCTATTGTTATTAAGGGTGGAAACCAAGATGTTTAGTTATGTAAAAGCCAATTAAAATAAATTAAATGCAAATGCCGTTTCATTGTACAATGTTAATTTTGAGAGTTGGATCAATCACAGGTTGTGGAAATGCCAAAGTTGTTAAGACTTTGGTTGCCACGACAACAGCACTCCGGCTCCAGTGGTCTGGTATTCAGGTCCAGGCTCCCAGAGAGGCAGGGGAGGGTGAAGAGACGTTTCCTGTTCCTTCCTCACCTGTCTAACTGACCTTTGGTGAAAATAGGATTCTTTATCATCATGGTGAATAACTGCCCGGGTGTTTGTTCTCTGTGTGTGTGTGTGTGTGTGTGTGTGTGTGTGTGTGTGTGTATGTGTATGGAGGGTGGGGAGTTGTTGGGTTGAACTCAGTGCTTTTAACCCGTTGGCTGCCATAATCACATTTCTCAGGGAGTTTTCTCTGGGGCCACCTCTGTTTTACAGATGAGGACA
>NW_011494879.1:6045556-6047381 GCF_000754665.1 Bison bison bison
AAAGTGAAAGAAAGTGAAGTCACTCAGTCGTGTCCGACTCTTTGCGACCCCGTGGACTATAGCCCACCAGGCTCCTCTGTCCATGGGATTCTCTAGGCAAGAATACTGGAGTGGGTTGCCATTTCCTTCTCCAGGGGATCTTCCCAATCCAGGGATCGAACCCGGGTCTCCCACATTGCAGGCAGACGCTTTAACCTCTGAACTACTAGGGAAGCAAGAATGTCCTAACCATTGGATAATTGCACTCATCTCCCATGCTAGTAAGGTCATGCTGAAAATCTTGAATGGTAGGCTTCAGCATTATGTGAACTAAGAACTTCCAGATGTCCAAGCTGGGTTTAGAAAAGGAAGAGGAACTAGAGATCAAATTGCCAACTTTCGCTGGAGAGAAGAGAAGCTTTCTCACCATGCATGGTTTTAGGAAGTCATGAGTTGGAACTGCAGGTGTGTGTTAAGCATCAGCTCTCCTGGCTGGAGGAGCCCAGGAATGGCGGCTCAAGTACCAGCCACCTGACTCACTGTCCCTGCCCTGCAGTCCCACTCTCCCAGCTAAATTGGGGTTGCGATCCGGGTCCTTGTTGAATGAGATCACATTGGGCTTTTTCCCACTTTTTGGGGTGCGGTTCCTGGGAAATAAAGCAGTTGGGGATTTTTAAAACTCTGTGCAAGAGACAGGTTGTTGCACTAACGTCTAACCTGCTGTAGAGCCCCCTGAAAGTGAGGTGAGGCCCAGGAGAACACGACGGGGTGAAGTTGGATGTTTGCCATGGGCCTGTGGTGGCAGGACTCTGCCTCAGTGCCTGTACTTGCTGGGGGCTCCCCCAAATACATCCTGGACGGAACAAGCATACAGCAGGGGCAGCAGACAGCCTCCATCCCAGGCCTGCTTGGGGGTATACAGGTGAATTTCTTGAGCCGTGCACTCTTGAGGTTGCTTCTCACAGTGAGTGCAGAGGGCGTCTCCCTGCCTCACGGACTGCTGGCCACGGGGACTGAGCAAATGCTGCCTGGTCGCCCCAGCACATCACAGGGCAGGTAGGAGGTTGGTTTCAGTGTGTGTTGAAAGAGGCTGGCACGTGATCCCTGTCCTCCTCGGGCTCTTAAAGCAGACGGTTGGAACCCTGTGGTGGGTACTGCTTTCAGAGCTCTGATGGCCACTCTTTGGGTATGGGACTCAGATTGTAAAGAGTCTGCCTGCAACGCAGGAGACCTGGGTTCAATCCCTGGGTCGGGAAGATCCCCTGGAGAAGGAAATGGCCATCTACTCCTGTATTCTTGCTTGGAGAATTCCATGGACAGAGGAGCCTGGTGGACAACAATCCATGGGGTTGCAAAGAATTGGACGTGACTGAGTGACAAACACACTTTCCTCTTTGGATATGGGGGTGAAGGTCAGGTGGTGTTGGCAGGACTCTTGGGCAGAGAGTGGCCTGGTGGGTGCGGGCCTGCCTGCCTTCTGCCTCTGTACCCTGAGCCACCCTGTTTCTACCTGCCGCTGTCAGGGTGCAAATCAGAGGGGAGAGGGTGAGAGACAGGCTGCTGCCTGCAGAGCCCTGCATGAGGGCCTCACTTTCCTTCTCAGCAGCAGCACTTATGACATGTGTGGTTTCTTTCTTTGGGGAGACTTGGGGTGGTCTCTCTTAACACCTTCTGGCTTTTGTAGAGCACTTGCCTCCCTTCCCCTTTCCCCATGCACTTTGAAGCTGGCCTGGCTTTCTGACAGACGTGCTGGGCTTCTAGCCGGGGTCACTGGCTACTGTGGCCTCTCGCCCTAGGTCCACCCTGAGCTCCAGCCAGTTTGGACCATCACCATCCCCCCAATGTA
>NW_011494879.1:6047481-6048117 GCF_000754665.1 Bison bison bison
TCAGGGAGTTTTCTCTGGGGCCACCTCTGTTTTACAGATGAGGACACGGGGATTCAGAGGGAGGCTTGTCCAAGTTCTCTGGCTCCAGGAGGCCAGATCAGGATGGGTGTGAGCTCCGGGGTGCTGGGCCGGGTTGGGCTGTCTCCGTGGGGCCTCCAGGAACCCAGGGTTCTTGAGCTTTCCCTGCACCTGTTTCTGAACTGGACTGCTCAGAGTGGGTCCCAGCGGGCCTCCCGCGCCAGCATCAGGCTGACCAGGCCTCAGTCGCCAGCACTGGGCCCAGAGCTGCCATGGTGTTTCTTTTGGTGTGTCCTGCAGAGAAGCTCTGTGAAGTCAAGAAGGCCTTAAGAAGCACTGCTGTTAATAAAGCTAATGGATGTGAGCCACCAGGGAAGTTCCCGAAATTCCAGCAGAACTATTCAAATCCCTAAAGGAGGATGCCATCAAGGTTTTGCATTCATTATGTCAGCAAATCCTGAAGACCCGGCAGTGGCCACAGGACTGGAAAAGGTCAATCCTCAACCCAATTCCCAAGAAAAGAAAGTGAAAGAAAGTGAAGTCACTCAGTCGTGTCCGACTCTTTGCGACCCCGTGGACTATAGCCCACCAGGCTCCTCTGTCCATGGGATTCTCTAG
>NW_011494879.1:6048217-6050709 GCF_000754665.1 Bison bison bison
GTGTCCATCGAGTTGGTGATGCCACCCAGCCATCTCATCCTCTGTTGTCCCCTTCTCCTCCTCCCTTCAATCTTTCCCAGCATCAGGACCTTTTCCAATGAGTCAGTTCTTCGCATCAGGTGGCCAAAGTATTGGAGTTTCAGCTTCAGCATCAGTCCTTCCAATGAACACTCAGGACTGATCTCCTTTAGGATGGACTGGTTGGATCTCCTTGAGTCCAAGGGACTCTCAAGAGTCTTCTCCAACACCACAGTTCAAAAGCATCAATTCTTTGGTGCTTAGCTTTCTTTATAGTCCAACTCTCACACCATATATGACTCCTGGAGAAACCATAGCTGGGACTAGACGGACCTTCTGGCCTCCAGCTATTTGTCTTTGCTGTTCCTTTGGCTCAGCAGCAGGCCTTGGCTCCTCTGGGACGCCCTCCTTCCCCAAGCTGGAGCCAGCTCTCTGTCTGGGTGTCCGGAGCACACACAGCTGACCCTGGCTCTGATGTGGAGCACACGTCCCTGGTGGCTCAGATGGTAAAGAGTCTGCCTGCAATGTGGGAGACCCAGGTTCCATCCCTGGGTCGGGAAGATTCCCTGGAGAAGGAAATGACAACCCACTCCAGTATTCTTTCCTGGAAAATCCAATGGATGGAGGAACCTGGTGGGCTACAGTCCATAGGGTTGCAAAGAGTCAGACACAACTGAATGACTTCATTATTACTCTCACTTTACACATCTTAGAGGGAGAGAGGGCAAGAGCTTCACCATGGCAGCGTCCTCCAAGGAGATGAGCCCATATGGGACATGGGCCAGGGCCCTTCTTCCCTGTGGCCCAAGACTCTGTGCGGCTGTGACAGGGCTCCTGTCATCCATGTCCACCTACAATCCGGCTTCACCTTCCCCCCGACCCCTGGGATTGACAGTCACAGCCAAGAGTTGGAGAAGTACTTAGTATTCTTCTACGTCGTGTGAGATGCAATTTCCAAATGGGTGTTTTGTGCACAGCAGTTGCTAACCCCAAATGTGTAAGGCAGCTCACTAGGAGGCTTTTAGGGGAGAGATGGAGGGTTGGGGGTGCTGGGTCAATTGCTTCTCTCCATGTGAGTGATGACTGGTGGTGGGTGAGTTGCTGGCTCTCTTGGTTTCTTGGTCCCATGAGCCCTGGGGCAGGTCCCTTCACTGCTCTGAGCCTCCATAAATGATCCTGACCCTAGAGGGCTGTCAGGAGGATTATATGAGTGAGGGTTTCTGAAAGTGCTATTATATTCACGTGAGTTATCTTGGTAACGCTGGGGCTCAAGGTTTTTTTTTTTTTTTCCTGATTTATTTTTGTTTTAAGACTGGACAGGAACCAATTTACCAGAGTCATCTGTGGGTGTAAGTGCTCTCACCTTCAGCCAGGACTTAATTTTGGCCCAGAGCTCTGTCTTATTCCAGGAGAGAATGGTGCTATTCAGAGCCGAACCGTTCAGGACCTGGTTTTCTGGGTGGCGTTCTCTGCAGATGGCATTAGCGCTAATGACTTACTATATATGTATTCACAAGTGGGTGATTTATGGTTATACACCAGACCCGTAACTTTTCATTTCCTGACTGATGTAGCAGAAGCTTCATCTGTAATGGGCCTGGTGGATTTCGTAAGTGTAAAAAGACTTCAGTTGAGCCCATTTCTGTCCTCTGCTTGTGTGGTATGAGGCCGCCTGGCCTGCTGGGATGGGTGGGACAGACAAGGGGCGCCCGCACTTGGCTCCACGCTTGGTCTCCTTTGTCTCCTTGGGCACCCTCTGCAGTAGGTGGGTGCTGGGGAGGATCCCATTTCACAGAGGCCCAGAGAGGTTAACTAACTTCTCCGAGGGGTCACAGCTCTGCGTGGGAACTCGGGTGAGTCTGACGGTAGCCTGGAACAGGGCCTGGTGTGAAGGAGGGGCTCGGTAACCCTCCTTCTCCACCATCTGGGCGACTCCCGCACCTGGCTTTTCTTGCCCAGACTTTCTGGCCTGTGGGGGAATTGCCAGGGAAGATTATTGTTTCAGTTTTTTGGCTACACCACACACAGCGTGTTCACCCAGCAGGGATAAACCCGCTCCCCCCGCCACCCCCCACCCTGCGTTGGAAGCACAGCGTCTTTAACCTTTACTGGACCTCAGGGAAGATTACTCTAGAGTTGGACCATAAAGAAAGCTGAGCGCTGAAGAATTGATGCTTTTGAACTGTAGTGTTGAAGACTCTTGAGAGTCCCTTGGACTGCCAGGAGATCCAACCAGTCCATCCTAAAGGAAATCCATCCTGAATATTCATTGGAAGGACTGATGCTGAAGCTGAAACTCCAATACTTTGGCCACCTGATGCAAAGAGCTGACTCATTGGAAAAGGCCCTGATGCTGGGAAAGATTGAAGGGAGAAGGAGAAGGGGATGACAGAGGATGAGATGGTTGGATGGCATCACTGACTCATTGGACATGAGTTTGAGTAAACTCTGGGAGTTGGTGATGGACAGGGAAG
>NW_011494879.1:6050809-6052225 GCF_000754665.1 Bison bison bison
AGCAACAAGCCCTGACCACCTGGTCTGTTTGGATTGCGCGGGCCATGGCTGCACTGCTCGGCGCTCGGTTCCAAGAGTCTGGTTCCAGGATTAGCTGAGCTGTGCAGGGTCTTCCACCCATAGAATAGTTCCTGTTGTTTAAATCTTGGTTCTTTTGATTTTTTTTTTTTTCCCTTTTAAACTAAAGACTCTGTGCAGTGTCTGTGGTGAGCCAGAGGCGTGTTCCTGTTCAGAGTGGCCCTGTGATCTCAAGCATGTGTGATGAGGGCCTGTAATGGGGCTCAGTGTGGCCTGGATGGTCCCAGGGTGGCCACCTCTGATCAGGAGGAATGATGGCAGATCCCAAACTTTGGGGCAGGTGTTTACATTTCCGGGGTGCTTTCACAGCAGATTCTCATTTGGCCCTTTAAGGGTGGGGTTGGGAGCAGTAGCTTTGGAGGGGCTGGGGGACTTGGCTCCCATGTTATCCCTTCCACGTCTCCACTGTGCAGTGGCGTGTGGGATCTTAGTTCCCAGAGTGGGGATCGAACCCGGGCCCCCCGGCGGTGGGAGTGCAGAGCCCTAACCACTGGGCCGCCCTGTCTCAGTTCCTTTTCCACACCTCTCTCTGTGTTTCCTCCAGCTGGGAGGCTTAAACGACAGAGCCTGATGGCCTCACAGATGAGAGCAGGGTGTTGGCAGGGTCAGCTCCTCCCAAGGGCTCTCTCCTTGGCCCGTGGATGACCATCTTTATACTGTATCCTCACCTGGTCACCCCTCTGTGCATGTCAGGGTCCTGATCACCTCCTCAAAGGATACCAGTCAGATGGAATTTGTTGGGTCCACCCATATGACCTCGTTCTAACTTAATCACCTTTAAAGAGCCTGTCTCCAGATGCAGTCACATTCTGAGGTCCGGTTGGGGGGTTAGGATGTCAGCATAGGAGTTTGGGGGACATAACTCGGCCTGTAGCACATGGGAATGAGAGTGTTCCCCTAATGCGGTTGGTAAGAGATTAATTCCAGTAATGATGTGTTTAAGTGCTTAGCACACGCAGGAGGTGGCAGCCAGCGCTCACTATGGACCCGGGAAAGGCCTCTTTCTCTAGCACCTCTTCTGTGCTGGGTCAGGGTCCTTGCTGGGCCGTCCCTCGCTTAGGCACAGAGCAGCCTCTTTCCCTGCCTGTTTCTTGCAGCATGGACCCTGACTCTGTACCTGAGAATGCAGACATGTGGGCCCCACGCCGGGCTCCTGGAGTCAGCACCTGCTGGGTTGGGGTCTGGGCACTTGCCTCTTAAATAGATATTGCAAGCACAGAAACTGCAGTCGGAGAACCACTGCCCAAAGCCCTGTCGATCCTGACTCTTTAGTGCTCTCCAGTCCACACCCCTCCTGCCTGCTGTCTCGTCATGAGCATGGCCCTTTCCGTGGACCAC
>NW_011494879.1:6052325-6053342 GCF_000754665.1 Bison bison bison
ACTCTGGGAGTTGGTGATGGACAGGGAAGCCTGGCGTGCTGCAGTCCATGGGGTCACAAAGAGTCAGACATGACTGAGCAACTGAACTGAACTGAACTGAGGCAGGGTGGGGGTGGGCAGGTGGCAGGGAAGGGGTGGGGCTCGTGCTCCCGGAAGTTAGAAATGCTCGGCTCCAGCCTTGTGGAATCCAGCTCAGCCTTGTGGTAGGCTGGGTTGCTGCTGCTGCTGCTAAGTCGCTTCAGTGGTGTCCGACTCTGTGCGAACCCAGAGATGGCAGCCCACCAGGCTCCCCCGTCCCTGGGATTCTCCAGGCAAGAATACTGGAGTGGGTTGCCATTTTCTTCTCCAATGCATGAAAGTGAAAAGTCAAAGTGAAGTCGCTCAGTCACGTAGGGGCCCCCAAAAGGGATGTGTGTTTTAGTCCCTGGAGCCTGTGCCTATGATACCTTACACAGTAAAGGGCTTTGCCACGGGATTAAGACTGAGGACCTTGATGTGGGGAAGTGGGTGGCCAGGGTGGACCAGGGGTGCCTTCTTAAAAGGCAAGAGGCTTTCCCAGAGGTCGGCAGTCCTGTGGCATTGTGACCTGAGAGACGCAGTGCAGTGCTGCGGCTGGCTTTGCAGATGGAGGAAGGGGCCATGAGCCAAGAGCTGTGGGCGGCTGGAGGAAGCTGGAAAAGGCAGAGAACCGATCCTCCCCTGGGGCCTCCAGAACTATGTAGCCCAGCGACACCTGTCTCTCAGTGAAGCCCATCTCTCCCGTGTTACTCCATGTTTTCTTCCCAGCGCATCCCACTCCCCCTGGCCCGCTGGTCTCCCTGCCCACTCCCCGCAGGTTCCTGGGCTCCAGGCAGGTCCTGGGCTGGCACAGTTCCCAGCTGCAGGAACCTTGCAGTTCCTCTAACAGTGTGCGTTTGAGATGATGCTGGCCCCACCAACTAAGCCTCAGATTTGCCACTTTTTTTTTTTCCTATTAAAGCAGCAACAAGCCCTGACCACCTGGTCTGTTTGGATTGC
>NW_011494879.1:6053442-6054390 GCF_000754665.1 Bison bison bison
CCTCCAGTTCTGGGACTGCTTGCCTCCTGCCCCCCAACCCTGCCGCCCCTCCCCAGGGGCCCTGGCCCCAAGCTTCTGGAACAGCGTCAGCCTCTCCTCCCTCCTGGGCTTTGCACGTGCCCTTGCTGTCACCCGGGGGCCCCGCCTTTCACCCTCCTCCTGCGTTTCCTCCCGTCTGAGTCCTCAAGCGCTGTGCTAGGCTTCATGCCCTTTAGGGCACCGGGCAGTGTCCTGTGATTTTCCAGGGTAGGCGGTGGACTCCCAGTGCCTTTTTTGGGGCTGCACCACGGGCCCTGGAAAAGCTGGGTTGGACAGCCTTCCTTGTCCCATGAGCTCCTGGGGAGCTGGAGATGGTTCACTTTTGTAAGTTCACGTGTTCTGCGCCTTGTCCATCTCCTCGATTGCTGTAGGCGCTGTGTCATCTCCAGATGCTCTTTTCTCCCCGTCTGACATGATGTTTCTGATCTTCTTGGACTTGGAAGCCAGTAAACCTCCATCCCTTTCTCAGCCACACTGGGCACACCGTGGTGGGCCCTGGCTGAGCTCTGGCTTGTGGTGGTGATGTGCCCTGGACAGGGCTGGGGGAGGGAGCCCCGTGTCACCTGCTGTCGTCTCGCTGGGAGCTGTGTGTACCTGTCATCATCTCACTAGGAGCCCTGTGTCACCTGTCATCACTTCACTGGGAGTCCCGTGCCACCTGTCATCACTTCACTGGGAGCCCTGTGTCACCTGCCGTCATTTCCCTTGGAAGCTCTCGTCGCCTGTTGTTATTTCGTGAGGGAGGTCTGTATCACCTGTTGTCATTTCCCTTGGGGGGGCCTTGTCACCTGCCGTCTTGTCATGCCCTGCGATGGTTGGCTGGGCTGTAACCTGGCTCTCACCTGTGCCCGCTGCCACGGGTGTGGTGGGGGAGGCCTGAGCCAGCATTGTTCCCCGCTCTGCAGAGAG
>NW_011494879.1:6054490-6054920 GCF_000754665.1 Bison bison bison
CAGGAGGAAACCAGGAGGGGCCTCATGGAGAGGAGGGCTGGACGTGTGCGAGTGGAGGGTATGAGCCGGGTCATGCTGGGCTTGGTCTTTAATCAGCCTTTTGGGCGGATGCAGGCAAAGCTACTTCTCTTTTTAGAGTGTATTTGCTCCCATCTGATAAAAGCAGTATGTTCGCGCTGTTGAGGCTGGGGAAGCAGAGGGGAGCGTAGGGCCATGATGAGTTGCAGAGGCCTGTGCCTGCTGCTCGTGCTCCAGGGTTTGGTGTTTGTCCTTCTGACCCCTGTCTCTGTGAACCCTCCTGGGAAAGCACAGCCTGCCCCCGAGGCCAAGGGAGCCAAGCCCACGGTCTCAGCAGCCTCCTGGCTTCAGCACAGGCGAGAGAAACCTGCGCTCCAGGAGTGGGAGCCGCTGCAGCCTCCCTAGGGTCCTG
>NW_011494879.1:6055020-6056598 GCF_000754665.1 Bison bison bison
ATCCACCAGCCTGTTTCCCCTCCTCACCTGCCCTAGCCACTCTCCTCACCCCACATCTGCATTTTATCGAGGTCCTGGGTAAGATTTCATTTTTAAATCCTTAGCCAAAATGTTTGAAAATACTAGCTGAGACAATCTCCAAGGCCCTTCCAACACTCACCTTCTTTGGCTTATAAAGCACATCCCCTCCACAACTGTGGGGGGATTCTTGGGAGGTCACTTAGGTCAGGGGGCCTGTCCCCTCTGTCCCTGACAGCTGTCCTGGCTGCCCAGGCTGGGTGAGCAAGGACGGTGGAGAGAAGGCAGTTTGGAATGTGATGGGTGGACCCCCAGGTGTGAAATGGAGGTGGGGAGCCGAGCATCTGTCCTGGCCTTTAGTGTCCACCATGTCCCTGCCAGCCACTGCACAGACATGCTACCGGCCATGTGGCCGACTCAGGCTGCAACTGTCCCCTCCCTACAACATGGCAAATGTGACCTGCATTTTAGGGGCTGAATACAGCTTTAGGGATCAGGGTCCCCAGCTGACGGGAGATGGGAGGGGAGCTGGGTGGGACAGGACTCCACCATCAGCCTGTCCTGAGAGTTGGCAGCTGGCCGGTGAGCAGGAGCGGGCTTTCTAAAGGAGGGCATCTAGTTGTGATGAATTCAGTGTAGTTTTGAGTGTTGATTGGTGCCGCGGTGCATGGAGACAGGCCACGGTGCGTGGATTTTCCTTGTCCTGCCATAAGCATCAAACTGGAGTGCCCGCCCCCACCATGATGTGAAAGCAGAATCGCTTGTTTTGTGGACTCCCAGCCACCGTGTTTCCTAAACACTCTGCTTATCTCATCTGCCTCCCTTCCTCCTTCCGTTGAAGATGACGGAGGGCAGTCCTGGGGAAGTGACTTGCTTGAGGTCACCCACTTGGAGCCACCCCTGGACCTGAGGCTCCCTCCTCTCCCTGCTCTCCTCCACACGCCCCCAGTCCCCCTCCCTTCCCTTCTCATTTCCTCCTAAGCATTTACCATCTCATTCCAGTAAAGACTGTTAGAGGACCGCGAAGTTCGTCGTGTTCTCTGACTTTTTTTTTAAGTGTGTTTACATCCCTGTACCCAACAGGATTCTGTTTTCTCTAGAACTTCCCTCCTCCCACCAGCTACTGTCCCCACTCCACCCCCCCGCCATCTAGCTTTCTCTGCAAGTCCTTCTTTGATCTCGCCACCCCTTCTTGGGGCAGCTCTGTCCCCGTGGGCCCTGTACCCAGCCAGCCTGTGGGCTGTTACAAGTTATCCTGACATTTGCTAAATGGTAAGGAGATGTTATTCAGGACCATTGAAAAGGGGGTCAACCCTTTTTAAAATGGGAGAGAATGTAACGAGGACAAGGAACAGGGTTGAAGGGTCAATGGATGGAAAATTATTAAAAGGACACATCGGGGCTGGGGGAGTCTTGCTGAGCTAGTCTAACAGGATTGTTGCTACTGGCAGGTCAATGACTGGGACCTCAGGCAGGGGATGAGGAACGTGGTCAGAGATTGGGGGTTCAGATATCATCCAGGGTGGGGGGGATTCTCCATCAACAGCCCTGGGCCAGGCA
>NW_011494879.1:6056698-6100731 GCF_000754665.1 Bison bison bison
GGGCGGGGGGGGTGTGGTTTGCCACCCATGCTGAGCTTCCAGAACCTGTCTTCTCAAGGAGGCAGGTGTATTCTTTCCTGTGACCCAGACCTTCCATGTAAACTGGAATTCCTTCACGCTCTCAAAGCTGACGTGTCCAGTGTTCAACTGTGACCATTTTGCTTTTGTGTGTGTACTAAGATCGCTTCAGTCATGTCCGACTCTTTGTGACCCTGTGGATGGTAGCTCGCCAGGTTCCTCTGTCCATGAGATTCTCCAGACAAGAATACTGGAGTGGGTTGCTGTGCCCTCCTCCAGGGGATCTTCCCAACCCAGGGATTAAACCATCTCTCTTACGTCTCCTGCATTGGCAGGTTCTTTACCACTGGTGCCACCTGGGAAGCCATTTGGCTTTTGAACTTAATTTTTTGAAGAAATTATTATTGTACACAGATATTCCTGGATAAGATTGGAAAACATAGAAAAGGAAGGAAGAAGGGAAGAAGTCCCCTGTAACTACCCCGTCCACCCTGTAACTCTTGCTAGCATGCTGTCGTGTACCCTGTAAGAGTCATTCCTGTCTACATAAAGGAGTCCACGAGCTCTAGAAATAGGCAGGTAGACATAGCATCATCAAGAACGTCTTCAGTCTTTGAAGGAACAAAAGGATGTCGTGTGTCCAGACTTTATAGATGGCCTGTAGATACTTGTAATGCAAATGTATATATTTAGCAAAAATTACATCGTATCGTGGTGCTGGAGAAGACTTGAGAGTCCCTTGAACTGCAAGGAGATCAAACCAATCAATCCTAAAGGAAATCAACCCTGAATATTCACTGTAAAGTGAAGTGAAGTCGCTCAGTCGTGTCCCACTCTTTGCGACCCCATGGACGGTAGCCTACCAGGCTCTGGGTCCATGGGATTTTCCAGGCAAGAATACTGGAGTGGGCTGCCATTTCCTTCTCCAGGGGATCTTCCCAACCCAGGGATCAAACCTGGGTCTCTTGCATTGCAGACAGACGCTTTACCATCTGAGCCACTAGGGAAGCCAAGGACTAATGCTAAAGCTGAAACTCCAATACTCTGGCCACCTGACGCAAGGAGCTGACTCATTAGAAAAGACCCGGATGCTGGGAAAGATTGAGGACAGAAGGAGAAGGGGATGACAGAGGATGAGATGGTTGGATGGCGTCCCTGACTCGATGGACATGAGTTTGAGCGAGCTCCGGGAGATAGTGGAGGACAGGGTAGCCTGGTGTGCTGCAGTCCATGGGGTTGTAAAGAGTCAGACAAGACTTAGTGATTGAACAACCACAGCAACACATCATATTTTCACTTATTTTGATTCATGATTCTGTAAAGACTTGTAAACATGACAGATGGGTTTAAGACAGTATTTCATGGTTGTTTTAAATTATATGTTCCTGAATTCTAGTGAGGCTGAACACCTTTTCAATATGTTTATTTCCCTTTTCGGTTTCCTCTGCTGTGAATTGTATGTTCATTTCCTTTGCTCAGTTTCATTTTGTGAGTAATTATCTTTTTCTCATTGATTTATAGATATTTGTGTATTGTCAGTAGTACTATTTTATCTTCTGCTTTTTAAAATTAACTTACTGAGAAAGCTTTTCTATGCAAAAAGTATGCATCATTTTCTTGGCCTTCCATTTTGGAGAGAGATGATAAATGCATAGGTAGGTAGGATTTGTTTAGCTGGTCGTTTAGCTGGTTTGCAGTTTTGCATTAATAGGAACACGGTTGTGTGTCAGTCAGCTAAGTTATGTTCTGGTAACAAATGACCGGCCCCCCCCCCCAACCCCCAGTGTCCATGGTTTATCGCAGCATAGATTTCTTTTTCACTCAAGTTACACGACCATCCCTTGCTGTCTGCAACTCTGCTTGATATCCTTGTTCTTCTGGGACCCCAGCCTGCAAAGAAGCCCCCAGGTGAGACATTGCTGGTCTCAGGGCAGAGAAAAAACATGGTGGAACACAGTGATTCTTTAAGCTTCTGCTCGGAGGTGAGAATTGACATGTACCACATGTGAGTTCTCATTGCATTTCATTAGCTAAAGCAAAGGGTACCATGAGGCTTGATGTCAGTGCGGTGGGAAATATCCTCCCCACCTGCACACACCTCCTCCCCACCCCCGACCCTGCTGTGAGGGGAGCGGCAGTGACTGTTTTGAACATTACAATTTACCACATGGGGGGATGAACACTGCTCTACCCCTCCCCCAATTTATGTGTTTGTGCCTCAGGATAAATTCTTAGAAGTAGAGTTGCTAGGTTCAGAATATGCACATTTGTTAAGCTTTTGCTATTCATTATATTTACTAGGTTTTAGCTGTTGCCCCGTGTCTGCTGTGAATTTATAAGTAATTATCAGTCCGATGACCATTTTCAAAAGGAAAACAAGTACTTTTTCATGAAAATACTTCACTGCCCTCCCTAGCCCTCCCCATGACTGTAACAACTCATCTAGCTTGATAGTTGTCAGACTGTTTTCATGTTTTATTTACTTCTCATGGCCACCTTGCTATTTACAGATGAGATACCTGAGGTTCTCAGAGAGGTTGAGAAATTTGCTCAGGACTTCACAGCTGGTGATGAGGAGAGGCCCTGACTGATAGCAGTCCAGGCCTGGGCTCTTTCTCTGCCATTCTGGCCTGGGGAAGCTGAGACTAGACTCTTGCCACCCACCCCATTGTCCCATCCCCCAGCCCCTCCACCGCCCCAAGCAGCCTCTTCACCTTCCCCACCTCCCTTTGCAGTCGCCCAGTGGCTGGGTGCAAGGTCCCTGGGAAGGAAGCCCTCGGGCTGGGCCCTGGCCAGGAAGGCCCGGGAGGCTGGGTTCCTGGCAGCGCTGCAGAGCCTGCCCTCTGAGGACGAGCCTCCTGGGCTTAATCTGTATCACTGACCATCTTTGGATTTGGAGAGGGGATTTACTATATTTAGAAAAAGTTAAGGGAGCATTATAAATCCTTTAAGTGGGCAGAACTGAAGAGATGAGAGTCTTTATTGAGGAGGGTGGCTTTTTCTTTGGATTTTAGACCAAAGGGATTTGTTTGAGTAATGTTTAGGTCCTGAAATCTATGTAAACCTTGCGGGGCCGTCACTGTAAAGAGCAGGATTCCTTCTTCAGTCCTTCATGGAATTGCTACTGTCTGGCCAGTCTTTGGAGCAGAGGAGAAACTGAGCTCAGAGTCGTACTTCTTGTTTCTTATCTCTTTGAGATGGAAGTGACCCTCTGTCATCTTTCAAACAGGTTATTCATTTCCTCTGAGCCTGCAGTTTACTCATATGTCAAATGTAGAAAAGTCTGCTCTGCCTACTCTGTATGGTTGCTGGGAGGAGCCTGTGAGATTTAACGGACGTTTAAGACGAACCACAAAAGCATGTAATGTAAATGGATGCCTTCACCAGGATGGCTATAAAAAACTGGACAATAACAAGTGGTAGTGAAGATGTGGAGAAATAGAAGAAATGGAGAAATAGAAGCGTTGCCGGTGGGCCTCTAAAATGATGTAAGCACCCTGGGAAAACAACTTGGCATTCTTCAAATAATTAAACATAGAGTTACCATATGACATAGCAGTTCCATTCCCAGAAGATAGGAAAGAAGTGTCCACACAAAAACATGTATTAAAATATTCATAGTAGCATTATTCGTGATAGCCCAAATGTGGAAACAACTCAAATGTCCATTAACTGGTGAATGGATAAACAAAATGTGGTATATCCATGCAGGGGAATATTATTCAATCGTAAAAAGAATAAAGTATTGACACATGGACAAAGCTTGCAAACATTATGCTCAGTGCAAGAAGCCAGACAGAAAAGGCCACTCTTGTATGTCTCTGTTTGTATGAAATGGCCAGAATAGGCAAATCTAAAGAGACAGAATATGGATTCATGGTTGGCAGGGCTAGGATAGGAGGGAGGAGACTGCCAGAGTTGGGATTTCTTTGAGGGGATGATGGAAATGTACTGAATTAGATAGTGGTGATGGCTGTACAACTTTATGAATGTGCTAGAAACCACCGAATTGTATACTGTTAAAAACAAACCATGCAAATATTAGTGGACAGTATTTTGACAAAGTACTAGAAGGCAACATCAGGGAGCGGAGTGTGGACTTGGGACCAGACTGGCCTGGATAGTAGTTGTGTGATTTTAGAGAGTCGATGGCTTTCTCTTTTTGAGCCTCAGTCTTCCCACCTACGACGTGGGGATAGTGCCCAGTTTGCAGGGCTGGAGGGCAGACTCCATGCGGTGATGCCTGTCTTGCTCGGCCCTAGCAGGCACTCACAGAGTGGTGGCTGCGATCGTTGGGGCGTCTTCTCCTTGCCTGGCTCAGGGCACCGGCCGTGGCAGCATGGTCACGTGGACTCATTGATTTAGCGATGGGGAGGAGTGCAAGCTAGTGTTTACTGAGTCCTTGCTCTGAGCCCCCTCCTAGCATCTGAGTGCTTTTACTTATTCCATCTCTTTAGTTCTCAGAGCAGCCCTGTGGCCTCCTGAGAGAGCTAGCAATGGACGGGGATGTTTCCAGGAAATGCCGGGTGGGGGCGGTGGGGCCGCACAAAGGAGAGAAGACACGGGGCATCTGAAGCTGAGTGATGGGTGACCATTGTTCATCACATGAGTCTCTGGTTTTGTATATATTGGAATTTTCTCTTACAATAAAAAGTTTATAAACCAGTAACACTATTATCTGTTTTAGGTGTGGGGAAATCATGGTAGAGCATACATGGTTACACAGCAAGACGCAGAGACAGTGTTCTGCACCCTGGGCCTTAGCAACCAGCCTGGGAACCAGGTCCCCCGGGCCAGCGGGCCTCCTGGGTTACTTGAGACCAGCTCTTCCTATCGCCAGAGCCGTCGAGGCCTGGGGCTTATCTGCCACCCAGCCCTGGCTGATCACCTCCTGTTCTTACCTCCCCTGAGAGAGCCCGGCGGCATGACAGGTGGGAGATAAAAGGCTGGGATTGAAGAGGGAAGGCGTTTTCCTTCTGCCCCTAAATGCAGGGGGACTCCTAGAGACCCTGGCCTTCATGACTTTCAGATGAAGTACTGGCCCTTGATTATGTTGATCTGGTGAAGTCTGTGGGCACGTGACATCGCTTTGTTTTTCATACTGTGACCTCTCTCCACTGGGGGTGGGGGCGTGTGCATCTGCCCTGCTTTCTCCCCTCTCTCCCCCACCCCCTGCCCACCTGCAGAGCAGAAAGGAGACACAGACCCGAGTGTGAAATGCAGCCCCCTCACCAGCTGGGTGGCCTTGGAGACGTGTTCTAGTTACTGATATTTCTTTAATGTTGGGTAACTCGGAATGTCACTTACAATGGTAGAGGCGGTGGCTTTGAGAGGCTACCTATAAGTGGATGTGGGAATGTCCCTGGGGAGGGAGGGGTGGCGTTGTTTGTCCCAGTTCAGGGGGCTGAACTGGCCGGGCCACCAGGTCTGCCTGGGCTCTAACCCCGAGTTTGTCACTTTCAAAGCTTTGCTTTTCTGCTTTCACTTCGGATACCAGGAGAGTTTCCTTTGGGACTTAGTCTGATCTCTAAAGAGCCTCTGAGAAGAAACCCCGCAGTCTGCAGGCCCTGCAAGCTTACACAGACCTATTTCTGGCTGACTCCTGTGCCCAGGGCTTCCCAGGTGGCGCTAGTGGTGAAGAATCCACCTGCCAGTGCAGGAGGCACAAGAGACATGGGTTTGATCCCTGGGTTGGGAAGATCCCCTGGAGGAGGAAATGGCCACCCACTCCAGTATTGCCTGGAAAATCCCATGGACAGAGGAGCCTGGGGTCACAAAGAATCAGACACGACTGAGCAACTGAGCACAGTGCCAGCGCCTAGACCCTGTCTCCTCCGCTGTCCCTGTGTCCCTGTCCTATTAACTTTCCTCTGGGTAAAAAAGAGCACTTATAATCAAGACAATGTCATTAAATTAACCCTCAGACTTCTCTTTTCTGAGCTAAATCATTCCATCCCCTGGTGCCCCTTAGAACATCTGTCATAAATTCCAGATACTGTACTGGACATGCAGTAAATTCCAAATAAATTACGTGACGGCTCACTACCCTAGGCTCCATATAAATGCATCTGGAGGGAGGTTTTCAGCGGAGCCCTGCTTTAAGTTGGCTATCTGGGGCAAAGTTTCTTAAAACTTAGGTTGACTACCTAAGGGTCTAGATGTAAAATGGAAAATGTGGCAGAAATTTAACTACAGGAGTGCTTCTCTAATTATAGCTCGGCTATGACCGCAGAGTGGGGGCGGGATCTTTAAACAAAACTCCCCTAGAGGCATGGAAGCTGCCCAGAGACTTTGGAAGCCTAACTGGGAGCTGCTGGCCCTTAAAAAATCAGGAAGTGATTCCAGGGTTACTCAGGCTGTGTTCTAAGACCGTGAGTCGGGGAGGAGCAGGAAGGCTCAGATAGAGCAGAAGCTGGCATGGCCAAGTGCTTCCGGAAGGATGTGACTGTGTTAAAGCAGCGCCTTTTTGATCACCCTGGAGAAAATTCAAATATTTTGAAAAGATCCGGGAGTTTGGAGTTTCAGGGGTCCTTCATGGCAGAGCTGGGCTGTTTGATTTAGATAGGGATTTTATAGGCTTGAAGGCAGATTTTTTATTGCTAGTGAGTAATCAGTGACTCGTCACAGAAGGTGGAGGCCCTGCACGGCCCAAGCCCCAAGCTTCACTTCCCCATCCCCTTCCCTGTGCAGGCGCCCGAGTGCATGGCTGGGTAGCTCTGGGTCCTGGGAGATAGTGATAAAGCGCCTCAGCCTCTGGCCTCCAGCCTGATGGGGATGATGAACGTAAATAAAACAGTTCACAAGGACAAGCACCCAGAAAGCTCCAGGGGGGACGATTAACCCTGCGGAGGGGAGTGGTTGGGAGAGGCCTGTTGCAGGGTGCGGCCGAGAGAGTTGCTACCCTGGGCTTTTAGGGATGCTAGACTTCGACTTGGGAAGAAACTGGGGTGAGCGCATTCCAGGCACAAGGAACAGCATGTGCTGAGGCATCTGGCCACCCGGCCAGATGTGCTGAAGCTCCTTCTGTGCCCCCAGTTCTCTCTCTGGTTGGGTTTGGTTCTGTTTCGGGCCAAGGAGAAGCACAGTCTGTCCTGGGCCCAGCTGGCCACCCACCCCTCCGGAGACTGGCCAGAACATTCCAGCCCAGCCTCTGAGGATTCTCTCCATCTGTCTGTCCCGCGGCTGGAATCCAGGGCTGTGACGTGTAAGTGGCTGTTTGCATCTGTCCCCAAAGTGTCTCCCGAACCCCTTCGTGGACAGGCCAATGCTCCAGCCAGGATGTGGCTGAACCACGGGTGAAATGCAGGCTTTGGAGGCAGCCAGTTCCTGATCGGGATCCCCAGCGTGGGACAGGAGGAAGGAGGAAGACTGTTCCCTTCTAACTAGGCTCAAGTTGAGTTTGGCAGAGTTTTAAAAGAAGGGAAACACTGGGTCCTTTCCATTCCTCTTTGTACCCCCTTCCCCTCCTGTGCGCATCCTGCCCAAGACTGTTCTCCTCTTGGCAACCACGGAGGCCTGTCCCATCCCCCCGAAACAGACCTTACTACTTATCCCCTCTGCTAGGAAGGTCCATGCCCAGAGTACTGGCTTCCTTCTGGGGCAAGATGAATGCAACCTGGTGGTAATTCACACTAGAGTGTGAAGGACTGATGGCACCATATCTCCCCCAGAGTCCTTGGATGTGTGTATGTGTGAGGGGCGAATTTGGATGATGGGCCACCAGGAGGACAGGTGAGCCAGCCTAGCATCACCCACAGACTTTCATGTAAGCTCTTCCTATTGTCCTCAGAATGTCCTTTCTTCTGCTTTTGTGTTCAGAGGCTGCTTGAAGTCTGCAATATTTGCAGAGTGAGGAGGGGCTTTGGGTGGGACCTCTGGCACACAGGTTAGCACAGCTGCCTTTGACTGCAGACCCCAGATGGTGGGTGGCCCTGCTGGAACCGACTAAAACTGAGTTTGAAGGCCAGAAGCAAAACACATCCTTGCAGAGGGGCGTTTAGATGGACCATCGATCGCATATAAAGTCCCTCTACTGTCCTCTCGTGGGTGGGGGGTGATGCGGTGTGGTGGCTGCTGGGTAAACAGAGTGGAGTGACCAGAGAAGAAAGAAAAAGGGCTGAGCCTGGAGGCTGGACAGGGCTGAGCCACAGGCTTCCTAGGCAGGTAATGCCAGACTGAGCCTTGGCAGGTCTGCACTCCAGGAGGATGGAACTCCTTCCCAGGTTATTGAGAACCTCGGTGCACAGCACTCTGAAGCACAGACCCAACAGGGCGGAAGGCTGCGGAGCGCTTCTGCCTGGGGCCCTGACCTGTTGCTTTTAAACCAGGTTATTGAGCTACTGAGGGAGCAGGGATGCAGTTCCCTTATTAAAAACCAACCAAACAAACAAACAAAAAGAGAAAGGCAGAGCAGGCCAGGCAGAAGACTGAGGGCCGCGGTGACTTCATCAACTCCGAGACACTGATGCTGGAGGACGAGGGAGATGCGGGCTTTGATGTGCACTCTCCCCACGGCCGTCACTGCTGAGTCGCTGAGTCTGTGAAGGCAGTGCCACGCCTCTGAGCCAAAGATTAATTATGTAACAGAGCCCAGATCCCCAGGTGGGCAACTGCACCGCAAAGGGGCCCTGGAAGACTCCTGCCCTGGTGCCCCCAGCTGCCTGAGGATTAGCCGAAGGGAAGCAGGAATGAAGATGCATCTGTTGCTCGGATCCCTGAAATGAGGTTTCTCAAATTGTACAGTTATTGTCTTCGTGGAGTCCAGAAGGGCTTCTTGAATATTGCTCTGCAGGTCCCTGCAATGAAGCCCGCTGCAGAGATGTGAAGAAAAGCTACGGAGCATGTGCAGCCGCTCTTATACCATCTGGTGGCTCAGAAATATTTTATAATCAAATGAGTAAGATGGGTTTCTTGCACGCCCCGGTGCACGGCGTCCCCTCCACGCCCTTCCCAAAGCTCTCTCTGTCTCTCTCTTTCCTTGTCTCTCCTCTCTCTTTTTGTCCGTCCGTCCATCTCTGTCTCTCTGGCTCACTCAGCCATCTTTGGGAAACACCAGAGAAGCCGGTTCCCAGCAGTAAGATACTGTCTACTAGCTTGGTGACCTTGGGCAGCCCCGTCTGTTTTCTCATCCTTGGTTTGATCCTTTGTAATGTGGAGGCGCTCGGCGCTGTTACGTGAATCAGAGTGAGATTCATATCAGAGTGAGATTCATATCTGAGCACGTCCTACTTTGATGCTGCTTACTACTTGTCTTAGGAAGACTTTTCAAAATCGTCTACTTGAACTTTTCCTGAATATAAATGTGATACTTGCATGTTCGCTGTGGAATATTTAGGAAATATAAAGAAATTAGAAAACGAATGAAGAATGTGTACACCCCCTCCTTCCAAAGGGTCAACACTGAGAACGTTTGGTTGCTCTGGGGAAGGTTTTCTAAGTAACTTGAGCACACAGATGGTCTGTGTGCACAAACCAGGAGGAGTAACTGGGATATAAATGGAGCATGAGTCTGTGGGGATGTCTGCGTGTGCTCCCGAAGGGGCATGTGTGTGTGTATGTGTGTGCTCACATGTGTGTGCAATGCCTTGGGGTCCTCAGAGGGGGACCTCGGTCCCAGTAGGGGCCTGCAGCTTCCCTGATGGAGCACCGGTTCTGTCCCCTGGATGCCCTTCTCTGAGGGGAGGCAGGGTGCTGGTGTTAAGGGGGGATGTATGGGAATACCTCCTCCGTGCTGGCTCCTCCGTGTTCGTTTTCAGCCATGCTGCAGCCCCACACAGGCCAGGCAGCTCTGGGATGTGGGCGAGGAATCCATTCCCAGATGCCCCGACCCTACCTGTCCTCGACCCCATCACGGTCCACCTGCCTCCTTCGGGCCCGGCCTTGGGAGCCCCCAGTGCTCGCTTCGTCTGCCTGGCACCCCACCCCACTCCACCAAGAGGCTTTTTCCCTCTTTGGATTGAGAGGCCATTCTGTCTTCCCGAGACAGGTAAACAAAACAAACCTGCAGATGCTCTTGAGGGTGTTTGTGTCTTCAGTTGCGGGTCAGTTGGTATAAACAATCAGTGAAGAGTCTCCCCATTGACTGGGCAATGGAACTGAGGACCCCAGGCCGGGGACAGGTGTTATTTATGTTGATTGGGTGCTGGGAGAGCCTTCATCACGGTCACCCTCAAGCCGAACTAAACGTACTGTATCTGCAGGACGGTAGTATAAAACTGAAAACATGACCCAGTCTGTCCCTTTCTCTTTCTCTCCCTTTTGGGTTTCCACGTTTATTAAAGCCCCAGGTTCCCCAACACGGACACTGGTCCTCCCCCTCCCTCCCCTTCTCTCCCCTTCTCCGCCACCCTGCCCCACTGCCCAGACTAGTTTCTGAGGGATCAGTATTTTCTTGCTTGGGGAAGAGGGGTGTAAATTGTTTTCATCTGTCCAGGGACATGGCACTCACAGATAAGCCTGAGTATTGCAAACTGGGGTTCACTTTCTGAAGTCTCTACAACACCTGCCCCCATGCTGGCTGGTGGTGGAAGCTGGTTACATGAGTTCAGCCTGCCACACGGGCCAACCTCATGAAAAAGAGTGTGTCTGACCATCTGGGCCCTGGGGTCCAAGTGGTAAGCCCTGATCTTTACAAGGACTTGCTCGCACAGCCACCTATCTGGTCTTCGATGTACTAGCCCCCACTTCTGAGCATCCGCTCGATGCCAAGCTGTCGGCCATGGCAGGACCACATGGGGCCCGGGATGCAGGGCATCTGGTGAAAGCTTCTCCCAAGCTGCTGGCTGGCTTGGATCATGGTGGTTTCATTTAGGTAAAAAATGTCCCTCCCAGGGACTGACGATGGTCATTCCCGCTAAGCTGCAGCCCCAGGAGTAGATGGGGTCAGGAGGAGAGGCGGGCAGAGGTGAGGGGAAGAAAACAGTTTTCAAATGGCCACACCTATCACTCTTCATTTGGAAGTGCCTCCTGCTGCCCTGGGGCTTCAGGATCTGATTTAGGGGTGTTAGTCCCCTCCTTCAAGCCCAGCTCAGATACTCTGGGTTCTTCTGCTGGCCCCTGGTCCCCTACGGATTTACTTATTTATTTGTTGGCCATGTCATACAGCATGTGGGATCTTAATTCCCTGAATGGGGATCGAAGTCACACCCCCTGAAGCTTAGAGTCTTATCCACTGGACTGCCAAGAAAGTCGATCCCCTACAGATTTAAACACACCTGGGTTATTGCCTTTTTCTAGGAGAAGTTAGAAATTTCTGGAGGCTTCTGTCATATGTGCCACTATGTATAGTCTGAAACAACTTACCTTAAGCACCCCAGTTCCTTTATTTCTATGTCTTTGGTCTTTCAGACTAGGTCCTGGCTTAGCAGACTGTATTTCAGACGTGTGTGTGTGTGTGCATGCTCAGTCACTCAGTTGCAGCCCCATGAACTATAGCCCACCAGGCTCCTCTGTCCATGGAATTTTCCAGGCAAGAGCACTGGAGCAGGTTGCCATTCCCTCCTCCTTGACCCAGGGATCCAACCGCATCTCCTGCGGTTCCTGCATTGCAGGTGGATTCTTTACCACTAGCGCCGCCTGGGAAGCCCATTTAAGAATGTGGGGAGAGGGTATATAACAGAAGGATGTTTCTCAACAGCCTCTACCATTTCAGAAGGCCTGCTCTGCCGGAGAAGGACCAGTGTCCTGCTAAGCCACTCTCCGGCACATCATTCATTCTTTCATCCCTTTCCTAGCTGCCTATGAGAAACCCAGCATGGTGCTGGGGGTGTGAAAGCTAGATTGGCAGTGGAGGACTTCAGGTACAGTGAGACCGACCTCTTACCCGAGAAGCCTCGTGTCTCTTTAGAAATAGTCTGGATTCTGGCCTTCTCCGAGGAAATCTAGATTTGTGTGGCATGATGTTATTCAAGCCTGTTTGATCCAGCAGGCCCTGCCTCATTTCCAAAAGCAAGCCTCGCTCTTCAGCTGCTGACCCAGTATACTTAGCACAGGGGCCCCTCTTAGTTTCGACCAAATTAAGGAATCTATTTCCGTGCTTATTAGGTCAGGGAGTCCTGATGTGTTCCTTGGTTCCTGCTGTTCCCATTCCGTATCTCATTTACCTGTGTAGCCCCGGGGTGCTTTATTGGTACCTCCAGGGGCAGTGTTGGCTGGGACAGTGTGGCATTCCTGAATTTCTCCCCATTACTAGCTGAAAGTAATAGAATCTGAATCTTAAAAAGGAAAATTCATCGCACATTTTCTCGGCTATGAAAGCAGCACATACTCATTAGCACATCTTGAAAATACTAGATGATAAAAAGGAGAGAGGAAAAAATGACATCTTGTCGTACTTGCTCAGGTAACCATTGTATATTCGTGTCCGGAAAAAGCCCTCTTCTGCTACCATCAGCCCTGGCAACGAGTTGCTTAATTAAAAAGAGTATGAAAGAGGGGATCATAAAAATGATGAAAATAAACTACAGGCATTACTGTTGTTTAGTCACTAAGTCATGTCTGACTTTTTTACGACCCCATGGACTGTAACCTGCCAGGCTTCTCTGTCCATGGGATTTTCCCAGGCAAGCATACTGGAGTGGGTTGCCATTTCCTCATCCAGGGGATCTTCCCTACTCAGGGATCAAACCTGCGTCTCTTGCATTGGCAGGTAGAGTATTTACCACCAAGCCACCAAGGAAGCCCTTGATACAGGCATACCTCGAGCATTTTGTTTTAATGTAAAATACTTCATTTTAACATGAAGCCTGTGTTCATTCTCTCATCTTCTGATTTAAGCCCCAGGTCTTTCTTGGATTATGGGTCCACTGGATGATGTCTGAATTATCTTTTTTGTAGCACCCTTTTATATATTTTCTGCGATTCTTGGTTTCTATCAAGTGAAGTAGGAGCTGAGTGCCCAATATGTGCAAATTTTTATACATTTCTAAATTTATTCAGCTCTTTTGTCCATGCCTAATTTAACAGCGATCTTCCTCAGATATTCGACTCATTTCATAAAAACGGTTCCTTTCTAACGCTTATTGCAACACTTGATGTACAGTTTAATTAAGTCAGGTAATTGCAGAAGTACAACTGGGATAAGCAGGCTTGAGGACAAACACAACCGTGTCTTGGTGAGCTCAGAGTACAGCCTGCCCCGAGATTCAGCAGGCCGTGGGCCTCACAGAGGGGACTGGACACTTCACACAATCTAGGGACAGCTCAGGGGGACAAAGGTAAGGAAGCTCTGAGGTTTTTTTCCTAATCTTTTTCCTGTCTATGCTCATTTTTATATATGGAACATTTTGTGTGCTTTTCCCTCTTAACTACTGGGAGAGGTCTCATAATGTTATCAACTCCAGGCTACAGTTTTTAACTTAAACATGCATCAGCTAACATCTTGCTTGTGATGAAAGACTGAGAGCTTTCCCTCTAAGATCAGGAACAAGACAAGGATGTCTGACATCCACTTCTGTTTGACCTTGTATTGGAGGTTCCAGCCACAGCAGTTAGGCAAGAAAAAGAAAAGACAGCCAGATTGGAAAGGAAGAAGTAAAACCATTTTCAGGTGAGATGATTTTTGTATAAGGACGCCACTAAAAAACTCTCAGAGCTTATTCATGAGTTCAGCAAAGCTGTGGGATGTAAGACCAATATAGAAAAATGAATTGCATCTCTATACACTTGCAGTGAACAATCTGAGGGTTAAATTAAGAAAATCATGTCTTTTACAGTAGCATCAGGAATAGAATGCTTAGGAATAAATGTCACCAAAGAAATACAAGACTTAAACTCTGGAAATGACTAAATATTTTGAAACAAATTAAAGGTGTAATTAAGTGGAAAGACATCCCATGTTTATGGATTGGAAGGCTTAATATCATTAAGACAGCCCTGCTTCCAAATTTAATCTGCAAATTCAACACAACCCCCAATGAAAATTCCAGCTGGACTCTGCAGAAATTGACAAGCTGATTCTAAAATTCATATGGAAACCTAAGAGACTCAGAATAGCCAAAACAGTCTTAAAAAGAAGAACTAAGTAAAAGGGCTTACACTCATTCCTGATTTCAAAACTTATTACAAAGCAAGAGTAATCAAGACAGTGTGGTCCCGACACAAGGATAGACATATAGATCAAGGGAATAAAATCGAAAGTCCAGAAATAAATCCTCACATTTACAGTCAGTTGATTTTCAAAGACAGCAGATAATTCAATAGGGAAAGAATAGTCTTTTCAACCAATGGTGCTGATACATCTGGATAGCTACATGTAGAAGAGTGAATTGGACCTCAACCTCATTCCACTTATAACTTAAATTATTAACCTATATATAAACTCAAAACGGATCAAAGACCTAAACATAGGAGCTAAAACTATAAAACTCCAGAAGAAAAATAGATCTAAATCTTCTTTACCTTGAATTAGGCAATTATTTCTTAACTCTGATACCAAAAGCATAAACTTAAAATTGAAAACTTTGGTTCTTCAAAAGACGCTGTTGAGAAAGTAAAAAGGAACTCACAAAATGAAGCGAAATATTTGCACATCGTACATTTTCTAGAATTTTATCTGGAATATGTAAAGAACTCTTACAACTCAGTAATAAAAGACAGACCAATTAAAAAATGGGTAAAGACTTTAAATAGACATTTCTCCAAAGACTATATAGAAAGTTAGAAAGTTAAGTCGCTCAGTCGTGTCCGACTCTTTGCGACCCCATGGACTGTAGCCCACCAGGCTCCTCCATCCATGGGATTCTCCAAGCAAGAATACTGGAGTGGGTTGCTATTTCCTTCTCCAGGGGATCTTCCCGACCCCGGGATTGAACCCAGGTCTCCTGCATTAGAGGTAGACGCTTTAACCTCTGAGCCACCAGGGAAGTCCAAAGACTATATGCAGGGGGCCAATAAGGGAAGTCCAGGAGCCACCAGGGAAGTCCAAAGACTATATGCAGGGGGCCAATAAGCACGTGGGTTTTCCCAAGGGGCACTAGTGGTAAATAACCCACCTGTCAATGCAGACTTAAGAGACGCCAGTTCGATCCCTTGATGGGGCAGATCCCCTGGAGAAGGGAATGGCAACCCACTCCAGTATTCTTGTCTGGAGAATCTCATGGACAGAGGAGCCTGCAGGCTACAGTCCATAGGGTTGTAAAGAATCAGACACGACTGAAGTGACCTAGCACAGCACAATAAGCATGTGAAAAGATGCTCAACATCATTAGTCATCAGGGAGATGCAAATCGAAACCACAATGAGATGCCACTTTTCACCACTGAGAGTTCTAGAATTAAAAAGTCTGATCAATACAAGTGTTGGCAAGGATTTGGAGAAATCGGTCCCCTATGCACTGCTGGTAGAGATGAAAATAGTGCAGCTGCTTTGGAAAATAGTCGGGTGGTTCCTCACATGGCTCAACAGAGAGTTTCTATAAGATGTAGCGATTCTGCTCCCAAAGAAATGAAAACGATGTACACACAAAAGCTTGTACATAAACATGGAAAAAACTCATGTCCATCAGCTGATGAGTGGATAAACAAAAGTGATGTGTCTATACACTGGAATATTATTTGGCAAGAAAAAGGAGTGAAATGGTGGCTCAGTGGTAAAGAATCAGCCTGCAATGCGGGAGGTGCAGGTTTGATTCCTAGGGTGGAAAGATCCCCTGGAGAAGGGAATGGCGACCCACTCTAGTATTCTTGCCTGGGAAATCTTATGGACAGAGGAGCCTGGCTACCGTCCATGGGGTTGCAGAAAAGTCAGATGTGACTTAGCAACTAAACAACAATAACTCCTGACGCCCCAACACAGAGCTTGAAAACAATCTGCTGAGTGAATACAGTGAGTCACGAAAAGACCACATATTGTGTGATCCCATTTATGTGAAATGTCCTGAATGGCAAATCTGTGGAGGCTGAAAATAGATTCATGGTTGCCTAGGATTGGGGTTGGGAGGTTGGGACAAATGGGGAGTGACTGCTAATAAGTACAGGATTTCTTAAAATGTTGGTTGTGGTGACGGTTGCACAACTCTCTGCAACTCTTGAGTTATATGCTTGAAATTAGTGAGTTGTGTGATATGTAGATTATATCTCAACTAGCTGTTATTTTAAAAACGAAACACCAAGAGCACTGCTGTCTATCCATCCCTCCCCCGCCGCCCCCACTGCCGTAGTCTCCCTCTTTGCCCATCTCAGATTTCTAGCAGAGGGAGGTCTTCTGCATCCTGTTCCTTTGGAGGTGTTTGGGGCCCTCCTCTTTCTCCCCTGCCATCCCTCTAGGCCCCTTCTTAGAAAGTAGAAAATGCCTCATTCCCCACCCACACGTCACTGAAACTTTTCCGTTCTAATCTTGAATCTCGTTTTCTCATAATGGGCTGTCTGGATCTAAGTTAATTATCCTGGAAGCGGTTGACTTCATCTACCATCAGCTGGTTCCACTGGCACAGGTCATGCGTGCTGGGGCAAGACCCAGTCTTGTCTCATCCTCTGTAGCCCTCTGGGGACATCTGGAATCTGGTCTCAATGCCAAGGGGCCAGGAGAGCCTGCAGCATCCAGCACAGGCCTCCAGGGGAAAGAGAGGTGGGGTTGTTTTTAATGTCAAGAATTGTTGTTCAGTCACTCAGTCATGTCCAACTCTTTGTGACACCATGGACTGCAGAACGCCAGGCCTCTATCCATCGCCAACTCCTGGAGCTTGCTCAAACTCATGTCCGTTGAATCAGTGATGCCACCCAACCATCTCATCCTCTGTCGTCCCCTTCTCCTCCTGCCTTCAATCTTTCCCAGCATCAGGGTCTTTTCTAATGAGTCAGCTCTTCACATCAGGTGGAACCCACCCTTAAAGGGCTTACTCCTTAGAAGAATCTTGTAGTCTTTCTGCCCAACTATTAGTAGTAGTAATAGTAAGCTCTTTAAAGGCATCCTTGACATTAAAAAATTCTGAGCAGGTTAGACATGTAATGCTTTATGATTTCAATTGATCATTGAAAACGGAGACTTTTCATGAAAATTGTGCTTGGTTGGTTCTGTGGAGACAAAGTGGTTGGAGGGCTGCCTGACCTCGTTCAGATGCAGACAGAGGTAATGCCCACTACCCTGAGCTGGTCATCAGTCTGTGAAGCTTGCCATTGATATGCTGGGAGACTTGACCTTAGAGAGGTCACTGGCCTTTTTGCACCTCAGTTTCCTCATCTGTCTAGTGGGAAGTATGTCTGCCCTATTGGCCTTGAAATTTGGTTTGACAAGCAGTGAGGGCCTGTGTAGGCATGTTGGGGCCTTGGACCATGGGGTCAAGGTGACATCCAGGGAGAGGCAGGTCCCCCGCACCCCCTGGCGCCTGCCACTCTCCCCATGAGGCTGCAGCCTCCTCAGTTTCTCCCCCTGGGCTGGCTGGGAGCCTGGGGGTATCACAAAGGTGCTTCATGTGGGTCCTGGAGAGGTGAGGTGGGGGCTGGGGTCAAGAGAAGGAAAAGTCAGTTTTTAGAGCCTGAAGAGGGGGCAGTAGCTCCCAGATTTAAGGGTTCTGTGAACTGGTTTAAAAAAAATTATATTTTTTAAAGTTAGGGCCAAGATAGGGTTTCTACCTTCCAATTTCATCACATAAGGACATAAAGCATTCTCATCTACTGTTATTAGTCTTTTATAAGAGAAGGGGTATTTTATTTTATTCTTTATTTCCTTCCTTAGTTTTACTGAAGATTGTTGATTTATAACATTGTGTTAGTTTCAGGTATACAGCAAAGTGAGTCAGCTGTATGTATGCATATACATGATACGTATATTTCAGATTCTTCTCCCTTTTGGATTATTATAAGACATTGAATATAGTTTCCTGTGCTACCCAGTAGGACCTCGGTGGTTAGTGGTGTGAATACAGTAGCGTGTATCTGCTAATCCCAAGCTTCTGATTGATCCCTCCCCGCTCATTCTGCCCCCTTTGGTAACCCTCAGTCTGTGTTCTTTGTGAGTCTGTCTCTGTTTTGTAAATAATTCCATGTGTCTTATTTTTTTGGATCTCACGTACAAGCGGCATCATAGAGCACATGTCTTCTTTGTCTGACTCACAGGCTGTCTTCGTCTTCACCCCCCGGGGCCCAGCACCCTCTCCGCCGTATTCGGCCCTCAGCCCCGCACGCCAGCTCCCTCTTTTCTTCATTCCGTGAATGTTTTCTGGGGGCCTCCTCCCTGCCAGTCAGCTCAGAGGCCTCTTGGGAGCCCCAGGTGACCGCATTCTTCCCTTCACGTAAGAGGCTGCCTCCCACCACTGCTCTCTTAAACAGAACCTCTCGTCTCTTCTCAGAAATTCTGGGTTGAAACTAGGGCCCACGTGCCCAAATCACGGCCAAGGTCAGAGTCGGCCATGTCACACAACCACTTGCCAGGGGTCCTGTGGGCTCCCTTGCACTCCTTGGACAGAGGCGTGAACCGGGCTTCCGGGCTCATTGCGTGGCTGGCGGGACTCAAGGCCAGGTCTGTTGGTTTCAAAGCCCTCATTCTTTCCATCATGTCATACTGTCAAGGCAGGGACCAGGGGTCCAACTACTTGACTCCTTTTTGCTCCTTTCTGGGTTCTTCTGGAGACCCCGGGGTGGCAGATTCACATGGGGGCTTGTTGTACAAAGGGCCTGAGATTTTTCAAGGGCGCCTGATCCTAAATGCCCAACCCCATGGGATGGTCTAGTGAGCAAACTTGTGACGCAGCCTTTGTTTCACAAACCGTGGTCACCTCCTCATGGGTCCTTCGATGGACCGGTCCACTGAGCCTCCTGCAGGTGCTAAGTCTGCGGAGACGGAGATGAGGAGAGGGGGGCCTTGTGCCCTGGGAGCTCACAGACTAGCAGGAGGTCAGGGGATAAAGCAGGCCCATGCATCCAGCCTTTGGAAGGTCCACTGGGAACCATGGGTGGGACCTTCCTGGGGTGGTTGGCGGCAGCAAAGATTTTAAAAACTTTTTTGGCTATTCTGGGTCTTCCTTGCTCTAGTTGCAGAGAGCAGGGGCTAACTCTTCGTTGCAGAGCACGGGCTTCTCATCGCGGCGGTTTCCCTTGTTGTGGAGCTCAGGCTCTAGGCGCGTGGGCTTCAGTGGTTGGAGCACACAGGCTAAGCAGTTGTGGTTTTCCAGCTCTAGAGCCCTGGCTCAGGAGTCATGGCTCATGGTCTAGTTGCTCTGCAGCAGTTAGGATCGTCTTGGACCAGGGATCAAACCTGTGTTCCCTGCATTGGCAGGCAGATTCTTATCCACTGCTACTGGGGAAGTCTGAGAGAGGGCTTTTTTGAATTGGGTTTTGAAGGGTGCCTAAGAGTTTGCCAGGACAGCCGTACAATTAACAGATTGCTAAAAAGTGAGGATCAACCGTGGTGTTCAGTCCTGGAGACTGTCTGTGTTAGTGTGTGTGGCGACGCCCTGGAAACAGCTGGGAAAGTCAGTCACTGTTTGAATTCCTTTATTTACTTACTGCCCAGGGCTCAAGGAGAGTGAGAAGGTAGTTTTACAAACACTTTGGAAGAATAAACTCCACGAGGGCATACACATTTTTTTCCAGGTAGATAAAGAGAGACCTTATTAATAATGTTTCTGTTGGCTCCATGTGACCTTGCTCTGAGGTCTCAGAAATCGGTCCTTTTTTTCTGTTATTTGGAGACGGGGCCCCTGGCCAAGGCGATGGGCTGTGTTTTGCAGACTGTGTTCTTGTCTGTGGAACATCAGTCACGTAACACTCATTTACCTCAGGACTTATACAGAGTGGGGTGGTATTGATGTGTGAGCCATTTGGCAAAATATCCTTGCTCATAATTGGCAAGAGGACCAGGCTGAAGACGTTCTGTCCGAAGGCCGACTCCACGGTCCAGATGAGGTCCTGGACTCCCCCCGACACATTGGGGGAGAGATGATGGTACAGAGAGAAAGAAGGTGGGAGTGACAGACAGACACAGACAGACCTGCAGAGAGAAGGAGGCGAGGAGACCGGGAGAGGAGGGAGGGGAGAGATGGAGAGAGACACGGACATGGAATGAGAGCTGGAAAGAGACGAGAGAGACACGGGGGGAGGGAGACTGAGAAAGACAGAAGGAAGTGGGGACAGACGGGGAGAGAGACGCAGAGACACGATGGCAGAGATGGAGAGGCAGGGAGAGAGACATGCACAGAGGGAGACACGCAGAGACAGGGTGGGGAGAGAGGCAGTAGGTACCCTACCCCGGACCCTGGGGTACGTCCCGTGAACGAGGATGTACTCAGTGCACCAGCTCTGCCAACGTGGCCACCAGCTTTCCTGGTGACTCAGACAGTAAAGCGTCTGTAGTGCAGGAGATCCAGGTTCCATCCCTGTGTCGGGAAGATCCCCTGGAGAAGGAAGTGGCAACTCACTCCAGTACCCTTGCCTGGAAAATCCCATGGACGGAGGAGCCTGGTAGGCTATGGTGCATGGGGTCGCAAAGAGTTGGACATGACTGAGCGACTTCACTTTCTTTATCTATCAATTGACACCCAGCAAGGTTAGGTAACCTGCTTAAGGACACACAGCTCCCAAGTCCAGGGTGGAGACTGTCCTCTAGCCCAGGGGTCTAGGGGGTGGCTTTGAATTAGGCCTCGAAGGACAGGTTGGGGGGAGAAGCTCAGGGTGGGACAGGTAATCCAGACACTGCAGGGGTGGAGGCATCTGGTCTATGCCGGACCCCAGGTGTGGGCCTCACACACACTGTCCCCTTTGCCTGTAGCCACTCAGAAAGGCTCAGTAACTGGATGGGATGGGAATCCAGTCTGTCTGGCCGCACAGCAAGCCCATGACCCGTGGCCACACCACCCTAGGGCTTGAGGGGAGAAAGAGCACCCGAGTTATCTCCCCAGTGTTGGCAGCTCTAAGCAAGCGGCCAGTGTATTGAGAAGCTCTCACCTTTATTCCCCGATGCCTCCTGTGGGGTCCAAGGCCCGGCAGCCTCCCCCAGACCTCAGCTCCCCCGCTCCCCCAGGTCCAGCTCCTCCCCTGGGCTCCCATGAGTGTCTCAAGCGCCACCACGTTTGGGGGCTCACACTTTCACTGGTTACCCAACCCTCAATCCTAGCTGTAAATCCTCCTCGTCTTTAAAGCTGCTTAAACAGTGACGCTGGGACTTCCGTGGTGGTCCAGTGGCTAAGACTTCATGCTCCCAAAGCAGGGAGCTGAGGTTTAATTCCTGGTCAGGGAACTAGATCCCAAATGCCACAACTAAGACCAGATTGCAGCCAAAATAAAAAACAAACCAAAACAGTGATGCGCTCCACCTGTGGGATGGGTTCTTCCTGCTCCTACTATGAGCTCATATCATCCGTTCAGGCAAATATGTCCTTTTATAAAGGTTCCGGGGCCGAGTGGGGTGGGGGAGGACTGCTGGGCCCCCACAGGAGCTGGGAGGTGGCCAGGGGAGCAGGTGACAGCCACATGGTGAAGTTCACGCACCCTGGCCCAGCCCTGGTCGTGTGTACCCCGTCTCTAGTTTCCTTCTTTCCTGGACAAGCGTTTTCCTTAATAATTCTCAGTGCCTCCTATCTTACTCCTTCATCTACGGCATGAGCTGAGTGATACCAGCTCTAGTCTCACACCTGTGGTGCTGATGTGGGCAGAGGCTGCAGCAGGTGCTGATAAACGACCCAAGACGGATACGGGAGGGAGCCGGCCCTAGTGGGCTGGGACACGGGGTCCACAGAATTCTGCCCCGGTCAGTTTCACATCATCGCCAGTGATGCGATTCCCCCAAGGAGTGCATTAGGGAGGGCAGAAATGCCCTCTCTTGCATAATTATTAGAGTCCTGTAAATTAAGCATAGAACCAGAATGTTCTCTTAAACATCACGACTGACCCTCCCCACGAGGTGTTTGCAGAACACTTGTTATTTACTCCTGTTGTTTTCCACACTTGCAGTTTAGAGAAGAAAATCAAGAAATCGTGTTTCTGTTCCCCATACAGTCCCATCCCCAACAGCAATAACAAGAGAACCGTCTTCCTGTTATGAAATAGCTGCAACCTCTTTAGGCAGGAAGAATGTTTTGTTACCAGGGAAGAGAAAGCATAAGCAGCAGAGGGAGTGGGTGGGTGGGGAGCAGCTGCACCTCCCCAGGTGGACGCCCCCGCCAGGCCTGCTAACCTGCGAACACTAGCTGTGACCTTGAGCTATACCACCTGCCATTCATCTTCCTCTCAGCCCGATTCCTTCCACGTTTCCCAGAAGCCTTTGTTCTGGTCCACAATGAATTGCCGGGAGAAGGAAGATCGTCTCTAGCTAAACATGGTCCTGCTTGCGATGACTCTGATCCCACTTTATAATGGACAGGTATGTAATGTCAGGTTGTCAGGATAGCTGCATCTAGCCTTACTCTTTTAATAGAAAATCCGAGGAGAGAAACGAGAATAAATCAGTAGTGGAACCATCTGAAGAGCCTCCTCTGACTTCAGAAATTCATGGCGGTCACAACAGTGGCCATCTGGTGGGCAGAGGTGCAGGCTGGCCCACTCCCCTTCCTCCAGATGGAGTTGAGCCTGGTAGGTGATCTGGCCGCCCCTGGCCGGGTGCTTTTGCATCCGAAGGCCTGCCTTTTACCTGGTTTCTCCCTTATCTGTTTTCCTTTGTAGTCCCTGCAGGAGAGAGATTTGAAGACCAGCAGTTAAGAAGCTGAGTCGAGGCGACTTTGTGTCCCAGCCATCCCCAATCCTGCCCTGTCCTCCTGGCTGAGCTCAGAGAGTCGGCACGGAGAGCCCCTCTCCCACCCTCTGCCCTGAGCCCCGGCAAATGGGGCCCATCTCTCTGCAGAAGGAGCCTCCCGGTTAGAGACCTGGGCCTCAGAGGCCGGGAAGCCACATCTCTGAACTGTGAACATGCCGGCCTTCCAGGCCCGCCGGGTGGTGTGTGACCTCACCCTCCAAACCCAGACCATCCACAGCGCCCAGTTCCTTTCTGCCCGGGACCCTGGCTTTAGTGACATTGTGGCCCTAATGTCAGGCCAGCTCCTCTCCACCCTGAGCGAGGTGCCCCCTGGCCGAGTCCAGCAATCCCAGCAGTGGTGGGTGATTCTGTTTCCATATTTAGGGTTGCAGTAATACACATGGAAAACCCTTTCCAGCAGAAGTTTGGTTCCTCTTTCTTCCCCGTCTTGAAAGACCCTGCCTTTGCTCTCCGCCTCCTTGCATATCATCACCCTCGGTTTAGCACGAGGACTGAACCTTCACTCACTTGTTCTTCGTCATTCATTCTTCAGCTGACATTCCCCTGGGTCTCATTTCAAGGGTGTTGGTCACTAGCAAAGGCTCCCAGTCTCTCGAGGGCGGTCAGACCCCAGGAGCACCCTGATGGAGGCTAAAGGGGGAGGCCTGACTCCCTCAAGGTTCGGGGTGTCTGGGAGGCGTTCTTGGAAGGGGCTGTGAGGGGAGCGCTCACTAGGGGCAGGGAGAGGGTGTGAGTCCAGGCACGTGAAGCCTTGTTCAAGAAGCTGAGACGTTCCGTGGATATCCCCCCACCACCACCTCCAGGAAGGGTGGGCTGAGCTTTTGGAGCCTATCTGACGGCCTTTTATGAAATACTGAAAAGTGGAAAGCAAAGACAATAAAACCAGACCTCATCAAACTTCGCTTGGGAGAACGAATCCCCTGTGATGGGAAACCAGCCATCTTCTGAGCATGGGACTGAGCCCTGCACATGGCCCAGGGTGGTTTTCTGGGGGTCTCACCCCCCTCTCTCTCCACTTCCCTCTGGTCCTCCTCCTCCTCTCTCTTCCTTTCATCACACTTTTCGTCACTTAAGTCAGCAGCCGTCTCTCAGAAGCTTACTCAGGCATGTGCCATGCATCTGTGAGTAGCTGGGACCCTGTGGGAGTGAGATGGCCAGACACGAGCCCTGCTCTCACGGAGCTCATCACCTGGCCTGTTGGCTGGGGGCCTCTGTGCCTATAAATATTAGATCAGGATGGGTGTGACTATCCTGGAAACCCTGGTGTATATGGCCAACCCTGGGGCATTAGATGGTCATAGTCTCCCAGGTGATGGGGGATTGGTCAGGAGTGGGTGGAGGATGAAAGAAAGAACAAGTTGGTTTCATTTTCTTGCCATCATCTAGTGAGGAATGTGTGCAAAAGAACTCATATTTTGCTTTCTCTGAAATTTGATTCAGTTATCTTTCATTGTTATTATTCAGTGGCTAAGTCGCGTCCGACGCTTTGCGACTCCCTGGACCATAGCACGCCAGGCTTGCCTGTCCTTCACCACCTCCTGGTGTTTGCTCAGATATATGTCCATTGAGTTGGTGATGCCATCCAACCATCTCATCCTCTGTCGCTCCCTTTTCTGCCTGCCCTCAATCTTTTCCCGGCATCGGGGTCTTTTGCAGTGAGTCAGCTTTTTGCATCAGGTGGCCAAAGTATTGGAGCTTCAGCTTCAACATCAGTTATCTTAATTGCTTTCAAATGATTGGAAGGGAGAACTCCCAGCAAAGGATCTTGGCCAAGTCCAGCTCTCTCCTCATTGTTGTTGTGAAGCCAGTCCCATTTGGGACTTGAGATGGTCAATTTGTCAGTTACTTTGTTCCCTAAGCTGTCTGTGTAATGCTTATTAACATTCTGCTCACAGCCTTTCTTAGGTTGTAGATGTTGCTCTGTTATATCTGAAGGTTGGGCTCTCTTATGGAGAAGGCGATGGCACCCCACTCCAGTACTCTTCCTTGGAGAATCCCATGGACGGAGAAGCCTGGTGGGCTGCAGTAGTCCATGGTGTCGTGAAGGGTCGGACAGGACTGAGTGACTTCACTTTCACTTTTCACTTTCATGCACTGGAGAAGGAAATGGCAACCCACTCCAGTGTTCTTGCCTGGAGAATCCCAGGGATGGCGGAGCCTGGTGGGCTGCCGTCTATGGGGTCGCACAGAGTCGGACACGACTGAAGCGACTTAGCAGCAGCAGCAGCAGGGCTGTCTTATGGTGACTGTGTCTTTCGATAATCACATTAATAACATTTCCATGGCTCTTGAAAGCTTGCTGAGTGCTTTCATATACATCAGCTAATTTGATTCACACAATATCCCCAGAAACTGGGGTTCTCGCCTCTCTTTCACAAGGAGGAAACCGAGACTCAGAGAGGTGAAGTGATGCATCTGAGGTCACATAGCCGATGCACGGCTGAGCAGAACCTCTGTGCTGGTTCGATTTGACTGTGCTGTCCTTGAGTTTGGGTTTCTCAATCCAGCCAGTCTTTATTGAGCGCTTGCTGTAGGCAGTATCAAAGGGGAGAGTGGGGCTCAGGCACCAGAAGGCAATAGCAGGCAGAGCTGCTAGGCAGACTGGTGGCTTTGCGGGGGAGGGTGGCAGCCTCAGGCTAGGGGAAGAGCCCCAGGCAGGTGCGTGGGCGGCGCCTGGGCCCTCAGGTGGGGACAGCACCTGTGGGAGGCTAGTATAGCAGTAAGCAGAGCCTCGAATACCTCTGGGTCCTGCTCCCCTGAGAGATTCAGGCTGGTGTTCTTGGGGGTTTATTTCTATGGAGAGACATCCGGGGAGAGTGATTAGAATGGGGCAGGACCGTTTTTGCTCATCCCTTGTTTAGATGAGCCTTCATTCCTTCGGGAAAGAAAGGTGATCCTGGGGATGGAAGGAGGCCCGGGCCTTCACAATGTGCTATTGTGGGCTGCAGCCAGTTGGCAGCCAGACGGGGGAACGTAGCAGTCCCTGTGCTTATCTGCAGACAAGGGATCCCATTTCTGCCGCTGCAGAGAGAGGGAGGCAGGCCTCAAGGCTGTGCAAAGTGCCCGCTTGTTTCGGGGGGCACCTGCATGGCACCTGCCCCGGCCCCCATGCTGAAGGGGGTAGGGAGCGCTGCCTACCCTTGTCCTCTGTCAGCTAGAAGTGCTTCTTTAAGGGGCTGCTTTGAATGGTGGCTTTTGGCAGAGGCCTGGCCTGTATTGCTTCCTTTGTGGCTCAGCTGGTAAAGAATCCGCCTGTAATGCGGGAGACCTGGGTTCAATCCCTGGGTTGGGGAAGATCCCCTGGAGAAGGGAAAGGCTAACCACTCCAGTATTCTGCCCTGGAGAATTCCATGGACTGTTATAGTCCATGGGGTTGCAAAGAGTCGGACATGACTGAAGCGACTTTTACTTTACTTTCACACTGGCCTATATTAGAAAGGATGAGGTCGGGTGATTCCTGAGTAGAGAGGGATCTTAGGGGACTGTGTGGCTGGGACTCTCCAGCCTAGAGAGGGTAAGTGATTTTCCCAAAGACACACAGCCTTGCGGAACCATTCTCTCTAGTTCATGCTGAGTTTTTTGGGTTTTTTTTTTTTTGAAGTGGGCTTGAAGATAAGTGGGATTCTCTCTCTCTTTTTTTTTTAAGACAAATGCAGTAAAGAACAGTGTAGCTGTTCTTCTGAGGTCAGCGTGACACCGTGGCCAGGAGGAAGAGCATTTCTGATTCAGAGGGCTTGACCGTGTGAAGGGAGCAGTGTACCCACCAGCGTGGGTGGGTGGAGGTCCCCCCACTGCCATCACCTCCGTTCTGTACCTCCCAGACTTGGCCGTGTCCACGTGCGCTCTCTCCCGTAAACTTTTCCTGTAGCATTTTGGTTCTATGAGAGATGCTGAGGTGTCTCTGTGTTTCTGGAAGAGGTGACCCGCTCCCCTCAGAACCACCAGGGGAGCTGGCTGGGTAAGTGAGACTCCTGGGACCTCCCAGACCTGCCGATTAGAATCCCCAGGGCGAGGCCTGGAACCTGCATTTTAAACCAGCTCCCAAGGTCAGCTAAGGTGTGAGCGCCCCTGGCCTGGAGCCAGGATGGAGGTTCAGATCTCGAGCCTGCCCTGTGGCTGTGCCCTTGGGTCAGCCGTTTCCCGTCTCTGAGCCTTGGGATTTAGTGTGTAAGGCGGAGACACCATGCCTGCCTTTGAGGTCAGGATCGCCTAAGGTGTAGAAAGTGTAGAAGGTGTAGAAAGTGTTCAGTGCCTGGGGCGTGGCGGCCTTCAATGGGCCTGCTCACTGGTGATCAGGGCAGGGTGATTTGGGGTGCAGAGGGGTGCAGGCGCTGGGTGGTGGGATGTGCCCGCTGGGAAGGCGTCTGGCCATGAGCAGCCTCCTGGAGGAGGTGGCCTTTGGGACTGGGGAAGCGACTGCATTTGGGGCCTCGAAGCTGCAGCTTATGGAAGAGCCTATAGGGACTCCTGGAGATGGTGCCCTCTGGCCCTCTGTTGGGTACCTGGGCTCCCAGAACTTGGGGTTCTTGGGGGGCACTCAGAGCTGGCTTCTTGCTTGGGGAGGTGGTGTCGGAGTGCACCCACACGCTTGCCCTTCCCTCGGAGCTCCTGATTCCCGAGTGTTGTCCATTATATCCTCTGCCCTCCAGAGCAGCCGCAGACTGGGAGGGGCTGACGGAGGGCCTGGTGGCATGTGGAGGAGCCCCCAGGACCACCTGAACATGACAGCTGTTGAGAGGACACTCTCCCTACTGGTTTCCACGGCACTTCCCTTCCCTTCCCCTGACTGCCTCCTTGCCCAAGTGTCCCTCCCCCTCCTTTCATGCCTTTCCCCCTTTCCTGGGGGGACCAAGCCCTCTCCTCTGTGCCTGCAGCCCTCCCACGGCAGGGGCAGCACCTGCTTATAGGAGATGAGGGTCCTGCCCGCCCACCCCCCGCCACCACCCTGTATTCCCACTGTGTATCCTTTAGTAGCTGGGACCTTGAATTCAGGAAGGCCCTTTCCTGAACTGCACGCTCCTGCATCTAGGTGAGGTCACCTAGGTATCACCAGGCACATGCATCCTGGCCCCTCTGACACCAGCTTGAAAATGACTCACTCCAGGGAGCTGGGTGGGAGGGATTTGTGTCCCCCTCCCCTACACACACACACACACACACACACACACACGCTCTGCCAAGAAACTGAGGTCTTTGGAACTAGAATCCTGCTTTTGCTCCTCCCTGGTGATGCTCTTGGACAGTAAGTGAAGTGAAAGCCGCTCAGTCGTGTCCGACTCTTTTTGACCCCAGGGACTATACAGTCCATGGAATTCTCCAGGCCAGAATACTGGAGTGGGTAGCTGTTCCCTTCTGCTGGGCATCTTCCCAACCCAGGAATCGAATCCAGGTCTCCTGCATTGCAAGCGGATTCTTTACCAGCTGAGTGTGTGGCCTCACCATATATCTGCCCCAGGCCCTCAAGTTTCGCCCAGGCTCTGAGAAGACAGGGCATGAGGGGAGCCCCGAGAAGCCGATCTGGACCTAACCCGGGTCTTCTGCTTTCATCTTCCCGAGGCCTCACCTCTCCTGCTGGAGGCAAGTCCCCACCACCCGTGTCCTGTGGGCCCTCTCTGAGCGCCCACCAGACCGGAATGTGGACCCCGAGGGGTGCTTTGTGCACCAGAAGTGCTCCTTGCTGGGCTCCTGCAAATAGCAAAATCTCAAAACTCACCTACAGCTCTGGTTTTCCCAGAGCACATGTGTCTGGCCACCCCCAGCTGACGGCACTTGGCCCACCCGATCTGAAGCCTCCTTCCTCCACGGCCTGTCCATAGCCTTGGCCTCCCACCTCAGTGGCTCCAGCCTTACCTCTGTGGCTGCTGGTCCCTGCCCTGCCTGCCTCTAGGCTCCCGCAGCCCTGCACTCCCCTGGACTGTATACTGTCCTGGTTTCTACTCCTCGGCATGGACACTCTGCCTGTGCATCTCTGAGCCTCCAGCAGTGGGTGCAGGGAGCCCTTGGCCCTTGGCACCAGTGGTTTGACCTTAGGTCAAGGAGGTTAGTCTGAATTTTTGTCCAAGTACCAGAAAAGCTCTTGTCCCCTTGCACGGCCCCCTGACTAGAGCCCCCATGGATCCTTGGAATTGCAGTGAGCCTCGTGCTGGGGGTGGATCTGCCCTGGACACCTGCACTGCCCGGGGTCCTCGAGAGTCACATGGTTCTTAGTGCCTGTCCTGGGACTTCATGAGTGCACGTGTGCGCATGTGTGTTAGTGTGTGCGTGCCCACAGGTGTGCACCCATGGTCGCTGGACTGGAGGCCCCGAGCACAGGGCAGCTCCCTCTCCTCTTTGTCCCCCAGACTGGCATTTAATCCCGTGGTCAGTGGAGCTTTGGTGACTGCTGGGGACCTGTCTCGGGATCCTTTCGATGCCTCACGATGCTGCAGGTGCTCAGTCCTCGAGCTCCATGTGTCATGTCCGCGTTGCTCCCTGGCACACCTCCCATGGTCTACACAGTATTTACTCTGGGTCACCGCCACCTTCCCCCACTGCCCCCAGGGACAGCACGGGGCACCGGGGCTCCAGGTCCCAGGTGTGTGTTTGGGTTTGAATGATGTGTGTTCACTGAGCTTCCCTGCCGCCCGCACGAGCAGCTCCAAATGACATTTCAGGAATTGAATTACGACATTTCAGTACTTGCAGAATCCAGGAATAGATAATTTGATTATATCTGTTGGAAGTCATTGCCACAACTGGCTCCGTTTTCTTCGCCAACATCCCTCCCTCATGGGGAGAGACAGCAGAGGAATGCCGCAAGCCCTGGATTGTCCCCAGAGTGCGTCTTCCAAGCCGGTGGCTGCCGGTGGCCTTTTCTCGGGGTTGGGGAGAAGCCCTAGGCTGCCTCCAGGCAGGACCTGGGCCTGCCCTGCATGCCCCTGGTGCCCGACTGCCCAGCCTGCCCTGAGTGGCAGAGCTGACCCAGCACCCAGACCGGCTGAAGGTGCCGCTCCAGGGCGGTGGCCAAGGCAGGGGTCTGTTCCTCCCGCGTGAGGGGCCGGGGAGCGGGGGCAACCCCATGCCTGAAGCTGCAGCAGGACCCTCCAGGCCTGACCTCTGGGCTCCATCTCGCCTCTTCCAGGTTGTTTCTTTGGGGCTCCCGTGTCCCGTGGCCCCAGCAGCCCCCGTGGCCGACTGCTGCTTCCTCTGCCTCCTAGGAAATTCTCTCTGGGGTTTCCCAGCCTCGTGGTATCAGCGAACCTGTCGAGGTCGCAGGCGCCCTTCTTGGCTCTGCAAGGACATCTGCCTTCCTGCCCTCTGGCTGGGGGTCCAGGGGCTGGTGGAGTGTAGACACGTGCCCTGGGCGCCTGTCTGGGTTCTGCGTGGAGCTGAGCTGAGCCCTGACCCGGCCCCCATCCAGGGCGTGAGCCCAGAGGTGTCCGCTGAGACGCGGGGAACCCCTCCCAGCAGTGAGACAGGGGGCAGATGTAGACCCCGGTGTCCAGGAAAAAGTGAGTTTTCCTAATGAACTTAAGAAGAGAGGTTCTAAGCCAGGAAGGACAGCTCAATGCCGGCTCCTGCCCTCCTTCCCCTCTGCTCTTCTGGGGCCCTTCTCTCCATGTTCTCAGCCTGAGGACGTAGCTGGACCCTCTTGCTTGGGTGGTTTTAGGCGTAGGGTCAGGCTCCATGGGATCCAGGCCCAGGGCTTGTTGTTTAGTCACTCAGTCATGTCCAGTTCTTTGTGACCCCATGGTCTGTAGCCTGCCAGACTCCTCTGTCCATGGGATTCTCCAGGCAAGAATACTGGAGTGGGTTGCCATGCCCATCTCCAGGGGATGTTCCTGACCCAGGGATTGAACCCAGGTCTTCTGCCTTGGCAGGCAGATTCTTTACCATCTGAGCCACCAGGGGCTTCCCAGGGCTGGGAACCTGCTTTTGTCTTCCATGTGGGGCCTGGGCCCTGTGCTGGACACGGACCTGCGGGAGTGTAGCCAAGCTCCAAGAAGTGAGAAGGGGGCTGGCACAGGGCAGGAGGCAGGATGATAACACAGGTCTTGTTTGTGGTCGCTTTAATGAGCAGGGGCCATGGACCCCCTGGTTGCCTCTGGTGCAGTTCCTTCTGATGAAGAGCAGGTTCAACCACTGCGGAACCCTCTCCTGCCCCAGGGGCTCTCTGGCCAGCGAGAGGTGTCCTCACAGTGGTCCTGAAACGGCTCCTGTGACAAGCAGTGCCGTGGGAGGGACCCGAGGAGGAGGTGGCAGTTGAGCCAGTCGACGTTGTCACCTGTTTGATTCTCTCTTTTGTTGTTTCTGTATGTTATTTATGTATTTATTTCTGCCTGTGCCATGTGGCATGTGAGATCTTAGTTCCCTGACCGGGATCGAACCTATGCCCCCTGCATTGGGAACACGGAGTCTTAACCCCTGGGCCCTCCAGGAAAGTCCCTTGATTCCTCCTTAATCAAATAGTATATGCTGTTTGGATCCACCAGAGAAAGGTGCATGAGAGCTCAAAGGAAGCATGACTTCAACTAGACCGGAATTAATTATGCTTTAAGAGGTTCAACTTGGGATTTTGAAAAAAGCGAAAGGCGCTGGCCTCGCTGGGCCACTCCCAGTGTGTCCTTGAAACCTTTCCACTCCTTGAAATGTACTTCTAAACATTCTGGAAAAACCAACTTTCTCCTTCCACCGACAGCCCTTATCTCGACGTGCAGGCACATACCTACCTGGTCCACTTATCTTGAGAGCCGACCGGGCTGGGCCCCCGGGGCTGCTGGGGACTCAGGTATTGTGTTTGGCAGCCTGCCCAGGGCGGCTCAAGCTTGTCCTTGGAGGGGGCCCCAGTGGAGGGAGCGGAATGAACGTAGGAGCCCTTTTCTTCTTTCTCTCCCGAGTCCCCCTCTCCCCTTGATAGTCCCTGCTTCCGCATCCCAACGCCTCTGCTTAGTTCGTGTCCAGCCTGGTTCCCAGCATCCCAGTGGCGCTGGGGCGTGGGGTGGAGGACAGAGCCGCAGCACCTGTGAGTGTCCATCGTGTCCGCGGCTGCATGCACGGAACCTGGTGTGTGTGTGTGGTGTGTGTGTGTGCATGTGTGCTCACAGGGGACTTTGGGGTTAGGATTTTTTGGCTGTTCTGTGTTTGTCCCCAGCTGTGGAAGTTCAAGGCCCCTGTGTGCAGAACCAGACTGTCTCTCTGAGGATCGGTTCGTGGGCTGCGGGCAGGAAGAGGAGGTACTGGCCTCCGGGTGGCTTGGATCACCTCGGAGCTGAGTGGGGTCCCTCGCGTAGGCAGCCCTGTGGCGCCAGGCCGGGTTTGGCCCTGGTCCCAATCAGGAAGCTGCAGTGGGTGGCAGGCTGTGACTGGGTTCACTGCACTTGGACAGTTCTCTGCTCCTTAACAGGCTGCTTCCCATCCTTATTTCCTCTGCCCTACGAGCCTGCAGATGCAGAAATGTACCTCGAGGGCCTGCGCTCTCTTACCTAAAAAGCCCGAGAGCCCCGTGACTTAACTGTTGGTGTCTGGTGAACAGACCCCAGTCTCGTTTCACCAGCTGGCTCTGCTCACCCCTTGGCTCA
Source organism: Bison bison bison (assembly GCF_000754665.1). Taxonomy (NCBI): domain Eukaryota; kingdom Metazoa; phylum Chordata; class Mammalia; order Artiodactyla; family Bovidae; genus Bison; species Bison bison. The sequence continues at coordinate 6,088,954 of NW_011494879.1, forward strand.
GTCTCTGTTTCTGATCGTTCTTCAACTGGGGTTGAAGATCTAATGTGCTGCGTTTCCGGGGCGCGAGCCGCGTGGCTCTGCGGGTTGTGTGGTTCAGGTGAGGGTGGAGGGGCGCTTCTTCGGGGTGCGGTTTGGTTCTGCCTAAGTGTGTTGAGCGCCCGTTCCCTGCCCTCAATCAATTATTAAGCCCCTACTGTGTTCCAGATGCTGCGCTCCATGCGCAGGGGGAACACACGATGGGTGAGGCTTGATGCCCGAGAGCCCAGGTGGGTTGGGAGGTGAGCAGGGAGGCATATATGTGACACGGTGTCGTGGGCACTGCCACTGGGGCAGCAGGAGCCCACACTCCCTGGCCCGTAAGCTGAAGCTGGTCCTGGGGGAGATGGTCAGCCCTCCATGGCTTCTGGAAGCCCCCGGACCCTCTCCCTGCCCCTGATGTTTCAGTGCCTCTCCAAGTTAGCAGATCGGCACTGCAGGGCCCCCTACTCCAGCCTCATTGTCCCCACGCTGGCCTTGCCCCGCAGGTGGGACAGTCTTGAACAGCTGTGACACTGGGAGCTGAGAGCTCCAGCCAAGGCCAGGCCACTGAGGCTGGAGAGCAGCCTGCGGGCTGGGAGAGGCGGGTGGGCCGACTGGAATGGGAGGCAGGCAGGAAACTGAGGCCTGGAGCAGCGGGCTTTGTCCTGGGAGGAACAGGTCCAGCCCCACCACCCCCCAGCACATTCAAGACACTGCCGCTTCTCCGTGAATAAGACATGAGATGGGCAGAGGCCTCGATGTAGCATTGTTATCATCTGAGTCGATAATAGAAAAATTAAAATTTAAAGTGATCTAAAGTGACAAGTGACAGGAATGTTCCTAGAAACCGGAGATTGGGTGGCGGAGCAGGTCCCAGGTCAGATGGTAGCAGACACAAAAGCCCGAGTGGGTGGGTTTTAATGTTTCAGAGTCCTTAGTCGGGGACAAAAGGCCCCTTGATTCCAGGGCTGGGGTGGTTTGGAGATTCCTAGGCTGGGTCCCAGGCCTAGGCCGAGTCACACGCCATGGCTTGGTTTCTGGGAGCAGGCTCCGTGGCCCTGGGGTGGCTCCTTCCTGCTGGGGTCCAGAGCTGACCCCTTGGACCTGAGGCCGCCTTCTCACTGAGAGCCCCCCTCACCCCTGCACCAGCCTCGGGGAGCAGACGCTCCTCCGCCCAGCCCTCGGCAGCTGCAGGCCCGTGGGAAGCTGAGGGCCCTGGCCTGCCCCAGCAGCGCCCCCGCCCTGAAGGTTTAGATGTTCCATTCCTAACCAGAGGGCCCTGGGGATTCTTAATCCAGGCCCCCCACCCTGCTTCCCCTGGGTCCTGCAGGCGAAGCCTGACTCCCAGGGCCGTGCATCGGAGCAGGCATGGGTGTATCTCGTTCAAAGATGAACCCTTGATAAGGGTCCGGGTGAGGCAAGACTGGGGGCTGGAGGGGGCGTGTTGGGTGGAAAGGAGAGAGCGCTTTGGCCTGTAGGTCTGCACCGGCCTCTTGGAAGGGCCTGGGAGCCGAGCTGGGACAGAGAGGAGGCAGGCAGGACTTTCTGATGCATTTTAGTCTGTGTTTTCCCCCAGGGGCCTCTAGGAAAATCCGGCTGGATGAGTCCACGCGTCCCCGCTCCCCTGACTGGCTGTCCCTGAGCTCAGGGTGACCTAGCTGGGTTCGCTACCCGCCCCTCACCACGTCCCTATAGTCCTGTGCCTCCCCTTCCTTCCTTCTGGGTGTCCTAGATCTTCCCCTGAGCCGCTGGGCCACGACCTCCGGGTCACTGGGGCAGAACGCCAGCGCCCAGGGGACAGGACCACATAACACACTTATTTTAATTGGAAGAGTTATGTAACCACCTAAGTTGGCAGAATACAGGGCAGAAAAAAAAAGTCACTGAGGGTGGCCTCCCTGCACGGGCCTCTCTCCTCTGTGTTCCCTTCTCCCCTTGTTTGTTCTCATTTCAGGGTCGATGCCTGCCTTCCAGGGTTGCCTGTTGCCCTTCACTTGGCAGTTCTTGGTGGTCTTTACAGAGTGCCCTGGGGGGCTGTTTCTCTACACTGTTTATGGTGCACAGGATGCAGAGATGGGGCCCTGTCCTGCCCTCTAGGGGCTGATCCTCCAGATGGGAGGCCTGGTTTGGAGCCAGCCAGTACCCTGTGCCTGCCTGGCCAGAGCTGGGTGCAGGCGAGGCCTGGCTCCCAGGGTCATGCAGGCGGACAGACACAGGTACATCGAGTTTAAAGATAAACACGTGACAAGGGTCCAAGTGAGGCAGGAGGGAGTCTGGAGAAGAGCTCTTGGGTGCAAAGGGGGAGAGTGCATTTGACTGTAGGTTCTACAGTGGCCTCTTGGAAGGGCCTGGGAGCTAAGGTGAGACAGAGAGGAGGCGGACAGAACCCCACCCCCCCCCACCCCCGTCTCCATATCACCAGCAGCAGCGTTGAGATGGTGTCCTAACCCTGCCATCCTCCCTGGTGAGGACCAGTCTGCAATCACCTCATCTGTTTGCCTGTGATTGGTCAATGGTCTGTCTCTTCTGCTCTGGGGAGGATACCCAAGGGATGGGACTTCATTGGCCTACTGGCCACACGGAAGAAATGCCTTGAAGTACTGCCTGGATGGATGGGATGGGGAGGAGTAGGCTGACATCTGTGTAACGGAAGAATCCAGAAGGGTGGTCTTTGCAGGGGGACCTGAGCCCAGAGTGGGTCTGGGGGTCTCTTCCCTAGTCAGCTGTCTTTTGAGAAGAAAAATGAGACAATTGTACAAAAACAAGGCAGTGTGGGGAGGGGAGAGAATTCCTACCTATACTCCCAGTGCAGAGGCAACACTTTGGTGTACATGCTACCCTGGGATGCCCCGGACAGATCCAAAATCCTATAGACATGACTTCATATGTGGGATAATTCCTCAACTACTGTTAGAAAACTTGTGTGTGTGTGTGTGTGTGTGTGTTTCATTAGCGATGTTTTGTTCTCTATACAGTTCACCTAGCAGCACTGTATTGACAAGGAACCTGTCCTTCCTGGACACCCTGCTGCTCATCCTGGGGCTGGGGTGGTGGTGGGGGTGGGTTGAGGGCTTTTCTCAGGCCTCGAGCTGTGTGTCACAGCAGTCTGGGTGAAGCACAATGGCAGAAAGAATGGACATGGCCCCCACCCCTATCTCATATCACTTAAGAGACTCAAGACAAAGCGGTCAGACAAGCCACAGAGGAAGAACACAAATTACAACTACGTCATCATCACTGCTGGTACTTACATTAGCCGTATCATTATTTGTTGGGATGAATGTGAATTCTGAAGTTGAAACTGACTTGGATTTTAACCCCTGATTGTCCTCTTTGCAGCCAGGTGACCTTGGATGAGTTAGCTGCCCCATGTACGGCAGGGACAGTCCCTCCCTCTGAGAACTGGAGGAGAAACTGAAACCCAAAAAAAGTGTCTACGACAAGCCCTCGTGCACACGGTGCGCTAAGCACATGCTGGCTGCCTTTCTGCCCTTCTTTTGTGTTTGGTAAAATACACGGAAATCAATTGAAAAACTATCAATTAGTGAAATAATCAGGAGAGTTGTTTGAAAGCTGATACGTATTCATATTAGCCATGACCACTTATTAACATATAATTTTGAAAGATCCCATTCTTGTGCTGAAAGTGTTATGTCAGTGGATACACAACCATATACCTTTGTCAAAACCCATTGAAACATATACTTAAAATGAGTGAATTTTATAGTATGTGAATTATACCTTACAGAGATTGACTTAAAAAAAAAAAAAGACCCCATTTTTAATGCCAACAAAGCATATGAAAATAGCCAGGTCTAGCAGCAGCAGATGAAGACAAAAATGACATTTGAATATTCCAGTTTTGTTTCCTTGCTACAAGAGTTATACATATTAGTTCATCATTCAGCAGGCATTTATTGAGTGCCTGCTCTGTGCTGGGCATTGTTCTAGGCTCTGAGGACCCACCTGAAAAGTAAAATGACAAACCTCTCGTCTCAGGCGGTGCACATTTCTTGGGGGGACCTAAAATAAATGTGATGAGTGAATAAACTGTACCACCTGTCAGGTGCTAGGTGCCCCAGGAAGGCTTTGAGCAGGGTGGTGGGGAGAGGAAGCAAGTTGCTGGGAGGTCTTATAATTTTAGGCAAGTCGGTGATGGCAGACCTCATTAAGAAGGTGATATGTGTTCTGTAAAGCAATTATCCTTCGATTTAAAACTAAATTAATTTAAAAAAAACCAAGAAGGTGATATGTGAGCAAAGTGTGGGGACCGCTGTCCAGGAGGGTGGTTCAGGCCCAGCCAGTACCAGACCCCCAGCGGAGTGGAGCTGCCAGGCATTGCGGACAGGGAGCAATTTGGGGCAGCCTTGGAAATCTGAGCGAGTGAGGACATAAACGTCATTGAGCAGGGCAGCCCCCAGATCGCACTGAGAGTTCTACTTTCATGACTGCCACACGGTGCTTATTTCATGAAAGTTTACCATAACGAGGCTATATCTTTTATATACTGTGTTGTAAAGCAGCATAATAGTTTATTGAAAAATGTTAGTCTATTTATTAAAATCATCTTTTGCGGCCTGACTTTGCAGGCTTTGTTACTGTTTCATTCCTCTGGGAGCCCAACCGTTTGTTAAACCAATGCCCTGCTGTTCCGTGCTTGCTTCTTCTAGAAGGTGACACCAGGCGGTGCTGGGGAAGCCAGACAGCGGGGGTGACATCTGCCCTAAACGGCCGAATGGGACGGGGCTGGGCTGAACCACGACTGAAGGCCGGCGCCGCGTGTGTCCAGACGTGCTGGGCCCTCTGGGTTTATTCTGCTTCTCCATCGGTTTAGATGCCACACTGCTGCTGGTGTGAAGTTTGCGTCCCAGTCTGTGGACTCTAGTTAAGCGGCCTTGCCCACTGCAGCTATCTGGCTGGCACCCGAGTGCCTGGCCACACAGGACCCCTCCCACCTGGGCATGGCTCCCTCCACTCCTCCTGGTCGGTCTCCAAGCCCCAACCCTCTGCAGGCCCTCCCTTCTGGAAGCTTCCCTTCCTCTCTGCCCACATCATCCCTCCCTCCTGCATGTTGAGGGTCTCCCTAGCAGACAAGCAGCTCCCAGGGAAGTGCCCAGGGCCAAGGTTATTCACCAAAGCTCATGACCCAGACCTGCCTGCCTCTCTCCCCTCTTCCACTCTACCCAGGTGCTGGGTTTGGTGCCGAGACACAAAAGTGGTTCTTAGGAAGTTCTGTTCTGAAAAACTGTTAGCCCAGGGTGGAAAGTAAACACATGAACACACAGGAACATTGAGAGTCATTTCTGGGAGCACAAGCGGCCGAGGGGGCGTGGAAGGCACCAAGGGAGAGGGCATTGGAGTGGGTGCAGAGGAGGGTGAGCTGCCCGAGCAGAAGGTGTGGGGCTGGGCTGGCCTCTTCCCTTTGGACTGAAGGCCTTCATTGAGCAAGGTGGTCATTTCCAGGCCTGTGCCCTCCTGTGGGCCGGGTTTTTGGGGGGCAGGATGACGCTGGCCCTGTGGAATAACTGGTTTGGATTTGGGCCAAAGCAGCATCTTGAGGCTGCGTTCAGCTGTCTGGATTCGCTGGCATATTCCAGCGCCGGGACTCAGCAGCTGCAGAATGGAGGAAGGGATATTCTCAGTGTTTGGAAGTTTGGGAAAGGGCTTCCTCGAAGGGGAGCGTGGGGCTCATTTGCGTGAGGAGTTAACACTTCCAAGGCCCGAGGGGACCACAGAGATGTGGTTGCAGCTGTCAGTTTTACATCTTGTTTGCACCCCACTCCCCACAAAGAAGGTGCCTGCTGTGTGGTCCAGGATGCGGGCCCTGGGGGAGCCTGCTGTCCTCTGGGTATCTGTTGTGGAGAAGCGTGTCCTTCAAAGTGTCTTTGCTGTGATTACACACGTGAAAGACTCATCGTGAAAAGGGCGAAAAATGAACAAAAGCAGAAAGCAACGCAGGCCTACGGTTCAGAGATCATCACAGCTAACACTTGGGGCCGTGTCTTCTGGTCAGTATTTATTTACAGAGAGGTGAAGAGACGTTGCGGTATGTAGTCATCGATGTCATGTAATGTCCATGGCAAGTCCCTCCTTTTCCATTTAGTATCATTTCAGCCCATTTATCTATGTCATTAAAAAGTGCCTGTAAACTTTTAATGCAAAATCACAGGGTTTTGAACTTGGCAATGGTTCTTCCCAGCCTTCTCGTTCCATGGAAGGAGGCCCTTGGTCCCTGACCTCTCCTGGGGACATCAGAGCAGGGTGGGTGTTGGGACTGGATGTGACCCTGTGAGCTGCCCCCCAGCCCCCAGCCCCAGCTTCCTGGGTCTCTCTGCCTTCATCCGCCAGATGTACATTCGTGTCTCGGGCGCACAGGCCTGCAATTGTCCGCCTGAGCAAATGATTCCAGAGACGGGTCTTGACGTCACTGCCGCCTTCCCGGAACCCTGCCTCCCTCTTTCTGTTTGTAAAATGTCCTTCACTGTGTTTCTCAGAAAAATTGTGCAGATGATAGAGGTGTTACTTGTGGCAGTTAATTTTTTTTAAAGATTTGATATTATTCTTATTTATGTTTATTTTTTGGCTGTGCGGTGTGTGGGATCTTAGTTCCCCAACCAAGGATTGAACCCGTGTCCCCTGCATTAGAAGCATGGAGTCTTAACCTCTGGGCCGCCAGGGAAGTCTGGGAGTTAATTTGAGGGGGGAGGTGTTGATGGTGCTGGGAGACAGGTATGAGGGTGGCCGTACATGAGGGCACACACCCCGGCTTTTTGATGGGCTAGGCTCTCGGAGGACAGCTGTGGGCCCAGCCGTTCAAGCCGGGCACAGCTGGGCCTCTGGGGACAGGAGCAGAATATTGGTGGTTAGATGGCCTCACCGTCAGTCAGATGACCGACCCCCAGAGGCCTTGAGTGACGGGATGGTGCTTGCCGACCGAGTCTGCCCACCGCTTTACATGATGTAGTATGCATATAGATTGGCCGAGGGTACAAAACCGGAGCGCTGTCAAATTCCAGAAGCTCTGGTAGGTTGGAAGGAGGAGGGGAGTGTAAGATGAATTTAACCGGGTAAAAGGTAAGCTTTGCAATTCAGTTGAGCACAGATTCATTCATTCATGAATGTTCAGGTTTGAGGAAAAAAATGGAAAGATGTGGGAGGCTTCTGTGCACACGCAATCCTGGCTCCTCCTGGTTGGTCCCCTCAGGCAGCGCAGCAGCCCCCGAGCTGGCATCCGCAGCAGGCCTGGCTGGGGGTCTTCTGCGCAGAGCTCCCCAGGGACCAGGGGGCCCTCTTGTAAGGGAAGGTGGGCTCCCTGCACCGGGCCCACCTGCAGGTCCAGACAGGAATTGTCATCGCTGCACAAATGCCTCATCCCTGAAGAGGTGTCGGCCGAGCCAGCTGTGCACCTGTGGGTTGCATTGTCTTTTAACTACAGTAAATTGACAATTTTCAGAAGTCCAGCTCTCAGACAGCAAGTGCATGAGGCTGGAGTGGTCTGGGGACACAAGGCTTCTGTGCCCTGGGGATGGCGAGGGGGTGGTGGGCAGGCTGCCAGAGGTTGGCCAGACTTCTCAGGGGGCCAGAGAGTTTGCAGTGATGCTGCTGTGGGCCGGGCGGGCATGGGTGTGTATTTGCTGTTTGTGTCTTTAAGACGACTAGCTTTCTCCCCCCGGGCCAGCCCTGCTGGACACAAGCCTGTGGGCCCCCGGCAAAGGCCTCCCTGCCATGCTGCTCTTAGGCTGCCTTTCACTTGGGAGCTGCAGGTGCTGACCTCAGCTGCCTGCTGACCTGTGATGTGTCAGTTGCTCCTGCCTGGGTGAGGGAGTGTCTTAGAAGTCCTTGGAAAAGCTGCTCCCTAGTCCCCATCCCCCTGCATTTCCTCTGTCCCTGGCTGGCTCTTATTCATCCTTCAGTCTCCATTTAGATGTCACCTCCTCCAAGAAGCCTTCCTGGATCTTTAGATAGGACTGAAAGTCTCATCACAGTCCCCTCGAATCCTGCACTCACTATCCTCCTGGCACGTGTCACTTGCCTCATACTCTGATGCACCTGAGTGAACTCCTTGAAAGCAAGAATCATACTTGTTCCCTGTTGCATCGTGACACTTGGGACAGTGCCTGGCACATAGCAGGTGTTTGGTTAAATGTGTTTTGAATGAATGAAAGGATGCACAGATGAGACTTCCATTTCATCTCCGAGGCCACCCTTTCCCACGGGAAGGGTCAGGTGTGGGAACCACTGGTGTTTTGGTTGGCCTGGGTCACCGGGACAGAGGCAGCCCTCATGGGGCTTCCTGAATCCTTGCCCACTGCCCCCGAGTGGGGTGAATGTAAAGCGTGGATGTGGTCTCCACGGCAGGCCAGCGGCAGAGATTGCCCATCCTTCTAGTCCACCCTGTCCACAGCAGGCCTGGGACCCAAGTGCTTCTTGTAGCCCCTCCAGGTCTCAGAGGAGCCTGGGGAGGGGGGCTTCCTTATGTGAGACCCTACAGCAGTGGGGGCTTCCCTGGTGGCTCGGACGGTAAAGCATCTGTTTGCCATGCAGGAGACCTGAGTTCGATCCCTGGGTTGGGAAGATCCCCTGGAGAAGAAAATGGCAGCCCACTCCAGTATTCTTGCTTAGAAAATCCTATGGACGGAGGAGCCTGGTGGGCTACAGTCCATGGGGTCGCAAAGAGTCGCACACGACTGAGTGACTTCACTTTCTTTCATAGCAGCGGGGGCAGGGTGGCTCTGTGCCCTGCAGGACCGTCCACCCGGCATTTGGGGGTGAGAGCGTGGTTCCATGAGCTCTGCACTCTTCTGGTCGCTGGATGCTGAAACCAGTGGAGAAGTGGACCCCAGTGACAAGCTGCAGGGGACTGCGTTTACATCAGGGTCTTGTCCTGGTGGACAGCTTGGACGGCATGACGGCTTGTTGTGGGGTGACCTGTGCTGTGGGGTGTTTAGGAGCATCCTTGCCTTTACCCCTCAGGCGCCAGTAGATGACCCCCCCCTCGACCCCCAGTTATAATGACCAGGAATGTCTCCAGACACAAACACATACACACACACTCACACACCATCTTTCCTGGTAGTTCTGGATTTGCAAGCTTACTCTACGGCCAGAATTAGTGTCCTACTTGAAAAAGTGAAAGTGAAAGGCGTTCCGTTGTGTCCAACTCTTTGCGACCCCATGGACTATACAGTCCGTGGAATTCTTGGCCTCACTCTTTTTTTTTCTAATATAAATTTATTTATTTTAATTGGAGGCTAATTACTTTACAATATTGTATTGGTTTTGCAGTTGTAGGCAGATGGCTGAGCCACTGCTGACCTCTGCCTTTGGGGCAGAGTGTGGGGAAGGACTAGGTTAGAATGTCATTTCTCCAGCCCGGTCAGATAAGCCCTATCTCCCCCACAAGGAGAGAGGCGAGCAGTGTCATTTTTTTTAAAGATATGTATTTATTTGACTGCACCGGGTCTTCGGCATGCGGGACCCAGTTCCCTGACCAGGAATCGAACCCAGGCCCCCTGCTTTGGGAGTGTGGCATCTTAATCACCAGACCACCAGGGAAGGCCAAGAGGTGTCATTCTTGCAGAAGACCCCAGGTGTAAGGACAGGGACAGAGGGACAGACCCGACCGGCTCACATCACATGGGACCAGTCTACAAGAGGCAGCTTTCAGCTGGCCTAGTGACGGGGGCCTCAGTGGCCCCTCTCACGCGGTCACTGCTTCACCCCCACACTTCTGTGGGACCCCGTCCCCTCCCCAACCCCTCCTCCGTGCTAAGACACCAAGCAGCAGTCCCAACAGAGTGTGTTTAGACTGAGCCGGGGGGAGTGGGAAGCTTCCCTGAGGAAGGGACCGTGGGGACCGAGGAAGTAGCGGTGCAGGGTCCGGCCTTGGCAGTCAGAATCTTCAGACTTCTCAGCTGTGAACTGAGCCAAGGCTGGGATCAAAGCTACAAACATGGGGACGAGAGGCGGGCAAAGCCCCAGCTGCGAGTGGCCTCCGCCTAGCACCCGTGAGTGACAGTTGCTCTGCAAATGTTCTTTCTTATCGTCCTTCCAGGAGCCCCCCACCTTGAGCACTTGGGGCCCCCAGAGGCCACGGACCTGACCTCGGCTGCTCGGGTCTTTGAGGCCGCCGAGCTGCTGTGGTAGATCAGAGGAGGGCACTCAGGGACTCCAGCACTTCCTCAGCTCCAAGGTGTCAGAAATGCAGTGCCCCAGGCTGAACCCCAGAGGGTGTCTGGGGGCAGGGCCTAGGCATCTGCATTTGAGTGAGCAGGCCAGCTCCAGGCTTGTGTCCTGATGGGTGGGAGGTGGGCCCTGGAGGGGAGGTCTTGGGAGACTGTAGGTGGAAGGCATCTCTTTGCCACCGAGTCCTCTGGTGTGGATGCTCTGCCAGGAGCCCCGGGCCTCCCGGGCCGGGCCAGCGGGGCTGTGATCTCCCCACAAGACACTGGGCTGGTTTCAGTCATGGACGTGGAACAGAGAGCCATGTGGGCAGCTCCCAGCAAGAGCCGTCTACACGGGGGTGGTGGCGGGACTCTGCGTCGCCTGGCTGAGCCGTGTCGCTAATAGGATTCGCAGAGCCTTTCGGCTGCCGCAGCAACCCAAAAGCTGCTCGTTTGTGGAGGAATGAATAATTTATTTGTGTTTTCAGATGACTTATCCCTTCATCACGGATACGGCGGCTCAGCTGCGTGCGCTCTGTTGGCTGCAGAATAAGAAGCTTCGCGGGAGGACTTGCCTTAATCCTCCACGGCCGCCCATTTGCAGGCTGCTTTACAGGCTGCGTTTCAGGGATGCCCAGATCCTCTCTGGTGCTTTCCTTTCTTTGTGGGGAAGTTATACTTTTCCTCCTGGCCACCTGCTTCAGGAAGCACAGCCTGGGTACCAGCTGGCCTGGTGGTGGTTTCAGGGTGGACCGGCAACTAAGGTGTTAATACCAACGATGCAGTCGAGTTCTGTCTGGGGGAGGGGGTGGTTTCCAGTTTCTGTGTGTGACCAGCTGAAAGCTACACACGATTGCAATCACCCTTAAAAATCCCCAATTTTCTCGCATGCCAGTACCCACGTTACCCCTCCCCACCCCCCCACTGACCTTCCTGACTCCAGCTTCAGTTCTGCTACTCTCTCTGCCCAGGCTGCCACAACCATCTTCCTCCTAGTCCCTTGCCCAAGAGCCCTCTGCGGCTCCCTATTGCCACAAGCCACCTGGCCCCAGCGTTCAAGGTCCTCCGTGGTCTGGCTGTGTCATTCGCTGTAGTCTCATCTAGAATCTCCGCTCCCTCTGAGCCGCCTGCTTGCTGATTCACTCATTAGACACCAACTGAAAGTCGGCGTGCCTCCAGGCCCCGTGCATGGGAGACGTGGGAGCAGAATGCGGCCCTCCCAGAGCTCAGTCTAGAAGGGCCAGGAGCCCAAGCAGGCGGCTTCCAGGCAGCTTCATGGGCCCCCAGGGGCCCCCGGAAGGAGGAGAGGCCGCATGGGAAAGTCTCTGAATTTTTCCATGTCCTCAGCCTGCTGCACTTGGTGGGATTGAGGCTCCGAGGGCACCTGGACAGGGGCCTGATTATCCGGGTCCTCAAATGGAAAGTGCTGGGGCCTTGGGACCACCAGGGCTTCAGAGAGGTGAGGGGTGAGTATCTGGAACCTGGCCTGAGGAGACTGCTCTGCAGGGAGCCTGGCCGGGAGCCCCTCAGCTGACCCTTCCTGCCTCTACGAAGACCCCACCCCAGGGCCCACCCTCTGCCCTGCTTTGCACATCTT
>NW_011494879.1:6100831-6104026 GCF_000754665.1 Bison bison bison
CTTGCTTAACTACGCTTAAATAATTAGTGCCACTCTCCTTGCTCCTTTATTGCTCCCGGAGGGCGGGGTTTAGTCTCTGGCAGGTCCTGTGGCCTGCAGGGCTGGTCGGCTCCACTGGCATAGCACTGACTGTCTGGCTGTGTGACCTTGGGAAAGTGGTTTAACCTCTCTGAGCCTATCTGTTGGTGGCCGATGATCCTGAGACGGGGGCAGAGTGTGAGTGCACCCAGTGACCCTGAGGTGGAGCCTTAAACGCTAGGAGTTTAAGGAGCTTCCATGTGAATTTGTTACCTCCTGTGGTTCCTGCAGCCCCCCTGGGAATTCACGGGATGGGAGCAGCCCCGAAGGATGGGCCACTTGCCCAGGGCCACATGGTGACATGTCAGAGTCCAAATCCGACACTCTTGGGACCATTTCCATGAGAAGAGGGTGCTGGTCCCCAGCCTCCACTTCGGATGCTCTAGTACTTGCTGTCCAGGGGTGGCAGGTGCCGTAAGGGCTCCCCCACCCCCCGCCCCGGCTAAGACTGACCACGACGGTGGGCCTGTCTGTGGGCAGAACGTGCCCCACATAGAAATGGCTGCACAGGCTTTGGGTTCCTCCCCGTTCCCCGCCTCCCTGGACCAGCCGGTGTTTCCCCCACGGCCGCCTCATTGTTCTCTGTTGGCAAAGCTTTGCGTTTTCTTCCTCCCTCCGGAACAGGAGGCGCCTCAGATGCCGCCGGGAAGAACTCCAGGCAGAGTTTTTATGGCCCCCGGTCCCTTTGGCATCAGGAGCTGGTCGGGGGGAGTGGATCCATGGCCTGAGCTCCGGAGGTTCCAAGAATTCATTAGTGGGCAATGAGCCATTTTATTTTCATTCCTGCCCACGGAGAATCAGGAGTGAACAAGCTTGGATTTTATGTCGGAAGGAAAAGCATTGCCTTTAGAAGTGACCTGCCACCTCTAACCCCGCCCCTACCACTGGGGGGTCCCAGGGAGGTCCCCCCTTTTTGCTTCCCTCAGTTCCAGGGACTCTTACCATCCTTTCCCCAGTACCCAGTATTTTTGTAGCACTCTCTGGTTGTCAGAGTTCTACAACAATTGTGCTTAAAATAAAAAAGTGAACTCCTTGCCCTGTCCTCTGAGCCCCTGCTCCGCCCCCCCACCACCGCTGCTCCCCACTTCTGCCTGTTGGCCATGCTTCGGCCACACTCACTTTCTTGCTGCTCCTTGATGATGCCGAGCATGCTGTACCCCAGGGCCTTTGCATTTGCTGCCCCTTCTGCCGAAAGCCCTCATCATAAGGCTATCCCTTCCTCTTCACATGTGTCCCTGACTCTGAGCATCCAAGCAAGAGTTACCGCCCCAACCCCAACCCACCGTGGCGTGCTCAGTTGCTCAGTCGTGTCCAACTCTTTGTGACCCTATGAACTGTAGCTTGTCGGGCTCCTTTGTCCCTGGGATGTCCCAGGTAGCAATACTGGAGTGGGTTGCCATTTCCTTCTCCAGGAGATCTTCCACATCCCGGGATTGAACCTGCGTCTCCTGCACTGGCTGGCGGATTCTTGACCACTGAGCTGCCCGGCAGTCTTCATCGGATCACTTCGTTTTATTCTTTTCCTAGCAGTTGGTGATCTGCTTACTCTCTCCGTTGCTGTCTTGTTACTGGAAAGGAAGCCTTTTGGAGCTTCATCTGTGTTGTGTGTTGTGGAGGTTTTTTCCAGTTGTTCTGTGGTCCCCCAGGTGCCAGCACACTACAGGCTGTCCCCCGTCAATGGCAGGGGGGCGTGAGGACGGTTTTTGGGCTTTTTTAGGCTGTGCAGCTGTGAGCCTTCTTGCTTGTGTCACTGGTGAACCTGCGTCCATCTTTCTGTCAGGAGTAAATCAAGGAGCTGAATTTCTGGGCCATGCAGTTTGTGTAGTCATCGTTAGTAAATATGTCATTTTTTCACAATGGTTGGAGATCGTAGGTTCCTTCTGTTTTGTGACCCCAGCTTGGGTACCCTGGGGATGGGAGGGGACACAGGAGCTACAATAAGATATCATGAGCGCTCCCTGGAAGCCGGGAATGCGGCCGGCGCCCAGGGCCCCAGATGACCACAGGGCTGGTGAAGGTGCTGGCTCTGGCCCCGCAGGGCTCAGGGTTTAGCTCACTGCCACCTTGGGCCCTCTCCAGCTCTGCCCTCTTTTGTGAAGCGTTCTGGCTGTGTGGTCTGACCTGCGAGTCTTGGCTTCCGTGGTATGTCTATGGCTTTCCCATCCCCGGGGACATCTGCAGGATACACAGCCCCTTCAACTCGATTTTGTTTTTTTTAATATTCATTGTTTGGCTGTATCGGGCCCTAATCGTGGCACGTGGATCTCTGTTGCATCATGTACGTCTCTCTAGTTGTGGCACTCAGGCTTGCTTGCCCTGCGGCATGAAGGATCTTGGTTCCTTGACCAGAGATTGAACCCCTGTCGTTTGTATTGCAAGCTGGATTCTTAGCCCCTGACCAGCAGGGAAATCCCTCTAACTCAGTTATTGAATTGAGCAGTGGAGGAAAATGCCTTTGTGTTGTGAAAGTATTCGGCGACCTACCGCCCCGATTACCTGGGGACCGTGGTGGAATTAGTCATCCTAAAACCACAGTCACCTCAGAAATAGTCATAATCCAAAACCCATCTGTCTCTGACTCCAGACCCATTGTATTTTTCTCCCTCAGGGACTTTGCTTCCTAATTAAGTTGGATTTCAGGATATATTAAAATAATTTGTCATCTCTTGAGCACACATTTGCCCCTGGTGCAAGCGGGCAGATCAGAGTCAGCCCAGGAGGCCTGGGTCTGGGCAAGAGGAGATGTTGAGCCCTGGCAGGAGGAAGCTCGTGTAACTGCCTTTCAAGGATTGGCCAGCAAGGATGCTGGGCACTGAGCCCTCCGGGCCTGGGCCCTAGAGGAGGAACTAGCCCCAGAAATGGCCCTAGAACCCTGGTTTGTTAGCTGGTGGTTCGCAGTCAGCACCCTAGGGTGGCGGATAGGGCGGTCTCAGGGACTGAACTCCTTCATCCCGGACCCAGCGTGTATCCAGAGGGACTCCCCCTCCCCAGCCGCCCCCCAGTGCACCAGATCACCTCCTGGAACGCAAGCAATCCCTTGGAGCTTGGTTTGACTGCCCATCCCCGACATCCAGCACATGACATCTGAGGGTACCTGGTTGGGCTGTGGGTTCCTCG
>NW_011494879.1:6104126-6109217 GCF_000754665.1 Bison bison bison
GTCCCCTGCACCTAACGCACTCAGCAGGCACTCAGCAAGTGTGGGGGGTGCAAGCTGGGGGCAGGGTGGGGAGCGAGGCTCCAAGGCAGTTTTGCAGCTCAGCTGAGGTCTGAGGCTGCCAGTTCTCACGGTTGGCCACCGTGATGAGCTCTGAGAGCTGTGAGCCCCGGCTGCAGAGCTGGGAGGCCCTGTGCTTTGCCCCCCCGTTCCTGTGAACCTGCTCTTTGCCCTTCTGTCTTCTGGGGTACAGAAGTACAAGAACGCTGGCCTAGACTCCGGTTTGTTTGTTTTTTAATAACTTTATTAAGATACAATCCAAGTACCGCACAACTCAGCCATATAAAGTATACAAGGCAATGGCTTTTAGCACATCACCAAATACACGTGCAACTGCCATTGCAGTCAGTTTCAGAACGTTCCATCGCCCCCAAAAGAATGTTCGCAACCCTGAAAGAATGTTCCGTCACCCAAAAAGAATGTTCCATCACCCCAAAAGAATGTTCCGTCATCCCAAAAGGAGACCCCATACTCTTTATTTATTTTTGTTGATTTAATTCATTCATCTCATATTTTTCTTTTACCAAACATCAGATAATATGAACAAAGTTATATTGCTCACTATAATTAAATTCTTTTTTTGCTTTATATAAGTTATACACATACTAAAGTGGGTAAAATTCACTAAAGTAAATTAGAAATATTCCAGAACTTTGACCTGTACTTCTCTACTTTGGGACAAAAGAAAGCTTGTCAAGTTTCCCTGGGATCAGGGTCAGGCAGCAAACGGAATGACTATATGCTGCTTTTAAGTTAACATTTCCCATTTTTTAAAGACTAATTTTAGGTTAGAGTTAAAATAATTTTTATCTCAAGTTTGGTGAAAGAACAGAAGCTGGCCATACAAATCCTGTTCATAACCATATGGGCCATTTAAAAAATAAGAAATAATAAAAATAAAACTATACCTATAATCAAGAAAATTCTACTCATCCTGCTAAGAAAAAACAGCTACCAATAACTTATTTTAGAATACTTTAAATACAGATGGAATTTATAATAACTAGATTTCATTGTTTCATTGATTCTTAATGCTTCTCTTTTAATTTTAAAGTAACAGATTACTTCAAAATAAAGCCACACTGCTTAGTATTTTATAATTTCATTCTTTTATAAATTTAAGACTCCCCAAAAAGTCCAGATCCAGGATTACAAAACAAGCAACCTTCAGAATGTATTTTGTTTGGTAGGCGGAATGGTTCTTAATCTTTGGAAGTATAACACCTTCAGGCGGTACTTACTTGCTTGAGATGACCACAACAGTTCCCCACACTGTCACCTTCTAAGCTTGAGATGTGATACTGATGCCCTGTTTTTAATATTATAAAACACAGTTGTTGTTGTTTAGTTGCTCAGTCATGTCCGCCGACTCTTTGAGACCCCGTGGACTGTAGTCCACCAGGCTGCTCTGTCTCTGGGATTCTCTAGGCAAAAATACTGGAGTGGGTTGTCATTTCCTCCTCCACCCCAAACCCTTTCAGTTCAGTTCAGTTGCTCAGTCGTGTCCGACTCTTTGCAACCCCATGAACCACAGCACGTCAGGCCTCCCTGTCCATCACCAACTCCCGGAGTTTACCCAAACTCATGTCCATTAAGTTGGTGATGCCATCTAACCATCTCATCCTCTGTCGTCCCCTTCTCCTCCTGCTTTCAATCTTTCCAAGCAACAGGGTCTTTTCCAATGAGTCAGCTCTTCACATGAGGTGGCCAAAGTTTTGGAGTTTCAGCTTCAGTATCAGTCCTTCCAATGAACACCCAGGACTGATCTCCTTTAGGATGGACTGGTTGGATCTCCTTGCAGTCCAAGGAACTCTCAAGAGTCTTCTCCAACACCACAGTTCAAAAGCATCAATACTTCTGTGCTTAGCTTTCTTTATAGTACAACTCTCACATCCATACATGACTACTGGAAAAGCCATAGCCTTAACTAGACAGACCTTTGTTAACAAAGTAATGTCTTTGCTTTTTAATATGCTGTCTAGGTTGGTCATAACTTTCCTTTCAAGGAGTAAGCATCTTTTAATTTCGTGGCTGCAATCACCATCTGCAGTGATTTTGGAGCCCCCAAAAATAAAGTCAGCTACTGTTTCCACTGTTTCCCCATCTATTTGCCATGAAGTGATGGAACCAGATGCCATGATCTTAGCTTTGTGAATGTTGAGCTTTAAGCCAACTTTTTCACTCTCCTCTTTCACTTTCAAGAGGCTCTTTAGTTCTTCTTCACTTTCTGCCATAAGGGTGGTGTCATCTGCATATCTGAGGTTATCGATATTTCTCCCGGCAATTTTGATTCCAGCTTGTGCTTCCTCCAGCCCAACATTTCTCATGAGGTACTCTGCATATAAGTTAAATAAGCAGGGTGACAATATACAGCCTTGACCTACTCCTTTTCCTATTTGGAACCAGACTGTTGTTCCATGTCCACTTCTAACGGTTGCTTCCTGACCTGCATACAGGTTTCTCAAGAGGCAGGTCAGGTGGTCTGGGATTCCCATCTCTTTCAGTATTTTCCACAGTTTACTGTGATCCACACAGTCAAAGGCTTTGGCATAGTCAATAAAGCAGAAATAGATGTTTTTCTGGAACTCTCTTGCTTTTTTGATGATCCAGCAAATGTTGGCAATTTGATCTCTGGTTCCTCTGCCTTTTCTAAAACCAGCTTGAACATCTGGAAGTTCACGGTTCACGTATTGCTGAAGCCTGGCTTGGAGAATTTTGAGCATTACTTTACTAGCATGAGAGATGAGTGCAATTGTGCAGTAGTTTGAGTATTCTTTGGCATTGCCTTTCTTTAGAATTAGAATGAAAACTGACCTTTTCCAGTCCTGAGGCCACTGCTGAGTTTCCAAATTTGCTGACATATTGAGTGCAGCACTTTCACAGCATCATCTTTGAGGATTTAAAATAGCTCAATTGGAGTTCCATCACCTCCACTAGCTTTGTTCGTAGTGATACATAAGGCCCACTTGACTTCACATTCCAGGATGTCTGGCTCTAGGTGAGTGATCACACCATTATGATTATCCGGGTCGTGAAGATCTTTTTTGTATATATAGGTTATACACATACTAAAGTGGGTACAATTTTGGCTACCACCTTTAGCTACCACATCTCATTCCGCTATCCACCTTTCCCCAGCCCTAAGAAATGGTTAATCTACTTTCTGTCTCTATAGATTTCCTATTCTGGACATTTTCTATAACAGAATCATACAACATTTGTCCTTTTGTGCTGGTTTCACTTAGCATAATGTTTTCAAGTTTCATCCATATTGTAGCACATGTCAGAACTTCTTTTTATGGCTAAATGATACTACACTGTATGAAAATACCACATTTTGTTTATCCATTCATATAGTAATGAACGTTTGAGTTGTTTAATAATGCTGCTATGAACAAGTTTTTTTATGGACGTTTGTTTTCATTTCTCTTGGGTTTCTTCCTCGGAGTGGAGTTTCTGGGTTATATGATAACTGTATGTTCACTCATTTGAGAAACTGCTAGATTGTTTTCCAAAGTGGCTGCACCATTTACATCACCAACAGCAGTGGGATCCAATTTCTCCAAATCCTCACCAACACTTGCATTGATCTGACATTTTCTTTTCCAAAAATTTTAGTGGGTGTGAAATGATATCTCATTGTGCTTTTGATTTGCATTTCTCTAATAACTCACGATGTTGAGCATCTTTTCTTTCATTAGAAAAAAATTTATTTAATTTTGGCTGTGTTGGGTCTTTGTTGCTGCAGACGCTTGTCCCTAGTTCGAGCAAGCGGGGGCTCCTCTGTAGTCGTGGTGCTCAGGCTTCTCACTGTGGTGGCTTCTCTTGTTATGAGGTCCAGGCTTAGGGCTTGTGGGCTTCAGCAGATGCAGCTCTTGGGCTCTAGAGCACAGGCTCAGTAGTTGTGAGGCGCAGGCTTTGTTGCACCACAGCATGTGGAGTCTTCCTGGATCAGGAATCAAACTCACGTCTCCTACATTGCAAGGCGGATTCTCAATCACTGGACCACCAGAGAAGCCCCTGTAGTAAGTTTTTAAATTGAGAGCTGTGAGTTCTACTCTTTTATTTTTCCAGAACTGTTTCAGCTGTTCTGCGTCCTTTGAAGTTCCATATGAATTTTAGAATCAGCCAAATACAAAGCAGTAAGCTGACATTCTGAAGGGGAACCTGGAGGTTAGTGTGGGGAGTATTGTCATCTTAACAGTGTGAAGTCTTCTGATCTATGAACATGGGATATTTTCCCACTTATTTAGATCTTCTTTCATTTTTTTCAACAATGTTTTGTAGTGTTCAGAATACATTTTGCATTTTTTTGTTAAATTTATTTTATAAATTTTTAAATAATTTTTGATGCTATTGCTTACAGAATTGTTTTCATAATGAAATGTGTTAATTTCATTTTTGGATTTTTAATTGCCTGTATATAGAAATACACTTAATTTTTGTATGTTGATCATGTATCCAGCAACCTTGCTTAAATTATGTTATTAGTTCTATTACATTTTTTTTTAGTGGATTCCTTAGGATTTCCTATATAAAAGATCATGTCATCTGCAAATAGAGATAGTTTTACTTCTTTTCTAATTCAGATGCCTTGTATTTTTTTCTTGCCTAGTTGCCCTGGTTAGAACCTCTAATATAATGTTGAATTGAAGTGACAGGAGTGGGCATCCTTGTCTCATTCCTCATCTAAAGGTAAAAGCATCTGGTATTTTTACCATTAAGTGTGATGTTGGCTATGAGTATTTCACAAATATCCTCTGTCAGACTGAGGAAGTTTCCTTCTGTTCTTAGTTTGAGTGTTTTTATCATGGAAGGATGTTGGATTTTGTCAAGTGCTTTTTCTGCCTCTGTTGAGATTAGCATGTGATTTTTGCTTTTTATTTTACTGTATGATGTACTACATTGTTTTCAGATGGTAAACTATCCTTGCATTCCTGAGATAAATCCCATTTGGTATGATGTATAATTCTTTTTATTCTTTATGTTACTGGATTTGCTATGCTGGGTTTTTTTTTTGTTTTTTTTTTTTTT
>NW_011494879.1:6109317-6117735 GCF_000754665.1 Bison bison bison
GCTTTTTTTTGTATTTTTTTTTTTTTTGAGGGCTTGTTTGTTTTTCTTTTCATCCTTGTCCATTAGGGACATTGGTCTGTAGCTTTCTTCTCTTGTGGAGACTTTGTCTGGTTTTGCGATCAAGGTAGTACTAGCCTCATAGAACCAGTTGGGAAGTGTTCCTGCCTCTTCTGTTTTTTGGAAGAGTTTGTGAAGAATTGTTATTAATTCTTTAAATGTTTATAGAACTCAGCAGTGAAACCATCTGGGCCTGGTGGGGACTTTTGTTCATGAGTAATTTTTTGATTACTAATTCAGTCTCTTGCCTTGTTATAGGTGTGTCAGACATACTTCTTCTTGAGTCAGTTTCAGTGGTCTGTGTCTTTCAAGTTGGCTTCGATTCTTACAAGAGTGTTTTCAAGGCTTCTCTGTGCTCTTTTAGTCATTGTTGACATTTATTGCATCTTCCTATGAGCAAGTATTTTGTATGTGTGTGCATTTGCTCACGGAATCTTTTAAGAGGTTGATGAACTAGGTAGGATTATCATCATCTCCATTTTACATCCTGGAAGACTGAGGCAGAGAGAAGGTAGATAATGGGTCACACAACTAGGAAATAGGAGAGCTAGGATTTGAGCCCAAGCAGCCCAGCCACGGAGCCCTCTCTGCTCTCCCAGGGCCTTGCTCTGTGCTAGGAGCTGGGGGTACCACAATGAGTCAAAGCTGGTCACGGCCTGAGTCACCCCCCACCCAGAGACCCCAGACCTAGGAGAGGGAGGTGCCTTGGGCATAAAGTGAACAAAAGGCTGGGAGGTCAGGATGGGCCCCAGAAGAAAGGGACCCAGGTGAAGCGGGCTTTGAAGGAGGGTCCAATGCAGGGTGTGTGTGTGGGTGAGTCAGGGAGTGTGCTCCCTTCCCAGGGCTTTTGTCTTCTACCTCTCCTCTCTCCCAAGTGCTCGGAGAAAGGAAAGGGCGTCACAGCCCTTGGATGCTGATGCCCCACCTGGCAGGAGTTTGGAGCACTAGGTTCCAGCCCAGGAGGTCTGTTTGAATCACCCAAGCATCCACAGTTTGTTCTCCTAGAGAGGAAGTGGCATGACCATTTGTAAGACAATTGAGAGACAGTAATCAGGAGCAACCAAACATAACTCAACATAATTATTTCTGCATAATGACTTCTGCCTCTTGATTCCGTCTCCAGTGATGACTGTCATCTGTATCTGTCACAGGAAAGCTGGTGGCCGGGGAGCCCCTGTGGCTTAGCCGATAGAGCCAGGAGGAAATTTGCAATTTGAGTTAATGGAGTGTTCCCAAGCAGACTGGGAGCCAGAGCCTTCTGGAAGGATGGCTCCTCCTGCTGGGAAACCTGGGATCAGAGCTGGCCCAGCCTCCCCAAGGGATCCGGCCCGTCCACCGTGTCACAGCTGGGGACACTGAGGATGGCGGGGGTCATAGGGCCCACCCCAGTCACAGGGCCTCCCAGCACAGAGGAGCACCTCTGCTGTCCCCACTCCACAGAGCTCTTCCTGGGAGAGCTGGGGCGTGTCTGGAGAGACAGGACAGTGTCCACCTGGACTGGGAATGCTGTCACGGTCCCCGAGCAGATCCTTGAGCTTGATGTTCATGCAGGTCTGTCCCCCAGAGGCTAGAAATGGTGGGGCCTTTGTGCAGATGACCTGCAGCTGGGGGAGGCCCCCCTGTGACATTAATGGTACAGAGTGGCTGGAGGGTGCCACCCCCCACCACCACCACCTGCAGGAGGACCACAGGCCCGGGGCACACACGATCCAACGCTGGAAAAGCAAAAGCCCCCTAACCTGAGAGGGTGCTTGCCTGTGGCATTCCCACGCCTCCTATAAGCTCCTGTAATTGACGAGGGCATCTGGAAAGATCAGAGGTGGGTTTGGGGGTGTACATTTTGGGCATCCCACTTGGCTGCATGTGACCTTGACACACGTCCCCAAATCTGTTTGCTCCTCTGTAAACTGTGGGGTTAGAATGGACCCTCCCCGCCAGGGCTGACAGGAGGTCAAGATGATAAAATGACCACCAGACACATTGCTTCTAGCACATTCTGCCACTGATTCCAACTTACCGGTTTTCACCCGGGTGACCTTGTGGAGGACCCTGGATCCTGTCCAGGCTTTAATTTCCCTGAGCGTCCAAGCAGGGCTCCAGAGTCATGAGATGACTTAGCTGAGATCGTTGACATGAGCTCACCTTTAGAAAAATAGGGGACGAGGTGAGCAGAGGGGGATTTTAGGGCAGGGAAGCTGCCTCGTATAATATTAATATTATAACGTAGATGGTGAAGGACAGGGGAGCCTGGCGTGCTGCTGTCCATGGCATCGCAAAGAGTCGGATGTGACTGAGCAACCAAACAACAGGACGTTACACGTTTGTTCAAACCCACAGAACATACAACACCAAGGACAAGCTCCTGTGAGCTCTGGCCTGGGGGCGAGGACGTGTATCTGTGTAGGTCCACTAGTTGTAACATAGGTACCCAGTCTGCAGGGGGAGGACGGTGAACATGAGGAGGGCTGTGTCTGGGGACAAGGGGTAGGTGGGACTGCTGTACTTTCTGCTCTGCTTTGCTGCGAATGAAAAAACTGCTCTAAAAAATAAAGTCTATTAAGAGTGTTACATGTAGGTACATACTGGTGTATATGTGTATACATAAAGTACGTCAGTGACCTCCAGTGAGCGTATCTGGTGAGGAGATGCGTGGTGTTTGCATCTCCAGGTCTTGAATCCTAGCAGTGAGTGTCAGTGATGTAGCAGGCATATGAAGCCCTGCATTGCTGAAGAGGGTAGAATTCTGACTGAGCACAAGTGCACTGTGATTTCACTCATGTCCATGGGATGCATTTGGGGACACTCATTTCTCAAACAGGGATTATTTATTGAGCGCCTGCTGCATACAAGCTCTGAGCCAGGCACTGGCTTCCCAGAAATGAAGGCACAGACTCTCTGCCCTTGTGGAGCTCACAGTCAGTTCAGGAGAGATGCAGCCCTCATTCTGCAGGGGCAAGGAGAGCCCTGCCAGCCCCCACGGAGGAAGAGAACCTTGTATTACGGAAGGATCATGGGGAAATGTGTGTAGATTGTACGGAAGCGACTGGTGAGGAAGTCAGTGTGCTCTGGGTCTGGGTGGCCCCGCCACATGTGACCGATCTGTCCTCTCTTCCAGGGCATGGTCTAGCAGCCTGGGCCAGGACGTGGAAGCGGCCTCCAAGGTTCTGACCCCTGCTTTCTCTCCACCTCTGCTCGGCCTTGGGTAAGTGCTCTGGTGTGGTGGGGGCGGGGGAGGTGGCAGGTGAGATGGGGTGAGGACGGGCCTCTGAGGGGCCTCTCCTCTCTGTGGGGTCCTGTCCACGTGCCAGCGTGTGGGGACTTGACCCAGTCAGCGGAAAGAATGGGGAAGGCTTTAGGGGGACAGTCTGCCCAGCGCCCCCATGATGGCGCAGTCTCGCCCCCACATCCCGTGGGTGGGGCCTTCCTGCCTCTCTTGCTTGGACCCCAGGGTGTGGACTTCCTGAGGGAGGGGCGTTTCTGCTGGGGCCCTGCCTTTCCTTCTCTCACCTTCCCCGCTCACCCAGTGAAAGCACTCGCCAGTGTGGGCCAAGAGACCCAGGGGACAGACTTCAGAGTGGGTCTCTGGGCTTTTCTCTCCAAAGAAAACAGACACAGCTCCATGTGGAAGCAGACACGGCCACTTTCATTGGTCTGATCTTTCACCAGCCCTGTCGGAGCTGGGAATGTGGAGGGGGCAGGAGCTGGCTCTGGCTACCTGGATATCACTTGTGTACAGAGGCCCAGCTGGAGGCTGGTGGGTGGGCACAGGGGCACAAGGGGCAGTGCCTGGCCAGGTTGGGTCCTCCTGAGGCTAGTAGCTGGGTGTCAGGAGCTGGAGCAGGTGGAGGGGTCCAAAGAGGGCAGAGGAGGTGGTCCCTGGTGTCTCCTTCCATCCCGAGGCCCCCTGGGTGTTTCATTTCTCACCCAGCAAAGACTCAGTAACCCTTAGCCCCCAACCCCCGAGAGATCAGAAACTCTGGGAGGCAGATGGCACCTCTGACAACGAATGTCCTTGGTCGGGATGTCCTGGACCAAGTGATGGGAAGTGGGAGGACCCCCTCTCTCTGCCCCTCTCCCTTTGGTGATGGACAGGAGGGCCTGTCTCCCAAGTCTTCCATCTCCGTCTACCTGCTGTAGGCACCTGAGTGCTAAAGCTGCAGGTCCCAGCCTCCTGCCAGCAATCACTCATTCATCCCCTCAACAAAGTAAGTACTGATCATTCACACTAGAGCGTCCAGGCTCTGGGCCTCCAGTGGAGAACTGACTTGAATAAAACCTGGCCCCAGGGACTCCATATTCTAGTTCAGGGAAGAGAGAGAGAATTCAGTAAAATACAGAGAAAAAAAATAAAGTAGGAAAGGGGATAAGAATGTGTGTTGGGGTGACAGTTTTGGACAGAGGAGTTAGAGAAGGCCTCACTGAGAAGTGCCCTGAGCCTAGATGCAGTGGAGGCGAGGGAGCAGTTTGGTATCAGAGGAAGAGCCAGTGCAAAGGGCCTGTGGCAGTAGCACGTCTGAGGGATTCGGGGGCAGCAAAGAGATCCATGTCACGGGAGGGGATGCACAAGTGCCGGGAGAGGGGATGGGCCAGACAGCTGCTGGGGGTGTAGTTCATGTGTGAGGAGTGGGACACTCACAACACGAGCCCAACAAGGAGCAGCATCTCAGTGCAGTCGAAACCACCCTGCATGGGGAGCCCCTCGCTCACTTCACACGTAATTGTTCCTCGCAGAGACTTAAGCACTGCTCTAAAGATGCTGGATGAACAGGGGCATGGAGACAGGGCTTCTGCAGGACAAGAGGCCAGGAGAGCAGGGCCGCAGGCTGACTCTGAATGCGGTCCACCTGGCTGTCCCGATGTGGCCTCAGAGTGGAAACTGTGGTGGCTTCGAGGCAGGGCACCCGGAAAGGGAAATCCTTCCTAGGTTGTACGTTGAGGGTTATTTTTAGAGTGACCAGCAATGACTTTGCAATATCACTTCCTGTGGGTGTCCCCTCCAACCCTCAACCACAGGGACGGGCCCTGCATGACAGGCCTCGTGGGCAGATGCGTGCTCACTTGCACGTACACACACGTGCACACGCTGTGGTGCCCACAGGTTGGCATTCTCATCCACTGCACAGTCAGTGGAGGGATGGGGACCATGTCCTGGCCCGCCTGCAGGATGGCGAGCCCCAGGTCAGAGACACGCTGTCTTCAACATCCCTGAGCTTCTGCTCCAGGTGGGGTTCTGCACGAGATGGCTGCACGCGTGCCAAGAGTGGGAGGCCTGGCCCCGGGCTCACACCTGCTCAGGAAGGAGAAGGGCAGGGGTCAAAGGAAGGGCACCTGCCGGTCTGTCTTTGCTCAGCTCCCAAGGGGTGAGACAGAGAGAGAGGTTCCATAATGCGCAGACGAAGGATAAAGTGATGTCCCCAGGGTCTCGCTGACTGCTGGCCCCTGAGCCAGGTCTGAGCCCACCTGGACTGTCCCCCTAGATCATCCGCCTCTCCTATCGGGCCCTCACTTATCTTTCTCCCTTCACATCCAGCCCAGGCCCATGGCCACGATTTCTGGGACAGCCTGCATTTCACATTTCCTGTCCTGTGGATCCCTCAAATTTCCTTGGGTTGGTCAGACCCCAGGGGCACGTTGGTCACTTAGCAACACCCATGTCACAGGGCGGCTATTCTGAGGACTTCAGAGGATCTCCAGGAAACTGGCTCCCCCACGGATGTCACAGAATATCGGGGTCAGAGGGGCTCTGATGGGCAATGTGGAGACCTTAAGGGGCCAGGAAGATGGGCTCTTGGGCACGCCGAACAGCATGCCAAGGCCGCAGATGCACTGAACTGCTAAGCCTGCAGAGGATCTGGGGCTGCCTGCCAGGGGCGCCCTTGCCCTCGTCGCCCTTTTTCGCCCTCTCTCCTTGCTTTCTTTCACCAGCTACGCGGCTGCCCTGTGCTTTAGATGTGCTGTGCGATTATTGCTAGCCACGCCCTGAGAAACTGAAACTCAGTTCTACGTCTTTGGGGAAAAGAATCGGGAAGGACCTGAGCTACAAGCCTGGAATGCCGCCTTCCTTCCCTCCCCTTTCTGTCCCCACCACACCAGCACCACGCTTGATTCAGAGTACAGACTAACTCAGGGTAAGGAAGGAAAGAGGGATTCACACCTTCCTTCCTTCCCAGCTAGAGTGGAAGCACTTTGGGGGCACCTTGTACATTTCTGTATCCCCAGCACCTCACCAGCACTTCACCAGGGCTTCCCAGCTGGTGCTAAGTGGTAAAGAACCCACTTGCCAATGCAGGGGACATAGGGGACGAGAGTTCAATTCCTGGGTCGGGAAGATCCCCTGGAGGAGGGCATGGCATCCCACTCCAGTATTCTTGCCTGGACAGTCCCAGGGACAGAGGAACCTGATGTCCATAGGGTCACAAAGAGTCAGACACAACTCACAACCTATCACGCACGCACCTCTTCACCATGATCCCCACTCAGTAGGTGCTCTGTTAACATGTGTTGACTGACACTTTCTGTGTGAGTTTGTGCTTTGGCGCCAGCTCTCCCTGCAGAACCTTCGGCTTCTGGTGCTGTGATTTAAGAATAAAAACAGCAAAGGGCAGTGTTTAGGAGCTGTCTTCACTTGGATTATAAATGCACTCTGATGACAACTCAAGACTGTAGCCCTGGGGCCACCAAGAAGCAGCTGGCATGTCACCGTTGATGCGCCCAGCGTCTTGGCCAGGCTGATGCCACTTTTCGGGAGAATGACTTACTGTTTTTTATTTCTCTCCAAAGACATTAAACATGAATCAAATAGCAGATGAGATGATTCACTGGAAGTTTTCTCCCAAGTTTCAAAACACACACACACACACAACGGGATTGATGTGCTGAACCGTACGTAAGTGAAGCCAAGCAGCATTAGGCTGGAGCCCTGCCTCCAGGGGCTCTGCTGTGGGCAGCACCTCGCAGAGGGGGACCTCGCCCTGAGGTCGAAGCCCTGTGTCAACCGTCACAAAACCCCAGAAGGCCATGGGTGTCTCAAAAACCCCTCAAGTCTAATGTTCATCATGACATTGCTTCCGTTTCTCCCCAAGATATCCTAGAATGTGACCAAACCTCATTTATCTGGGGCACAGGAATTCACAGTTCGGAAAGGGTTCATTTGGGGCCCATGGATTGAGAATTGAGTCATCGCTGAGGTGCAGAACCTGGCAGAAATGAGCCTTCTCCCACCTGTGGGGAGAAAAGCGAATGCATCTGCCAACCAGGATCCTGGGGAGAGGAACACACACAGTCGCCGGGTGGGTGAACGTCTCTGGTGCCGTCCAGGCTCCCACTGGCAGTAGATTCCAGGACGTTTTTGAGGGTGGAACGTGCCTCGGGGGCCACGTTGTCCAAACTCATATTTTTCAGATGAGGAAAGTAAAGCTGTGAGGCACGTGACTTGCCCAAGATTGCCCAGGCATCCCGACCGCACCCTCGGGGGCAGGGTGGGGACAGCGATGCTACAGTAACATCTGATTCCTGTCTGCTCACTGACACCCTTCATCTCCCTCAGGGCTCTCCCACGTTCCCACCTTTACCATCTGCCCGAGAAAGAATGCAGAGGCAGTTTTTCAGGTATTTTTTGACTCAGACTGTACCAATTTGAAGGCCTTCCCTAGTGGCTTAGATGGTAAAGTGTCTGTCTACAATGCTGGAGACATGGGTTCGATCCCTGGGTCGGGAAGATCTCCTGGAGAAAGCAATGGCAACCCACTCCAGTACTCTTGCTTGGAAAATCCCATGGACGGAGGAGCCTGGTGGGCTGCAGTCCACGGGGTCGGACACGACTGAGTGACTTCACTTTTACTTACCAGTGTGAACTGCCCTTCGGGTCATTAGTCCAAATTCCGACTCCTCAGGGTTGATGGTATCTTTTCTTCTTTCCCCCGCTGCCTCTCCTCCCTGCACCCTGCATTTGTTGATCGATCTGTTCGTTCCTCATTCCCCTCCACTGCTCTGTATTGCCCCACGCTGTCCTGTGCTGCTCGGTACTGATGTGTTGTTAGACTGCTCATCGCCCAGGAAGGTGCCTGGGGAGGTAACAGGCCCAGCTGTGGAGCAGGGATGGAGTGCTTGCTGGTGGTCTCCCCAGAAGCTTGGGCCAGAGTTGCTGAAGTCACAGTGCTGCCCAGGCTCCCTGCAGCCCCTGCCCAGATGAGGCCCCGCCCCCCCCCCCAGCCACGTGCCTCCAGCCACACCACACAGTTCCGCACACTCATGTCTCCCCGCACGCTGACGCCCTCTGCCATGTCGCCCCAACCCTCCTCTACTGCAGGCACCCACCCGCAGCAGAGCTCGGCTCCCGCGTGGCTCACGAGGCACCCCTTC
>NW_011494879.1:6117837-6121705 GCF_000754665.1 Bison bison bison
ATGAAGTAGCTGTGGCGGGAATGAAGAAATGGAAAGCATGGCCCACACTGGTTTCTCCGAGATAACTGAATTCCCAGGGTGAAATACTTGTTGTTGCATACACCGTTGTGTTGGAAAGGCCTTCTCTCCCGAGAGCACCACCCCCCGCCCCACCAGACCTGGTTTCTCTCCCACTGGAGCCAGAGAACCGACTGAGGCTTCCAGGCAGTGCGTGGTGGGGCCGCAGCAGTGTGGAGGAAAGGGCCATGCCGAGTGTGAGTGTGTGTCTGTGCGTGGTGTACGTGTGTGTGTCTGTGTGTGTATGGTGTGGGGGGGTTGTGTGTGAAATGTGTGTGGGGTGGGCAATACAGTGTGTGTGTGTCTGTGTGGTGTATGTGTATGGTGTGTGGGGGATGTCTGTGTGACGTGTGTGGTGTGTGCAGTATGGTGTGTGTGTATGTGTGTGGTGTTGGGGGGTGTTGTGGGGGGGTGTGTGTGTGACATGTGTGCTGTGTCCAGTAGGAAATGTGTGTGTGTGTGGTGTATATGTATGGTGTCGAGTGGTATCATGTGAGGTGTGTGTGTGACATGTGGGGTGTGTGTGTGACGTGTATTGTGTTTGCAGTAGGGTGTGTGTGTGTGGTGTCTATGTATGGTGTGGGCTGGTATAGTGTGGGAGGTGTGTGTGACGTGTGTGGTGTGTGCAGTAGGGTGTATGTGTGTGCGTGAGTGGTGTATGGATGTGGTGTAGGATGGTATTATGTGGGGTGTGTGTGTGACATGTGGGAGGTGTGTGTGACGTGTGTGGCGTGTCCAGTAGGGTGTGTGTGTGTGTGCGTGAGTGGTGTATGGGTATAGTGTAGGGTGGTATTGTGTGTGGGGGTGTGTGTGACGTGTGTGGTGTGTGCAGTAGGGTGTGTGTGTTTTGTGTATGGTGTAGGGTGGTATTGTGTGTGGGGGTGTGTGTGACGTGTGTGGTGTGTGCAGTAGGGTGTGTGTGGGGGGCTGTGTGTGTGTGGTGGTATTGTGTGGGGGTGTGTGTGTGGTGTATATGTATGGTGTGGGCTGGTATAGTGTGGGAGGTGTGTGTGGTGTGTGCAGTAGGGTGTGTGTGTTTTGTGTATGGTGTAGGGTGGTATTGTGTGTGGGGGATGTGTGTGACATGTGTGGTGTGTGCAGTAGGGTGTGTGTGTTTTGTGTGTGGTGTAGGGTGGTATTGTGTGTGGGGGTGTGTATGACATGTGTGGTGTGTGCAGTAGGGTGTGTGTGTGCACAAGTGTGTCCCAGGCCCACCCTGTCCACACAGATCTGAGCGGCCAGCTCCCGGAAACACTGGGGTTGCTCTGGGCTGGTCTTCAGTTCCTGGGAAGCTCCCTGTCCTTCAGGAGCCTGTCCTGAGTGTCCACAGGATCCTCAAGCCCGTGGACCTGAACCAGCTAGAAGCCACAGGAGACACTCTGCAGTTGCACAGGCGCCTCTCTCCTGGGGATGGGCCTTTGTGGCGTCCGCTGTCATGCTGGGGGCTTCCCAGGTGGCGCTAGCGGTAGAGAACCCACGTGCTAATGCTGGAGACATGAGAGAAGCGAGTTCGATCCCTGGGTCAGGAAGGTCCCCTGGAGGAGGGCATGGCCACCCACTCCAGTATTCTGGCCTGGAGAATCCCATGGACAGAGGAGCCTGGGGAGCTACAGTCCCTGGGGTCACAGAGTCAGACATGACTGAAGTGACTTAGTGCGTGTGCTCCATTGTGCTGATCCTGGGGGGCTTTGACTAGAGCCCAGTTTGCCCTGGCAGTGTGAGCCAAGGGTCTGCGCTGTTGCAGGGCTGGGCTCTCCTGTCTTCTTCCCTCATTTTCTTCTTGAAGAACAGGAGTTGGAATTTCACTGGCCCTGCCCCCCGCTGCCTGTATTGAGCCCCTAGGATCCCAGCCCCTCTGCCCACCCTCGTGTGCACTGAGCATGCAAGGTAGACGGTCTGCTGAAAAGTGTGGACCCGCCTCCGAGCCTGGCTCCGTCCGATACTGTGATTAAGCTCATCAAGCACTTTGCACATTTCTTTTATCATAAAAGGTGCAATAGAATTTCCATATATTTGTCTGATGCTTCATATTTGTCAGAGCCCTTTCTTGGCCTTCAGTTCCCTTTATCCTCACCACCATGCTGTGAAATCAACAGGCTGGGACTGTTCTTCCCATTTACAGCCAAGGAAACTGAGGCCCAGAGATGCTAAGAGACAGCCAAGACCAGAAGACTAGAGAGAGGGTCCTGGGAAGAGACTCAGGCTGGACATTTATGGCCCAGTGAGGGGGGGGTCCCTCCTGTACACAATCCCCATCCTGACTCAGCTCCCTGAGACTGACAGTGGTCCCATTTAACAGAGGAGCAAACAGAGGCTTTGTCTCGAGCCTTGAGACAGGGGACTGCCTGATTCCAGGACGCAGTCCAGCGCGTTCCCTGAGAGCTGCCAGTCATCAAGGCTGCGGTGTGTGGGCCCCCTGGCCAGGACGCTTGCTTCCTCTCCCACAGGGAGGACATTGCCTTGCGGGAGGACTGCAGCTCACGTCCGGCTCGGAGAACTGGAGTAGAATTGCAGACTCACTCTGCCGCCTGCCTGCAGGTCTTTCCCGCACGGGCTTGGTTTACATGAGTCACTGCACAGCCGGCCAGGCCCAGGCAGCTGGAGGAATTTACTCCACAATGTGCGAGCGCTGGTGGCCCAAACCTCCGTGCGTAATAAGCCAACTAGGATGAGGGCGCCCCCCGTCTACCATGAACTCTGTCCCCCAGGGCTGACCGAAGAGGGAGCAGATCTATCAAGGGGCTGGTATGGGGGCTTCTGAAGTCTCAGACCAGCTCCTGCCTCCAGCCAGCAGCGTCCAGTCTGCTGTGGGCTCTTAGGTTTCCTTCAAAAGAGCGTTAGTTTGCAGCCGGCTCTGGGTCCCCAAGAAGGAGATGCCCTGTGATTCATAACGTTGTTTGATTCAAACTCAGAGCTTTTGTTGTTGGATTGAACAGGGGCAGAGCCCTGCGTCCCAGGCTAGATTCATTCTGAGCGTTTTCAGGGGGCATGGGCATTTGCTGGGGAGGATGGGGGGGCATTACCAGCACCCCCTTCCAGCCCCCCTTCTGTTGCTCCCTATGACCGCCGCCTCCTCTGCCGTCTGCACGGCGTTCCTGGCACTCTGTAGTCAGGCTCACCACTCCCGTCTGGGTATCAGTGGCATGGGGTGGGTTCTCTCCCGGTCCCCTCGCCCTGGCAAACCCCATTCCCTTTGTCCGCCCACCCGGAGCACTCCGGGTCCCTTGTAAGCAAGCCTCACTCGATACCTTACTCTTGTCATGGGTGTGCTCGAGGGCACAGGGGGCACCTGGAGAGGGGCCCTGTGTCTCATTCATCCTGGCGTTTCCACGCCTGACACAGAAAGGGCCTCAGGAACGTTTGTGGGCCAAAGGGAACAGATTTCCTCCTCACACCAGGCTGGCGTTCAGGGATGTGCCCCCGCTAAGCCTCACAGTTGCCTTCAAACGAGGCTTCAGCTGGGGCAGAGGAAGCCCCGGGCTCTGGGGACTCTGCACTTTAACCCCCAGCAGGCTCGCTCAGGCTTGCCCCTCACCAGGCTGCTGGCTGTGCCCCTGGCCCGGCCTCCAGCTCCCTCTGCAGACACGTGGGCCTCACCTCTGGCCGGATGCGTAGCAGGGACAACGGCCTTAAGGAAAATCACGGTGTCTTGGTTTTGGTCCTACCTCAAGCCCTTTTCCTGTGCGTCAGCGATTCCGTGGAGGGAGGCTCACCCTCCGGGCCATTTCCTCTTCCTCTCCCTGTCCTGTTCTTCCCGCAGAAGCTCATTTATGTCTGATCCACCAACCTGCCTTCCTTCCCTGGGGAAGCA
>NW_011494879.1:6121805-6132830 GCF_000754665.1 Bison bison bison
GGGAAGCAGCTCAAAGCACTCATCCCCTGAAGATTCAAGTAGCCGTGACCTTGGCTCTGGGGCGAGGCACACCAGGCATAGGACCACATAGCTGGGGTGTGTTCACAGGGGAGGGAGGAGATGGCCCCAGCCCGGTGAGTGGACTGCGAGTTTGACACCTCCAGGCCCCCTCTTCTGCTGCAGCTGGTCCTGTGCTGGTAGATGGAACTTTCCAGACACCACGTCTGAATTCCAGAATGTCCCTTCTTGGAGCTTGAAGTCATCCATATTCCTGATGTTTTTGTGTCTGACTCTTTATGACAGTATGGTCTGTAGCTCACCAGGCTCCTCTGTCCATGGGATTCTCCAGGCAAGAATACTGCAGTGGGTTGCCATGCCCTCCTCCAGAGGATCTTCCCAACGCAGGGATTGAACCCGAGGCTCTTACGTCTCCTGCATTGGCAGGCGGGTTCTTTACCACTAGCACCCCCTGGGAAGCCCAGGTACAGAGTCAGAAACTGTTAGAGCAACAGGGTCCTAGAGGAAACCCGTTCACTTATTCATCTGTTCATTCATTTGGGCACTGTGCTAAGCCCTTGGTCACACAAGCATTATTTCAGATATTTTGACTGAGCCCTGGTTGTGTGCCCTGTTCTGGGAACTGTGGAGATGTAGCAGTGAACAAAAGCAGGGAGTCAACCATGTATCAATACAGTACCAAGTAGTGGGAATGGCCACGGAAAGGGGCCAGGGTGAGGGCAGATGCTACTCAAGATGGTCTCCCTGGAGGAGGTTCCCCCAAGAAGACTTGAGCAAAGACGTGAACACTGAGAAAGTGTGCCTTGCAGATACTGACGGGAAGGAGGGGCAGCCCAGGTGGTGGTGGTGGTGGTTCAGAAATGCTCAGACATGTCTGACTCTTTGTGACCCTGTGGACTTGGCTCCCTGTCCTTGGGGAACTGCAGAATCAAAGACCTTGGGGCTAGAACATGCTAGCATGCTCTCCTACTGGCATAAGTGAGGTATATACTCTTTGCTCAAGGAACTCACAGTCTAATGAGGGAAAAACATAAGTAAATGATGTACTAAAAGTTGAGGTCACAAGAGAAATAGGTTTAAAAATGCTA
Organism: Bison bison bison; assembly: GCF_000754665.1. Classification (NCBI taxonomy): domain Eukaryota; kingdom Metazoa; phylum Chordata; class Mammalia; order Artiodactyla; family Bovidae; genus Bison; species Bison bison. The sequence goes on from NW_011494879.1 coordinate 6,122,912, forward strand.
CTAGAATACAAAAGGAAGAACAACTGTAGCAGGGTTGGAAAATGCTTCCATGAGTAGGTGGCATTTGAGTTGGGCTTTGGTGGATGAATAGGAGTTTGCTGGCAGCTGAGGTGAGCAGCCACATGGATGAACGGTGACTTCAGAGGCACAAGGTGTTCAGGGAAAGCTACACGGCTCCTCTTCCTGTTGAGTGAGTGGTTCTTCAAGGGGAAGAACATCCTCTTGGGGAGTCTCCTTTCCTTTTCTCCACCTCTTCTTTCCCCCAGCCTCACGGAGGGCATGTCAACTTCAGGAAAGTGGAAGGGGAGAGTGGCTCAGATAGGGAGATTTCTCTGCCTTGCTTGGCCAGCCTGCCTCTTTCCTTCCTTCTTTCCCTTCTCTTTTTTCCCTCCTCCTTCCCTCCTTTCTTTTATATATTAAAAAAAATACTTATTATTCATTTATTTGGCTGCACTGGCTCCTAGTTGCAGCATACAGGATCTTCCAACTTTGTTGCAGCATACAGGATCTTCCAACTTTGTTGCAGCATGTAGGATTTAGTTCCCTGACCAGAGGTCAAACCTGGGCCCTCTGCATTGGGAGCATGGAGTTTTAGCCATGGGACCACCAGGGAAGTCCCTCTTTTATATATTTTTTAAAGCTTTGGGAGCTCTTGGGATTTTAAGCTGCTGGGGCAGGTCCAGGAGTCAGGAGGACACTCAGTTGGATTTCTCAACCAAGTCACTGCTTGGAGTCCAACCAGCTGGTGAAGCTCTGATGCAATAGGCTTTCAGGAAGCCTCTGGAAATGGGCTCCCCAAGGCCTGTGGTCTGAATTTAGATTTAGGTGCACCCGGGAACCGCCGGCTCCAGAGGTGTTACTGACCCCCTCGTCCCCCAGCTCTCACCTGGGCTTCGTGTTCTCCCTCAGAAGAGGAGGAGGAATGCCCTGTCTCTTCAGCCCCTCCTCCCATCCTTACCCGTAGCGGGGACTAGACCTAGGTCTTCATTGCAGCTGGTCTCCGGCAAAATTCTTGAAGCTGCTGAAAATAGAAACTTGTGGGTCTCACCTGTAATTATGACATGCAAAACACCACTGTGTTACACTCATGGGCACCAAGGAGTGAAATAAACACAGGCCACCTCTCCCAGCTGGTCGCAGTTAGCAGTGGGCCTGCAGTCGAGGTGCTAATGAACTTGGTGGCCCCCTAAACCAGGCCCCTAGGATGTACCCAGTGCTGAGCAGTCACTAGAAATAAAACACAGCCACCTACACATATAATTTTACCTTTTCTGGTATCCACCTTTAAAAAGTTAAACAAATGAGATTAATGTTACCAGCATAATTAACTTAACCCACTGTATCTCAAGTGGTATCATTTATCATTTCACTTGCAATTAGGAGAGAAAAATTATTAATGAAATACTTTTTCCCATATTAAGTTGTCAAAATCCAGTGTAAATTTTACTCCTAGAGAACATATATGAATTCAGACCGCACACATTTTAAGTGCTCAATAACCCCATGTGACTAAGGGTTCCTGTATTGGACAAATTACAGCTTCAGTTCAGTTCAGTTCAGTCGCTCAGTCGTGTCCGACTCTTTGCGACCCATGAATCTCAGCATGCCAGGCCTCCCTGTCCATCACCAACTCCCGGAGTTCACTCAGACTCAGGTCCATCGAGTCGGTGATGCCATCCAGCCATCTCATCCTCTGTCGTCCCCTTCTCCTCCTGCCCCCAATCCCTCCCAGCATCAGAGTCTTTTCCAATGAGTCAACTCTTCGCATGAGGTGGCCAAAGTACTGGAGTTTCAGCTTTAGCATCATTTCTTCCAAAGAAATCCTAGGGCTGATCTCCTTCAGAATGGACTGGTTGGATCTCCTTGCAGTCCAAGGGACTCTCAAGAGTCTTCTCCAACACCACAGTTCAAAAGCATCAATTCTTCGGCGCTCAGCCTTCTTCACAGTCCAACTCTCACATCCATACATGACCACAGGAAACACCATAGCCTTGACTAGACGGACCTTTGTTGGCAAAGTAATGTCTCTGCTTTTGAATATGCTATCTAGGTTGGTCATAACTTTCCTTCCAAGGAGTAAGCGTCTTTTAATTTCATGGCTGCAGTCACCATCTGCAGTGATTTTGGAGCCCAAGAAAATAAAGTCTGACACTGTTTCCACTGTTTCCCCATCTATTTCCCATGAATCACAGCTTACAGGTGGAAAAACTGAAGCGCCGGCCAGGTGAAGGGGGCGTGGCAGGGGCGGGGTCAGGAAGCTGGGAGGCGGGGTCTCTTGGGGAGCCTGCCCGACTGCACCCTCTAGCGTCCACCCAACCTCGCTGCAGCCAGCGCTGCCGGCGCACCGGGTCCTGGCAGCTGACACAGGCCTTGGAACAGGACTGGCCCCTCCTCAGAGCAGCCGCACTAGAAGCTAAGGCAGCAGGAGGCTTGCTTCCCCACCTGCTTACTTGGAGGAAAGAAGGACGCAAATGCCGTCAGCCTCTTTTCTCCCTAGGACAGGGGCTCAGCCCAGGAGGAGTGTTTGTCCACGAGTCACCAGAAAGACCCAGGGCTGGTGCTGCAAGGGAAATGACACAGACTGCCTGTTTTCTTCTGCCCGCTTCCAGCCCACTGTGTCCTTTTCTGCCCCAGACAGAACAAGCCAGTCTCATCTGGGCCCTCCCGTCCCTTGAAGTGCAAATTCACGGCCTCGCCCCTCCAGCCTCCTCCCCAGCTTTGGCCTTTTATCAGGAGTTGGTTCTTCCCACCTCTCCCATCATATTCCCTCCAAGTGTTTCTGAGTCTGCTTGGCCTAGCAAGCTTTGGAGATCTGGGTTGATGAAAGCGTTTTGGAGCAATGGCATGAAATGTCTACCCACGCTGGCAGCCGGCATTGAGCTGTGATTAATGGGACATTCGAGCCCTCAGTTCCAGGAGACTCTCTGGTCGGCAGATACAGCTACGCCATTAAAAAAAAAAGGCTTTAATTTGCAGGCAATACTGACTTTGGGTTAAATATTTTCATAGGGCTCCCCAGCTACGTGTTTACTTTTTTTTTTCTGTTCCAATTTAGCACATTAAGAACAATAACAGAGTAACTGAGAACCAGAGAGATGGCTTTTAGGGCTACACTAACTCCCTCCCTCATTTTTCCATTACTGTGAATAAAATGTCATCTTTGAGGCTCTCAGAATGCTGTTGCTTGTCTAATGCAAGCCCTGCTTGGTCATGACGCTCTTGAAGCCCAGTAAGAGCTTGAATCAATTGCCCTCCCCCGGCACGTCTGTTCTGAACCCCATCTTTCACTGGAGATGAAAGTTAAGATTTTCTGGTAAATGAAGCCTGGGGTGTTTGCCTGACAATAGGGCCGGGGGCCATTTCTGCTGGGAAGTGGGAGTGTTGGCTTTGTCATTGCAGAAAGCCTTGCTTTTTGTCAGCCGTCTTTCCCAGCCAGGCGATCGTCAATAAGTTGGTTCATTGGCTTAATTTGTAACGGAGGGGTCACTGGGGTGCAGCGTTCCACTGTCTCTGTTCCCTTGAGGCTGCCTGCTTCAGGCCGAGAGCCTCCAGGAGAGAGAACTGGAATAAGGTTCTTCTTAGATATTTCATCTGAGCCTTTGGGCAGCACGCACAGGCCCATGCAAGGGGGGCTGAGAGTGCTGTGTGTGTGTTAGTCACTTAGTTGTCTCTGACTCTTTGGGACCGCATAGATTGTAGCCCACCAGGCTCCTCTGTCCATGGAATTCTCCAGGCCAACAGTATGGGAGTGGGTAGCCATTCCCTTCTCCAGGGGATCTTCCTGACCCAGGGACTGAACCTGGGTCTCCTGCATTGCAGGAAGATTCTTTATCATTTGAGCCACCATTAAAGCCCGACTGGGAGGGCTGGTGGAGCTTTATTTGACATTCGTGGGCCCCTTCATGGCTTCACAGTGAGAGTCCCAGGGGGAAGGTTGTCTTGCAATACTGGTGAGAAGGTTAATGTTGTGGGGGGAGGTTGTGCAGAGGAAGTGGTCACCAGCTAGGAGCACCTTGGTGGCCTCCATCTCTGCCCATGGACTCTGGTGCTGAAAGTGCCCTGGGGAGTTCCCAGCCCCACCTGCCCCCAGACAAGCTTCTGCTCCCCAGAAGCCTCAGTTCTTTGTCTCTAAGATGCAGATGATGGAGATGGCCTTGCCTCCTCCCAGCCCAGTTGAGCATGACCCCTACCCACAGTGCCTGGAATCTGCCACGTGCCCTAGAGCTGACCTTTGGGGTCGAGCCTCCGGTGGCTTCTTAAGTCTCCTTGTCATTCAGAGTGGCTTCCACCTGCCATCTTCCTAGCAGACTGCCTCAGCCCTGTGTGGGAATAAAGGATTCCTCTTCAGAGGCTGGACTTCCTCTTGCTCCCCCCTCACCCCAGCACCTCTTTGTGTCACTTATTATGCCCCATCTGTATGCCACAAGGAGCCATGAGAACAGGCCCTGCATCCCCAGCCAGTTGGAGGACCAAGGGGACTGGAATATTCTGGGCACACCCCATGTACCCGGCCTGACCCCAGACCCTGAGGACATGCAGAGGGCGAGGGTGGCCTGCACTCCTGGGCGCCGGCTAGTGGACACGTGGGCACGAGCATTTGCACAGTTACGTTTGCTCCCTGTTTGTTGGGTGCAGGGTGTGATGAGGCTCGCAGGGCTCGTAGACAACGAGTTTCCAGATTCTTCCAGGGAATGCTGCAATGCCTTCTCTGACTCCATTGCCTTTCTTGGGAGGAGGGGAGCGTTCACCCATATGGTGAGAGGCTTCCCCATCTCAGAGAGGGACACAGGGTTCTTCGACCAGGGACCTCCAGACGCAGGGATCCTAGACGATCAGACCCCAGAGGGGCCCAGGGTGGTCCCTCCACCGCCCGACCCTCCCTGAAATACACCCTGCCGTTTTGAAACTTGTGGTAAAACACAGGCACAACATAGACGTGACCATCTTAGCCATCTCTAAGTGTGCGGTTCAGTTGTGTTCAGTGCGTTCACACTGTTATGCGACCAGTCATCTCCACTCTTTTCATCTAAGTTCAGCTTGTGCTCTTAGGGGATTTCTACAACCATAAATCCCCCCAACCCTGGATTTTTACCTGGCACCCCAGGGGGACTTTGACATCCTTATAATTGCCTTGAACTTGCTATGGCGGTTCACTTCAGTCCAGTCGCTCAGTTGTGTCCAACTCTTTGCAACCCCATGGGCTGCAGCACGCCAAGCCTCCCTGTCCATCACCAACTCCTGGAGTTTACTCATGTCCATTGAGTCGGTGATGCCATCCAACCGTCTCATCCTCTGTCGTCCCCTTCTCCCGCCTTCAATCTTTCCCAGCATCAGGGTCTTGTCAAAGGAGTCAGCTCTTTGTATCAGGTGGCCAAAGTATTGGAGTTTCAGCTTCAGCACCAGTCCTTCCAATGAATATTCAGGACTGATTTCCTTTAGGATGGACTGGTTGGATATCCTTGCAGTTCAAGGGACTCTCAAGAGTCTTCTCCAACACCACAGTTCAAAAGCATCCATTCTTCAGCACTCAGCTTTCTTTATAGTCCAACTCTCACATCCATACATGACTACTGGAAAAACCATAGCCTTGACTAGATGGACCTTTGTTGACAAAGCTTTTTAATATGCTATCTAGGTTGGTCATAATTTTCTTCCAGGAGCAAACGTCTTTTAATTTGATGGCTGCAATCACCATCTGCAGTGGTTTTGGAGCCCAGAAAAATAAAGTCAGCCATTGTTTCCACTATTTTCCCATCTATTTGCCATGAAGTGATGGGACCAGATGCCATGATCTTAGTTTTCTGAATTTTGAGCTATAAGCCAACTTCTTCACTCTCCTCTTTCACTTTCATCAAGAGGCTCTTTAGTTCCTCTTCACTTTCTGCCGAAAGGGTGGTGTCATCTGCATATCTGAGGTTATTGATATTTCTCCCGGCAATCTTGATTCCAGCTTGTGCTTCCTCCAGCCCAGTATTTCTCATGAGGTACTCTGCATATAAGTTAAATAAGCGGGATGACAATATACAGCCTTTACATACCCCTTTCCCAATTTGGATCCAGTCTGTTGTTCCATGTCCACTTCTAACTGTTGCTTCCTGACCTGCATACATATTTCTCAAGAGGCAGGTCAGGTGGTCTGGTATTCCCATCTCTTGAAGAATTTTCCGCAGTTTGTTGTGATCCACACAGTCGAAAGCTTTGGCATAGTCAATAAAGCAGAAATAGATGTTTTTCTGGAACTCTCTTGCCTTTTCGATGATCCAGCGGATGTTGGCAATTTGATCTCTGGTTCCTCTGCCTTTTCTAAATCCAGCTTGAACATCTGGAAGTTCACGGTTCATGTATTGCTGAAGCCTGGCGGGGAATTTTGAGCATTACTTTGCTAGTGTGTGAGTTGAGTGCAATTATGTGGTAGTTTGAGCATTCTTCGGCATTGCTTTTCTTTAGGATTGAAATGAAAACTGACCTTTTCCAGACCTGTGGCCACTGCTGAGATTTCCAAATTTGCTGGCATATTGAGTGCAGCACTTTCACAGCATCATCTTTTAGGATTTGAAATAGCTCAACTGGAATTCCATCACCTCCACTAGCTTTGTTTGTAGTGATGCTTTCTAAGGCCCACTTGACTTCACATTCCACGATGTCTGGCTCTAGGTGAGTGATCATACCATCGTGATTATCTGGGTTGTGAAGATCTTTTTTGTATAGTTCTGTGTATTTTTGCCACCTCTTCTTAAATTTCTGCTTCTGTTAGGTCCCTACCATTCATTCCTGTCCTTTATTGTGCCCATCTTTGCATGAAATGTTCCCTTGGTATCTCTGATTTTCTCGAAGAGATCTCTAGTCTTTCCCATCCTATTGTTTTCCACTAATTCTTTACACTGATCACTGAGGAAGGCTTTCTTATCTCTCCTTGCTATTCTTTGGAACTCTGCATTCAAATGGGTATATCTTTCCTTTTCTCCTTTGCCTTCTGCTTCTCTTCTTTTCACAGCTATTTGTAAGCCCTCCTTAGACAACCATTTTGCCTTTTTGCATTTCTTTTTCTTGGGGATGGTCTTGATCCCTGTCTCCTGTACAATGTCACGAACTTCAGTCTATAGTTCTTCAGGCACTGTATCTATCAGATCTAGTCCCTTACATCTATTTCTCACTTCCACTGTATAATCATAAGGGATTTGATTTAGGTCATACCTGAATGGTCTAGTGGTTTTCCCTACTTTCTTCAATTTAAGTCTGAATTTGGCAATAAGGAGTTCATGGTCTGAGCCACAGTCAGCTCCCAGTCTTGTTTTTACTGACTGTATAGAGCTTCTCCATCTTTGGCTGCAAAGAATGTAATCAATCTGATTTCGGTGTTGACCATCTGGTGATGTCCATGTGTAGAGTCTTCTCTTGTGTTGCTGGAAGAGGGTGTTTGCTATGACCAGTGTGTTCTCTTGGCAAAACTCTATTAGCCTTTGCCCTGCTTCATTCTGTACTCCAAGGCCTAATTTTCTGTTATTCCAGGTATTTCTTGACTTCCTACTTTTGCATTCCAGTTCCCTGTAATGAAAAGGACATATTTTGGGGGTGTTAGTTTTAGAAGGTCTTGTAGGTCTTCATAGAACCATTCAACTTCAGCTTCTTTGGCATTAGTGGTTGGGGCATAGACTTGAATTATTGTAATATTGAATGGTTTGCCTTGGAAATGAACAGAGATCATTCTGTCGTTTTTGAGATTTCGTCGAAGTACTACATTTTGGACTCTTGTTGACTATGATGGCTACTCCATTTCTTCTAAGGGATTCCTGCCCACAGTAGTAGCTATAATAGTCATCTGAGTTAAATTCACCCATTCCAGTCTATTTTAGTTCACTGACTCCTAAAATGTTGATGTTCACTCTTGCCATCTCCTGTTTGACCACTTCCAACTTGCCTTGATTCATGGACCTAACATTCCAGGTTCCTGTGCAATACTGCTCTTTACAGCATCGGACTTTACTTCCATTACCAGTCACATCGATGACTGGGTGTTGTTTTTGCTTTGGCTCCATCTCTTCATTCTTTCTGGAGTTATTTCTCCACTGATCTCCAGTAGCGTATTGGTCACCTACTGATCTGAGGAGTTCATCATTCAGTGTCCTATGGCATAAATACATGCTACTGACTTTTAAAGGGTAACTCTCTAAGTCAGCCCTTTAATTCAGCTGACTGAGTGTGGTCAAGAAATCAAAGCAGAGGTGGGGGGGCCCTACTTCGGAGCTGTGAGGTCTCCCTAAAGGAGACTGGAAACTCAGTGATGGATTCCTGCCATACAGTCCTAAAAAATGTGGTCTCCCATCAGCCCTGACTTTGACAGCCGCAGATGTTAGTCACTCAACCTTCAAGACAATGGTAGGAAAACATGTTTTTCCACCCACGGTTTCTTGATAGTTTCCCCCCTCCCAAGTAAAATTTATCTTTTTTTGTTTCCTAAACACATCCCTCAAATTCTCCCCACCTTGCTTTTCTTCTCTCTACAGCTGGGAGTGCCAGGCCTGCCCTGACCACCTCCCAGGGTTCAAGGTCAATTGTTGAGCTCTGTGGTCAAGCTCAAGATGGACTCCTGGTCACATCCTGGTCACATCCCAGCTCCAACAGCTGTGGGACCCAGGGAAAGTTACTTACCACCCCCAAGCCTCGGTTTCACCATTTATAAAATGATCTGCACAGCCCCTGGCCCAGCTTGAGTGCTTGATGAACTGCAGCTGCAGTTAGAATGACCGTGGTGGGGTTTTTGATGCTGCAGTGGACCGATGCTGCCTTCCATGCGCTCCGGCCTTGGGGAACTCTGTTCAAAGGCAGGATCCATGCCTGATACACCCATCTCAGAGTCCTGCCATCCGGTGAGCCCCAGAACCCTCAGGAAGGGCTCCCCCCAGAGGGGCCAGGATGCATCAAGGCTCTGCTGGAATGCCAGCTTTGCCAGAAACTGCTTCCCTGGTGGCTCAGATAGTAAAGAATCTGCCTGCAGTGCAGGAAGCCTGGGTTCGATCCCTAGGTGAGGAAGATCCCCTGGAGAAGGAAATGGCAACCCGCCCCAGTACTCTTTCCTGGAGAAGCCCATGGAAAGAGGAGCCTGGCGGGCTATAGTCCACAGGGGTCAAAAAGAGTCAGACACGACTGAGTGACTAACACACTTACCTGCCTCCAGAGTTAGCAGGTGTGTGTACATCTGTGTACACAACCAGGACCACCACCACCACGGCGGGAAGACCCACTCCCCCCACACTGATGCACACTCTGAGCCAGGCCCGGGGAGGGAAGAGGACTCTGAAGCCTCACATATCTGCCTGCGGGGACACGTGAGAAGGGCTGGGAAAGCTGAAGCCTCCCCAGGCAGACCTTGGAGCCCCTGGCTGTCACCTCCTAGCAGTTGTATTGACCGTCCTTGTCCCATCCCCGATATGGTCCCTTCCTCTCCATAAACATCTTCCTCCCCATAAACATCTTCCTCTCCATAAACATCTTCCTCTCCATAAACATTTGTCACATCAGGCGGAGGAGGAATTAGGAGTTTGGCATCTTGTGGATCTTAAAGAATACAAATTGCCAGCACTTTCTGAGGCCATCTGATACCATGGTTCTGAGCGGCGGTTTGGTTTTCACTGAGGCAAATGGATTCTAAAGGGACTGATCCTGGGAATTCGCTGGCAGTCCAGTGTTCAGGGCTCGGTGCTGTCACTGCCAGGGCCCAGGGTTCGATCCAGGCTCAGGGAACTAAGGTCCTGCAGGCTGTGCCATGCAGCCACAAAAAAAAAGATGTGAAAGGACCGACCCTGAGCTCTCGGAGCCCAGAGCTTCCCAGAGGTGGCTCGTTTCCATGATGAGAAGGAATGCTTTAGGGAAAGGATGTGCGTTGACTATCAAGGCGGCCAGGAAGGCCATGTTCATGACC
>NW_011494879.1:6132930-6140164 GCF_000754665.1 Bison bison bison
ACGTTGTCCTCCCGCCCTCCCCAGGCCCTTCCTCCCCTAGCTGCCCCCAGGAAGTTGTGAGATGGGGCCAGATGATCAGGTCCGAGGGCCGGCTTTGCCTCCAGAGCCTCCCGGTCAGCTTCCTCCCTGGTGAAGCGGGACGAATACAGGCGAGGTGTCTGATTAAAAACAAAAGTGTCCCACGTCCAAGGACCTTCTTGTGGTTGTCCTTGATGCTGGCAGGTCAGGAGTTAAGCCTTTTGGAACCACAAGGCCCCTAACACAGGGTTCTGCCCCACGGACATTGATGCCACGTGTTATCAGCTCAGTTCCCTGGGCAGCTGTCTTAGCACAGTACACTGGACAGCTTCAAAAACAGAAATGTATTCTCTCACAGTTCTGGGAGGCCGAACATCTGAGGTCAAGGTGTCAGCAGGCCTGGCTCCTTCCGAGGCCTTTCTTGGCCCATCGACAGCCGTCTCCCTGTGTCCTCACGTGGCCTTTCCTCTGGGTCTGCATCCCAAGCTCCTCTATTCAAGGGCACCAGTCAGATTGGTTTTTAAATACTTTTGGCCTCACCGCACCATATGAGAAGTTAGTTCCCCAACCAGGGATCAAACTCTTGCCCCCCACCCCCTTGCATGGGAAGTGCAGAGTCCTCACCATTGCCAGGGAATTCCCATGGCCTCTTTTATCTTAATGATCACTCTGAGGGTTGTGTCTCCAAATACAGCCACATCCTGAGGTCCAGGAGTTAGGAGGTCAGTGTGTGAATTTGTGGGCAGCAGTTCAGTCCATGACAGCAGCTGGCCCTCTCTGCCGGCCTTTCTGGACACGTGGACGCACGCCACCAACAGAACAGCCTCGGGTCTCAGCGGAAGGCGTGAAGAGCGACGGTGGGTGGGTGCGGTGAGACCCTCCACATTGCAGCCCCCTCTGCACATGGGTGGCTGCCTTGGAAGCCAAAGGTGGGAGGCAGAAGGAGAGACATCTGAGACAAACCACTCCTCTCCCTCCCTGCAGCCGCTGGCTGGAAGACTCACAACTGAGAGGAGCGTGGCAAATACAAAGCCTTGAGAGCAGCTGAACTGAGCAAAGGATCACAGATCAGCCTTTTAGTGCAGGAAATACGGAGGTGGACATGTGCAATCTGCAGGGCATCTTAGGTCGAGCCTGGGAGCCCTGGGGTGGGAGTAGGGTTGTGGGGGGTGGAAGGTGCTGGGGGCCATCGGAAACTGACAACCAATTTCCATAGCGACTTGCTGGTTTCCACTTGCGAGGATCAACCAACAGGTAAAGCAGAACGGAAAGTGGAGAGGGTAAACCCTGACCCTGTGAAAGTCATGGTTCCCACGCAGGACAGAAGCGGATGTGGAAGGGGGAGGGGAGGAGAGGGAGATTAAAAGGGGGATTAATAACTTAATCTCCCAGAGAATCAAGAGATCCCTGTCATGTTGCTGGACCAAGACATAGAGGATTCTTATGTGTTTTTTTTTTTTTTTTTTAATAAAACTACAGAGTTCCACATTTGAAGTTACAAAAAGATTTACAGTAAAAACTCGCCATGTGACTCTTGTCTATCAGCCATCTCTCTTTCTGTGGTCAGTGTTATCATTTCCCAAGAAGTCATTCCGAGTATGAACAACACACGTAGATTTTCTCTTTCTTTCACAAACAGTGGCAAACTCTGTGTGCTGTCCTGCGCCTTTTCTTTTCACTTAAAAATACATCTTGAAGATTATTTTGCATCGATCGCAATGACAGATGTCTGGGTTGTTCATTATTACAGACAATAGTGCAGGCAGTGGTCTGTGTGCTGTGCGGCATCACTTCAGGCATGTCTGACTCTTTGAGATCACATGGACTGTAGCCCACCAGGCTCTTCTGTCCATGGGACTCTCCAGGCAAGAATACTGGAGGGGGTTGCCATGCCCTCCTCCAGATCTTCCTGACCCAGGGATCAAGCCAGGGTGTCCTGTGTCTTCTGAGTTGCAAGTGGATTCTTTACCTTTGAGCCACTGGGGAAGCCTGGAAGTGGTTGTGCTGTACACAAGGTATTGGCATGGGTGGGAGCATCTCTAGATGTGTTTCTAGAAGTGGGGTTGCTGTGTCCATGGCAACATGTTTGTAATTTTGAAAGATATTCCCAACCCCACCCCCACCTGGGGGTTAGAAAAGGAACTTTTCTATAATTTAAATTTCTGTAAATTTAAATGTATGCAAACTTAAAGTCATAAAGTAAAAATAGTGACGTGTATAAAACTAGTAAAACCTGGGAGGAGACTGAAGAAAAAGGAATTGCTAGGGGAAATATGTGAACTGCATTGAATATCTTTCCAAATGGGGATTCAGTACATAATGTTTAGGATTCATAAAGGTTAAGAAGCAGTTCGAGAGACTTCCCTGGCAGTCCAGTGGTTAAGACTCTGTGCTCCCAGTTCAGGGGGCTCAGGTTCAATCCCCTAGTTGGGTACTAAATCCCCCACACTGCACAGTGTGGCCAAAAAAAATTTTTTTAAGATGGTAAGATGCTAAAAAAAGAAAAAAAGCAGTTCAAGGTGGTTACCTCTGGGACGAGGGTGGAAAACCCTTTGTGTGTTTTTTATAATTTTATTTATGTTTGGCTATTTGGGTCTTCATTGCTGCTCCAGCTTACCTTTAGTTGCAGAGAGCAGGACCTACTCTCTAGGTGTGGTGCTCGGGCTTCTCCTGTTGTGGGCTCTAGAGCACACAGGCTGCAGTAGCTGGGGTAGGTGGGCTCAGTAGTCACAGCTCCTGGCTTTAGAGCACAGGCTCAGTAGTTGTGGCACACAGGCTTAGTTGCTCTGTGGCAGGAGGGATCTCCCCTGACCAGGGATCGAACTTGTGTCTCCTGCATTGGCAGGGGGATTCTTTATTGCTGAGATACCAGGGAAGCCAGAAGACCCTTTGTTTTCATTTTCTGTTCTGTATGCTTCGAAAGGGCTTCCTTGGTGGCTCAGTGGTAAGGAGTCCACCTGCAATGCAGGAGACACAGGAGATGTGGATTCGATCCCGGAGTTGGAAAGCTCCCCTGGAGGAGGACATGGCAACCCACTCCCGTATACTTGCCTGGAGAATCCCATGGACAGAGGAGCCTGGCAGGCTACAGTCCATGGGGTCACAAAGAGTCAGACATGACTGAAGCGATGTAGCATGCGTGCAGGGTCAGTCTTCTGTGCAGGCGTTAGGGGAAAACTCCATGGAGAGCATGCGTTTGCATGCCTGCAGTTGCCTGGGACTTTACTATGCACACTGGATACATCCTCTTGGTGCTAATTCCAGATCCACACAGTGCTCCCAACCATAGGTTTCTCAGAGGCCAAAACAAGAAGGGATTCCTTAAAAGTTTCGGGATGCCTGTTCTAAGGATAAAATCAGAATGCAGTGCCTGAAAGAGGAAAGAAATGCTCAGAACAGGGGGTGTGTGCTGCAGTCAGGGTGACAAGTTTGGCTGGGAGTGATGAAGGTGATGAGAAGGGTTTCAGCCTCCAGTATTGTACAAACCGTGCTGGGCACTCATTCCCAGGGGTGAGGGTGTCATTCCCGTTGATTTTATGTGGCTGTTTTCTCCACGTTTCCAATTCTGGAGGTCAGGATAGATCTTGCAGTGCGAGGCAGCCGGTCCTGATTCCACTGGAGCACCCGACCTTCCTCTTGGTACACAGACTAAGGGTCCCCCTCCCTGCAGGGGTCCTACACATACTGGGGACAGCTCATCACCATGAAGGCCGGAGTCAGGCCTCTCGGGCCACTGGTGGGGGACACTCAGGGGACAGTCCTCTGACCCGATGGGCGGCCGTGGGAGGTGGGGATCCCTCCCCTGCACCCTGCCCACCCCATCTCCAGCCCGGCTTCTGTCTTGCAGGTGTCCCCACCGGCCGCCATGGGCAAGCAAAACAGCAAGCTGCGACCCGAAGTGCTGCAGGACCTGCGGGAGAACACGGAGTTCACAGACCATGAGCTGCAGGAGTGGTACAAGGGCTTCCTCAAGGACTGCCCCACCGGCCACCTGACCGTGGACGAGTTCAAGAAGATCTATGCCAACTTCTTCCCCTACGGCGACGCTTCCAAGTTCGCCGAGCACGTCTTCCGCACCTTTGACACCAATGGCGACGGCACCATCGACTTCAGGGAGTTCATCATCGCGCTGAGCGTGACCTCGCGGGGCAAGCTGGAGCAGAAGCTCAAGTGGGCCTTCAGCATGTATGACCTCGACGGCAACGGCTACATCAGCCGCAGCGAGATGCTGGAGATTGTGCAGGTGCGCCCAGGGGGCGGGGCCGGCCCCGGGGGCGGGGCCTCGGCAGACCCCGTCCACTCGGGGACCATGCGCTACTCCTCGGCCCGCCTCTGGACCTTCGGGGCCACGTGGCTGCCTGCCCCTCTTTCCTGCCCTTCAGAAAATGACTGGCTGTCGCCTGGCCAGCGGGCAGATGGTGATGAGAAGAGCCACTGTTGGGCTTCCCAGGTGGTGGCAGCAGCAGTTTAGTCGCTAAGTCCTGTCTGACTCTTGCGACCCCATGGACTGTGTAGCGTGCAGGCTCCTCTGTCCATAGGATTCTCGAGGCAAGAATATTGGAGTGGGTTGTCATTTCTTTCTCCAGGGGGATCTTCCCAGCCCAGGAATTGAACCCGGGTCTCCTGTATCACAGGCAGATTCTTTACTGACTGAGCTATGGTGGAGCTAGTGGTAAAGAACCCACCTGCCAATGCAGGAGAAGGACCTTGTTTACCGATCATTGGTGGTACAAAAGCCCTGGCCTACATGCAGTTGATGAGCTGTGGTATCCCCAGTTCTAAGGCGAGGGGGTGTCATTCTGAGCATTCACAAACTCTGAGACTAGGTATGGTTGCGGGGTGGGGCAGTGCGGGAGTGTGATTTCCTGAGAGTTACCAGTTGTTGTTCAGTCGCTTAGTCATGTCCAACTCTTTGCAAACCCGTGGATGACAGCATGCCAGGCTTCCCTGTCCTTCACTATCTCTCAAGAGTTTGCTCTAACTCATGTCCATTGAGTCGGTGATGCCATCCAACTGTCTCGTCCTCTGTCATCCCCTTCATTTCCTGCCCTGCCTTCAATCTTTCCCAGCATCAGGGTCTTTTCCAATGAGTCGGCTCTTCACATCAGGTGGCCACAGTAACAGAGCTGGGAATTATAATGGAGAGGACCCTTGACACTTGTGAAAGGCACCGCCAAGACCTTTTCATATTCCCCTATTTAAAAATGCAACAGACAGCTTGTCATGTCCTCAGGAACACACAGTTGTAAAGCCAGACTGAAACATTAGTGGTGACAGAATAAGCTCTGGCCCAGGAAGCACCACTTCAGAAAGCTCTTCTGTCCTGTCAATGACTCTGGCGGGGAAAACTGTTTTCTGGCAAGAAACCAAGTTTTGTTCATTTCCCCAGGTTCCCGGGTGTGTGGTAGAGAACCACAGAGCCTCTGCTCTCTGGGTTCCCACCCCCTGCACCCCCACTCCTGGAGCCTGGGAACTCAGTTCTAGAATTCCTCAGAGGAGGTGTTCTCTAGTCCACACGGTAGAAACTTCTGGACTAAACCACACACAGAGGCTATCAAACTCAGGAACTCCTTGATCAGCAGCAAGTAGCCTGACCCATTTCCCAAACAGGTAGTTTGCACACCATGAGAATAAACCAGCTCAGGTTCAAGGGAAACCATCCTTCAGCCATTGATCCCGGCTCTTAGCAACAAGCAGTAGTGGAAAGAAGAGGTCTGCTTCCGGGGAATCACCTGTCCCGACCTACCTGCTGGCCCTTACCCTCCTCTGTCACTGGCCAAGCAAATTGGCCAGGCCAAAGCTTACAGACATGGCAGAGCCGTGAGAGCCGTAAGGGGTACCTTCCTGTCCAAATGGGATCTGGCTGCTAGGCCCCCAGACCGAGTTCCCAAACCCTAAGCACCTTCCCCCCATGTCGGCAGATGCTAAGCAGGACACCTGAGTGCTACACCTTCATCAAAACAGACTGGGCTCCAAGTGCATCACAGCCCAGCAGAGATGGGGAGGGTCTTGGCTCTGCCTCCTCTGCACTCGGACGAGTGCCTGGCGCTGTCCCAGGAGGGGGGCCTGTCCCAGGAGGCCCTGAAAAACACACTTGCTGTGTGCTGAGGCCTTGCCACCCCTGCCTGCAGTTGGAGATGGACCAAGGAGTACAGAGTATAATAGATACGAGAAGCCTCACTTGGGGTCATTGTTTTTGGTTTGGTTTTGTAAACCTGCTTTTTAAGACATTACAGCTTCCAGGTTTCTGCTGTTCTTGGTCTGTTGTTTGAGGAATGAGAGTATCAGTCAAGCCATTTCCGCATAGAATCCCCCAGTGGCACAGCCCCCTCTCTATCGCATGTTACTCTGATGAGCTGCTGGTCACCAGCTTCATCATGGCGCCCTGGACACACACACACACACACACTGATGCACATACACACACGCACACACCACTGGGCCTGGACTCTTGGACAGAGATGGCCTGCATGGTGCTGAGCCCTCGGATGGCAGCATCCTGAAGAGAAGGTTCTCGGTCCTGCTGGAGAGACCCATGGGCCCCGGGCCTGTCCTTTCTGGGGCTGGTGGTATGGTTTCCCCTGTGAGTTTCAGGGGATGTCTTTTTTGCTTCTCACCGAGGTACAGCAATAACGTCAAATATTTGTGGCTAAGTGTGCCGCGTGATGCACTGTGCACACATATGTCCGTGTCACGGCCATTGAGTTAGGGAGCGTCCCCAGCACCGCCCCCCCAGAAGGTCTGAGAGCTGTCCCACCTCCCGCCCCCAGACAGCCCCAGTCTTGCCACTGTCACAGTGGGTCATTTCACCTGTTCTTGAACCTCACGTAAATGAGGCTGGCTTCCTTTTGCTCATGTGCTGTCTGCAATATGCATGCATGCTATTGGGAAAAGCCCCAGAACATTCCAGCTGGGGAGGGTCCTGGAGCTGGTGGGCAGCCCGGCCTCTCCTCCTGCTGTGGGCGAGGGTAGGGGGTACAGATCAGGCCTCTGCCCCATCCCCCCAGGAGCACCTGGAACCTCTAAGCACACGTATCTGTGTGCCCCTTTGCAGGCGATATATAAAATGGTGTCCTCCGTGATGAAGATGCCAGAGGACGAGTCCACGCCGGAGAAACGCACAGACAAGATTTTTAGGCAGATGGATACCAACAATGACGGTAGGACCCCTGCATGTCTGTGCCACACTGCTGGGAGCAGAGAGGCGTTTGGGGCC
>NW_011494879.1:6140264-6145188 GCF_000754665.1 Bison bison bison
GGCCCTTTCCCCGCAGCTTCTGGGACCTTGCCCAGCCCAGTGCTGGCCAGTGCAACTATGCTGAGAGCTGGGCTTTGGAGTCCAGTATCCTGCCCCCTGAGCGGTAGTTTCCTCACTTCTAGAATGGGGAGGCTGCGTGCGTGTGGGCATGTCCCAGGGGAGAAGAGGCAGGTGTGCCCATGGCACATTGGACCCCCGAGGGGCTGGGATCAGGAGTCCTGGGTGGTGGATGGATGGATGGCCCCCATCATCCCTCCTCCAGGCCCCAGTGGCCCCGGCGACTCTGTCGGGAGGTGCTGGCCTGTAGCAGCTGTGCCAGGCTTGCTGGGACCACACCACAGTAGAAGTGGTAGGTTCCGGGGGGGCGGCCATGGGGGCCTGGCAGGGAGGATGTGCCCCGTGTTTCCTTCTCTGCCTTGGCTGTGAGCTTCTTTGGGGTCCACACTGGGGAGGGTAACCATGAAACAGGATGGATCCGCATGAAGTGCAGCCCCAGAGCCATGTCGGATTTGCTTTTGAAGGATAAAGAAATGCAGCATTTAGAAAAGAAAAAGAGAAAATATCCTCTGCACTGTGCTTGGGGGTTGAAAATAAGCTAATGCATGGGAAAGCCCCCCAACCCCGCCCCCGGCCAAACCTTAAAGTGCAGTTTGCAGATGAAGGCCAAGGACTGAGCCAGCAGGGGAGGGGCGCGGCGGGGCTGCAGGCGCATCTACCCATGGAGACAGTTTTCAAAACACGATCAACATAAGACAAGACGGCCTTGCGCCTGGCGTGGCCTTTGGGCAGATTCAAAACATGTCTTCCACCCTCCAGGGTAGCAAGGCACAGGCTTTGGGTTCAATAGATCTGTTCCACCAGTCTTGGCTTTTCCGAACCTCTGTTTCCTCTTCTGTGAAATGGGGATAATAATTCAATCGCTTGTGGTTGCGAGGATCCAGAGGATCTGCTCTGACCTCTCAGCTCTGTGCATCTTCCTAGGCTGTCCGTGAACGGGCCCGCACTTCTCCTGTGAGCCCGGGGATCGGCCCTGAAGCTTGGGGAGGGGGCTGGAGAGGCAATGTTGGGGGAGAGAAGAGTGAAGCAGGGGTGTGCAGAGTTCGGCCCTCGTCCTTCTCTGGGTTTGCCCAACACCCTTCCCACCTTCCCGGCCCCGGCTTGGAAAGCACAGGTAGTCGCTGAGGCCACGGGTCCTGAGTCTGGCGGAGCACCAGGAGCATCCCGATGAGCACACCAGACTGTGCTCAGGGAGCCCCAGCCCCTTGCCAGCCCCGCTTTCTGCCCAGAGGCGAGGCCGGTGCTTTCATTAGCTCCTTGCTCTGAGTAAGTAAGTGTTAATTACTCAGTCGTGCCTGACTCTTTGCGACCCCCATGGACTGCAGCCCACCAGGCTCCTGTGTCCATGAGATTTTCCAGGCAAAGATACTGGAGTGGGTTACCATTTCCTTCTCCAGGGGATCTTCCTGACCCAGGGATCAAACCCAGGTCTCCAGTACTGCAGGCAGATTCTTTACCAACTGAGCTACATGGGAAGCCCCTTGCCCTGAGTGGTCAGGGTACAGTCTCCGTTAACCGTATGAACAGTCACAAAGCCCAGTAGCCCTCTGCATCATCCCAGGAGCCTCCTTTTCTGCTGGGGGGATGACTGCTCCCCTTCCCAATCTATCCCTTAGCCTGGGGTGGTTTAGTCTCCTGCTGGGGATGCTCTGGGGGTGTTCACGCCTTTGAGACAGGCGTAGCTGTGACCCCCCACACACAGGTGAAGACCCTGGGATGTGGAGAGATGGGTCGCTTGCCCGTGGAGGCAGAGCTAAGTGCCCACCAGTGTGCTGGGCATGGCCCCAGACTCCTGTGTTGGGGTCACTGGCTCTATTTCGTTTTACAGCTACAGAGGCAAGACAGAGGTTCCCCAAGGCACAGGTTGCCAGAATGCAGGGTCTGCTTCAAACCTAGGTCCCTCCCATACCTGTATCCTGGGTGAAGTACCACCAGTGATCAATGAAAGCCAAACGGGTTTTCCCAGAAATGCCTTCAAAGTGCATGGAGCCTGGACAGCATCCCTCTTCTGGAGGGCTCGAGACTCGGACCCCAGGAGGCTTCCCCGACCCAGGAGCTGTCCGTGTGTTCTCCCGAGGGTGGCACACAGCGAGCACTGGCTAACTCCTGTTTTTCCCGTCCTCCTTCCTGCAGGCAAACTGTCCCTAGAAGAATTCATCAAAGGTGCCAAGAGCGACCCGTCCATCGTCCGGTTGTTACAGTGTGACCCCAGCAGTGCGAGTCAGTTCTAAAGGGTTGGCGTCTGGACAGTGCAGAGAAACACAGGCTTGTCTTGCCATTTAAGCTTTGCTTGCAAAAGTGGATGCCTCCTCAATCATCCCTGCTCTCCCGGGGCAGCCAGGCGACATGTCGCCGCACCTGCCTGCCTGGCGGCTGCGCCCCACTCCTCACCTGGCCTCCTCCCACCCCCTCCCCGCCCCGGTCCCTCCAGGGCGACTTCCCGGGGATGTGTTTACGCGCAGGGCTCATGGTGTCCTTGCTGCCCGGGCACCTTCCTGCCCACAGGGAGCCCCGAGGACACGCCGAAGATACCAGTGGGACTTTCTGAGATCGCACCAAGGCCAGCCGATTGATCTGTGATGGCAGGTGACGCTGTGGGAAAGATGGGGACAAGAACAGAGGGAGAGGAGACGGGCAAGCCCTCCCTGTGCATGGCTCCACCCAGCTCGTTCGTTTCCTCCGACCAAAACCGCTTGCACGTATATATACCGTGGTCTCCTTTCTTTTAATATATAAATTATATGTACGGTGAAGTGAAATGTAACGTGTAGGTTCCGTATTTAATGCCTCGATTGCCTTTGAAGCGTGGTTCCCTCGTGGCCTGTGATTCCCCACCCCCCGGCTCCCCCAAGTCTGGTTATTCTGTGGTATTTATGCCCTCAATCTGCCCTTCTCCAAAGGACATGCATGCATGCCCAGGGCCGTGGAGACCCTCCCATCCGCGTTGTGAACGCAGGTGTCTCTGTGAGGCTTGTCCTCCCTGTTGATTGGTCTGGCATTTCCTGTATTAAAATGATCAAATAAACGGGAGTTGTCTGAGTCTTATGTTGGCCCGCGACAGCCCCTGTTCAGCTGCCATGGCATGAGCGCTCTCTGGACAGGTGGGTCCAGCTGCTCATTGTCAACTGGGCCGCTCCTGTGTCCCTGCAGCCGTCACGGTGTCTATTAATCCTGTACAACCTCTCCTTCCATCTCTGCCTAATGTCAAGACATACATGGAAATAAAACATGACTATTCTCGGGGGTTTGATGACCAGGCTTCTGCCTCCTTCCCTCCCTCCCCCCAGCTTCTCTGCCGCCGCCCCCAGCCCAGCCCCGTGGTTTAATCAGCAAGGTCGTGAGACTGCACATCCCCAGCGATGACAGGGCGGAGACCCCGGGCACCCGCACCGGCCGGGAGAGCGGGCAGGCCTGGTTTCTCAGGCTGTGGCCATCGAGATGCTTCTGGTCTCAGAAGCAGCAGAAGGGGCCTTAACTGTGGGCAGGTGGGCACCACGTGCCCGCAAGCCCCATTCCTTGTCAGCCTGGCTGACACCACATCTTGGGGGCATCACTGAGGATGTCCTGGTTCCTTCCAGTGCCCCACCACCCTGCCCCTGGCCTCCGAGGCAGCTTCTATCCACACCCTTGAATCCTTGGAGTCCCTGCAGGGTAAGTGCGACTGACACAGGAGCCTTCCAAGACAGGACAAGAAGTGGCCCTGGCTTCTTTCTTCCTTAAAAGGGAAGAGAACTTTCCAAAATTCTCCCGCCCGCCTCACCCCGGCCAGCCTCACTTCTCGGTGCCTTGGCCTGGAGTGTGAGGTGCCTAGAGGCACCCAGGGTGACAAGGACCCCTCCCCCAGGGGGCGTGGCACCAGGAAGGGTGGACAGGACTGAGGTTCTGGTTCCAGTGTCCATCATACCCGCCCACCGGCCAGGTGACCGCTCTTGAGTCTCACCTGGAGAGAGGCAGGTGATCAAGGTAAGTGGGCAGAGCATGTAGGCTGCCCCACAGCAGAGACGCTAGCTGTTTTGATGTTTTTAGTCATCTTAGTATCTTTTAGGACTCCATGCCTGCGATAGAAAGTGTGAGCCCCGTCTGCTAGTGCCTTTGCGGTCAATGGCATCACCAAGTCCAAACCTTCACGGGCAGTGTCCACAGGGATGAGATGAGAGCAGGAGGCCAGGTGACCTGGGGCGCTTGCCACCACGAGGCCGCATCTGAAGGTGCCGTGAGGAGGGGTGCGGAGGAGGCTGCAGTGCTACTAATGGGATATTGCCCAGTAACGAGGCATAGATGGGAGTGCCTGCAGGTGCAGGGTTTGCCACAGAAACAGATGACAGAGTGTCTCTCTCTCCCTCGGTGGTGGTGTTTAGTTGCTAAGTCACTTTTGCAACCCCACAGACTGATCCTAAAGGAAATCAACCCTGAATATTCATTGGAAGTGCTGATGCTGAAGCTGAAGCCCCGACACTTTGGCCACCTGATGCAAAGACCAGACTCATTGGAAAAGACCCTGATGCTGGGAAGGATTAAGGGCAGGAGGAGAAGGGGGCAACAGAGGATGAGATGGTTGGAAGATATCACCGAATCAGTGGACTTGAGTTTGTGCAAACTCCAGGAGATAGTGAAGAACAGGGAAGCCTGGCGTGCTGCAGTTCATGGGGTTGCAAAGAGCTGGTCACGACTGAGAGACTCAGTAACAGCAGCAGCAATGGACTGTAGCCTGCCAGGCTCCTTCTGTCCATGGGATTTCCCAGGCAAGAATATTGGAGTGGGTTTTCATTTCCTTCTCCAGGGGATCTTCCTGACCCGGGATTTGAACCCCATGTCTCCTACATGTGGGTTCTTTACCACTGAGCCACCAGGGAAGCGCCTCCCTCTG
>NW_011494879.1:6145288-6157957 GCF_000754665.1 Bison bison bison
TGGGGGGGCGGGGTTGGGGTAGGGGGGCAGGAAAGAGAGAGGCTTTATAAGAAACTGGCTGATAGGATTATGGGGGCTGAATGGTCCCAAGATCTGCCAGCTGGAGACCAGGAGAGCCTACGGCATTCGTTCCATCTGTGTCTGAAGGCAGGAGCCCGCGGTCCCAGCCCAAGACCACCAGGCAGAGAACAGAGCTTCAGTTCAGCCTTTTGTTCTAGTCGGCCCTTTGGATGAGGTCGTCACCCTGGTGGGAAGCCCTACAGTACTGTCTGCTAATGCAGTGTTAACCTCATCCAGAAACACCCTCACAGACACACTCAGAATAGCCTCGAATCACCCGTCAGGACACCCATGACCCAGTCACACGGACATAAAGTAACCATCCCTGTGCTTCCACACAAATGGGAAGGACGTGGATCTGGGGTCCTGGTGAGCCCTGCCCCAACAGAAGCTCACAGAAGTCATGGTGATTCCTTAGGGAGTCGTAGGCGATGAGGACCTGCCCCAGGGAAGGGAAGGGACCACCCACAGGCCCGTCACTGACTCGGGGACTCCCTTAGAAGCTGGCCATACCCTTCGGGTCCCAGGAAGTTAATGGCAGAAGGAGAACCAGTCAGATTATCTTATCCCCCACCCCCGACAGTGCCCCTTTCACCGTGTGTGTGTGTGTGTGTGTGTGTGTGTGTGTGTGTGTGTGTGCAGGGCGACAGGCAGTGTGGTTTCTGCAGGCAGGGCTTGGTGGGGCTCAGGGGTCCAGTGTGGGGTGTGTGTCTGTCCTGCGGGGCAGTGCACTAGGCACACCCCGCGTAGACACTGGGTATTGAGGGTCCCACACGCCCAGCCTGCGTCAGCAGCAGGCGAGTGGCCCCTGGGGACCAGTGTGAGGCTGTGTCGGGTGCCAGCTGGGGAGGGACCTGAGCCCCCTGTCCCAGCTGGCCAGGGCTGCTTTCACAGTGGGGGCAGCCCCGGCCCCTGTCCGCAGCTTGTGGCCTCTGTGAACGTCGTGGACACCCACACACCTGCCTTTCCCAAGACTCTATGCCAATGGAGCAGAAAACTTTCTTCCAGAAGGTCACCCCACCCCTCCCAGGTACCCCTCACAGTGCCCACACTTGCCTCGCTCACCGCACTCTTCCCCTTGAACTGACCTCACAGTTCACTCCTTCCCCTCCCCGGAGCCAGTGCCCAGCCTGGCTTTGCATTAGCTGCTCAGGGTGTTCCCTTGGTGGCCTCCTGGTTAGGACTCCGGGCCTTCACTGCAGTAGCCTGGCTTGATCCCTGGTTGGGGTCATGAGGTCCCACAAGCTGAGCAGTGCAGCTTAAAAAAAAAAAGGCAAAAAAAACGAAGCTCTATGAGTGAGTGAATGAATGAAGAGTTAGTGTTGGAGAGTTCCCCAGTGGTACAGTGGATAGGGTTAGTGGATAGTGGATAGTGCAGGAGACATGGGTTCAATCCCTGGCCTGGGAAGATTCCACATGCCACCGAGCAACTAAGCCGGCGTGCCACAACTGCTGAGCCCAACAACAAGAGAAGCCCCTGCAATGAGATGGCCCCTGCCCGCTGCAACGAGAGAAAGCCTGAGTAGCAACAAAGACTCAGCACCACCCAAATATTAATTTTTTTAAAAACTCAGTATTGGGGGCCCACCTTATGGTCTGGAACTGCACCCAGTGGGCCCTGGACACAGAGGCAGAGGGACAGGTCCCAGCCTGGCCACTGGTAACTACATGACCCTGGACACATGTGACAGGGCCCCAGAGAGCCAGAGGTGCTGCCTTTGACCCTGTAGGTCAGCTGGCGCAGGGGTGGGGCGGGCAGGTGCAGGGCCTTGAGGGAGAGCAAGGATACCTATGGGCCAGGACCTGCCCCTCTGACTCTCTAGCTCAGAGCAAGGGCTGCGAACAGCTCACGACTTCTCCAGAGAGGGGCCAGAACCAGGGTGGGACCAGGCACCCGGGGTAGGAAAAGCATGGACCCAGGGCCATGCAAAAACGGGGAGGGAAGCACACCAGCAGCCATCGGTACCCAGGTCCCAATGTGTGGAGACAAGCAGGACCTAGGCCTGGGCATCGAGGGCTGGTCAGTGGGTGAGGGGAGATAAGGGCAGTGCCCCTCGGCTTCTCATGCCACCATGCTTCAGTAGGGGGAGAGGACGGCTTGTCTTCACAGCCAGGGTGGGAGGGGTGGCCCTCCATGTCACCAAGCATGGTGTGGGCACCTTAGGAACCCAAGGTGGGGGCATCACCCACCTGGTACAAGCAGAGGGTGAGAACACAGGCTGTGGGAGACCACCAGCTGTTCCCTGGGTGTGAGGCAGGAATGAGGGCTGGGCTCACCTGTTGGGGCTTCACTTGTGCTCAGGAAGATTCCGGGGGAGCAGCCTGGTCCAGGACAAGCTGTCTGGAGCCTCAGAGCCTAGATACCCAGTGTGGCTGGCCCTGGATCTCCCTCTGAGCTGGGCCACGTTCCAGTGCCCACAGCCCTCCTATCATAGTCAGGCCTTTACCAGCAGCATCTGTTGAGTGGCTAAATGTTAGTGTTAGTCACTCGGTAATGTCGGACACTGCAACCCCATGGACTGTAGCCCACCAGGCTCCTCTGTCCATGGGATTCTCCAGGCAAGAATACTGGAGTGGGTTGCCATGCCCTCCTCCAGGGGATCTTCCCGACCCAGGGATTGAACCCGAGTCTCTTAAGTCTCCCGCATTGGCAGGCAGTCTTTACCACTGAGCCATCAAGGAAGCAGGACCTGACAGCTTGGTGGCAGTGCACACCACCACAGAGGAGTCTCAAGCACGAGGCACTGCTGCCCTCTGGTGGCCGTGGCTGGGAGGGCCGTCTAGGCTTGAGTGTGCAAATCCCCCAGCCTGGTTTAGGAACCTCCGGGGCCAGATTCGTATCTGAGCTTTCTCTCTCTGCCCCATTTGACAGGTGAGGAGCTTGAGGCCCAGGGGTGACCTGATTTTCCGTGAGACACACAGCAAACAGAAGCTGCAGCTGGGCTCTTGGTGCCCAGGACTTGGAATCCCTGTTGATAGGGTTGTCACATAAAATAACAGGGTGACCAGCCAGCAAGTAACCTAAGAAAACCTGACAGAGAGGGATGGAGTCTGCATAGACATGCAAGGTCACTATCTTCGGGGTCACTGTGAGGGGTACGAGGAGCACAGGGTTACAGAGGACAGGCTGAGTGGAGCCTGTGCAGCACCAAGGATGGTCAGCTGGGAGGCTAGAGAGGGCTGTCGAAGGCCTGGACAGCAGTCTGTGCGCAGGCTTCCGGCTTGGCTCTCAGTGCAGGCTGGTCCAGCTGCAGACTCAGGTCTGACCTTGGCCCCAGGTGGGTGACCCCAGATGGGGCAGAGAGCCCCACCCTGGCAGGGGTAGGGGCGAGGGAGAGGTAGAAGTTAAGTCCTTGACCCCAGGGGCTCTGATGTCTCCATTAGCCCTCGGAGCTGGATGGGCACAAGTCAGAGCCCCCTCACCCTGCAAAGTTGCCAAGGAGGCCTTGGTCAAGCCCATCCAAGACCCCGACCAAGCTCGCCGGCCCTTGTTCAGCAGCTCATGGGCACAGGAGCCACATAACTGAGGATTTTTTCTCTGCTTCCTCACCTGGGAGGCACATTTTATATAATTCCTTTAAAGTCAGCAATAGACACATGTAAAGGTGAGTATGAAGTCAGTCTCCACTCGCCTCCTCAGGCCCTCCATTTTCCTGCTACGTCTCTGTGTCAGTTCTTCCAGAAGTTTCTGTATATGCAGGTAGCTATGCGTGTGCACAAGGTTTGGTTTGCTCTTTGCACAGACAGTAGCTCACCACATGCCCACAGTCCCACCAGCTCCGGCAGGGCCCTGCATCTCGCAGCGGCTGTGTCCCAGTGATCATCTCAGTGGTTCCCTCCTGGTGAACACACAGGTGCTTCTCACACATGCTGTACAGACACTGTCACAATGAAAAGCCTAGTTAAGTGGCCGTGTCCGAGATTTCTTACAGGTTAGCATTGTTGGGGCAAAGAAAATGTGGATTCTTTTTTTTAATTGTGCATCTGTTTGGGGCTGTACTCGGCCTTCGTTGCTGCACGGGCTTTTTCTCTAGCTGCGGTGCGATGGGCTTCTCATTGCAGTGACTTCTCGTGTGACACAGGCTCGAGGGCACGTGGGCTCAGTTATGGCTCCAACTCTTAAGCACACATCCGCTCAGTAGCTGTGGCTCCCAGACTCTAAAGCACATGCTCAGCAGTTGTGCCACATGGGCTTAGCTGCTTTGCGGCATGTGAGATCTACTCAGATCAGGGATCGAATCTGTGTCTCCTGCACTGGCAGGCAGATTCTTTACCACAGAGCCCCTGGGGAAGCCTAGATAATTTTTTAAATTGCCAGACTCCCTCGAGAGATTATTCATATTCTTGCCTTCCCAAATGCCATGGGTGAGCTTGCCCGCTTACCCAGCCGGGAGTGAATTCTCTTTGCCACACTGACAGCTGAGAGATTCTCATAGTTCTAAAGGTTTAAGTTTTCTGTGAAAAGTTCACATCTTGCCCACTTCCTACAGCATTGTTCCTCCTTTATTGGAACTTTTATTATGAATAAAATCGGCTACTTCTATGTGTGTTGTTTTCCCCTTTGCCCCCTACATTTTTTGCTTCAAATGTTTTCTTCTACTAGCTTCATGGCCTAATCCATCACAGTGAAAACTTCCACCTGGGGTTGGTTTATTGTGGTACAAGGAGCATCAGCACCTTCTGCTTTCCCAGGGGGTTACCTGTTGCCCCACAGTCCCTGTCCCGTCTGGGGCAGGCCCAGCAATCTGCGTTCTGAGATGCCCTAAAGTGACTTGAATACAAGACCTGCCCGGCTTGTCTTTACCTTGGACCAGGAGCGCCTCCCAGTGGGGGCCTGTGTGGGGACTCCAGCACCATGTCAGCACCTTATGGAGGCCTGAGCTGTCCACTTAAAACCAAGATCTAGAAGTGTCTGTGAATGACGGACAGTACCATCTTTATCAGAGGTAGCTAAGTCTGCACCGCCACCTAGAACCTTCTAAGAGGGTCCAAGAGGTAGTGTTGACGCCCACCCAGCTGTCTGAGCTCTCTATCCTCTTGCCAAACTCACATGCTCACACCCAGGTGTAGGGGACAGGGGAGGTCGTTTGGGCCAGCCCAGGCCATGTCACCATACAGACTCCAAGTGGCTTCACCAAACCCTCAGGAGCCAGGATCAGAGGCTGTGGTGTGGGGTCAAGGGACGTCCTGTGACTACTTCCGTCCCCACCGGTACTGGCTGGTTGGTCAGACTGTACTTTACCTAAAGTGAGGGAACAGCAGTTCCCAAGCCCTCAGTACAGCCTACTTTGAGAGGAAACCCTCTCCTCTTTTCAATCCATCATCAGCGCTTGTCACTAAGGTAACTTGTTATTCCTAACTTCTGAAAGTAAGACTACTTTACCAAAACCTTGGTGCCTAGCTTGTACTTCCTGGCACTAATCCACAAACATCAATTCCTCTATCTTGAACGTTAGTGGGCAGATTGAGGACCCAGACAAGGATCTGCTCACAGAAGTGGGGCAGACTGTTCATTTGAGAGTTCTTCCGCCTCTTCTGCCCAGACTCGCCAAACCTACTTTCTTGTGGCTCCTGAGAGGTCTCACTCAGTGGTCTGCCAACTAGAGCAGTACTCTCAGGTCCAAGGACACCGGGAGTGGTGATGAGCCAAGACCTAGTCTGGCTAAGTGGCCAGGAGGCAACAGCTGTCACAGCAGTGTGCTGTATCCAGGTGGAACTCAGGTCTGGGGGAAGGTGGCTTTTCAGAAACTAAGAAGTCACTCCCCTCAACTCCCTGGTAAAGGTACTAATAGCATCAGAAGTATTTAATCCAGCCCGAGAGGCAAGACGCTGCAGCCTCCGTCTGTGCCTGTGTGCTATCTCCTGGTGTCCTTCCAACAGCGCTGGCGAGATACTCGATGTCACCTGCAGGGACTGGGGCCAGTGAGAGACTTACTCAAGTGACTCTGGCTCTTACGTGGCCTGCCCTCCTGTCCAGAGCTACGGCAAGGATTCACAATTCCTCTTTAAATTTAAATGCGAGCCTGCCACCCTTTTTCTGAGGTGTGGGGTCCAAGTTGAGTAAGAGAATACAAAAGGCCAAGGTCAGATGAAGAGCTACAACTCTGTATCAAGCTAGTTTGTAACTGTACCTTTTCCTGTGTGTGAAGTCAAGGTGCAAATATGAGACTGGTCTCTGGAGGCAGGGCTCAGAGGGCCCTGTGTACCCCGCCTAGGCAGCCGCTGTGACAGGCAAAGACCACTTAGTTAAGAAGGGGCTCTGGCGTGCCAAGCTCAGTCAGCATCCAGGGTGGGGAACCACTGACACCCGAGGCTGCCCATGGTCTCGCCTGTCCTTTTCCTCCCCCTGCTGTGGGGTTAGATGCCCTCACTACTCTTTGAAACGCCACAGCAGACTTTCTCCAGGACTCAGACTTGAAATAAAAATGTCAAAACAGAAAAAAAGTATTCCACAGATTTTTAAAACATTAAAAACCTGTCAACTCCTCAGTCTTTTGGGGCAATTTTCTCAGCCTACAGGGAAAAAAACAAATTCCCACCTATAACACACGCTCAGGTGAGCCGCCTGAAATGAACACACCGTAAAAACTTCCCAGTGCCAAGTTATGTCAAGATCCTTTATTCCTTTTTGTTAAAACCGGTCACAACACTAAGCTTCTGGCCTATCCTGCTGATACACAAGCCACAAACGCTTGCTCAGCAGTTGAAGCCTTTAGTAGCATGTTTGAAAAGTGAATAAAAATCCATATAAAACAAATATTCAAATAGTTTCCATAGGAACACAGATAAGTGTGACCCCATCTCCCAGTCTTCCACATTGGTGCACCTGTGCCAACCCTACTCACATAGACATCTCAGAACTAGCAGTAATTAAGTTAAATGGTCCCCCCCAAACCCTTAAATCAAGCTAAACTCGCAGTTAACAGCTACAAGAGTGGTATCTACACGTTAATACGCGTGGAAGCGCAGGCTGCCGAGTGCCGCTTCATGCCGCTCTCCCAGGCACAGGACACGGGCAGGGGACCGACGTCCGGCTCCTCCACTCCAGGCGGGAAGTCCTGGGTCCGGATCTGCTGCATCAGTTGCCTGCAGGAGACAGAGGCGGCAGTCAGAAACCCTGAGTCACCGCCAACCAAGCGGCTCCACACTGCGTGACACAGTAACCTATTCATGAGCCTATTTACATCTCTGGTCACTATGTCATCAGGAAGCAATTCAATGTAGTGCTACAGCAAGCATTTCTTCAGAATCATCTTTTTGGTAAGAAGAAAACCACAAGTCACACGCACGAATTAAAGTATTCTAGGTACAGAAATAGACTGACCAGTCTTTTCTAAATCAACTTTGCCTTAAAATTCTGCAACTATATATATCACTATTACTGGAGGAATTTTCCTTTCATTGTAATTATTCCAAAATTTTTAAAGCATATATTCTTAATATGGGGAGAAAAACAAAAAATAATTGTTATTATTTAATTCTAAGCAATTTCTTAATTCTACTGGACAAGAACAAGCATAATCAACCCTGGAAAGTACCTAATTCTTATCAGAACCAAACACACACTGTCACTAACCACGTTGGCCCTGACATCACATAGTAGATGGTGGGTCTCTGGAATCCATTGAAGGTAGAAGCAGCAGCAACAGTGTAAGCACCCATGTTCTCAAAGAGCATCCAATCACCCACATGCATCTCAGGCAGGTTACAGCGCTCAACAATGCGGTCCAGGCCGTCACAGGTCGGTCCCCAGATGCTGGATGAATAATACTTCTCATCTGGTTTGGGTCTCTACATTTGAGACAGAGAAACACACCTGCTTACACTTGTTCTGACCAGTCATCTTTCAACTGGTGTATACAACACATTTGGAAGGTACCTTCTGCAGAAGAGGCTTCACGTGTGCGTGATCATAAAGGATGCAGTTGAATGACCCATATACTCCATCGTTCACATAATACATAAATGTCCGATCAGTTGACTCCTCTTCATCTAGAAAAGCAAATTTAAAAAAAAAAGAAGAAAATAATTAGAAAAGCAGAAATAGTCTCAATTACCACTTAACCATT
Source organism: Bison bison bison (assembly GCF_000754665.1). Classification (NCBI taxonomy): domain Eukaryota; kingdom Metazoa; phylum Chordata; class Mammalia; order Artiodactyla; family Bovidae; genus Bison; species Bison bison. The sequence continues at coordinate 6,153,418 of NW_011494879.1, forward strand.
TTAGATACGAACTTTCAGTATATATATGTAATGATTCAATCCTGATACCTACCATCAGAGCCTGTCTGTTCCTTTAATACAAGTTTTTTGGCAATAATATTAACTGCGAGCGTGAAAGCTGATGCAACATAGTATCTGCCCGGCTCAGCTATGATTCTCACTCCAGAGTCTGATGGAAAATACTTGTCCAGTGCTGGGTTGATTACACTGGTGATCTACCAGAGTGAGACAGAAAAGAGCAGTTGGTCATCAAGGGAACTCACATGAAGCAGTGCTTTGAAACACACCATCAAAAACATTGAGAGCTGCCATCAGCAGAGGTTTATCTTCAAACAGTAAAAGATAAACACCTCCCTGAAAACCAGTCTGCATATCCTGTGGTTTCATTTTGATTCCCCTCAAGACTTTTTACTCTTTATTATGGTATGATTTTATTAAGCAATGGGACAAATTTATTACCAGTGCCTAAATATTTTTATCTAACATGTAAATATATACTAACAAGGTAAACTCTGTATTCTTCCTATTCACATAAATTTTACCTAAGAATGGATTTTATAAGTGGCATGTAATGGCTTACCTTCTTAAATGACTAAAAAGCAATGTTCTAAGTAAAGGAAGCACAAAATCTAGCAAACGATGTACTAAAGTCAACAGGTTCTCTTAACTCCACAGTGACAATCCTCAATTTTCCTAAGACTTTTGAAAATATTGTCTCATTTTATTTTAGAAAACCAGTAAGATAATACAGGGCTTCCCTGGTGGCCCAGAGAGTAAAGAATCTGCCTGCAACGCACAAGACCCAGGTTTGATCCCTGGCTCAAGATGATCCGCAGAGAAGGAACTGGCTACCCACTCCAGGATTTCTGCCTGGAGAATTCCATGGACAGAGGAGCCTTGCAGGCTACAGTCCATGGGGTCACAAAGAGTTGGACACAACTGAGAGACTAATTAATTAACGTAATACAATTTTAAATATCACAGAAGTCATTCAAAATACCACACAAGACATTTACTTTCATGTTTGTACAGTCCCTTTTGGTTATTAGTTGTAACATATAAGTTTTGAAACATTTCAAAAAGGAACCTAAGAGCTACAGACTGTAATTTTGTTATAAATTACCTCTTCAAATTTAAGCTTTACATCCTCTGATCCAGGAAAGCCACCACCAATATCAAGCAGATACATGTTGAAACCAACCTCAGCCTAGAGTCAAGAAAATTAAGTCAATCAGCCAGATTAACAAGTCATGAAAAATGTATGCAGCAGGTTAAGGTTAAATATGTAATATGAGATGACTTTTACAAAGGTAAATTCTAGAACTGGGACTAGTTGTTAATGCCATCCCTGCCCCCCTCCTCACACATGGGGCTCACAGATACTCACGCCCATGTCAAAGACACAGCGGGCATCAGAGATGGCCTGCACAAAGGTCTCAGGATCAGTACAGCCACTTCCCACGTGGAAGCTGGTGTCAAAACACAAAAAATACGCTATTTCTTACTATTTCTGGAAATAACTATTCATGGTGGGAGAAAACTTGCATTGTCTAATACTTCATCTCCATCTCTGCCATCACCAAGATCTCACCTGACACCAATGACATCAATATCTAGCTCTTTCGCCCGTTCCAAAAGAAGCCTGCTGGTTTTGAGTGTGGCACCAAATTTGACACTAAGGCGACAGACTGCTTTGGAATCATCAGTGGCGATCCGTAAAACCAACCTAGAAGCAAGAAAAGCATATCAAATTTCCCACCGACACAAGATCATCTACAGCCGTGGTTAAAATAAGACTCCTTGGCTCTGATACCCTGTGGTCTGAGTCTAATTTGGTTTAACTCAGTACACAAATAATTTACTAGTATGGAAATCTAACAACTGGAAATTTGAGTTTGTTCACATTATACACGTCCCATATCTGATCCGCCCTCAAATGGAGTAACTCACTTGGCCTTTGGATGTGCCCTGGCAACTTTCATCAGCTCAACTTCACTATCAAAAGTCATCATCTGGACTCCGTTATTGGCAGCATACTTAATCTGAGACACTTGTTTACATGGATTTGCATAGATAATCCTCTCTGGGGGCACCCCGAGACTCTGCACCAATTGTATTTCAGTCTGAAAAAGAAGAGGTATTTACACATGTAGTTAATATATAGAAAAGCTGGCCCATGCCCACTCTCTTTAGCATCCTCTGCTCAAGCAAAGTAATTCTGATCTGCCCTGCTGGGAGCACCAGGGCCATTACAGACATCATTTGAGTTCTGCTGCTTTTGCTCACCTTGCTGGCACAGTCAAATCCTGTCCCAATGGCAGCGAGTGTCTTCACTATGGTTCTGCTATCATTGCATTTGACGGCATAAAAGGGGGTGACCCGAGGAAGAGCTTTCAACCATCTCAGATGTTTCTTCAGAATGTCTCCCAGGTCCGCAACATAGAAGGCATCCTTATCATCCTGCAATAAGAGTGGTTACAGGAGACCCATGAGCAATTTAACAGATGTGACCAAGGCACAGCCTTCCCTTCTCTTGCCCATCATTCTCATGAACCCTACTCTAGTCAATCATGGACATGATAATCACTATTGTTACTGGAGGATCCACAGCCAATTAAACTCCCAATTCCCTAACAAGACATTTCCATAAGACCCCTCTCAAGTTTCCCATTCATCTGCCTAACATTCTCAAAGCTGCACTACCAGCATAGACTTCATATATACTTACAGAATAAGAAACTTCATTAATTTTTTGGTCCAGAATGTCCTTGGCAGTAAAGCCTTCATCCAAGAAATGGCAGTCAAACTCTTCATTGCTAAAGCTGTTCATGGTTTCTTGACGTCTTTTTGAGACACAACAAACTGCAAATAGGGCAGACAAATCTACTCAGAAGTCTTAATACTTAGTAACTCCTAAGATAAACTTGTAACAATCACAAATACTTACATAGAAAACGTAAAAGAGATGGAATTTAAAGGGATTATGCCAACTTTTCACAAAGGCAATTCCCCAGGAATTCCAAGTCCACCGAAGATGCGTGTGCTCTCTGTGCAGCAGTGGAAATGTTCAATAAACACACAATCTGCTGTCTACCTTCAGAACACATTAAATTGGAAGATCAGGTATTGACAGCACACAGACACACACACACACAAGAAGCAGGGCTACTAAACCACCCTCCAGACAGCTCACTCCCTGGGTTTGGAAATCCTATTATTCCTAGGTTTAAGTACCATGATTCTATAAATCTCAATGGAATGAGAACCTCACAAATTCAACACTAGAGTTTTTCACACTCAGCTTCCATATATAGTACTGTACTTAGTCACTCAGTCGTGTCTGACTCTTTGTGACCCCATGGACTGTAGCCCGCCAGGCTCCTCTGTCCATGGGATTCTCCAGGCAAGAATACTGGAGTGGGTTGCCATGCCCTTCTCTAGAGAATCTTCCCGACCCGGGGATGGAACCCAGCATTGCAGGTGGATTCTTTACCAGCTCAGCTACCAAGGAAGCTCATATAGTTTTGTCCACCTCAAAAAAGGCACTCCAAACATTCCTGCTAAAATGCAGAATACAGGTTTCAGAAACTTTCCTGCACTTAGTCCACTGAGAGGGAAAAGGCTTCATGACAGTTAGCTTACTTTATTTCAGACCTGTTTTTCTCTCGAAGCTTAAAACACCATGATAGCAGTTTAGCAAAGCTGCCATATAAACACCTTGCTATTTCTGACATTTGCTAAGTCTTATACAGAAGAACTTTTAGTGAACAACAGGCATTGTTATCAATTTACTGAGTGCTCTAAATTTTCCTGAGAAATGAGCTAATTTTCATGCTAGGCATGTGTTTTTTTAAAAAATGCAATCTAAAAAAAATCAACAGAATGTATTACAGCTGCTGTATCTGAATGGCAATCAATATTCTAAAACCAGTGCTGCCTACTTAACTACTTGGGATTCTGGGAATCCCAACTATCCTCACAGGCACTCTAACTTACATGCTTGGCTATGAATGATAATCACCTGGGAGTCATTCTCAACTATGAATTACAAAAATTAGCAAACAATGATTTATGAATAAACAAAAATAAAGCTCATTTAACCATCAGAGCCACTGTCCTTGGCGTTCATGAAACGTGACATAGGTCAATGAGTTACCTTAAAATAATTATTTTAATCTATTTAATCTGATAGGGAGGGCATCTTTTCCACTGTGCAACCCACTTCAGTGCCTGCAGCCTACTGCCAGAGGCCAGGCAATGGTTCGGGCCGGATTTACTCTGGCATGGGACACTATGAGAGGCCCAGGGGGACGAGCCTGCCATAAATCCAAACCCATGCATGGGAGAACTTGCGAGACTTGATCTAATGTGACTTGCTGGCTTTGTCAACCTCCTAGTTTCCTAATTCGCCCAGAGGGGAAGGGAACAGACCAACAGGCAGCACACACATTCTGTTTACATAAGTAACATTTAAATAGGGTCACCAGTGATAGACTGGGCCGTTTAGGGTCTTAAAAAAAAAAAAAAAGAAAACATTCAG
>NW_011494879.1:6158493-6177474 GCF_000754665.1 Bison bison bison
AAAAAAAAAAAAAAAAAAAAGGAAATTCCAGGGCAACACGGCGGAACGGCACGTGCACGAGAGGCCGGCACCCCGAGACCTGTGCCGGGCTCGCTTCCTGCCTCTCCTGCACCTGCTACCGGACCACCACATGCGTTTAAAAAAAAAACAGCGGCTGAATGATCGAGCTCCTCAAAGAGCTTCCGGCTCAGAAAACCCTCACTGACGTGGTTCAGAAAAGGTGAACCCCGGGCCGTTCCAGCGCCAGGCTGCCCTTGAGCCGGGAGGGGTCGGGGCCCGGCTCCACTCGGGACCCCGAGGGCCGACAAGCCGGGCTCTGCGACCACGTGTCCTCGCAGCTCCAGGCGCCCGGTCGGCTCCGGCCTCCGGGACACGTGGCCGGCACCCCCTGGACCCTCACCCGCGCCCGCCCGCCCGCCCGCCGGCCTCCCTACCGCCCGGACGCGACCCCTTTTACCTCAGAGCACAGGGGCGCGGCGGGCCAACCCCATGGAAACAACGCGCCGCCGCCGAGCGCTGCAGGATCCGCCGGCCGCCCCGCCGCCCCCGTCAGCCGCTCGCCCGGCCGCCCGCCGCCTCGCTCCCTCCCGCGGAGGACCGCCGGCCCGAGGTGGCGCCGGAGCGCTGGCAGAGGGGCGGCGGCGGCGGAGGCTCAGGGGGAACTGACAAAGCCCGGCGCGCCGCCGCGCCGCTACTTATAGCGCCGCGCGTGTCGTCATGGAGACGCACCAGCTCAAACCAGCCGCGATCGGTTCCGTCCGGGCGTCCTCCCAGGGAGGGGGCGGGCCAACCCGGGATGAGGAGAGGGAGGGGTGGGGGTCGCCGGCTGATCGACGTCAGCACCTCCCAGCCCCGCCAACCCCGCCCCTCCCTGGCCCGCCGCCAGCCCGCGCATGCGCACCAGCCGCGGGCTGCCCGGGGCTCCGCGCGCCCGGCCGGCCGCCTAAGGCTGCTCTCCTCTGGCACGCCAGCCGAAGGATTGCAAAACCTGCCTCTGAACGCCCGCCGGATGGCAGCGTGTGCGCCAAGCCAGCGCTCTCCTTCCACCTGGCATCAAATGCCGCGTGCCCTCAGGCAGAGAACGGAAATCGCTTGGCGCGAGCGGGCCACGTGGACCCTACCTGGCGGACCCGGGCCCCTTTCTTTCTGCGGGGCGTCTGTATATGCCGGTGGGAGGACCTGGAGGTGATCCTGGAGCAGCTCCACCGCACGATGAAGGGGGGCAGGAGGCAGAAGGGGCAGCGGTCAGCGGGCAAATTAAGAGGCACAGCTCTGGGCAGCTCTCGAGCCGCTGAGCGTATTGAACCGCGTCTGACATGTCCGGGTGTCTTCCTAGAAGGTAGAGGGCACGCGAAGAGGCACGTTGCGCTTGTTAAGCCGGAGAGACTCGTCTAAGGGCATTAGGGCAAGGGGTGGGAGGTAACAGGTCTGCAAGCCACCGGGCGATCCACTGTCCTTCGTATTGTTCAGTCGCTCAGTCGTTTCCGACATTGCGACCCCAGGGACTGCAGCACGCCAGGCGTCCCTGTCCGTCACCATCTCCTCCTGGAGCTTGATCAGACTCCTGTTGGTTGAGTCGGTGATGCCATCCAGCCATCTCATCCTCTGTCATCCCCTTCTCCTCCTGCCTTCAATCTTTCCCAGCATCGGGGTCTTTTTCTAGTCAGTGGGCTTATCAAATCCGGTGGCCAAAGTATTGGAGCTTTAGCCTCAGTCCTTCCAGTGAATATTCAGGATTTATTTCCTTTAGGATGGACTGGTTTGATCTCCTTACAGTCCAAGGGACTCTCAAGAGATTTCTCCAACACCACAGTTCGAAAGCATCAATTCTTCCGTGCTCAGCTTTCTTTATGGTCCAACTCTAACATCCATATATGACTACTGGGAAGACCATAGCTTTGGCTATTCAGACCTTTGTTGGCAAAGTTATGTCTCCACTTTTTAATATGCTGTCTAGGTTTGTCATAGCTTTTCTTCCAAGGAGCAAGCATCTTTTAATTTCATGGCTGCAGTCACCATCTGCAGTGATTTTGGAGCCTAAGATAATAAAGTCTGTTACTGTATTGAGTGGCACTTATCAATGACTTCTCTGAGGGCAGCTATGATTGGCTTGCTTTGGGAGGTTATGTGAGTCCCAACACAGCACCAGTGTCTACAGGAGGAATACATATGGCAAAAACTGGGAAACTGGGAGTCCCCAGGAGTGCAGCCAAGACTCTGGTAAAGAACTGGCCTGTCCTAGATGCTGCCCACCCTCACCTCCGCTGCCGACCTCAGGGAGGCACGTGGGGCATTTTTTTCCCCTTGCATTTAAAGTGTTCCTTCCCTTGTAGACAGTCCAACAGACACCATTATGTCCCAACGTCGGGTGTGACTGACCTGAGGGCTGCGGGTGGGAGTAAAAAGCTGTGAAACTAGGGCCCGCCACACAGTCAGTGCAGGGAACGAGCCTGGCAGAGCTCAGTACTATTGTCTACCTCGGTCTCAATTTGCTGTGTGATCTTGGGTAAGTTACCTCCCCTCTCTGGGCCTCAGGAGAAAAGTGGACTAGATGACCCAAGGATCTTTACTGCTACAAAAACCTCCTTTGTGAAGAGTACTAGTTTGATGAATGCAGAAGTGAGTGAGTAATCTAACTTTCCCTGGGCCATGCATGGCTCCCACAGAATCAAGAGACACCAGAAGAGGGTAAACAGCAGCGAGTCCTCGTCCGTGAGGCGACATGACAGCTGCCTTTACTCTTGGTCGCCCTGATCAATTTCATCTTTACACAGTCCTTGAGCAACCACTGAGTACCAGGTACCACTATGGGGGGCCGGGGGCGGGGGGCTGGGGGGGAGTTACTCCACCCCAGCAAGTTTAATTCCTAGGAGGGATTGAGATTAACAATGCAATAAACAGTCCCATCTGAGAACATTATAGCCCCAGGCACTAACTAAGTGGGACAGCTTGGATTTCGTGGTGAACACTGGGATTTGTCCCCGCTCTGTGAAGAAACATTTTGTTCCAGTGACACGCAGATTTTTTTCCCTCAAACTCCGGAAGTCTCCCGTGTCCAGTGCCAAGGCCAAGAGGGAGCATTGTCTGTGCTGCCCCGCTCTCCCAGGCCCATCAATCAACCAGTCCTTGTGGCGATCATTGTCCCCTGCTATTGGGCTTCCTTCCAGCGGGGGGAACCGGATGTCTCCGAGTGTGGGATCCTAGTGGGAGCCTCATGTGGGGAGAAGGCCAGCCAACCCCCCCCCGCCCCCTCCCAACCCCGTCCTGCCTGCAGCTTGCTGTTCTGTGACCTTGGCCATCTCCTTGACCCTGAATGAGCCTCTCTGTCTCCAGCCATCAAGGGTCTGGCCCTGGTCTAGGGTCTCTTTCAGCTCAGTCCTGTGATTATATTTTAGAATTAGAAGTATTCACTAGAACAAAGAGGCGATTCAGGAAGCCAGGTGGTCTGTCTCTCTGCCACTCACACGTGCCACTCCCGCACGGGTCACCCCCACACACGGCATCTCCTGCCAGCCCACCTCTAACATACACACTGCATGTATGTTGCACTCTCCCGGAGGCCTGGCCATGCCCAGATGACCCATCTTGACCCAGATGGGGAAACAGAAGCAAGGGAAGGAGGAGGTGCTGGTTCCCTGAGGGCTGGCCCTGGGGCTGCAGGCAGACTCTTGACTTTGGCCTTAGGCCTGGGAGTCAGCAGGCCTGAGTCATTAAACCCAATTACTAATCTGGATCCGAGAAGATAAATCTACAGTGACTAAACCTGGTCTTGTTCAAATGCATGGCATTCTTGTATTTCTGCATAAATTCCATAGACTTTATCTTCTCCCTTACAATTTTATTTTTTTTTCAGAAAAGCAGCAGATCCTTGCAAACTATGAAGTTACCCTTACATGGAGATAAGGTTTTTGTGTTTGGTGCAGAGGCAGTAACTTAGAGAAGTAAGCAAAAACATCCGAATGCACATGGGACATGCCAGTAAGATCGGTGCCCTTGGTCATCCCACCTCAGTTCTGGGACCAACTCCAATGATTTTAGCTGCCTTCAGCACCTAGCTCATCATGAAACCCTGAATATCACTTCTGCTCTCTGAATCTCAAGGCCTTTCGGTAAAATGTTCTTTAGCTGGACTGGACTGGATCAAAGCACTGATGTCCTAAGAATCTCTGACGTATTTTACAAAGAACTCTGTATAAATCTGCTGACCACATTTTCTGACACCAAAAGTGAGGACATGTCTGGCACAAAAGGTGTTTTTTCTTAAGTTATTTACCCGAAAGGACTAATAAAGGTACATGATGATTACAAATGCATGGAGTCACCTTTACTGAACAGAAGTAACATCAAAGATGATGGTCAGCAAGAATTTACGTATCCGTGTCCTCAATATTGAACAGTCAACGTCGAACTTTTCAGAAAATGGGTTTGTGTCCGGTCCACTTGTCCGTTGTCATATTCCACACCAAGTTTCTTCCCAGGAGTGTAGTAAGAGTTGACTCTGGAGTGAGGTTTATGACATCCGGCCACAGGAGGACGTTGGGACCTGTCCTGCCAGGGTGCCACTAACTCAGGGAAGTGGGACTCAGTCACGGCACACAGCTAGTCACGTTTGGACCTTTGACCAAAAATAGAGCTTGGAAGTTCAGTCACTCACTAACCCTCCAGCCCTGCCCTTGAATTGTTTTAGGTGTTTCCAAAAGTCCAATCCACCCTCTGAGGCGGAAAGTGTATGTCTTTGCCAATTTCCAAATGATGTGCCTGGGGCAGCTGGGAGCTTCCCGGGAGGCCCTCCTTGCTCTGAACCACACAGGTGTCATCGGAGAAATGGAGCATCCCCAAAAATACCTGTCAGAAGCCAAAGACACCAGTGGAAACCCCAGGACATTTGTGTTACGAAGCGTTGTTGCATCACCGCCCCACCCGGCCTCCACCCTGGTGCGGCTCCCTGGGAGGTGCTGGGACAAGGGCTACCTGGCAGGAAGTGGGTCAGGGCCTCCGGGAGCCCAGCAGGGCCTGCGGCTGGTCAGTGCCCACACGGTACATTGCAAAGAAGAGGTGGCCTCTGTCCAGGGGTTGAAGCAGGCGCTCACTTGCCTGGCGCATTGATTGTAGCGATGCTTTGCTTCCCCCTCGCCTGCCTTCTCAGCGGACAGAAGTCAAGAGTCCGAGGAAGCGTGTGCCCGGCCAGCTTCGGACACTCCACCTACCTCAGATGTGGTTTCACAGCAGGACGGGTTTCAGATCTGACCAGGCATTTGTTTGAAATCCTTCACCGGTGGCCCTTGGTCCACAGGGTAAAGGCCTAACCCCTTAGGCTGGCACCCAGGACCCTCTGACTCTGCCCTGCTCACCTCCCCAGGCTCACCCACCTCCTGCTGCCCCAGGCCCTGCAGGCCTGACATCCCAGCCCAGATCACACTGGACAGGCTCCTTGGGTCTCCCACTCCTGCTCCCTTTGAAGTCAGGACCACGATTTACTTCTTTGCTTAGGTGTCTAGCCCAGGACCCGGGACACAAAAGCCTATCGCTGATGTTAACTTGAAACTAGGGCCATCCTGAGAAATCTGTGATTTGCATTTGCTGCACGACTGACAAACTGATGGGAGTTTCTGAAAGTCAGGGGATAAAAAATTCAGAATGTTTTTCTTTGGTCATCTGTTCGTTTATTCAATACACATTCGTATTGTGTCTGCTACGTGCAAGTGAGGTACTAGGTGAGGGAAGATCCCACCTCTGGATCCAGCTAGGGGCTGGCTTCTTGGGGACCAGCAGGGAACTGATGGGTGCCCAATGAAACCTGACCTTCTCCCCAATGCTTAAACAAAACTGATTTCTTTTATTTTCTCTTAAGCTCCTGGTGATTGCATCTGACCCGACATGCCGCAGCATCTCTTCTAGGTTTGCCATGGCCCCATTTTTGCCGGAGCCGCACCCTGGTGGGGCCCCACCTGTGGGAATCCCCAGAGTCTACAAGACTTCTTCCTCCCATGGCAGGGAACAGCACGCAGAGGGCGCTTGCACAACTTAAGCCATCTGGGAGGTGTGCGCTCTCTTCCCAGGAGCAGGGTGAGCATCACTTTCCTGCCAAGTCAGAGCCGAGGCTGTCCAAGCAGCCAGCAGGGTCACTCCGGTCTGAGCCCTGGGGGCCCCTGGACACAAGACAGCCATGGGATCCCCAGTAGGGGCTGCAGGAACACCTAAAGAGGAGGCCCATCGCCTCCCTTCAGACAGCCTGCGGGCCCTTGTTCTAAGCCAGGACCCTCCTGCCGCTGCAGGGAAGATGAGCAAAGGAGGCCCCTGCCCTCAAGGAGCTGACAGTCCGAAGAGGAGACTGATCCCAGGGTTTCTGCTCCGCACGTCTGGTCGCTGGGACAGTGGTCACCCAGGGCAACCACCATGGGGCCCAAGGGCAGAGGGGTGAGCTCCATCTGGGTGCTAGGAAGAGGTCAGGGAGACCTCTGGGCCTGGGGAGGCTCGTTCAGGGCTGAGGTGGGTCAGGGAGGTGCCCGGGGCACACAGGACTGGCACAGGACCTCGGGGTACCACCACGGGCCCCGCCTCACGTGAAGAGAGGACCGAAGAGTATGGTGGGCGGGGGTCACTCTAGGGGTATCATCCGACCCCCAGGGGCTATTGCCTCACTGAGCAGACAGTCTGGCTCTGGCCCCAACCTGCATTTTCCCATCAGCCATGCCAGATCCTCACTGACAACAGCACCCAGTGATCTGACAACTTTTTCATTTATCGGCCGTACCTGGAGACTTGTGGGATTTTTAACTCCCTGACCAGGAATTGAACCCAGGCCCTAGGCAGTGAAAGTGCCAAGTCCTAACCCCTAGACCACCAGGGAAGTCCCAGGACCCCGTGGTCTTAGAAGGCAAGGAGGGCCAGCAGACACAAGTACAAATCCTCCCGCCTCAGCATGCCCTGTATCACTGAGGCCAGAGCAGGCAAGGCAGTTCAGCAGAGGGAATTGAACTGGGACAGGAGCTAGCTCCAGAGATAACTGGGTATCTGACAGCTGCAGGAAGCACCACCACCCACAGGGCTGGGTGATCGAGGGCCACCTGCAGGGGACCTGGGGGCTGTCCAGTGGGACCTGGGGCTGAAACAAAGAGGATGCTGCCTGAAGCAGAGAGACAGGAGGGCAAAGATCAGCTCCTGCCATCCTCCAGGTTCCTGCCATGGCTTCTGCCCTGAACCTGTTGGCCAGAGAGCTGGCAGGCACGATTTCCCGGGGTCAGCCCCCATTTCCACTCACCATGAGACACAGAGCAGGGCCTGATGGGGTAGGGAATGGGTCTGAGATCCAGCAAGCCAAGGAGAGGCCCAGTTCCCTTTCCAAAGGCTTCTCAGAACCTTCCTGCCTGCTTGGGAGGTCACTTCCCAAGAAGGGTCTGAAGGGCACAGTGTGACGTTATAGGCTGGCTTAGGCAACAGGGAGAATTAATCATCTGCTCTAAGGAGAAGGCTCAAGGAAGGGAGGTTCCAGTATCATTCACTCAGAGCCTTGAGGGCAACGCTAGAGACCAGACCTTTCCAGCATTCTCATTTCTGTGCCTGGAGTGTGGGCCCAGCTCCCCTCATGGTTCCAAGATGGCCCCAGCTCTCGGCACCAGGTACAGAGAAGATGAAGTCTGGTGGAAAGTGGGAAAGGACATCTCTACCTCTTATCTAACAGACCCTCAGGACACTTCTGTTCCTGTCTCTCCATCCCTGGAAAGGAGAGTAGGGCCTCCAGGGTTGGTGATAAACTGATGGGAGTTCACTCCCTAGCCCTGGGTGTGGTCTCAGGCCTCCCACAAAGAGCATGATACCTGGAGGATGCTATCTGTTAGGCGTTCAATTGTATCTCCCCCTCCCACACACACCCCTAATTCTCCCAGACGGTGCTAGTGGTAAAAACTGGCCTGCTAATGCAGGGGAGATGCAGGTTCAATCCCTGGGTCAGGAAGATCCCCTGGAGAAGGACATGGCAACCCACTACAGTATTCTTGTTTTTTAATTTATTTATTTTAATTGGAGGAGAATTACTTTACAATATTGTAGTGGTTTTGCCATACATTGACATGAATCAGCCATGGGTGTACATGTGTTCCCCATCCTGAACCCCACTCCCACCCTAGCCCCATCCCATCCCTCTGGGTCATCCCAGTGCACCAACCCTGAGCACCCTCCATGCATCGAACCTGGACTGGCAATCTGTTTCACATATGATAATGTACATGATATTCAGTGATATTCTCTCAAATAATCCCACCTTCGCCTTCTCCCACAGAATCCAAAAGACTTCTATACATCTGTGTCTCTTTTGCTGTCTCACATATAGAGTTATTGTTACCATCTTTCTAAATTCCATATATATGCGTTAGTATACTGTATTGGTGTTTTTCTTTCTGGCTTACTTCACTCTGTAAAATAGGCTCCAGTTTCATCCACCTCATTAGAATTGATTCAAATGTATTCTTTTTAATGGCTGAGTAATACTCCATTGTGTATATGTACCACAGCTTTCTTATCCATTCGTCTTTTGATGGACATCTAGGTTGCTTCCATGTCCTGGCTATTGTAAACAGTGCTGCGATGAACATTGGGGTACACGTGTCTCTTTCCCTTCTGGTTTCCTCAGTGTGTATGCCCAGCAGTGGGATTGCTGGATCATAAGGCAGTTCTATTTCCAGTTTTTGAAGAAATCTCCACACTGTTCTCCATAGTGGTTGTACTAGTTTGCATTCCCACCAACAGTGTAAGAGGGTTCCCTTTTCTCCGCACCCTCTCCAGCATTTATTGCTTATAGACTTTTGGATAGCAGCCATTCTGACTGGGGTGAAATGGTACCTCATTGCGGTTTTGATTTGCGTTTCTCTGATAATGAGTGATGTTGAGCATCTTTTCGTGTGTGTGTTAGCCATATGTATGTCTTCTTTGGAGAAATGTCTGTTTAGTTCTTTGGCCCATTTTTTGACTGGGTCGTTTATTTTTCTGGAATTGAGCTTCAGGAGTTGCTTGTATATTTTTGAGATTAATTCTTTGGTAGTTGCTTCATTTGCTATTATTTTCTCCCATCTGAAGGCTGTCTTTTCACCTTGCTTATAATTTCCTTTGTTGTGCAAAAGCTTTTAAGTTTAATTAGGTCCCATTTGTTTACTTTTGCTTTTATTTCCATTACTCTGGGCCACTCCAGTATTCTTGCCTGGAGAATCCCATGGACAGAGGAGCCTGATGGACTACAGTCCATGGGGTCATGAAGAGTCAGACACGACTGAAGTGGCTGAGCACACAGCACCCAATCCATCTTTCAGATCCTCAGCCCATTACCATGGAATGGGACCTTATTTGGAGACAGGGTTTTCACAGTCAAGTCAAAGGAGGTCATCAGGATGGACCCTCATCCCACACGACTGGGGTCCTTATAAAAGGGAAATTTGAACACAGATGAAGGAGGAAACAGACAGAGCTGGACTCCATCTTAGGCCAGGCTGCGAACATTAGGCTACACGCATGGTTACTCTCCCAATGGACTCTGAACTTTGTGCCCGGTGTCTACAGAAATGGCATACCAATGGGAAACCAGACCCCCCGGATAAAAGAGCCTCAGGACTTGTACTTGGACTCTTCGTTGCCTAAAAGAATATGCTAATTATCTCTGTAACAGAACAAAGTTGTAAATTCCATTATGTTTATCGGGATATGACCACAGTCCTATTGATGAATGTCCACTGTTTATCTAGTTTTGTGACACATGAATCATGAGTTAACTTTGGTTGTATCTCTCTTTTATCTTGTCCAGACTAGTTTCAAGGAATCTGGGGATGTGGGTTTGAGCAAGTACACTTAGGGTATATAAGGTTTTCACAAAAACTGGTCGGGGTCCTTGGCCAGGAGGAGACTCTGCCTTGGGCCCGCCGGAGTAATAATCTGCACTCCACTATCTGCATTGTCCTTCTGAGTGAGTTCGTTTCCCTGAACGTGTGGCTAGAACACAAAGACAAACGAGCACAGAGGGAAGTGGAGCTGAAGACCCAGGAAAGATGAAGGCAGAGATCAAGACGATGCTTCCACATGCCAGGAAACACCAAAGATTCCTAGAAACCCCTTGGAAGCTGGGGGAGATGCCCGCCCTGGAAGAGATCCCACCTCACAACCCTCAGAAGAAACGAACTCTGCTGACACATTGATCTTGGGCTTCCAGCCTCCAGAGTTGTGCAAGAATGCGATTCTGTTGTTTCGGCCCCCAGTCTGTATAACTTGGTTACATCAGTCTGAGCAAACAAATTTGCTGTTGTTGTTTAGTGGTTCAGTCATGCCTGACTTTTTTGCGACTCCATGGACTGTAGCCTACCAGGCTCCTCTGTCCATGGGATTCTCCAGGCAAGAATACTGGAGTGGGTTGCCATTTCCTCCTCTAGGGGATCTGCCCCATCCAGGGGTCCAACCTGGATCTCCTTCATTGCAGGCAAATTCTTTACCTCTAAGTCACCTGGGAAGACCAGGAAACAAATACATTATCATTAAACTGTCTCCATTACCCTGTCTCCAGCAAGTGAAGCCCCCAGGACCTGCTTCCTCTTCTCCCTGGAAGAAACTTCTCTCCCTTCCTCAGCAGACTGCCCCACCTGTGTTCCTTGCCCTGCTGGGCCACTCCCCTCACAGCTGGGCTTCCCTCCTGCCCTCCTGACTTGTCCCCTGGTCTCCATTCTGTTGAATTTTCTGGATGCTGGAGCGGGAGGGCAGAAAAGCAAAGCAGGCCCCACCTTCCTGGAGGAATGGTAAAGGGTGGGTATTGAGAAGAGACAAGACCAAAACGATTCAGTGAATCAGGGAGGGACTTCCTTTAAAAAAAAAAAAAAAAGTCAGCTCTGGAATTTCAAGGTCTGAATAAACGTTTTCACCAACAGTCCAGGGAGCTAGCTTCTGCATGGTGGTTGGTAGAAAGAAGCCTTCAGAGCTCAGCAGCTGGCATATACATGACAGGGCTCTTCTTATCTGCTGCCCCTCCCAGAGCTGCACCCCAAAAAAGCTCTCTGAGTTGGGACTGCCTGACAGGTCTGTGATAGGCTGGGAGCTGGAGGAGTCCCTGGAAGGGCCCAGCTGAGGGCTGACGGAGCTGGGAGAGTCAGGAGCAGCTGGGCAGGACACAGGGGAAGCGAGAAGAGAGGTGAACTGGAATTTACAAGGACAGCTGCCACCTTCATCAAGGAATGAAGTGGAATCTAGACAGGCGTGTGACTTGTTCAAACCCAGAAAATGTGGGGAAGATGGTGCCGCTTCAGCCTTGCTGGCAGGGATGCTCACCTTTGGAAACCTCTCCCTGTAAGGGCTACCCTGAGGCCATCAGGAGGGGAGACACCGCAGGCCACATGGAGAGCCCGTGTGCAGGTTCTGAGCTCCCGAAGGCTGTGAGTGTGGACACTGGCAGATAACACCTAGCCCCAAGCCAGGGAGTCTCTCTCAGCCATCAAACCTTCCCAGCTGAGGCCCCGCCCGGTATCACAGAGCAGAGATAAACCCAGCACCACTGTTCCTGACATACTGAATCAGTGCACGTAACAGATGGGTGTTTTACCCACTAAAGTTTATGATATTTGTTATGTAGCCACACAAAACTTAAAGAAACACCTGTAATATTCCGGCCAAAAAATTTTTAGCCAGACTAAAAATTTTTAGTCTGGAGAGTGGCCCTCACACTCCAGCAAGAAGCGGTCTCTGCAAGAACTCAGTCTTGGAGTTAAATATGTCCCAGTAGAGTAGTTGGGCTTCTCTGGTGGCCCAGATGGTAAAGAACCCACCTGCCAATGCAGGAGAAATAAGTAGACACGGGTTCAACCCCTGGGTCTGGAAGATCCCCTGGAGGAGGAAATGGCAACCCATTCCAGTATTCTTGCCTGGAGACTGCCATGGACAGAGGAGCCTGGTGGGCTACAGTCCATGGGGTCACAAAGAGTTGGACATGACTGAGCGACTTAACACACAGACACACACACACACACACAATAGTAGGGAGAACAGGCTCTGGGGACAGACTGCCTGGGTCTGAACCCCAGTCCTCAGTGGGCCTCAGTTTCCTTGGCTCTGAAAGAAGATAGAGAAGCCACCTCATAGGGTCCTTGTGGGGATTAAATGAGGTCGTGCAGCATCCGTAGCTCCAATGTTGTACCTGTTGGACTTGACCCCGAAACAGAAAAGCTTGTCATACCCCCTCCTTGATACAAGATTGTTTTCTGTAGTAACTTATGTAAAACAAAAACAAAACAAAACAACAACAACAACAAAAAACAGTAATTATTATTTTCTTGATGTTTTCTTTGGGTTTTAAAAAAAATCTAATTTAAAGAAGAAACTTCAGTTCTAAAGACATTATTCCAATTAAGTTAAGCATTTCACATACAAACGAAATTTGTACCTACTCAACAAAAAGATGGCATCTCGCAGTTTGCATTTTTGCTGTTTAAATTTTCAGCACCCAAACTACAAGTGGAAGGACAGAATTGCAACGATTCAAGCTGTGTTTTGTGCCTTCACAACCTCTGTTAGATCTATGTGTTTGGGATGACCAGCGCTGAAGCCAGAAAATCCTAGGTCAGCCCACTGAGGCATCATCCCCAGATAGCAATACTCAGAATGAACCCAGGTGGCCTGGTCTGTGGGAATCAGGTCCAGCTTGGACCTGGGAGTTCTGGGGATTAACTTAGGTGCAGAACACGACCCTCATGAAAGGGTGAGTAATGAAAGGGTGAGGTTTCCATCTATGTTACTGAAACACAACCACAGCAATTGTTTTGAACAAAGGAATTGTTTTCAATGAGGAGCATTTTATCAGACATTGTTTACAACTAGTGGGCACAATGATAATCTGCAGAGCAGCTTTTGGTCAGTTTTATTATCGCTTTGAAACTTATCTACAAGCTATGCCGGTCCTCACTGCCTGCACCAGGGCTCCACTGCCCCGCCCTAGAACCACAGCACCCTGTCAGCATCAACGCTGCTCTCGTCAGAGCCAGTCTCGGGTTCACAGGTCCTTCCACCCTGTGTCTGAGCATCTAACGATTCTTTCTTTCATTTCTTTTTTTTTTTTTTTGGCTGTGCTACACAGCATGCAGGAACTTAGTTCCCTGACCAAGGATCGAACCAGTGTGCCCTGGTGCAGCAGTGCAGAGTCTTAACTGCTGGGCCACCAAGGAAGTCCCATTGAGGGTGTTCTGACTGATCTCATAGGAAATTGTACCAGTTGTTGTTCAGTCGCTGTCATGTCCGACTCTTTGTGATCCCATGGACAGCAGCACACCAGGCTTCCCTGCCCTTCACTATCTCCCAGAGTTTGCTCAAGTTCACGTCCATTGAGTTGGTGATGCCATCCAACTATCTCATCCTCTGTCACCCCCTTCTCCTTTTGCCCTCAGTCTTTCCCAGCATCAGGGTGTTTTCCAATGAGTCGGCTTTTCACATCATGTGGCCAAATTATAGGAGCTTCAGCTTCAGCATCAGTCCTTCTGATGAATATTCAGGACTGCTCTCCTTTAGGATTGATTGGTTTGATCTTCTTTCAGTCCAAGGACTCTCAAGAGTCTTCTCCAGCACCACAATTTTAATTTTTTGGTGCTCAGCCTTCTTTGTGGTTCAACTCTCACATCCGTACATGACTACTAGAAAAACCATAGCTTTGACTATATGGACCTTTGTTGGCAAAGTAATGTCTCTGTTTTTAAGTATGCTGTCTAGGTTGGTCAAGGCTTTTCTTCCCAGGAGCAACTGTCTTTTAATTTTATGGCAGCAGTCACCATCTGCAGTGATTTTGGAAGCCAAGAAAATAAAGTCTGTCACTGTTTCCATTGCCTCTCCATCTATTTGCCATGAAGTGATGGGACTGGATGCCATGATCTTAGTTTTTTGAATGCTGAGTTTTAGGCCAGCTTTTTCACTCTCCTCTTTCAACTTTATCAAGAGGCTCTTTAGTTCCTCTTTGCTTTCTGCCATTAGGGTGGTGTCATCTGCATATATAAGGTTATTCATATTTCTCCTGGCAGTCTTGATTCCAGCTTGTGATTCATCCAGCCTGGCATTTCACATGATTTACTCTGCATATAAGTTAAAGAATCAAGGTGACAGTATACAGCCTTGATGTCCTGCTTTCCCAATTTTGAACCAGTCTATTGTCCCATGTCTGATTCTAACTGTTGCTTCTTGATCTGCTTACAGGTTGCTCAGGAGGTGGGAAAGGTGGTCTGGTATTCCTATCTCTTTAAGAATTTTCCACAGTTTGTTGTAATGCACACAGTCAAAGACTTTAGTCAGTGAAGCAGAAGTAGATGTTTTCCTGGAATTTTCTTGCCTTTTTGATGATCCGATGGATGTTGGCAATTTGATCTCTGGTTCCTCTCCTTTTCTGAACCCAGCTTGTACTTCTGGAAGTTCTTGGTTTACGTGCTGTTGAAGAGGGGCAGCCATTCTTTCCTCCTTTTCCAGCTGCCCTAGGGCACGGGGGCCTCCCCCAGTCTCGGAGTGAATCTACCCTCAGGCTCAAGCCGTCAGATCTAGGAGAGATACCTGAGCCAGACCTTCGGGGCCAGATTCCAGGGGTCACATAGCCTGGGCCTGGACTGCTGAGGTGAGTGCTGGCATCTTGGAGGCAAAAGGCCCGGGAACCCACCAGTCAGGATCAGCTTAGATGGCAGCTAAGGGAGCCATTTAGGGTAGGCATGCAGAGAACAAGCCCATGGCCTGTGGCCAAGAGAGCAGGAAAAAGTGAATGCAGGGGGCAGCTACCCCAGGCCCGCAAGGGGTCACTTGCAGCCCCACCAGGGCAGCCCTGACCCCCTCAGATGTCATGAGGTTTCCTCAGCTCCTTAGAAGAAATCTCCTTTTGCTTAACCTAGGTAACTTTGGTTCCTTGAGAGCAAACATGCCCTCAGAATAAATGGGAACATTTTCCTGGAAGAATATGATTCAATTTATGATAATCTCCTCACAATTGGATTTCTAGGACGAAAAAGACACGCAAAGTGAACAACAAGAGATGCCTATGGCTCCTTTGTGTCTCTTGTGAGTCCCCCCGCTAAGCGGGGTTCATTCTGGAACTTGCTCCAGGCAGAACTGATTTGACACCAGAGAATGACGTGCACGGCCCGCAAGTCTAGATTTTCTCACTACATCTAAACTTGCAGACTCGCTGAATGGCTCAGGCCTTTCTGAGGGGTTCCCTGGGTCTGTATAAATACTCTTTACACCCACTCCCGCCAGTGGTGCTCCCCGTCTAGGCCAATGCCATGGGATTCTCAACCCTGTAGTGTTCTCTGTTTTTGCTGTTCAGTATGGCAGCTACCGGGCCTCCCTGGTAGGTCAGCTAGTAAAAAATCCTCCTGCAAGGTAGGAGACCCCAGTTCGATTTCTTGGTTGGGAAGATCCCCTGGAGGAGGACATGGCAACCCGCTCCAGTATTCTCGGCTGGAGAATCCGCAGGGACAGAGGAGCCTGGTGGGCTGCAGTCCGTAGGGTCACAAAGAGTCAGACACAGCTAAGCGCAGCACAGCACAGCACAGCACATGGCAACCACTAACATGGCCTTTGGACCCTCGAAATGTGAGGAAAATGATTGAGGAATTGAATTTGTAATTACATTTAATAATGATTAGTTTAAATAGCCATGCCTGGCTGGTGGTTACCATGTCAGATGCTGCAGTTCTAGGTCAAAGCTGTAAACGTTGATATTAGATATGCAAATAGCGACACACCCCGACAGCATTTGCATTGAGAAGACCCCCTGCACTTGCTGGGAGCGTAGTCCCCTGTCAACTTGGCCTTCAAGAGCTGTGCCCTCAAGGCAGGACTCTGGCCTCGGACAGATATTCCTTGGACGGTCTGTTAAGTCAGCAACTTCAGAAGCAAGTGGGAGCAGCTCCCAAAGCCACAGGCTGTACCCTCTCAGCTCTGACCTCCCCTTGGAAGAAAGCACCCCTCTGAGGTGTCATCACTGTCAGACTCGGAGAGCCTCCCCATGACGTCATCTTAACTTTAAAACCGCTTTTTCCTGCTGCTGGACAAAGGCAGTTCTTCCTGTCGTAAAACCAAACCCCTTATTACTCGAAATGGACTCACAGTTAAGCATCACTTTTGTGAATGAAGGATCCAGAAAGATGCTGAGCTGCAGATTTGAAACACAGGGGAAGTGGACGCGACACCGTCACACCTCTGTGAAGTCACAGGTGGACAACTCCCAGTGACATCATTGAGTGCAGCTCACAGAGCGGCCTTGTGGCCCGGCCTGCTGACCGCAGTGGGAGACAGCTCCCGACCGCTTAATTGCACATGTGCACTGGAGCCTGGGGAGTGACAATTATTGTGTCCTGACCTGCACCCTGCCAAGACAGCAGGCAGCGAGCATCTGGAGGCCTGGTTTCTAGCCCTGGCTCTTCCTTGTTCTGTTGTTTCCCTGTTCTTTTTTTTTTTTTGGCCGTGCCACATGGCATGAAGAATCTTAGTTCCCTAACGAGGGATCGAACCTGTGCCCCTGCAATGGAAGTGCAGAGTCCTAACCACTGGACTGCCAGGGAATCCGGTCGTTTCCCTGTTTTTTCTTTTTCTTTCTTTCTGACTGGACTGGGTCTTCATTGCAGCTCACAGGCTCTCTCTAGTTGGAGCTTAGTTGCTTAATTGCTTTGCCACATGCAGGATCTTAGTTTCCCGACCGGGGATCAAATCCACGTCCCATGCATGAGAAGGCAGATTCTCAACCACTGGACCACCAGTGAAGTCCCTTGCCTCCCTGTTCTGAACCTCACTTTTTTCCATCTATAAAATGAGAGCGCTGATGATAGAGAGCGTTCAGTGTCCTTACGATGCTGACTATCTCCATGTTCTTAGTGAAGCAAAGGGAAAGAAAAGACTTGCCCAGTGAGTGAGTGGCCACGTCGGGCAGAAGCTCCACGCTTGTGCACAAGCAGAACTGTCCTTAGGGCATTTTGCAAACGCCAGCTTTGTGACCCACCTTCACTGAGAAGTAGATCAGTGACTGGTTAGCTAGTCAGCAGCAGTCTCATGCAAAACAGCTCTTTCTCCTCTGAGAAGAGCTTGGGTTTTGAGGTTAGAAAATCTTTGGTTCAGGTCCCAAGATCTGAACTGCTTTCTGCTGAACAATTGCAATTTTTCTAGGCCTCAGTTTCTTCATGTGTAAAACAGGGAAACACTGTCTACCTTCCAGGGCTGTCATTTCTTTGTGTACTTAATTTTTGCCTTTTACTCATGGTGGTGCTAGTGGTCAAGGACCCACCTGCCAGGGCAGGAGACATGGGAGATACTGGTTTGACCCTTGGGTCAGGAAGATCCCCTGGAGGAGGGCATGGCAGCCCACTCCAGTATTCTTGCCTGGAGAATCCCATGGACAGAGGAGCCTGGTAGTCCATGGGGTCGCAAAGAGTCAGACATGACTGAAGTGACTAAGCATGCATGCACATATAAAATAACAACCATATTAGTGCTAGTTGGAGTAGGTATTCAGATGCTAGGGCCATACCAGCTGTTTATATATTGAAATAAATCCTTAGCCCTGAGCCCTCTGACTGTTGCTCCCGCCCCACCTTGGGACCCTTCCTCCCTCCTAGTCTACCTGCAGGATTCAGCAAAGATAGAGCTGCTACCTGTTTCTCAGGGGGCCTGTGAGACCCTTCTTATATCTGGTTGGCCAGGGTCTGTGTGGTACCAGTTTATCTGAATGAATGTGTCAGTTGCTCAGTCATGTCCAACTCTTTGCAACGCCATGGACTGTAGCCCTCCAGGCTCCTCTGTCCACAGAATTCTCCAGGCAAGCATACTAGAGTGGGTTGTCATTTCCTTCTCCAGGGAATCTTCCTGACTCAGGGATCGAACTCTGGTCTCTTGCATTGTGGGCAGATTCTTTACCATCTAAACCACCAGATAGACTTGATTTTTCAGAGCAGTTTTCAGTTTATAGAAAAATTTCTCAGAAAATTCAGAATTCTCATTTATAGTTTGGCCAAAAAGTTCCATTGGTTTTGCAGTTTAAAAAAATAAGAGATACATTTTTCATTGTCAATAAGAACTTTATTGAACAACATAGTCATTGTTTTGTTCCTCTACCTTCTGCCATTTTTCAGGCAACTCCAGGCATCTTCCCCAAACTTTCTTATCATTTTGAGCAAAGCACTGCTCCAAGTGTAACTGAAAGCTTGGCCTCCCGGTACATCCATGCGGAATCAAATCCTAGAGGCAGAGTTTTGGATGAAGCATAAAAGGAGAGCTTTATTGCTTTGCCAGACAAAGGGGGATATAGCAGGCTCCTGCCTCGAAAAACCACGTGTCTACCCCGGAGAACTTGATGAGGGGAGTTTATAACAATGAGTCAAAATTGGAGTCCCTAACAAGATTAGGGTGTGAGCAGGGCTTGCACCCACTTAATCTCATCTCAGGTGGTTGGTCTCTTAATCGTGATGAGCTTTTCTGGTTCCTGTAATCCTGCCTCAGGTGGTGTCTTGGCTGCTTCTCCCTGGCTGTTGTTCAGTTGATAAGTCACGTCTTTCAAACCCCTTGGACCGCAGCACACCAGGTGTCCCTGTCCTTCACTATCTCCCAGAGTTTGCTCAAATTCATGTCCATTGAGTTGGTGATGCCATCCAACCATCTCATCCTCCAGTGCCCACTTCTCCCACCTTCAATCTTTCCCAGCATCAGGGTCTTTTCCAATGAGTCAGCTCTTCACATCAGGTGGCCCAAGTATTGGAGCTTCAGCTTTGCATCAGTCCTCCCTTGATTAGAAACAGTTCAAATCTGCCCTTTGGAGCTCAGGGGAGGTCATGGAGGCTGGAGTCTTGCCTATAAGAAATGGGGGACAGAAAGGCCTCTGTGCCTGGGAGCCCCACAGGGACTTGCTTGGTTTGCCAAGGTGTCTTTTGCAGCGTTCCAGAGAATTGAAATTTTTTCCGTTAGGAGAATTTTTTCAATACAATTTAAAAACATTATTTTTATTATTTT
>NW_011494879.1:6177574-6189044 GCF_000754665.1 Bison bison bison
TTATTATTTTTAAAAATTTGGCTGCTCCCTGCAGCATATAGGACCTCAGTTCCTCAACCAGGGATTGAACCTCCACCCCCTGCATTGGAAGATGGAATCACTGGACCACCAGAGGAAGTCTCTTCATTAAGAGAGTTTTGTAAAGGCTGAAATAAATGGAAATCTGAAGGTGCGGTGTCTGTGAATACAGCGGATGAAATAGAACTTCTCAGCTAAGCTGTAACAGTTTTTGCCTGGTTATCCAAGAACTGGGCTTCCTTGGTGGCTCAGATGGTAAAGAATCCACCTGTAATGTAGGAGCCCTAGGTTCATTCCCTGAGTTGAGAAGATCCCCTGGAGAAGGAAAGGGCAACTCCAATCTTCTTGCCTGGAGAATTCCATGGACAGTGGAGCTTGGCGGGCTACAGTGCATGGGGTCGGAAAGAGTTGAACATGACAGAGAGACTCACACTTTCACTTTCCAAGAAACAGGTGGTGTTGCATTATCTGGATGGAAGATTATGCATTTTCTATTGATTAATTCTGGACGCTTTTTGTCGAGTGCTGCTTTCAGCTGGTCTAATTGGGGGCAGTGCTTGGAATTAATCATTTGGTTTTCCAGAAGTAGCTCATAATAGAGGACTCCCTTTCAATCCCACCAAATGCACAGTAGCATCTTCTTTGGATGAAGACTGACCTTTAGTGTGATTGGTGGTGGTTCCTTTCATCTGTATCACAATATCTTCCATTGCACATTATTGTACAGTATCCACTTTTCATCACCTGTCACAATTGATTTTAATAAAGGAACACTTATGTCAGTTTTAATCACATGTGGAAATACAGTCAGATTTTTTTTTTTTTTTTTTGCTTAACTTACATGGAACCCAAACATCAAAGCAATTAACATAAGCACATTATTGTACAGTATCCACTTTTCATCACCTGTCACAGTTGATTTTAATAAAGGAACACTTGTGTCAGTTTTAATCACATGTGGAAATACAGTCAGATTTTTTTTTTTTTTTTTTTTTGCTTAACTTACATGGAACCCAAACATCAAAGCAATTAACATAACCAAACTAGTTATCTCCTGCATGGCATAACAATGATTGTTCTCAATTACTGTCTCAATTTGATGGCTATCAACTTCAAGCCATCTACTTGACCATGGAGCCTTATCTAGCAAGAAATCTCCAGTAGGAATCTTTGCAAGCCACTTTTGACACATTCAATCAGTCACAGCACCTTCTCCAGACACTGAACAAATCCTTTTCTGTTTTTTTCAGTTGCATTTTTGCCTTTCTTGAAATAATAAAGCATAATATGCCAAAAATGTTGCTTTTTTTCCATCTTCAATATTAAAATGGTTACACAGAAGTTCACTAATTTTGATTTTTTTAAATGCATGCTGATATGACAATGGTCAACAATACAATCTAATGAAATTGTTTCAAATGAAGTTAAAGACAACTCTAAGCACTACTAGAACCATCTTACAGGAAAAAAAAAATCAACTTGTTGGCCACTGAATATCCACTCCTTTGCCTACCCCACTTTCGTATTATTAACATCTTGTATCAGTGAAGTGTGTGTGTGTGCTTAGTCGCTCAGTCATGTCTAACTCTCTGTGGCCGCATGGATAGCCCGCCAAGCTCCTCTGTCCATGGGATTTCCCAGGCAAGAATACTGGAGGGGGTTGCCATTTCGTATTCCAGGAAATCTTCCCAACCCAGGGATCAACCCCACTTCTCTTGCATCTCCTGCATTAGCAGGCAGATTCTTTACCACTAGTGCCACTTGGGAAGCCCTCTTCTATCAGTGTAGTATCATTAAAACTGATGATCCAATATTGAAATATCACTGCATTATTGTTAACGCAAGTCCGCAGTTTCCATGAGGCCTCACTTTGTGTATTGTATAGTTGTTAACTGTTTCTAAGATCGTCATGCCCTGAGTTTGGGAAAGTTCTTGTGATGGCATCGGTAGAAAAATCCAGGCACCAAAGCATCATCTGTCTCCAATGGCATCCAAGTATCGACTCCTTTCAACCTATGGAGGTCAACTGTCAGATCTGACTCAAGTCCACTGTGGTGAGTTGTGAAGGGGCTCCATTGCACCTCACTTCAGGTGAAGGGAAAGGGGGGCCTGGGGGAGCCTAGGAGCCTGAGGGGTCATGAAGTTCAAGGTGGCGCTGCCAGAGGAAGACAGACTGCTCAAGGAGCCTCAAGTCAGCTTGCTTAATATTCTTAACTTTCTCAGTTAAGCTCAGAATGAGCTTAGCATTCTCAGCTGTCTGGCACACCAGAACCCACAGCCCGAGTTTCCCAGAGAGAAACACGGGGCAGACATGGAGGGCTGGAGGTACTGTGAGAGCAGGTGAGAGGGAGCTAATGAGGTCTCCATCCACCGGTTAGATTGGACCCATCTGGACACACAGACAAGGTCTTGTTGGTATTCTCGGGCCATTCTTTTCTATCACTGGCAGCTGATAAGTGCGCAGTGCTTCAAAACACACGGGCTAACCTGGTTTTGTGGGTTATTTTGGGCAACTTTCACAGTAGTGTGTCTATAGTAAAACACACCTCAAATTCCAAATAACTAACTTTCAAATGGAGAAGGAAATGGCAACCCACTCCAGTATTCTTGCCTAGAGAATTCCATGGACAAAGGAGCCTGGCAAGCAGCAGTTCATGGGGTCGCAAGGAGTTGGACATGACTGAGTGTTTAATACACACACACAACTTTCAAACAAAACCTTATTATAGCCCACTCTCCATTCCAGAAGAGGGGAGCTGCTGAGTGCTGCATGAGACGGAAAAGCAACAGGTGGGCTGCCTTTGCTACAAATAACACAATCCATCGTCTGAAAAAAAGAAATTAGTTCCACAGTCCCCGTGTCCATCTAGCCGGTCTCAGAGCCCAGCTCCTAAGCAGTGAGCCCCTGGTCGCTCCAGCCATGACTAGCATGACTGCATGTCTAACTGGGAGGAACCTGTCTGTGGGGAGGATTGGGGACCCTGCTGTGTCCTCCACACTTTGCTCCCCACCACATGATGAAGGAAAGGGTCCTGTGAGGGGTAGGGGAGGGGGGAGTGAGTGGCATGTGCATCTTAATAATATGATGTTTCTGCTTCAAACGTGAGGCTCTTAGTAGGGGAGATAAGGTCTGCAGCCCAGCGTAGAAAGGGTCAGGACATATGTGAGGCAGAGCAGGGGTTAGAAAGGGCTGGGGCATGGACAGAAGTCCTTCCATTGTTGCTGTTGTTCAGTCACTCAGTCGTGTCCAACTCTTTGCGACCCCGTGGACTGCAGCACGCCAGGCTTCCCTGTCCTTCACCATCTCCCCGAGTTTGCTCAAACTCACGTCCATTGAGTCGGTGATGCCATCCAACCATCTCATCCTCTGTCATCTCCTTCTCCTCCCACCTTCAATCTTTCTCAGCATTAGAGTCTTTTCTAATATGTCGGCTCTTCACATCAAGTGGTCAACGTATTGGAGCTTCAGCTTTAGCATCAGTCCTTCCAATGAATATTCAGGCTTGATTTCCTTTAACATTGACTGGCTTGATCTGCTTGCAGTCCAAGGGACTCTCAAGAGTCTTCTCCAGCACCACAGTTCAAAAGCTGCTACCCTTTATTTATTTTAATTTTTTGATCTTGCCAAATGGCATGTGAGATCTGAGCTCCCCGACCAGGGATCAAATCCAGCTCCCTGCCTTAGGAGCGTGGACTCTTAACCACTGGACTCCCAGGGAAGTCCATCTCTTTAAATAAGAAAGGCAGATGGCCCAGAGAATGGGAGAGGACAGGGCCCTCAGGGGCTGGACTTGGGTGGGGATAACCATGGCCAGGTCCTTGCCTTTTGAGGCCCAGACACTCCCCACTGGTCAGGGCTCGAGGGACTGGCTCAGGCCAACCCAGGTAGGGAGGCCGAGGGGATAGAAATTTTATCGGGGAGCCAAAGACCCCAGATGGCTATAAGCAGGCAGGTGACCAACCCCAGCTCTCCAAGGCTGCGGGCATCACATGTCAGAGTCTGTCTGGGGCCCGTATGGTAGCCATGTATGCTGTTTTCCTCTGAGGGCTGGTCACCTGGAGACTCCATGCTTCTGTTAATGGACAGGCCACCCCTGGGACATGCCTTCCTGGTCCCTGAGCTGTGGGACACACTGTCTAGTCGGGGGTGGGGGAGAGCGGCCACCGGGCTTGTCCAGCAGGCAGTGGCCCAGGATGCCTGGTCTAAGGGGCACAGTGACCTGGCTGCCTGAGGACCCCATGGACTGTAGCCCACCAGGCTCCTCTGTCCATGGGATTCTCCAGGCAAGAACACTGGAGTGGGTTGTCATTTCCTCCTCCTCCAGGGGATCTTCCCAACCCAGGGATCGAACCCGGGTCTCCTGAATTGATAGGTGGGTTTTTTACCACTGCGTCATCTGGGAAGCCCCAGGTTCCAACATGCCTGCCCAAAGTTGCTTCAAGACAGCTTCTGGGGACTTGCCCTCCAGCCTCAGTGATGGGGGCCATCCTTAGGGCACCTCTGGCAACACTGGCTCCTCTCACGGGCTCCCTGCTCCTGCTGCCAGATGCCCCCTCCCACAGGCGCCCCCCACTTCCTCGAGGTGCCTGACAGGCTCCAGGCCACGCGGCCTCAATGGCTTGTGCAGGGTTGAGCCTGCTGTGCTCCACAAGGGGGAAAGCAGGCCAAGCCACCTAGCCTGTTTGTGGCGGGAGCAGAGGAAAGGCCAGTCCAAGAGAAACCTTTCATTCCTAGCTGACCAAGACCTTGAGCACGTCTGGGGAAGGGGTCCTCACAGTAAACTCAGATTCAACAGCTGAGCCTGAAAGGAGGTGTCCTGAAGAGCAGAAAGAAACAACAGCAGCAAAGGGGAACCCACAGGAAAAGGAGAGAGAAAGGGATTTCAGAACTTGTTGAAAGCTTAAATGCTGCTGTGTAAAGATTCTTATTTTTCAAAGCTATCCTTCAGTAGATAACTCTGTTCATTGCTCTCAGATTTGCCCTACCTGAGAGAAGCCCAATTCTTCAGGCCGTATGAGCATCCTTCACCCAGGGCCTACCTGGTTTTCTGAAGCTGAACTTGTGACTCCAAGGTGATCAGGGCAGAGGATTCCTGGGACATCAGGACTGGAAGGCTGGACAGGAGTGACATCCAAGATTGGTGAGAGGTGGGCTTGGGTGGCTGTCACTTAGGACAGGAAGAGAATCGGTCAGCACCAGTCTGAGTCACCCAGGTAGGATATGGGCAGTGATCAGACACGAAGAGGAAGGCAGAGCGGGCACGGACGTTTACTAAGCACTTACTGTATGCCCGACCCCGTGCTTCATGCATTGTGCTCATTAACACTGAATCCTTGGGGCAGCTCCTCTGCTGGTGAGGAAACTGAGGCGCGGGGAGGGGTTGGGGCTTGCCCGAGATTAGCCATGAATGAGTACAGAACCAGAATTCAAATCCAGGCTTGTCTGACTTCAGTCGTCACTTTGGAGGAAAGAAAGCGAAGCTTCTGGAGTCTCTCTGATGTCTCAGGCCTGCGGGAAGGAGTTTTGCTGCCAGGGGTGAGAGGCCATGGAGTCAGGAAAGGTGAGATGGGATCAGCAGACAATGGGAGCCTTCTGCCCCCTCCAGTCCTGTGGACGGGGTCTCTGGAGGAACCATACTCCTTTCTGAAATCTTGCATACAATCAGAACTTCCCAGGAGAGTCCCTTGTGAGTTGACCCATCTAAGAACAGAAGCTATTAGCGTGATCATCTACCATCACCCCTTGGAAATGCCCTTGTAGGATCAATTACCCTCCCTGCCACATAACTGGACACCAGGTATCAGGTGGGATGTGAAAAGATCACCCATCCTCGAGCCAGAACTTGGTGTGTAACCCCAGTTCCACTGGGTGACCTTGGATATGCCACTTCACTTTCGGAGCCTCGACTGTCCTCATCTATGAAATGGGGATAACAGTAGTCACTCATACAGTTGCCAGAGGAATAAAGTCAGAAGAGATGGCACAGGCCAAAAAGAAAGCCACTAGTACACTGTCTGGCACAGAGCAGATGTTTTGTTTGAGTCCAGATCTGGGGGAAATGGAGTTTTGTAACAGGAGCATCCTGATCTAAGAAGTGGGTTTGCAGGCTTTGCTCAGCGGTTACCTGAAGATAGGCCAGTACCCAGGGGCCAAGTGAGTCAGCCTACATAATTCCCCATAACGCCTGTAAGCTGTCCAACATATATTTAACAGGGGCCCTGCAATTGATCGAGGCCTCCCCATCAATCATGCCCTGGGGCTGAGGGAGACCAGCAGGGCAGCCCCAGTGGGCCAAGCGAGGCCCGAGACAGGTATTCTTTGGTCTTGTTCAGACTTAGCTTCTGACTGCTTTGAGGCCTTTGGCGGATTACTTAACTTCTCAATGTCTCGCTCTCCTTATCTGTAAAATGGGGATAATAATACTTACCTACCTCATGGGGCTTGTTGCAAGAATTAATTAAAGTTTATGAAGAGCTTTGAGATTCCCGGATAAAAGGTTCTGTGAAAGTACAAAGTATTATTATCATAATCCAGTAGGCTATAAAAGATAATTTTGCAGGAAAAGGCAAAAACTTAATTTCCATACAAGCAGAAACAAAGGCAGATATAGTCATAGAAAGTGGAGGAAAAAGGTCTAGAAGATAATTTATATAATTTTTAAAAATTATACCATATTTTCTCCCTACCAATAATCAATGCAGCATGATAATTACAGATTTCAGTCATAGACCAGCAAATGTTAATAATAATAAGAGTCTCTAATAAGTGTACCAGGGCCTGGGCTGGGGACTGTGCATGAACTATGTCCTGGAATCCTTTGACCACCCCATGAGGTGAATGTCACCACTCCAGTTTAACATACGAGACAAGGACTCCAGGACTAACTCCAGAATTCTCTCCTGGCCTTAGCTTGAGCTCTGAGGAGTGCTTGGTGACACTCTAACTCCCCTTTGCAGATCTGAGAGGTAACCACAGGGGAAACTGAGGCAAGGGCTGGGATCAGGTGTCTTGCAGGAAAAATGAGCTCTTACCACCCTATGTTCTAGATCATGCTCAAACACCAATCCCCCAAGAAAACCACCCAGTCTGTGTCTCTAGGCTCCTTTCTTCCTAAGAAAAAAGGAAAGACTGTCTCCACCTGCCTCCGAGCTCTGTCGGGAGAGTCAATTACCTTCTTTAAAAAAAAAATTAATAGATGATAAATAGATAGATAGAGCTTTCAGACGGGAGGCCCATGTGTGGAAAATTCCATATTGCTGATCCCTTTCATGTCTGCTTGAAGCCTTTCCACAAGTGTAATTAAGTCCCAGGCTGGGGAGCCTGGGATGGGGGGAGCAGACAAACCCAGGCCTCTAAAAGGGTTCTCTACAGGGGGAAGTAGAGGCAGAGTGGGGTAACCATGGCCTTGGGGTCCAAGGAGACTGGATGGAATCCCACGCTGCCCCCCTCAATAGGTGTAAAATTTGGGGTGAATTCTCTGACCCCCATGCCCCTTAGTCAATGCCTGGAAAGTATCTGATACTGAAAAGAGTGATTTTTATTATTCTTTTGTATATTAGATACACAGAAAAATAGGAGGGTGCAGAGTGGGCTGAATAGTCATATAATTTCACAACTTACCTGGCAAATGAAAAAATACACATTTAGACTTGAAAATTATAACATGAAATGAATGGGGCCCCAGGAGGAAGGTGTATCTGTCTTGCTCACTCCATGATTCTGTGTGTCTGAGGAGGTGTCTTTGCTTTGGCAGGCAGGGGCAGAACTGGTTGATGGAGAGGAAGGCAAAGCCTGGAGATGGGGTCCCAGGAGTGTGGACCACTGAAGGGAGAACCCGGGTCCAGCCTTCCCAAGACACTGCCTCTGGGCGACAGACAGTGAAAGTCCTATAATTTCTGGTCACTTTTTTTTTTGCTTGTTTTGTTTTTTGGCCGAACCGTGTGACTTGTGGGGTCTAGTTCCCTGGACTGCCAGGGAAGCCCCTGCAGTCACTTTGTTCAGATATCAGCTTTGCCGCCCACTATCTGTGACTTCAAGAGGGTTTGAATTAATCTGGGCGTTTCCTGATCTGAAAAACTGGGAGCCCCCCGCCAACTCCAGAGCGTGCTGAGTATTCAGACAGTCAGCACTGGGCTAAGTGCCCACACAGAGGCTCTTGGTCCCAAGAGGACCCGCTGTGCCCAGATCTGGGCCAACTCCTCTGAGTGTGTACTCAGTGACTCCCCACTGGGAATCGATGAGGTCAAGAACTAGTATCTTTTTTTTTTTTTTAATGTTTATTTATTATTTATTTTATCTGCATCAGGTCTTAGTTGCAGCACAGGGGGTCTTTCAGCTGTGGTGTGCCAACTGAGTTGAGGCATGTGGAATCTAGTTCCCTGACCAGGGATCGAACCCAGGCCCCAGCACTGGGAGATCAGAGTCTTAGCCACTGGACCACCAGAGAAGTTCCAAGTGTTAGGATCTTAATTTTACCTTCAGTAAATCATTTCCTACAAGAACAAGGTCCTACTGTATAGCACAGGGAACTATATTCAATATCCTGGGATAAATTATACTGGAAAAGAATACAAAAAAGCATGTATACGTATGTATAACTGAATTACCTTGCTGAAGAGTAGAAATTAACATTATACATTCACTATGTGTGCTCAGTCACTCAGTCGTGTCTGACTCTGTGAAGCTGTGGGCTGTAGCTTGCCAGGCTCCTCTATCAATGGGGTTCTCCAGGCAAGAATACTGGAGTGGGTTGCCATGCCCTCCAGGGGATCTTCCCAACCCAGGGATCAAATGCAGGTCTCCTGCATTGCAGGTCTAGATTCTTTACTGTCTGAGCCACCAGGGAAGCCCAAGAATACTGGAGTGGGTAGCCAATATCTTCTCCAGGGGACTTCCTGATCCAGGAATCAAACCGGGGTCTCCTGCATTGCAGACAGGAGAGTTACCCAGGAAGCCCATACAGTCTCTATACTTCAACAAAATAAATTAAAAAAAAATTTCCCATGAAATTCTCTGTTCTATAAAGAAAGAGTGAAAGAGAACTTGTGACATAACAGAATACAGAGGTGAAATCCCTCACCCCACACCCAAAGGGCAGGAAGCAGCGCTCTGTGAGGGTCTGAGGAGGGTCTGAGATGCTCTGTCGTGTCCCTGCATGCTGGCCTCCCTGGGCAGGTGACAAAGAGCCAAGGAGGGTCGAACACTTGCAGACCCGGCCAAGGCAGCCACTGTTCCCACCAGGTATGGGTCCCAGAGTCGGCCCAGGTTCTCTGCAGGGAGAGACCGCCCCCTTCCCCTCCTACAAAGGGGCTGACACAGATTGTGGAGAGGAAGGAAATCCAAGTTCTTTGACTCTTTGAATCTGAGAGGTTGAGTGTTAGAAGGGATTTTGAGATTGTCTAACTTTACAGATGGGCTTCCCAGGTGGTGCTAGTGGTAAAGGACCCACCTGCCAAAGCAGGAGACGTAGGAGATGTGGGTTCCATCCCTGGGTCAGGAAGATCCACTGGAGAAGGAAATGACAACTCACTCCAGTATTCTTGCCTGGAGAATCCCATGGACAGAGGAGCCTGGAGGGATCTACGGGATCCCTGGGATCACAAAGAGTCAGACATGACTGAAGTGACCTAGCACACCTGCATGCAATCTTATAGATAAGAGACGCTGAGACTCAGATAGTTCTGGGGGCTTTCCGAATATGTCCCTGGAGAGGGAAAGTCAAGGTTCCCTTCCTGCGTTTCCTACTGACTCTTTGATTTTGGTGGCCTCTGAGCCTTGGTTTTCCCGTCTGCAAAGCCAGGGTAACAATAGTTCCCTTGCCCGTCCCCCAGGACAAAAGTAAGAGGCCAAAGTGACCATAAGAATAGAAAGTCTGGCAGGAGGGCTTTGGGAGCATGGAGGCCACCAGGAATTATCAACCAAGAGAGGGAGGGACTGGAGGGTACAGCGCTGGTGCTCCTCCTCTACTGGACCTGCTCATGGAGAAATGGTCAGGGAGGGCAGCTGGGGCCTTGGCAGGGCCTTGTCCTGGTCGCTCAGGCCCAGGGGACTCCCAAGAGCTTCTGTCACCTCTTCTATTGGAGGCTCTTCCTCGGGGTGAATCAGGGCGGGGTCCCAGCCCTGAGCAGAGGCAGGCCTCCTTCAGGGACAAGGAAGCGGTGTGGGGAGATGACCCCGGCTCCCTGACTGGTACCCACTCCCACCCTACCCCAACACTGGCTTTCAGGTGGCTGATGTTTCTCCTCTGTTTGGCTGCGTCCTGAATGCGCCACATCGGAAGACACCATGGCTGAGGTTTATAGAACGACCATTGCGTGCGGGGAAACGCTCCTCTCCAGTTCTCAGCCATCTGGCTCAGCCAGCCATGAAGTCTGGTTGTGGGAGCCTCGTTTGACACATGCAGGCCCCAGGGTTCAGGGCTGTTAGGCAGTTGGCCCAGGGCCACACGGCATGGGAGGGCACAGCCAGTCTCCTGGGGTCCATTCCCATGCTCTGCGGCCCCTGGGGGACGGGCCCTTCCTCCGGCAGAGACTGAGACATGATCAGGGTCAGTGAAGGGAGCCTGGGGTTTTTTCCGGCCTCAGGCTGCTAGTCCGTGCAGGGAGATGTTGGACTCAGGGCTTGCCTAACCCTTTTTTTAGCCCCCATTCTGGGGCCTGGGGATGAGTCCCCTGGACTATGGTCTGGATAAGGTCCCCACGGAGCTCTGACCCTCCGCCTGGGGCAAGAGACAGGTCTGCACAGACAGGGCTCCAGCCTGCAGGCTTGGAAAGACCTCTTGTCTCAGTGGGCCCTGGACTAGTGTAATATTAGTAGAAAAAGGCCTGGTCTGGACCTTTGGCCCCCTGGACTCCCCACACCCTGGCACAGTGGACAGATAAAATGCTCTGGGCCAGCGTCCTTACCTGTCAGAATGAAAGGGGTGTAGGTGCTGATTTTAGGAAAAAGAAAAACCTCCACATTCTGCTGTGAAAGAGATCTTCAAGGTACACTGAGAGAAAAGCATGGTGCTTATGCAACATGCTAACTAAAAATTCTGTATATATTGTATATGTTTAAAATATGCTTATATATACATGACATATACCTATTCAGGGTATGATCAATCATGTCTGACTGTTTGTGACCCCTTGGGCTGTAGCCCACCAGGCTCCTCTGTTCATGGGATTTCTCAGGCAAGAATACTGGAATGGGTTGTCATATCTTCCTCTAGGGGATCTTCCTGACCCAGAGGATCAAACCCACCTGGGAAGCTCCATATTCTGTGTATGCTATGCTATGCTATGCTAAGTCACTTCAGTCATGTCCGACTCTGTGTGACCCCATAGACGGCAGCCCACCAGGCTCCCCCGTCCCTGGGATTCTCCAGGCAAGAACACTGGACTGGGTTGCCATTTCCTTCTCCAATGCACGAAAGTGAAAAGTGAAAGTGAAGTCGCTCAGTCGTGTAGG
>NW_011494879.1:6189144-6200525 GCF_000754665.1 Bison bison bison
CCGTCCCTGGGATTCTCCAGGCAAGAACACTGGACTGGGTTGCCATTTCCTTCTCCAATGCACGAAAGTGAAAAGTGAAAGTGAAGTCGCTCAGTCGTGTAGGACTCTCAGTGACCCCATGGACTGCAGCCCACCAGGCTCCTCCGTCCACGGGATTTTCCAGGCAAGAGTACTGGAGTGGGGTGCCATTGCCTTCTTCGTATTCTGTGTATAAACAGACTCAAAAGATATATTTGCTTATTTTTCACAAAGAAACAATGCTAGAGTAAACCAAACATTTCTTTCTTTCTTTTATTTTATTGTAGTATAATTGATTTACAATGTTGTGTTAGTTTCTGCTGTACAGCAAAGTGACTCGGTTATACGTGTATTTTCTTTTTTCGTATTCTTTTCCGGTATAGTTTATCCCAAGATACGGGATACAGCTTCCCATGCTAGATAAGTAGGATCTTGATATTTATCCATTCTGTGTATAATAGCCAAACATCTATTCTTAAAGGGTTGCCCAAGGGAGGAGGGAGAGCCAAGATGGGTGGAGGGGGGGACCCAGGCATGGAAGCTGGACCTCTCTGAATGTGCCTTGCTGCATGGTGCTAATTTTGGAGCTGTGCACATATTTCATGTAAATTTAAAAAATGAAGGTAACTAAAAAAAAAACCCAGCAAAGCAATCTACAACATTAATTACAACACACCGGTTAAATAAAAGTTTGCATATCAATGTAGTGACATAAATACCCAGAGAAGAACAGCCTCTGCTGAGTGCCTGGATGTCACAACTTGGTGACACTAAGCCTCCTAAGGACCCACGAAGATTGCTTTCAGTGCCTGTCTCCGTGGTGCTGATGTGGGTGTTGTGATTCTGAAACGGTGACATGTGTGCATGTGTGTGCGTGTGTGCTCAGTCGCTTCAGGCGCGTCCGACGCTTTGTGACCCCATGGACTGCAGGCCACCAGGCTCCTCTGACCATGGGATTCTCCAGACAAGAATATTGAAGTGGGTTGACTGCCCTCCTCCAGGGGATCTTCCTGACCCAGAGATCGAACGTGCATCTCCTGCGCTGCAGGCGAATTCTCTTACCACGGAGCCACCAGGGAAGTCCATGTGAATGTGTACCACAGGATAAATGTCAATGCTGTTAAGAACCAAGGTTCTCAGAGGAAGAGAACGCAGAAGCAAATTGGATGCCAAATCTAGACGTTGTAGTAAATGCTTCCGGACTTGTGTGTCCCTGAGTCCGAGGGCCCCTTGGGGAGACCCCAGAGAATTCCACCCAGCTCTGCTCTGCACCTACCCCTAGCTCTTAGCCACAGTCTTTGCTAGCTGTATACTCTCTGGGGGAACAAATGTCTTGGTTTGAAAGAAAATTATCTGGCTTTTAAAAACACTGACACGGAGAAGGCAATGGCACCCCACTCCAGTACTCTTGCCTGGAAAATCCCATGGATGGAGGAGCCTGGTAGGCTGCAGTCCATGGGATCGCAAAGAATCGGACAGGACTGAAGCGACTTAGCAGCAGCAGCAGCAGCAGCATATTCAGCTAAAACATTTGAGCAACCAGGAGTAAGTTCTCACACTGTGCAACTACCACAACAGTAAAACGTAATAATACTACTACAGAGCTCATAATCTCATAGGAAGCATGTGAGAAAAGCACGAGGCATTTTTATAGATCATAAATTCTAACGATCGGCATTGGGTAAAAGAGAAAAGAGAAAGTAATTCTAACTGCAAAGATCAAGGAGCACTTCACAAGTAAGATAGCAGATGATCTTATACAACATTATGGCTTAATTTGCTTTGATATAAGCTGACAAGATGTTATAAATACAACATCCATTGTCAATAAAACATGTTTATTCTACCTAAAAAAAAAAAAAAAAAAAAAAAAACCCCGACAGTCTGGAACTGCCAATGGAGATGCTCACTGACTGTCTCTCAGGGCTGACATTTCCTGGTTCTGGAAACCCAGGTGCTCAGCGAGCCGACTTACACTGACTTGTGTCTAATGTGCTGCTGCATAGGAGCCCCATGGGCGGTGGAGCTGTTCTTGTACTTTGCAGCGAAGCACTGCCTGGTCAACTCTGCCTGAGTCAAGGGCTGTGTTTGCTCTGGTCCCTGCCTTCTGCAGCTTGGGCTTGTCACTCTGACTGACCCAGATGTGATGGTTTGCGATGTCCCTGAACCTGCTGTGTGTTGGGAACTGTTAACATGTGTTGCCCCACTTCATCCCTGCCAAGACCTCTTGAAGAGGGGACTGTTAACCCTGCTTTCACAGGGGAGGAGAAGAAGCGTGCGGCTGCCCAGCCCTGGACCCGAGGGGCAGTGGGGGACCCAGAGGGGCAATGGTGGGGCCAGGGGCTGAGTGTGGCCCAACTGACCCCAGAGCCCCTGTGTTCCTGTCATGGAGAGAATGGTCTCATGACTCTTCCTATTTTTGTTTTTGAAAAGTCCTTTGGCCGTGCCACATGGCAGGTGGGATCTTAGCTCCCCAACCAGGAATCAAACCTACCAGGGATCAAAGCATGAAGTCTTTGTTAACCACTGGATCACCAGCGAAGTCTTTCTCCAGGCTCTTTCTAAATGTGTAAGGCAGGCTGTGAAGGAGTTAAGCTGACAGCAAAGGACTTGGTAGCAGGCTGGGTGCTCCGGCCTGGGACTGGTCCCAGCCTGCCCTGGCTCAAGAGAAGTGTACACACAGCAAGGTTCTCCACCATGTACAGGGCACCACCTCCGTCAGTGTCTGGATCTCAGCCATCCATGCTGGTGGGATGGGCCTCGTCCATACTTCACAGGTGGGGACACTGAGACTGCGAGATCAGAGGGCTTGTTAGGATCATTTGATCTCAGAGGAAGGAGGAGACCCAACTCCGGACTAGGCTGTAGTACTGCAAATCTGTCATGGAGAACTGTGACTTTGACCTCCATCTTCACTCTACAGGCTAGGAAGAAGACATCAGGAGAAGGAAGCATTCTCTGACAAAGGAAGCTTCTGAGTTAAAGCTCCAGGTACTAAATTTTGTTCAGAGCCGAAGAATAGATCTTATCGGTCTAATCCAATGGTTCTCAGCTAGGGATGATTCTGGCCTCCCAGGGGACATCAGCTGTGTGCAGAGACATTTCGGGTTGTCACAGCCAGGAAGGGGTGTGTCCTCCTGTCGTCTTGTGGGTAGAGGCTGGAGATGCAGCTGCACATCTCGAGATACACAGAGCAGCCTGCACAACAAAAGTGATCTACCCCCAAAGTCAATAGTGCCAAGGTTAAGAGACCCCACTGTGCCTGCCTGCAGGGCACAATGGAGATGCAGACACAGAGAACAGACTTGTGGACAGAGTAGGGGAAGGAGAGGGTGGGACAAGAGAGTAGCTTGGAAATGTATACATTACCATGTGTAAAATTAGATAGCCAGTGGGAATTCGCTCTGTGATGCAGGGGGCTCAAATCGGTGCTCTGTGACAATCTAGAGGGATGGGATGGGGTGGGAGGTGGGAAGGAGGTTCAAGACGGAGGTTGGGGGGAGAGGAATTATAAAATGAAGCCCCGATATGGTCTAGACTTTGGAGCAGGTCTCTCCCCTTTCAAACCTATTTCTCTTCCTACTCTTCAATCACTCAGTTTTCAAGAGAAAGTAATAAGCCACCTGTTCTTAAAAGTTTTGGGAACGTCTCCATCAGCAGCAGTCAGCTCAGTTATAGGGAGGTGTCTCTTTCATCTCTCCAGGAGGGTTGGATGTTGGGAGACAGTGTTTGGGAACCCACGTGATGCCAATTAGTCACATAGGCTTCTCCTCTGAGAATTCACCCTCCTCTGAACTTCAAACATCTTGACCAATACTAATCTCGCAGTAGAACATCTCAGGGAGATTCTATCTGCTCTCAAACCAATTAGTTAAACTCTGGGCAAGTTTACCAAACAATCTTCTTTGATCACAGAATTAATTTTTTTTTCAAATGATATGATGTTCTACCCATATGTCTTCCTTTGACATTATTTATAGACCAGCAATGAGAAGAACATTCCGCTTTTGGAGACGTCATTGCATTTCAGAATCAGGTTTAAAATTGCATTTTTTCATTATTTTTCTGCAGTTTGGGACAGAGAGAAAAAGGATCTTGATGTTTGGAGGCACCCAGCAAGCACTGAGAGATCAGAATGCCCAGTTCCAGGCTCCACAAAAGGAGAAAGGACGCCAAGTTCCCTCTGGGCCGCGACAAGATGGCACCCACTGCAGGGTCAACCGAGTGATGGCCTTTGTTTGACTCACTCTCCATTCACTGAGTGGCCCCACCAGCAACAAGCCCATTGTGAGGTGCTGGGGCAGCCATAGAGGAAGGAAAGGCCATCTGTGCCTTAAAGTTTATAGTCCAGTGGACAAGAGGCACAACTCAACAAATAATGATGGTGTTTTTGTGTGCCTCTTCTGAACATTTCCACCTGCCGGTTCTTTTCCTGGTGAATTCTATTCATCCTTCCAGACCCAGCTGCAGCATCAGCTCACCCTGCTAGCCGTCCTGTCCCAAGCTGAGCTGGTGGCCCGTCTGTATACTGAGTGTTTTCTCTACCAGGACCCGGGCCACTGGCCCTTTGTCGCTGTTCTCCCTCTGCTACGTGAAAGGTGTTCAGTCGTGTCTGACTTTTTGCGACCCCATGGACTATACAGTCCTTGGAATTCTCCAGGCCAGAATACTGGAGTGGGTAGCCTTTCCCTTCTGCAGTGGATCTTCCCAACCCCAACCCCAACCCCAGGGATCAAACCCAGGTCTCCCGCATTGCAAGCAGATTCTTTACCAGCTGAGCCACCAGGGAAGCCCACCCCCAGGGAAGTCTCCCTCTGCTGCCCACCCCCTAAATGTGAGCCCCATAAGGTGGGACCTGGAGATTTTTTGTCTGTGAGTCCCCTGAACATGGAAGAAACTGGATAAGTACTGAATGAATGAATGAAATGTGTGTGTATAGAGGCCCGAGGGCAAAAAGGAGGTAATGGTGAAGAAATGCCGAGTTGGATGGAGAAACAATTTCAGCTGATGCTTTGTTAAGCCTGTTTGCTGGTGCCCTTCTGGCATTCCCCCCACCCCGAGAACAATGCTGACAGGCATCCAATCAAACAAATTAATATTCTCTTCCCACCATGAAAGGCTCATTTCATGGGAACAACAAGTCCACACAGCCGTGTGTGGGTGTGTGCCCCATACATCAACCTGACCAGAAACCACCATGGGTTTGCCTGCGTCTTCCTGCTGCAAGAGGTGAGGAGTGTTCAGCTTTCCTTTCTCATGGAAGCTGTTGACCCTCATCTGACCTTTGTGATGGCTGAAAAATGAAGAGGTAGGAGCGTAGAGAGGGGAGATGAGAGGGGAAATGTTTATCAAATGTGAATACAGGCACCTCTATTGTAAGAAAAACCAACATAGTTTCCACTATTTAAAGGTCATAAACTTTGGGCCTGTGGAATATTCTCCTGGACGTTTCAATTTTTAAGAAGCACTATTTTTTTTTTTTTTTTTTATGAACAGGAAAATGGAGACTCTCTTCTCAGGACAGTAAAAATAAATTTCTCTGGTTATATAGGTAAGATGGATTTAAAGCTAAGAGCAATCATCACTGAAATTTTAAATAAAGTGTGGGCCACCTCCTAATTTAAAGTTGATATTTGAATTTTTGAGTAAAAACAACCATGATTTAGCAGTTTGGGGGCCTCTAAACTGACTCAATTTAGCCTCAATAGATATGCTCATTTAAGAATATTTACGAACTGCCACTTTGTTTCAAGATGGCCCAAACCCACACCTTTACCCAGTGGCATATCGTGATACTTTTAGTAGAATGCTGCTGCTGCTGCTAAGTCGCTTCAGTCGTGTCCGACTCTGTGCAACCCCATAGACAGCAGCCCACCAGGCTCCCCCGTCCCTGGGGTTCTCCAGGCGAGAACACTGGAGTGGGTTGCCATTTCCTTCTCCAATGCATAAAAGTGAAAAGTGAAAGTGAAGTCGCTCAGTCGTGCCCGACTCTTAGCGAACCCATGGACTGCACCCTACCAGGCTCCTCCGTCCATGGGATTCTCCAGGCAAGAGTACTGGACTGGGGTGCCATTGCCTTCTCTGAAGAATAAAGTGATCTAAAGTCTGCCAACTTCTGTGCAGGTTATTGGGGAGCCAAAGAAGGAAGTCAACGCAAATATGCGATGTCATTGAAGCCAATTCATCGTTTTGTTTGGTTGATGAATGAGCATTGCCTCGGTCATCAATAACAATACATGTTTATCAAGTGCTTGCTGAGTGCCAGAGCCTGTGCTAAGTATAATGCTTGACACCTCCTTCAGCAGAAACCCATGAGGGATGTGGTGCCACCACCAGCTAACAAGTAAGTATGTGAAATGAAGCCCTGCCTGGGCCCAGAGCTGGGGTGGCCTGGGTCTGTAAGTGTTGGTCTCCAGGGAAAGCACGTGGAGCAGAGCTCGGTGCACAGCGAGGTCCACGGGGGCATCTGCGTCATCACTGATGCTCAACACCTATAGAAATCTATTCCTGCCTGGGATACCCTCCAAGGAAGAAGACACCAGAGGCAGGAGGCCCTTGCTCTTCCAGAACCCACAGGGACCTGGAGACAGGCTCTCCCTCATTAGCCTGAACAGGGCGGGGACCAGGAAGTCTTGGGATGCACAGCACTCCTCACGCACTGTCCTGCCCAGTCCTGCCCTTGCCTGCTCACTGGGCCCTGGTGGCACCTCATCGCAGTGAGGAGAATGCCTGCCTTTCCTTCCAAGCCTGTCCCAATTGCTGCAAAGCCTCCTCAGAGTCCACGTGTCAGAACTACCTGCTCCCTCCTGTGACCAACAAATAAGAATTCTTACTATTTCTTAGGGTTCAGGATATAGACAGAAGAAGGGTTTGAGGTTTCCTTAAGGGCTCTGTATCCACATTCTATCTAAACTTCTCTGGCTTCGGGGGTCAGAAACTTATTAACATAATTAAATGGCAGTAGTTAACAAAATGATACAGGATGTGCAAACGTGGCCGCAGCTCTTCAAAGCTCCTTCATGAAACGTTGAGTCTCTAAGTGGAGTCTTTTCCTCATTCCTTGAATCTGGCCTTAGCAGAAGTGACATTGGACTTCTGTGCCTAGAACTGAAGAGGTTTGCCATTTCTGCCCTTGGGCTGCAAATTCTCTGCCAGACCCCAGTTAGCCTGCTCAGTGATGAGAGACACGGAGATGGATGCCCAGACAAGTGAGTGACCCAACTAGCACAGCCAACCTCAACACAGCCAGAAAGACAACCTCACAGAGCCCGGCTCAAATCATTGACACACAGAATCATGAGCTACATAAAATTATTGTTTTAAGCTGCTACACCTTGGGGATATTTGTTACACAGCAGGAGATAACTGGTGCACAGTGCAAGCTCATGGAAACAAAGCCCAGTTCGTAGGAATGGAAGCTGGGGGCTAGGAAGTCATTGAGGGCTTGGTAGCTAATCTCTCAATTTCTCTCTGGGGATGTGTGATGGTTCTTACTAGAGTCTGCCCTTTCTCCCCCATCACTCTCTCATTCCTGTTTCCTCAGCCCCAAACAGTCACCCTAGCCCCAACTCAACATGGCCTTTCAATGCAAGAGTTCATCATCACCAAATGACTGGTCCCAGTCTCTTCTGCATTCATGTGTATCCTGAATCCAGTTGACACCTGAGTCCCATGGCCCTGTGGTCAACAGGCATTTTAGAGAGGGAGGTTGTCCAAGAAAGTGTTCATGGTGGGACAGGCAATACAAGACTACATTTCATCACCCATATGGGGAGTGAGATTTCACTACTGACTAACTGATGAAACAGCTACAGTAGAAATGATTTTACTGACTAGCACTGGGTCATCGTAGGCTGAGCTGGTGAGCTTGTGCCTTCCAGTTCCTACTTGCTAAATAGTAGAGACAAGCCTCCATGCTGTGTCTCTACTGGCAGAGACTACAAATCTCACTGGACTTCCCCTGGGTCCAGGCCAAGGGAGAAGGCCCAGAATGCACCATCTCCACCATCCCTTCTGGTTTATTTTTCTTATCAGGGGGTAATTTTCTTCCTTTGCCTTTTTTTCTGCCAGCCCTTCATACCCCTTCCAACTACACTTACTGGAGCTCCCCTGGACATCTATGATAACAACCTAAAATATATTCTCCCTTATGGAATAATACACAAGCATATATAAAGTTTTAATAATATTGTTTACAAAAACAGAGTCATTACTTTATACAGGTTTTTGCATCCTAGCATTCTCAGAGAGGTTAACATTCATAGCTCCAATTCATTCTTATTAATGGTTATATAATATTCTAGGGTGGGAATAACTAATGCTTTATCCAAACTTCACCTATTGATAGGTATCCCCTTTGTGCCCACATTTTTCCAGGGCTGCAATGCAATTCTTGAGTATAAAGCCTTATATACTGATGCTTTTATTTCTATGCATTAGATACCCAGACCTGGAATTATTGTTAAGCTGAAGGTCAGGGGTGGC
Organism: Bison bison bison; assembly: GCF_000754665.1. Classification (NCBI taxonomy): domain Eukaryota; kingdom Metazoa; phylum Chordata; class Mammalia; order Artiodactyla; family Bovidae; genus Bison; species Bison bison. The sequence goes on from NW_011494879.1 coordinate 6,197,647, forward strand.
AGCCGAGAGGAGCAACCCCACGTCCAAGGAGCGGTGGCTGCTCTGGCGCAGGAGGGCTAAGAGGAGCTATTCCACGTTCAAGGTCAGGAGGGGTGGTGGTGAGGAGATACCCCTCATCCAAGGTAAGGAGCAGCAGCTGCGCTTTGCTGGAGCAGCTGTGAAGAGATACCCCATGTCCAAGGTAAGAGAAACCCAAGTAAGATGGTAGGTGTTCCGAGAAGCATCAGAGGGCAGACACACTGAAACCATAATCACAGAAAACTAGCCAATCTGATCACACGGACCACAGCCTTGTCTAACTCAATGAAACTAAGCCATGCTGTGTGGGGCCACCCAAGACAGGCGGATCATGGTGGACAGGTCTGACAGAATGTGGTCCACTGGAGAAGGAAATGGCAAACCACTTCAGTATTCTTGCCTTGAGAGCCCCATGAACAGTATGAAAAGGCAAAATGATAGGATACTGAAAGAGGAACTCCCCAGGTCGGTAGGTGCCCAATATGCTACTGGAGATCAGTGGAGAAATAACTCCAGAAAGAATGAAGGGATGGAGCCAAAGCAAAAACAATACCCAGCTGTGGATGTGACTGGTGATAGAAGCAAGGTCCGATGCTGTCAAGAACAATATTGCATAGGAGCCTGGAATGTTAGGTCTATGAATCAAGGCAAATTGGAAATGGTCAAACAAGAGATGGCAAGAGTGAATGTCAACATTCTAGGAATCAGTGAACTAAAATGGACTGGAATGGGTGAATTTAACTCAGATGACCATTATATCTACTACTGTGGGCAGGAATCCTTTATAAGAAATGGAGTGGCCATCATGGTCAAAAAAAAGAGTCTGAAATGCAGTACTTGGATGTAATCTCAAAAATGACAGAATGATCGCTGTTCATTTCCAAGGCAAACCATTCAATATCACAGTAATCCAAGTCTATACCCCAACCAGTAAAGCTGAAGAAGCTGAAGTTGAACGGTTCTATGAAGACCTACAAGACCTTTTAGAACTAACACCCAAAAAAGATGTCCTTTTCATTATAGGGGACTGGAATGCAAAAGTAGGAAGTCAAGAAACACATGGAGTAACAGGCAAATTTGGCCTTGGAATACGGAATGAGGCAGGGCAAAGACTAATAGAGTTTTGCCAAGAGAAGGCACTGGTCATAGCAAACACCCTCTTACAACAACACAAGAGAAGACTCTACACATGGACATCACCAGATGGTCAACACTGAAATCAGATTGATTATATTCTTTGCAGCCAAAGATGGAGAAGCTCTATACAGTCAGCAAAAACAAGATGGGGAGCTGACTGTGGCTCAGATCATGAACTCCTTATTGCCAAATTCAGACTTAAATTGAAGAAAGTAGGGAAAACCACTAGACCATTCAGGTATGACCTAAATCAAATCCCTTATGACTATACAGTGGAAGTGAGAAATAGATTTAAGGGCCTAGATCTGATAGATAGAGTGCCTGATGAACTATGGAATGAGGTTCATGACATTGTACAGGAGACAAAGATCAAGACCATCCCCATGGAAAAGAAATGCAAAAAAGCAAAATGGCCATCTGGGGAGGCCTTACAAATAGCTGTGAAAAGAAGGGAAGCAAAAAGCAAAGGAGAAAAAGAAAGATATAAGCATCTGAATGCAGAGTTCCAAAGAATAGCAAGAAGAGATAAGAAAGCCTTCCTCAGCGATCAATGCAAAGAATAGAGGAAAACAACAGAATGGGAAAGATTAGAGATCTCTTCAAGAAAATTAGAGATACCAAGGGAATATTTCATGCAAAGATGGGCTCGATAAAGGACAGAAATGGTATGGACCTAACAGAAGCAGAAGATATTAAGAAGAGGTGGCAAGAATATACAGAACTGTACAAAAAAGATCTTCACAACCAAGATAATCACGATGGTGTGATCACTCACCTAGAGCCAGACATCGTGGAATGTGAAGTCAAGTGGGCCTTAGAAAGTATCACTACGAACAAAGCTAGTGGAGGTGATGGAATTCCAGTTGAGCTATTCCAAAGCCTGAAAGATGATGCTGTGAAAGTGCTGCACTCAGTATGCCAGCAAATTTGGAAAACTCAGCAGTGGCCACAGGACTGGAAAAGGTCAGTTTTCATTCCAATCCCAAAGAAAGGCAATGCCAAAGAATGCTCAAACTACCACACAATTGCACTCATCTCACACGCTAGTAAAGTAATGCTCAAAATTCCACAAGCCAGGCTTCAGCAATATGTGAACCGTGAACTTCCAAATGTTCAAGCTGGTTTTAGAAAAGGCAGAGGAACCGGAGATCAAATTGCCAACATCCACTGGATCATGGAAAAAGCAAGAGAGTTCCAGAAAAACATCTATTTCTGCTTTATTGACTATGCCAAAGCCTTTGACTGTGTGGATCACAATAAACTGTGGAAAATTCTGAAAGAGATGGGAATACCAGACCACCTGATCTGCCTCTTGAGAAACCTGTATGCAGGTCAGGAAGCAACAGTTAGAACTGGACATGGAACAACAGACTGGTTCCATATAGGAAAAGGAGTACATCAAGGCTGTATATTGTCACCCTGCTCATTTAACTTCTATGCAGAGTACATCATGAGAAACGCTGGGCTGGAAGAAGCACAAGCTGGAATCAAGATTGCTGGGAGAAACATCAATAACCTCAGATATGCAGATGACACCACCCTTATGGCAGAAGGTGAAGAGGAACTAAAACGCCTTTCAATGAAAGTGAAAGTGGAGAGTGAAAAAGTTGTCTTAAAGCTCAACATTCAGAAAACTAAGATCATGGCATCTGGTCCCATCACTTCATGGGAAATAGATGGGCAAACAGTGGAAACAGTGTCAGACTTTATTTTTTTGGGCTCCA
>NW_011494879.1:6200625-6202974 GCF_000754665.1 Bison bison bison
CCTAGACAGCATATTGAAAAGCAGAGACATTACTTGGCCAACAAAGGTCCGTCTAGTCAAGGCTATGGCTTTTCCAGTGGTCATGTATGGATGTAAGAGTTGGACTGTGAAGAAAGCTGAGCGCCAAAGAATTTATGCTTTTGAACTGTGGTGTTGGAGAAGACTCTTGAGAGTCCCTTGGACTGCAAGGAGATCTAACCAGTCCATTCTAAAGGAGATCAGTCCTGGGTGTTCTTTGGAAGGACTGATGCTAAAGCTGAAACTCCAGTACTTTGGCCACCTCATGCAAAGAGTTGACTCATTGGAAAAGACTCTGATGCTGGGAGGGATTGGGGGCAGGAGAAGGGGACGACAGAGGATGAGATGGCTGGATGGCATCACCGACTCGGTGGACGTGAGTTTGGGTGAACTCCGGGAGTTGGTGATGGACAGGGAGGCCCGGTGTGCTGCACTTCATGGGGTTGCAAAGAGTTTGACACAACTGAGTGACTGAACTAACTGACTGATATATATATATATTTAGTTTTGATAGATGTTGTCAGATTGCCTCTCTATTAAGCTGTAACCAGTAATTGAGTACTCATTTCCGCATATCCCCAAGAGCAAAAGATATTCTTACTGTTTTTAAATTTTGCTCATTTGATACTTACGAAGAATTATCTGGCTGTTAATAACCGTGTTTTCTATAATATGAAGGTTCTGATAAACTTAAAAAAATTGTTAGTCATTTGGATTTGCTCTTCTGTAAATTGCTTCTCTATATCTTTTTCCATTTTTTATTGGGTAATTGTCTCTCATCAATTTCTAAGAAGTCTTTGTAACTATTAATAATAGATACTAAGCTGCTGTCTGTCCTCTGAATTGCAAATAGATATAATTGACACCTTGTTTAAGGTATCTTTTGCCATAAACAATTTTAAATGGTTTAATATTGACAAATATGTCTTTTTTTAAAAAATAGCTTAGAAGTCTTCATTCTTGATAAAAGTATTTTCCTACTGCTGAATTGTGTAGCCTATTTAAAATAAAGAGCATCTTTTTTTGAGGTTTTTGTCTTGCTTTTTATATATAAGTTTTTATTTGGAATTGATCCCTGTGTAAGTCATAAGGCTAAGAACCAATTAATCCATCTTTTAGGGCTTCCTTGGTGGTAAAGAATCTGCCTGCAATGCAGGATACCCAGGATCAATCCCTGGGTCAAGAAGATCCCCCGGAGAAGGGACTGGCTACCCACTCCAGTATTCTTGCCTGGAATGGGCTATACTATAGTCCATGGGGTTGCAAAGAGTCAAACACCACTGAGTAGCTAACACTTTCACTTTCTTTTCCAATAGTAAAAGACCATCTTTTTCATGTATTAGATTCATAAACACATCGAATCTACTTCTGTGTTCTCAGTTTGGTTCCAGATCTAGTTTCTGTTCCTATGCCAGTACCATATTTATTTGAGTAGAGTGTCTTTCTGGTATGTCCTGATCTGGTAAAGCAAATTCCTCTATTCATTTTCAAAAAGTTGATAATCTTAAGAATTTATTTTATCCAATTATCTGTCCCTTAAAGAAAAAAACTCTGTTAGAATTCTATTTGGAATTTCATTAAATATGTCCATTAATTCTGGGGGAGGGGGTGGCAGCTATTTTTTAAATTGTTTATTTACTTATTTATTTTTGGCCACACTGGATCTTTGTTGCTGCATGGGCTTTTCTCTAGTTGTGGTGCATGGACTTATTACAGTGGCTCCTCTTGTTGCGGAGCACTGGCTGTAGGCATGCAGGCTTCAGCAGCTGCAGCACATGGGCTCAGGAGCCGTGGTTCCCCGGCTCTAGAGCACAGGCTCAATACTTGTGGTGCTTGGGCTTAGTTGCTCTGTGGCATGTGGGGTCTTCCTAGACCAGGGATCTAATCTACCGAATTGGCAGGTGGATTCTTTACTACTGAGCCACCAGGGAAGCCCTGAGGGGTGAGTTTAAATATTTTGCCTTCCCATTCAAGAATAGGGTATGGCTTTGCCTTTATTGAGGACTTAAAACTTAAGAAAAGGATGCTAAGTTTTTTCCAAATGCTTTTTAGACTCAATTTTGTGTGTGTGTATGATTTTTTTTTCTTTGAATTGCTGTAACTTTGCTTTTAAAGAAGAAATTTGCATACTTGGAAATTTACATAGGCTTATAGTCTTTCTTGAAGAAGGCAATGGCACCCCACTCCAGTACTATTGCCTGGAAAATCCCATGGACAGAGGAGCCTGGTAGGCTGCAGTCCATGGGGTCACAAAGAGTCAGACACGACTGAGCGACTTCACTTTCACTTTTTACTTTCATGCATTGGAAAAGGAAATGGCAATCCACTCCA
>NW_011494879.1:6203074-6221774 GCF_000754665.1 Bison bison bison
GGCAATCCACTCCAGTGTTCTTGCCTAGAGAATCCCAGGGACGGGGGAGCCTGGTGGGCTGCCATCTATGGGGTCCCACAGAGTCGGACATGACTGAAGCAACTTAGCAGCAGCAGCAGCAGCATAGTCTTTCTTATTTTAATTCATCTCTATAGTTTTCTAAAGACAAAAATCAAGAAGTTTTCATACATGATGAAATACTGTATCATTTAAAATAACATATTTCCAAAAAATTAAATAAATAAAATAACATATTTCTAAAAATATTGTCATAAGAAGAGAATTGTGAAATAAGTTAAAGTGGAGAAAAAAATAGAATGCAAAACCATAGACAGCAATATATTAATTATTTTTTTAAAAAAGAAATACCTATCTATTCATGAGAGAGCACCAAAAGGAAATATAGTGTTAAGAGATATCTGGGTGTTCCTCATGCTGCTGCTGCTAAGTCACTTCAGTCTGTCCGACTCTGTGCGACCCCATAGACGGCAGCCCCCAGGCTCCCCTGTCCCTGGGATTCTCCAGGCAAGAACACTGGAGTGGGTTGCCATTTCCTTCTCCAATGCATGAAAGTGAAAAGTGAAAGTGAAGTCGCTCAGTCATGTCCGACTCCCAGGGATCCCATGGACTGCAGCCTACCAGGCTCCTCCATCCATGGGATTTTCCAGGCAAGAGTACTGGAGTGGGTTGCCATTGCCTTCTCCAGGGTGTTCCTCATAGTCTTCTGTATTTTCAAGGTTTTCTATAATAAACTTGTCATGCTGTTGTAATCAGGAGGAAATCTACAATTTAACTTTGAAATATCTGTCAATAGAAGGAATTTTTCATATTTGTTTGTATTTATTTATTTGACTGCGCCAGGTGGGTTCTAGTTACCTGACCAGGGATCACACCCGAGCCCCTTCACTGGGAGCACAGAGTCTTAGCCACTGGACAACCAGGGAAGTCCCTTGACAGTAAGAATTTTATATCTCCTCCATATGTAAACAGCACCCAGAGTTTTCACAGCCTGGTGGGGCTCAGTTGATGACTAAAGGTTACAGATTCTGGAAGGCTCAGGGGCTCCTTGGCCACCCGATATGTCCCAATATAAGGACCTATATTACAGTTGCTTGTTTAACCCAAGTCCTTGCTCCTTCCAGCACTTGCTGTCCCTCCACCTCAGGACAGCGCCACCTGACAAGAGCTTCTCTACAACATGTCCTGGGGTAGTGGAGGAAGTCTAAAATGGGGACAGAAGACCAGGCCAGCCCTGGCTCTGTCTTTTTTCCTGCTGTGTGACCTTGGGCAAGTCACTTGGCCCCTCTGAAGCTTAAAATAATCCCTCACTCATAAAATGGGGGCAGTCATGCCTGATCTCCTTGATTGCGTGGATCAAAATCTAAAGGAGATCCTACAGGTAGGGTAACCCTACAGAGACAGAGAAGTATAAACCCAAGGGATTGTCCTTGCTTCCACAAAGGGAGTGCTTTGCCATCATCAGAACATTCTGATTGCAAAACAATTCTTATTTAATTGGATCCATCTGAGTAGGTCAAATAGTAATAACAATAATTACCAAGAGTGGTAATCATATCAAGAACAGCTCACTACGCTTCTATTACTAACCTGCGCTTCTCTCCAACGCCCCAGTTTGAAAGCCTCTCCCACTTGCCTGCTCGTGACTCAGGGATCACAGATCAATCCTATGCTTGGAGAAAGGCCCTCGGCGCCTTCTCCCACGAGGCAAACGAGTGGCCAGGGTTGTCATTCTTGCATCGGTCTCTTCACACCCAGCCCCAGATATGAATGGGTTGCTCATCCAGCCTTGACACACTCCTGCATGGACAGGTGTGCCGTCAGATGAGGGATTTAAAAAAAGCCGAGCGGGGCATGATGCTATGGCATCACCTGTACCTTCAGCCAACATCCCTTTGAAGCACTCGTCCCCCACCCAAAACAGGTATGCCCTGTGGCAGCCACCAAGGGTCCCTTCCTGCCCCAACACCTGCTGCTAAAACAGGTTCTTTTCCTCAGTTCCCCAGGGAGAGTCAAGGGAGAGTCAACAAGGAGCCTGGACCCCTCCTCCCAATGAGGTCCAGCCTGGGTGGGACCCCTCCCCACAATAAGGCCCAGCCTGGGTGGGAGGGGTCCCACCCAGGCTGGGTCTCATGACACTTTAGTAACCCTCTCCACTGATCAGACACCCCTTCAGTCCAATGTTTCCTGCCATGAAATCTCCTTTAAAGAAAAACCCCAGAAGACCCCCTCAATGTGGTAAGGAGCGAGCATGCTCTGAGGGGTGTTGGGGGCCCAGGGGCAGGGGCTGAAAATGAAGGTCGCTCAGACGTGTCTGACTCTTTGCAACCCCATAGACTGTGGTCCAGTTCTAACTGTTGCTTCCTGACCTGCATACAGGTTTTTCAAGAGGCAGGTCAAGTAGGCTGGTATTCCCATCTCTTTCAGAATTTTCCACAGTTTATTGTGATCCACACAGTCAAATAAAGCAGAAATAGATGTTTTTCTGGAACTCTCTTGCTCTTTCCATGATCCAGCGGATGTTGGCAATTTGATATCTGGTTCCTCTGCCTTTTCTAAAACCAGCTTGAACATTTGGAAGTTGGAAGTTCACGGTTCACGTATTGCTGAAGCCTGGCTTGGAGAATTTAAAGTATTATTTTACTAGCATGTGAGATGAGTGCAATTGTGTGGTAGTTTGAGCATTCTTTGGCATTGCCTTTCTTTGGGATTGGAATGAAAACTGACCTTTTCCAGTCCTGTGGCCACTGCTGAGTTTTCCAAATTTGCTGGCATATCGAGTGCAGCACTTTCATGGCATCATCTTCCAGGATTTGAAATAGCTCAACTGGAATTCCATCACCTCCACTAGCTTTGTTCGTAGTGATACTTTCTAAGGCCCACTTGACTTCACATTCCAGGATGTCTGGCTCTAGATGAGTGACCACACCATTGTGATCATCTGGGTCGTGAAGATCTTTTTTGTACAGTTCTTCTGTGTATTCTTGCCACCTCTTCTTAATATCCTCTGCTTCTGTTAGGTCCCTACCATTTCTGTCCTTTATCGAGCCCATCTTTGCATGAAATGTTCCCTTGGTATCTCTAATTTTCTTGAAGAGATCTCTAGTCTTTCCCATTCTATTGTTTTCCTCTATTTCTTTGCTCTGCTTATTGTCACCCTGTTTATTTAACTTATATGCAGAGAGTACATCATAAGAAATGCTGGGCTGGAGGAAGCACAAGCTGGAATCAAGACTGGCAGGAGAAATATCAATAACCTCAGATATGCAGATGACACCACCCTTATGGCAGAAAGTGAAGAAGAACTGAAGAGCCTCTTGATGAAAGTGAAAGAGGAGAATGAAAAAGTTGGCTTAAAGCTCAACATTCAGAAAACTAAGATCATGGCATCCGGTCCCGTCACTTCATGGCAAATAGATGCGGAAACAGTGGCTGACTTTATTTTTCTGGGCCCCAAAATCACTGCAGATGGTGACTGCAGCCATGAAATTAAAAGACACTTACTCCTTGGAAGGAAAGTTATGACCAACCTAGACAACATATTAAAAAGCAGAGACATTACTTTGTCAACAAAGGTCCGTCTAGTCAAGGCTATGGTTTTTCCAGTGGTCATGTACAGATGTGAGAGTTGGACTATAAAGAAAGCTGAATGTTGAAGAATTGATGCTTTTGAACTGTGGTGTTAGAGAAGACTCTTGAGAGTCCCTTGGACTGCAAGGAGATCCAACCAGTCCATCCTAAAGGAGATCAGTCCTGGGTGTTCATTTGAAGGACCGATGCTGAAGCTGAAACTCCAATACTTAGGCCACCAATACTCCAATACTTTGAGTCAGTGAAGAGCTGACTCATTTGAAAAGACCCTGATGCTGGGAAAGATTGAGGGCAGGAGGAGAAGGGGACAACAGAAGATGAGATGGTTGGATAGCATCACTGACTCGATGGACATGGGTTTGGGTGAACTCCAGGAGTTGGTGATGGACAGGGAGGCCTGGCATGCTGTGGTTCATGGGGTCGCAAAGAGTCGGACACGACTGAGCAACTGAACTGAACTGAGACTGTAGTCCATGGGATTCTCCAGGCCAGAATACTGGAATGGGTAGCCTTTTCCTTCTCCAGGGGATTTCCCAACCCAGGGATCAAACCAGGATCTCCCACATTGTGGGAAGATTCTTTACCAGCAGAGCCACCAGGGAAGCCCAAGAATACTGGAGTGGGTAGCCTATCCCTTCTCCAGGGGATCTTCCTGACCCAGGAATCAAACCAGGGTCTCATGCATTGCAGGCATTCTTTACCAGCTGAGCTACCAGGGGAGCAATGTGCGGGGCAGGAGGTTGGGCATGCTAAACCTCCCTTTAGTTCCATTCCTGCTACAAGGCCTTTGCACCTACCAGAACTAGGAATATTTCCCAGAAGCCTCCGTCCTCTCACATTTCAGGGGCAAAATGACTGCTGACAAGTTTTCAGAGAAATAAAACAAGCCCTTTCCAGGAAGGCCTTGGTCACAGGTGTACTTGCCTCTAGTGAGCTGGAACTAGGGGACATGTCATTCTGGACATTCAGGCCTTTTAGTTTGGGAAATTTTTCTTAAATTATTTCGTCCATTATTTTCTCTCCCATTTTCTCAGTTCCTCTTTCTAGATTACTTTTTGAGTTCGTCGTTCAGTTTCTAAGTCATGTCTGACCTCTTGAGATCCCATGGACTGCAGCACGCCAGCCTCCCCTGTCTTTCACTATCTCTCAGAGTTTGCTCAAATTCACATCCACTGAGTTGATGATACCATCTCACCATCTCATCCTCTGCCACCCCCTTCTCCTTTTGCCTTCAACCTTTCCCAGGATCAGGATCTTTTCCAATGAGTCAGCTCCTCACATCAGGTGGCCAAAGAATTGGAGCTTCAGCTTCAGCATCAGTCCTAATGAATATTTGGGGTTGATACCCTTTAGCATTGGTTGGTTTGATCTCTGCTGTCCAAGGGACTCTCAAGAGTCTTCTCCAATACCACAGTTTGACAGCATCAGTTCTTTGGTGCTCAGCCTTCTTTATGGTCCTGCTCTCACATTCGTTCATGACTACTTTAGGGAGAGTTGTTTTTAACTGGATTATGTGGTTAGTGTTCTTGTCTTCTCCTGGATGTTCACCTTGCCTTTCAACTTTACTTCTGTGAGACGTGTTTGACCTCTTTTTCCTGTTCTTTGGTTATTTCCTTACTAATATCAAATATTGAATCCTCCAGAACTGTTAGCTGTTTTCTGAGTGTTCTTTTTGTCTATTATTTGCTTCTTGTTTCATGAATGGAATTAACATTCTTTTCAGGAGTTCCCTAAGAATGATTTTCCCTTCCTCCTGTACAGATATTCTCTTCAGGCTTATTTGTTTATTTGGGTCTCTGTATTTCAAGGTCCCAGATCCCTGGTTGCATGTTCTTATTTCACAGCGAGGTGCTAAGAGGTTATCCTGGGCATGTGGGCAGGGTGACAGGGCCGTTTTCTTAGACCCCTCCTCTTTTTTTGGTCTTTATTTTGGTGCTGGTGGCGACTCCACCAGGCAGCCTGGTACAAAGATACATTAGGGTTTTTTTCCCCCACTAACTTCTTTCATTTTAGAGCCTGGCTACAGACCCAAATAGGCTTACCTGGTGGCTCAGATGATAAAGAATCTGCCTGCAATGTGGGAGACCTGGGCTCAATACCTGGGTTGAGAAGATCCTCTGGAGAAGGGCCTGACAACCCACTCTAGTATTCTTGCCTGGAGAATCACTATGAACAGAGGAGTCTGGAGAGCTACAGTCCATGGGGTGGCAAAGAGTCGGACATGACTGAGCAACTAAGCACACACACAGGACCTAAATACCATGAACAAACATTTGAGAACAGATTCACGCAGAGCCTGATGGGAGTCTATAAAAATCTGATTCTGTAGTGCCCTCCGCAAGAAAGACGCCCCAGAGTGTAGGACCAGACCAGGCAGCGCTCACTGCATCTACTTTGGAATTTCTGACAAACAAAAACTCCCCAGCGAAGTACAGCAAGGATTCAGCTTGCTTCTCTCAAAAGAAGTGTGGACCAACCTGGTATCTGAACCTCAGAGGGATGTCAGCCTCTGGGTCAACAGGATTTCTCTTGATGGACTAACTTGGGGAGAACCTCCCAGGTGAGGAGCCAGGCTCTCAGAGGAGTCACAGCTTTCTTTCCTAATGATGCTCATATTCATTCAGCCTCTGGATCTATTAATAGTTTACAATGTGCCTGGTGTTTTCCGTTCTGTCTGGTCCTGTTTCTACTGGGAAATTTCTGTCCCTGGAGACGCTGCATCTCAGAAGCAGCACTGCTGACATTCTCCTGAGCTTCTCCTGCGACTGAGTCATGGTTCTTACAGTTCGCAATTCCTTTCTGAAAGTGCTGCAGGTTGCCTGCGGGTTTTGTAAGGCGCCAGCCAAACGAAACGTTTAATTTAAAGACTTAGCCCCCAGGAGAAGCGAGTATTATTATTAATATTATTATTATTATTTATCACAGTTAAAGTGTTCCATCTATGAGCCTCTGGGTAGTCATAAAACAAACAATGCTTCCATTTAACCTCCCAGTTAGAGCTAAATGCCCTGAGTCTGGTCAGTTGGAAGCAAGCTGTGAAATGAGACTGAATGGCAATCTCCAATCAGGCTTAGAATGCTTAGATTCCAAAGAGAGAAGGATTTTTATTCACTGGACATGCCATAGGATCAACCCTGCCCTGGAACATCTCCAAATGTACTCTTTGGTGAAATTCATAGTTGTCTAGATCCCGGGAGCTGCCTTGTTCCACAAACATTAACAGAAGCCCTGGAGTCAAACCCTGGAGACACAGAGCTGGCCAAGCCTGGGTCACTGCTTTGAATGGGTTCATAGTGTCCTAGGGCAGGCAGACAACAACCCAGGATCAGCAAGCTGAGGCCTAGGAGTGTGAGGGTGGAGGTCAGCATGGCATTCTAGGGTGCTGTGGAGCCCCCAAAGTGCAATTCTCCCCACCTGCCATGCAAGCCAGAGTGAGACCTGTGTTTAAGGTTCTTGGTCCCACAGCATCGGAGGGACCTGGACAAACAGGAATACATCTCAGAGGGCCACCCAGGCAGTGGAGGGGCTTATAATCATCTCCAATGTGTTACCTTCTGGGATTGCTGCTGTTTTAGCTGGAAGGAAAAGGCAAGAGGGGCAAGAGGAAGAGGAAGAACACTGCTGAAAGAAAGACCTAAATAAACAGAAAGACATCTCCAGTTTATGGACTGGAAGATATAGTATTGTTGAGACAGCAATACTCCCAAATTCACCTACGCAATTGGTTGATGCAATCCCTACCAAAATGCTAGATGGCTATTTTGCAAAAATTAACAAGCTGATCCACAGATTTATGTGGAAATTTAAGAGGCTCTGAACAGCCAAAACAATATTGATAAAGAAGAACAAAGTTGGAGGGTGCCCACTTCTTAACTTCAGAACTTATTACAAAGCTACTGTAATCAAGCAATATATATACAGAGGGATAATAATAGAGGGATATACATAGAGATCAATGGGACAGAATTGAGAAAGTAGAAATAAATCACGTATGAACAATGGATTTTCAACAATGGCACCAAGGCAATTCAATGGGGGAAAGAAGACTCTTTTCAGTGGTGCTGGGGCTGATGAAGGAAGTTGGATTCCCCCACAGCATACCAAAAAGAAATCTCAAATGGGTCAAAGGTTTTTTTTTTAATGTAAGAGTTAACTCTATAAAACTGTTAGATACTAAGTCCTCGTGCCCTTGGATTGGGCAATGATTTCTTAAAGGTAATACCAAAAGCATCAAAGACAAAAATAAAAAATAAATAGACTTCATCAAAATTTAAATTATAAAAAAAATCACTATGCTGTATAGTTCAAATATGTTACAGCTTTATTTGTAATTGTACCTCAGTAGAAGTGGCCATGAATGACCCTCCTAGGCACTAAGTCTTATACACTGTCAAGGTACTGCTGCTGCTGCTGCTGCTAAGTCGCTTTAGTCATGTCCGACTCTGTGTGACCCCATAGACGGCAGCCCACCAGGCTCCCCGGTCCCTGGGATTCTCCAGGCAAGAACACTGAAGTGGGTTGCCTTTCCTTCTCCAATGCATGAAAGTGAAAAGTGAAAGTAAAGTTTCTCAGTCGTGTCCAACTCTTAGTGACCCCATAGACTGCAGCCTACCAGGCTCCTCCGTCCATGGGATTTTCCAGGCAAGAGTACTGGAGTGGGGTGCCATTGCCTTCTCCTACACTGTCAAGGTACAGAGCCCTTTAAACCACAAGGAAGACCATGTTTCAATAGGGAAATGACAAACCCACTTTGTGGATTTGCAGACAAGTCTGACTTTCCCTAGAGTTAAGTTTGATACTTAAGTATAAATAAAATAAAGAGAATTGGCCTTTGGAGAACATGGGCTGGGGCAAGAATCTCCAGTGGTTGTATAAGGAGCCTGGATTTTACTTGCACTGGGCCCTGCCTTCCTTTTGCTGGAAGCGGCTGCCTTAGGCTGGCCATTTGTGCAATTCAGACAGTGACGCCAGGGTGGGACAGCATATCCCAGGACAGCAGACTTTCTACAAATCACTTCCTGGAAAGAGGGGAACCCCCGGGAGAGAGGGTGAGTACGTAACAGGATGTGCAAGCTGTCCCACTGATTCACCCACGACCATTCAGGGAACCAGCCAGGCTGAGCCGTGTTTACTTTTGAAAAACTCAAGTCGGTGCCTTGGACGCCAGCGAGCTCTGGAAACGCCCACACGACGGAGGAGGCCCCCGAGCTGGAGACAGAGACAAGGGAAAGCAGCCCATGGCCGCGTCCACACATGTCAGTCTGCCTGTTTGGAATCGTGGAGACTGACCCTTGGCACACCAAGGTTTACCCGAGGGGGGAAGCACCACGGACTCCCCATGCGCTGTAGCCAGTGCTACCCCATAAGAAACACCCTGCCCTTGAGCACATGTGTGTTTTGCCGTAGGCCGAGGTCCTCTTCGTGCCTGACCTGGCTCAAGCTTGGTAATGGCCTCATGTGTTCATGCCCATTTCACTGATGAGGAAATTGAGGATTTGGTGGAGCTGGGGCCAGAACCCAAGTCTTCAGACACTTGGTTCGGAACAATATCTGTTGTGCCTCCAACTGTGCACAACCAGTTGTGCCTCCTCTGAGTCAGGGGGTATCTGTGGTATAAACAGCCCAACACCACAGGACCAGATCCAGGCTGCCGCTGGCCTCCTGGATGAGCCCCACGCTCAGGACAAGAGGGTGGGAGCCTTCTGCAGAAGGATGCGGCTGTACCTTCATCTTTCCTCTCTCCTGACTCTTTCCCCGCTGCCTAGAAAATTTGTTCAATTCAGTTCAGTTCAGTCGCTCAGTTGTGTTCGACTCTTTGTGACCCCATGCACCGCAGCACACCAGGACTCTCTGTCCATCAACCATCTCCCAGAGTTTACCCAAATTCATGTCCATTGAGTCGGTGATGCTATCCAACCATCTCATCCTCTGTCGTCCCCTTCTCCTCCCGCCTTCAATCTTTCCTAGCAACAGGGTCTTTTCAAATGAGTCAGCTCTTCGCACCAGGTGGCCAAAGTATTGGAGTTTCAGCTTCAACATCAGTCCTTCCAATGAACACTCAGGACTGATTTCCTTTAGGATGGACTTAACCCACCTGAAATTAACCCTTCCTGCTCAGCCCCCGCCCCCTTCTCCCTGCCTTGTAGGATGAGCCACACTTCCTCCATCTGGGTTCCGGTGACTGACCTCATGTTTACTTCTCATCCCCCAGCTCACTCGCTGCAGCTCCTGCTCAGCTCTGGGAGAAGTCTCCAGTGGTGGCCACGTTGACAAGTGCAATGAACAAATGTCACATCTTACCGGTGGATTCCTGTCCCACGTGATTCCTGACCTTCTGTCTTGGTTCCCACGACACCGCTCTCTCTTGCCTGCCCCAATCATCCTTTATGTTGAGATGCCCTTGACTTGACCTCTGCCTTTCTCACTTCTGAGGTTTCCTCCTGAGTGACCCATTTGCTCCCCATCACTTTCAAGTTCGACCTCCATTTACAGCCATGACTAAACAAACATTAAGCATCCACTTCCTGGAAACTTCCAACAGCAGGTCCCTTGGGATCTTTGTTGTTGCTGTTGTTGAGTTGCTAAGTTGTGTCTGACTCTTTGTGACCCCGTGGACTGCAACACACCAGGCTTCCCTGTCCTCCACCATCTCCCAAGTTTTGCTTAAGTTCATGTCCATTGAGTCGGTGATGCTATCTCATCCTCCACTGTCCTTGGCTCCTTTTGCCTCCAATCTTTGCGATCTTTGCTTTTAGCCAAATTTGTCCTCCTTGGGGAGCCATCCCACACACCTCCCTGCCCAGGATCCAAAATTTGCAAACTATCCCAAATGAGTAATCCGGGGCCCATCCAGGGGCTTGCCCCCATCTGCATCTAATCAAACTTAGTCTTGCCAGCTTTCCTGTCAAGTTTCACCAGCCCGGGGTGAGACCTTCTCCCCTTTGCAGCAGCTCCCAAGCTGGTCTTTGGCTCTCTCAAATCTCCCTGCAGCTGGGAAATGAACTTTCTAGGACACACGTCTTAATGCCAGTTATTCTTTCACCTGGTGGAGCCCCTGGGGGCTCTTCCTCGGCCTCCAGATGAGTGGCCAGATATGCAGGCTGGCTAAGTGACTGCCTGCCACTTGCCCTGCTTTGTCACCTGCCACCTCTTACCTCACAAGTCACCCTCGTGCAGACCTTCCCAGGGGTCACTGTGGGCCTTGCATGTTTATGCGGGCTGCTCTCACCAGCAAAAGGCCACCCCTGCCTGGAACCTTCATCTCAGGAAGGCCCCTGTCTTGTGCTCATCTCTCAGAAATGACCTGTTCATGTGTCTCTCTAATTAAACTGGAAGCACTGAGCAAGCAGGTCCCCTCTTTCCTTCATCTCTGATACCTCAGCTATAGAATGTGCTCAGTCATCTCTGACTCTCTGCGACCCCGTGGACTGTAGCCCGACAGGCTCCTCTGTCCATGTGATTCTCCAGGCAAGATTGCTGGAATGGGTTGCCATGCCCTCCTCCAGAAGATCTTCCTCACCCAGGGATCGAACCCAGGTCTCCCCCATTGCAGGTGGATTCTTTATTGTCTGAGCCACCAAGTCCTCATAAAAATCTATAAAACTCCTTATTAAATCCGTGTCCCATTTCAGAGAGCACACATGTCCTGAATAGACCCAAGTGTCAACCCGACTCAGGCTGATTTTTATTTCATCATTTTATTATGAAAAATTTCAAACTTATACCAAGAAAACAGACTATATGAACCATGTAATGAACTCCCGTAATCATCTCCTCACTGTAATAATTATCCACATTTTGCCATTTTTGTTACATCCTTCTCACCATGACCTGTTGTCCCCAACTCCATTATTAATCAATTTTGTAATTCAAAGATTGTGCTGTATTTTGTTTCTATGCTTCACCACTATCTCTCATGGAAGTGAAGTATTTGCATTCGGCAATTTGCCCAATAGTAAAGGAAAGAAAGTCAAGCGTCATTATAGCAATCAACGGAGGCCATATATGATTGCATCCTGGTTCTGCATCAACCTTAGATCAAGCATCATCTCCATTAACCTTTTTTTTTTTCATTTTCTTGGCCATACCACATGGCATGTGGGATCTTAGTTCCCTG
The DNA here is from genome assembly GCF_000754665.1 of Bison bison bison. Lineage (NCBI taxonomy): Eukaryota > Metazoa > Chordata > Mammalia > Artiodactyla > Bovidae > Bison > Bison bison. The sequence goes on from NW_011494879.1 coordinate 6,214,800, forward strand.
ACCAGGAAGTAAACCTGTGCCCCTTGTATCAGAAGTGCAGAGTGATAACCACTGGACCACCAGGAATGTCCTCATCCCCTATGGGTGCAGAATCGGTGTCTTTATTATTCCCACTTGATAGCTGATGAAACTGGGCTTTGAGATTCTAGAAATGCACACGGAGTCACAGCAGGTCAGTGGTAGAGCTGGCGTCCGCAGATACCCCAGCCCTTCCTTAGAGAGACACGTGCCCGTTTGCACAGCTTACACCAGCACTCATCGGAAGCTGGCCCCTGGGCCTCTCTGGTGGCCGGTCCTGGGGGAGCCAGTGCAGAGGGAACCCCGGCTCCCATGGAGCCCTGTGCAAGCACTCTGAGCCGCCTGGCCTTGGGAGACAGACTATTCCCGCCAATCTCATGGTAACGATCTCGGGGAGAAGAAAAGCCAACGGTGCCAAGGCAAGACAGGGCCCGCAGCCGCGTGGGGAGGCGGTTGGGAGTTGCCGTCATGATGGCTCACTGGCCAGGGCCCGGGCCGGGGCTGGGCGTTGTCCCGTGTGTTTGGGTGGGTGACAGGCAGCCGGGTGTGTGGACTGTGATGTAACAGACCTGCCACAGCTGCAGCCAGGTGGCAAGGCCGCTGACTAACTTTCCTCCTCTGTCAACAGCCTCTAATCGCCTCCATGGCCCGAGAGGGCGGGATTGGCAGCACCCGCGTCTGAGGCCACTGGCCAGGCACCAAATGTCAAGGACGCCATGCCTCCATCAACCCCGCGAAGCCGCCGCTACCACAGCCTTGGACCACATGGACTTCTAGGTCTGTCCTGGCCCTGAGCGTCTGTCAGGAGAGAAAGAAGTGCTGGGCAGGCCCCAAAAGCAGACTGACTTGTGTGTGAAGGATGGTTTTCTCCTTCTGACCTAGAGAAGGAGACAAAGGAAGGAGGGACCAAGGACCTCCTGAGAGTCAGGATCAGGGTAACAGCTGCATGAGCTGACTGTCTTCACAACTGCCCAGTAAGATGGCTATTGCTCATGCATTCACCTGTCCATTCATTCCCTCAAATATTTCTGAGCACCTGCCAGGCACCAGCATGCACGTCATCATTTTACAGATAAGAAAAGCGAGGCTCAGAGGTCGTCTGACTTTTCTGGCGATGCTGGAACTGGTGCTCACAGCCGTCTTCATGTGAATGAGAAATGACTGCACCTCTGGGGAGATCTAGCCTCCCACCAGGACACAAGACTCGGCGCGAGAAGTGGGTCTTTGGCAGGCACCCCCGATCTGCCCCTGAGATTGAGTGGAGGGACCAGCCAGGCCCCCGGGAGCCAGCCACACGCTCCCTCCCACACGACACCAACTTTCTCTACCAGCAGAGGCCCCTCACAGGAGAAGGTCACCTTAATGGACTTGTTGGCAAACTCTACCAATGAAAATAGACACTCCTGGTCTTGAAACAGAAACTAGCAGTGCTCTTACAGAACAGTGAGCAAGCCAAGAACCCAGCAGGACTGCAGGGCTGAAGAGAAGGGCCTGGTTGAGTTTGATGGAAGGGACAGAGGCTGACACTGGTCCTACACTCATGGCGGCGGGGCCCTGTGATTGGTTTGTGGAAGTGATGGCAGCTTTGTTTTGCCCACCTGAGTCCTGTTTTTCTAGCACTTGAAATGCTCCAAGGAAAAGGAGGCACATTGGTTGGGACTGCCCTAAGGATGTGTGGGTGTAAACGACTAAGTGAAGTGAGTGAGTGAAAGTCAGTCAGTCATGTCTGACTCTTTGTGACCCCATGGACTATACAGTCCATGAAATTCTCCAAGCCAGAATACTGGAGTGGGTAGCCTTTACCTTTTCCAGGGGATCTTCCCAACCCAGGGGTTGAATCCAGGTCTCCCGAATTGCAGGCGGATTCTTTACCAGCTGAGCCACAAGGGAAGCCCAAGGATACTGGAGTGAGTGCATAATCTATCCCTTCTCCAGCAGATCTTCTCGACCCAGGAATCGAACCAAGGTCTCCTGCATTGCAGGCAGATTCTTTACCAACTGAGCTACCAAGGAAGCCCCATAAATGACTAAGGGGAACATCTGAGAAAAAGTTTCTAACAAGATCCATTGAGAAGTGGAATGGGGTGTCCTTAAAGGTAATGATGTTCCCATGGGCTATCCACTTGTTTAGGTCATGTCATTATGGATTGCCTAATGTCAGGGGACTTTCCAGTGGTGAAACTCAAGGATTCAGGTCTGACAAACTCAGACGACTGCATTGAGCCACTGTCACAGAATCCCTTTCCTTGCAAATGGGAATCACCAAATTGAAGGCGGCCAGGCCCTGAAGGAGGAAGTGAAGGATGGCTGGAGGGAGGTGTGTCACCAGGTGTAGCTGGGGAAGTCAGGGTTCTGGGACAGCCCTGCCAGCTGTCATGCCAAGCTGATCTGTTTGAGCGTTGCTCTGAGAGCCTGGGCAGGTCCTTGGCATGGCCAGCACATGGCCCAGCTGCTTCCCCCACCACCTTGGATCCCGTGAAACATGGGAGCAGAGTCTGGGGCAGAAGTGGAAGAATAGGGGTCCGGGGTTGTGCACCCCAAGCACCCCAGCTTGTCTATGCTGTTAAAATAGGGACATACTTCTGCACCAGCTGGCAGAGCAGCACTCCCCTGGCCACCCTACCCTCCGAAATTTTGAGTGCCTAACACAGGCTGTGCCCAGTGTATGTAGGTTGAATTTAAATGCATAAATATCATGGATAAATGAAAAATACAGCACGGCTATGACCTTGGGTTCCTTGGGCTCCTCCACCCAGGAGCCCCTCAAAAGCACCAGGCCCACGCTAGAAGTCTCCTGCAGTTGCAGGGGTGCGGGCTGGGCCCCACGGGCTTCACAGAGAGAACCACCGGGTTAACGTTTCTCAAGTATGCCCGTGCTGGTTTTTTCTATAAAGTGGCTTTGGTTTCAAACTACATTTCAGAGAGAAGCTGCAAAATGGCAAGTAAAAAAAAATCACTGGCTCACGATTAATTTGCATGTCTTTATACTGAAAATTGTTGTTGTTCCATCACTAAGTCGTGTGCACCTCTTTGCGACCCCATAGACAGCAGCACGCCAGGCCTCCCCCGTCCCTCACTATCTCCCAGAGTTTACTCAAACTCATGTCCATCAAATTGGTGATGCCATCCAACCATCTCATCCTCCGTCGTCCCCATTCTCCTCCTGCCCTCAATCTTTCCCAACGTCAGGGTCTTTTCCAATGAGTCAGCTCTTCAAAACAGGTGGCCAGACTATTGGAGCTTCAGCTTCAGCATCAGTCCTTCCAATGAACATTCAGGGTTTATTGAAAATACAGTTAACTTATTGTGCTGGGGCTACCGCTATCTAGTTTGTGTGGCTGTGGACAGCTTTCATACACCTCAAAGATGGTAACTCTGTCAAGGAAGTTAGAAATTTCTCAGCAAAAGCCAAGTTCCTCAAGGCAAAGACTGGCAGCGTGGGGGCCCTTCCTATCTCTAAGCCCCTTCCTGGGTGTCTGGAGTCATCCAGGCAGGTCAAAGAAGATGTCCATTCAGCTCTGGCTCATACCTGGAAGTGCTCCTTTTAGATCTGTTTTATATCTTGGGGATCCCATGTGAAATTTCCATTGAGTAAGAGTTTATGATGATTAAACTCTGGGCTCACTTCTGGTCCAAAGTGCTCATTTTGCCCATGTGGAAGCTCATGACTGGGTGACGAGTAAGTTGTTCTGCACACATACACACACACCCCCCACACCACACCACACCACACCCTCCACATGCTCTGGGAGTCCCGAGTCCTGGCATCCTGCTTGCACAGGTGGACAGCAGCATCCAGAGTGCAGCACTGGCTTTGGTCCTGATGCGGTGGCCGCAGACGCCTGCCTGTTTCCCCATCTGCAAAGCGGGGGCATCACTGGTTGGCTCCTCTTTCATAGGCCGCGATGAAACTTAGATGGGATAATCCATGTGAAGGGCTAAGGGGAGTGCCGGCAGAATGCTCAATAAAAGTTAATTATTATTATTTGGCCCGGGGCCTCTTACCTATTAGCCGTTCAGTTTACTTTCCTCTCCTTCCCAGCCCCGGGGACGCGTGAGCCCGGGAGGCTGCTGGGCCTGGGCCCTGAGCACCCCCTTAGTCAGAGCCCTGAGTGGAGATGAGACCCGCATGCTCCTCCCTCCCTGCAGGGCAGCAACACTGCCCAGTCACCGCAGACCTGGCAGAGCCTCAGCCCAGAGTCAGCGCCTCCTCTCTGGCCCCACCGTGTTGTCATCTTGGACAATCAGACATCCCCTCTCCCGCTCCAGGGACCTCTCCCCTCCTCCGCACTGCTCCCTCCTCGTCTGTAGTCCTTGTCTTTCCACATCCTGGACGTCCCCGAGTGCCCTGGTCACCAGGTGAAGGGTCAGGCTGCCAGTGCCCCCAGCTAGGGCAGAGTCGCACAAGACCTGGGCTCCAGCTTGTGGGCCCTGCTCTGCGGCCCATCCTCAGTTCTCTGCTGTCCCCCAGTCTCCTTGGACAGAAGCCCAAGCTGGCTTCAGGGTGGGTTGCCTTCAGCTGTGGGTGCATCTGGCCGGCGGGTGGTGGGATCCGAGGTATTGCTCCCTGTGGGCCCACAACGCAGATTTCGAGCCTAATCTCCAACCCTCTCGCTGGAGCTTGGGTGGAGAGTGGGGGAACTGGGAGTTAGGACAGGCTGCCTGAGCCCTGTTGCTCACCCCTACTCAGAGGGTCAACTGGGAGGAGCTGATTCTACTTCCCTCAGCGACTCAACAGAGCAGCCCAGGTGCTGGGGAGGAGCCCCAGCAAAACAGGGAAGCCCTGTCCTTGTGGGAGCCTGTGGGAGGGCAGGGAGCCCCACCTGGACCATCAGCTCCTGCCCAACTGGAGGAGGAGGGGAAGAACACTGGAGTCCTCTGAGGACGAGGCTGGTCCCTGAGATGAGCCTCCATAGCAGCAAACCTGCCATCCAGCCTGATGGCCCCTGGGTTCCCATGGCCCTGCTGGAAGAGGATAGGGCAGGTCCAGGATTGGCCCACATCCTCTGGTGCCCAGCTGGGTCCTTCTGCCCCATGGAAGGGTTTCTGTCCTCCTCCACCAGGGCTTTCCTGATAGCTCAGATGGTAAAGAATATGCCTGCAGTGTGGGAGACAGAGGTTCAATCCCCAGGTCGGGAAGATCCCCTGGAGAAGGCAATGGCTACCCACTCTAGTATTCTTGCCTGGAGAATCCTACGGACAGAGGAGCCTGGTGGGCTACAGTCCATGGGGTCGCAAAGAGTTGGACACAATGGAGTGACTAACACACGCACACGCATACGCCACCAGGGCAACCGGCTTCCACAGACGGGAACCCCTCCACTCCTGCCCGCCCACCCTCCAACACCATCACACCCTCCACACTGTGGACAGTGGACCCCGGCCCCAGGCTCTTCTGTACCCCCTCCCACAAGCTGGCTCCCTCCTCTTCCTGCCTCGCTCTGTTCTCCCATCTGCACACAATCCTGTGTGAGTTTTGAAACCTGCTGCCCTTTTTGCCACCATCCCGACCTGACCACCTCCTCCCTTCGCTCTCCCACCGTGCATCAGCTGGGCCCCCTTCTTCCGTGCCCTCGTCATCTGACACTGTCCTCACCTGATTTCCCACCTCCCTGTGGCCATGTGCTATCAGCCCTTCCTGTCCTCCTTTCCCGGCTTGGCCACGCATTCCTGGCCTCAAAGCCTCCTCCTTTTGCTTCAGTGGGTGCTTCCATCCAGCTCACCTTGCCCGGACTCTCTGCCCCATACCGTCCTCCTCACCTCAGCCCCTGTCCTCCAGCACTCCTTAAGTGCGGACCTCCCCAGAGAGCTCAGACACAACTCCAGGTCTCAAATGCCCCCTGGAGCCCAAGTCTAGGTCTTTCCAGACCTTCTCTCCAACCTCCTCAGAGGTCTAGACCCGCAGAGCCATTTGTGGAGAGGGCGAGTGAACGTCTCCCTACATCTACACTGGCGGGAAGTCCACAGCCACTGTCCTTCTGGGGTCCGTCCCTCGAAGACTGGGCACTTTGGTTGCTCACAGCCCCACTGCCCCCAGCCGGCTGCTGAGTCCTGTTCATCTCCCATCAGGTGGCCCTGTTCTTCCTCCCCTCTGCCCCAGTTCCTGTCCACCTCCCAGCTCCACAACTGGCCTTTCCGCCCGCCGCCTCCCGGCCCCTGGTCTCCATGCCCAGCTGCATCCCTCTCCCCATTGCCATACTGAACTCCTGCTTCTTAACATGAACCTTTTTGCACAGGCTGTTCCCTCCGTGAACAGCCTGTTCCTGCCTCCCCTGCCTGAAGATCTGCTCTTCACTCCTCAATTCCTCCTCCTCCAGGAACCCTGCTCTAGGGGCCCCAGGAGGTCCCATGTCCTGGGTGCCTGCCCCACCATCCAACCCCACCTGTGGCCTCCAGACTCCTCTCCCCAGTGGCGTCCACTCCAGCATGAGCCTCGTGTGCACACAGGCTTTGGTCCCCAAAGCTCGGAGGGCTCCCAGATGGGGCAGCCTCTCTGACCCAGCTCCTGGTCCCGGCCCTGAGCATGGCCCAGCACACAGGGCCCAAGCTGTGACCGATGGTCCAGGGTCTCTGCTGCAGGAGGAAATGGGGGTCCAGAGAGGGAACAGGGGTGGGACTGCAGGAAGAATCACCCCACTCCGACACACACACACACAATTAGGAGCCTGAGAACTTGGTCAAACCTGCCCAGAGCGGCAGTTGCTGTTCCAATTAATTAGTGAACTCTGTAAAGTACTTTGAACATGAAACGCACTATATAAAAGCTAAGTATTATTATTAAAAAGTAAGAAGTTCTCTAATACGCCAGGCTGGAGAGCCTCAGGCTAGTCTAAATAAAATGAACGAATGCAGAAAATGAAGCAATTAAAAGGTGATACTTCAAGATTTGCCAAAAGCTGAAAGTATCAAATGGCCCCATCTGCTGGGCACTCCTGGACCCCCACCCCCATCCCCGCC
>NW_011494879.1:6221887-6223712 GCF_000754665.1 Bison bison bison
GCTCATGCATCTGTCCTGGACCAGTCAGCTGGTGGGAACCTCTGTGCCAGTGAAGTGAGCTTCGCCGTGTCAGGCCTCCCCTCCGAGCCTCAGTTTCCCTGAGTGTAGGACGGGCAGGTATAGGCAGCATCAACCCCAGCATCACCCCTGACCCCACTCACTAGCCAGAAGGCTGAGCGGAGGCAGAAAGGGGTGATAAACAGCATCAGCTCCATCCTCACGCCAGGTGACCCCCGACGGGACTTGGCTCCCTCTGAACCTGCTCGCCCTTCTGCACTTGGGGACAGCAACTTCCTCCTCACAGAATTGTCATGGTTAAGAAATGAAAATTAGATACACATACATGGAAAACTAGGGATTCCCAGGTGGCTCAGTGGTAAAGAATCCACTTGCCAGTGCAGGAGATGCTGGAGACCCTGTAGGGTTTGATCCCTGGGTTGAGAAGATCCCCCTGGAGAAGGAAATGGCAACTCACTCCGGTATTCTTGCCTGGAGAATCCCATGGACAGAGGAGTCTGGAAGTCCACAGGGTCGCAAAGAGTTGGACATGATTGAAACACTGAGTGTGCACACACATGGAAAACTATTGACCACAGCACACGACCTGGGGTTGCTTCCTGGCTCATCTGTCAAGCTTGACATATTGAAACTTTATGGATTTCTTTCTTCCTTTTCTTTCTTTGTTTCTTTCTGTGTGTGTGTGTGTGTGTGTGTATTATCTTTTCTCTCCCTCTCTTCCTTTTCTGGAGCTTGGTCCTTGTCCAAGGGTCAAGGTTCAAATGCCAGCCCTTCACTGACAGGCAGTGTGACTTTGAGCTCTTCCCATCTTTGTGGAAAGGAGATAAAGATGCCTACGTCTGAGCCTTGCTGTCCCCAAGTAGAAGCCCTCAGTCCAAGGTCAGCCTCAAGGTAGATAGTGGAAGTAAATAATTAGCAGAGGTCAGTGGCTTTGCACGTACAGTTTCGTCTAGGCTGAGCTGAGGGCCTGGATGAAACCCGCCCACAGCCCCTCTCCCCAGAACCTCCATCTGAAGCTCCTTTCCCATGCTTGTCTTGAGGCAGGAACACCCAGTCATGGGCCCGCCTGAGAAAGGGACTGAAAAACCAACACGAAGTTGAACCCCTCAGCTTCAGGTAACAGCTGAACAGAAATGGTCCCAGATTTGGAACATGGAATCCCGCGCTTAGCTGCTTGGCCTCAGTTTGTTTATCTGTAAAATGGGCTCTTTGGACTAGAGGATGCCCATGGTCATGGGTGCTCTGACCTTGCTTGTACTTTGCATAAATCTCTAGCTTAGGCAAAGGTGTCTGGCATCCTTGTGGGCCCTGCTCGTTTTGACCTTCTCTGGCCTGTGTAGGTGTGGTGCTCCCAGGTTGGTCCCTGGGCTCACTACCTCTGTGAAAGGGGCACAAAGCAGCCCCTGGGGCACTCTCACTCTGCCCCCAGCAGTCGTGGAGATATCTCCAGGCACTGCTCCAGCCCCACTCCCAGCTCAGGCCTCTGCCCAACAGCCACCTGGGGGTCTGGCCTCTGCTTGGCCCCCACCTGAGTCATACCCCTGCTTCTTTGGCCTTTCCCCCCAGAAGCCCAGCACCAGGGCTGATGTGGAGCTTGGGCCTTGCTCCCCAGAGGGGTGGCTCAGCCCCTCACACTAGCACCACCTGTGGGGCAGGCCTGCAGGGATCTCCCATGGAACAAATGAGGAAACTGAGGCACACTCTTCCTGCTCAGAGCACCTGCCCTCAGCCCCACTGGGTCTGACAGCTCCTCACCATCCACCCCTGCAGGATGCAAGCGGCTGGCGGGCCTCCTGGGAGACCAGAG
>NW_011494879.1:6223823-6227020 GCF_000754665.1 Bison bison bison
AGACCAGAGGAGCCCCTTCTAAAGTGCCTCCCAGGCTGGGACTCGGCAGGGGGGACACACCAAACCTCACATCTGAGCATCAGTCATTGAAAGTACAGGCTCCTGGGTTGTGCCACTGGCCCGCTAGATCAGAAACAGAGGCTAGGACCAGGAGTCTGACTTTGTACAAAACTCCCACAGGGAGAACTAACTGTTCAGGTCACTAGTTCCTGGGGATTCCCAGTCTAGCCAAAGCCTTTGTCTTACTGAGCAGCACCCGAAGCCCCAGGAAGGTGTGTAGCCTGCCAGGGGCACACAGTTGGTGTCCAGCCAGGCTTTCACCATCCCGCACAGCCCCGCCAGCACCCACGCCCTCTTGCCGGGTGTCTTCAGGCAGTCAGAAGGGGCTGAGGGATCAAAGCTGCCCCGTGTTCAGGGGACGCAAGCTGCTGCTAGGAGCTGGCCCTCAGCCCAGCACACTTAAATTCAATAAACATTACTGATGACCTAGTATGAGCAAAGGGCTGGGCTCTGGCCAGACAGAGCCGGGGAAGCCTTCTTCAAAGAAGTAACCTGCTTTAAAAAAGTAAAGAAGGGTCTCGTTGGGCGGCAGAACTTTACAGCCAGATGGTGCGGTGGATGCTTTAGAAAGGCAGGGAGAAGCCACTTGATGTTGTGTGTTCACAGGAGGCTGGCGTGGTTACAGCGCAGGTGTGCGGGAGAGCAAGGGCGCTGAAGCTCCCCAAAGGCGAGGGTTTCTGTTTGCACCACTGCCATGTCCCAGCACATAGAACAGGGCCTGGCACATAGTAGGAGCTCCTATCTGTTGTATATATGAATGAAAGGATGAATAAAGCTGGAAAGGTAAGTTGGGGACCACCAAGCCAAAAGCCTGCACACCATTCCCTGCAGACAAAAGAGCGCCTTTGAATCAGATCAGATCAGTCGCTCAGTCGTGTCCGACTCTTTGCGACCCCATGAATCCCCAACACAAAATAAAAGGTTCAAAAGGAGAAAAAGAGAGAGAGCCCTTTGAGCGTGGGGGGAACCCACCTCATTGTGCTTTGGGAAGATCACTCTGGTGGCCAGTGTGTAACAAGTGTGTGCAGAACTGACTGGCAGACACAGGCCCCTTGACCCAGAGAAAATCACTTGCTCCCAGAGGCCCATAAACCAGCATTGAGGTTCCCACTGGCAGAGACTGAGGCAGAGAATCATTAGCTCCAAAGTGATGAATTATGAAAGCCGGCCAGCTGGTCTCTAGGCCTCAGAGGTCAGACCTGGGAGAGGACACCCTTCACCTCTCTCCCCACTGACCCCCAACCAAAGGCAGCTTGAGGGACCTGTGCTGGGATTTAGGCTCACTGCAACTGCCTTGAACCCCAGGGTCACTGAGTCCCTGCAAACGCAGGTCAGGGCTTCTACTTAGGCATCTATAATTGAAGCACAATCAGATAAATGCTTTCAAACGCAGCAGTGAGAGCAATAGTTGGTAAAACCCTTTGGGCTTCCCTGGTAGCTCAGCTGGTAAAGAATCTGCCTGCCATGCAGGAGACCCTGGTTCAATTCCTGGATTGGGAAGATTCCCTGGAGAAGGGATAGGAAAGCCCAGTATTCTTGGGCTTTCCCAGTGGCTCAGCTATTAAAGAATCTCCTGCAATGCAGGAGACCCTGGTTCAATTCCTGGGTCTGGAAGATCCACTGGAGAAGGGATAGGCTACCCATGCCAGTATTCTTGGGCTTCCCTGGTGGCTCAGCTGGTAAAGAATCTGCCTGCAATGCAGGAGACCTGGGTTTGATCCCTGGGTTGGGGCGATCCCCTGGAGAAGAGAGTGGTTACCCACTCCTGTATTCTGGCCTAGAGAATTCCATGGACCGTATAGTCCATGGGATCACAGAGAGTCAGACATGACTGAGCAACTGTCACTTTGCTTTCCAAAAAGGAATTTGTATTCAAATGCTTTGACCCAGATCAGATCAGTCGCTCAGTCGTGTCCGACTCTTTGCGACCCCATGAATCACAGCACACCAGGCCTCCCTGTCCATCACCAACTCCCGGAGTTCACTGAGACTCACATCCATCGAGTCAGTGATGCCATCCAGCCATCTCATCCTCTGTCGTCCCCTTCTCCTCTTGCCCTCAATCCCTCCCAGCATCAGAGGCTTTTCCAATGAGTCAACTCTTCGCATGAGGTGGCCAAAGTACTGGAGTTTCAGCTTTAGCATCATTCCTTCCAAAGAAATCCCAGGGCTGATCGCCTTCAGAATGGACTGGTTGTATCTCCTTGCAGACCAAGGGACTCTCAAGAGTCTTCTCCAACACCACAGTTCAAAAGCATCAATTCTTCGGCACTCAGCCTTCTTCACAGTCCAACTCTCACATCCATACATGACCACAGGAAAAACCATAGCCTTGACTAGACGGACCTTTGTTGGCAAAGTAATATCTCTGCTTTTGAATATGCTATCTAGGTTGGTCATAACTTTCCTTCCAAGGAGTAAGCGTCTTTTAATTTCATGGCTGCAATCACCATCTGCAATGATTTTGGAGCCCAAGAAAATAAAGTCTGACACTGTTTCCACTGTTTCCCCATCTATTTCCCATGAAGTGATGGGACCGGATGCCATGATCTTCGTTTTCTGAATGTTGAGCTTTAAGCCAACTTTTTCACTCTCCACTTTCACTTTCATCAAGAGGCTTTTTAGTTCCTCTTCACTTTCTGCCATAAGGGTGGTGTCGTCTGCATATCTGAGGTTATTGATATTTCTCCCAGCAATCTTGATTCCAGCTCGTGTTTCTTCCAGCCCAGCGTTTCTCATGATGTACTCTGCATAGAAGTTAAATAAGCAGGGGACAATATACAGCCTTGATGTACTCCTTTTCCTATTTGGAACCAGTCTGTTGTTCCATGTCCAGTTCTAACTGTTGCTTCCTGACCTGCATACAGGTTTCTCAAGAGGCAGGTCAGGTGGTCTGGTATTCCCATCTCTTTCAGAATTTTCCACAGTTTATTGTGATCCACATAGTCAAAGGCTTTGGCATAGTCAATAAAGCAGAAATAGATGTTTTTCTGGAACTCTCTTGCTTTTTCCATGATCCAGGGGATGTTGGCAATTTGATCTCTGGTTCCTCTGCCTTTTCTAAAACCAGCTTGAACCTCAGGAAGTTCACGGTTCACATATTGCTGAAGCCTGGCTTGGAGAATTTTGAGCATTAC
>NW_011494879.1:6227120-6227923 GCF_000754665.1 Bison bison bison
TACTTTACTAGCGTGTGAGATGAGTGCAATTGTGTGGTAGTTTGAGCATTCTTTTGCATTGCCTTTCTTTGGGATTGGAATGAAAACTGACCTTTTCCAGTCCTGTGGCCACTGCTGAGTTTTCCAAATTTGCTGGCATACTGAGTGCAGCACTTTCACAGCATCATCTTTCAGGGTTTGAAATAGCTCAACTGGAATTCCATCACCTCCACTAGCTTTGTTCATAGTGATGCTTTCTAAGGCCCACTTGACTTCACATTCCAGGATGTCTGGCTCTAGGTCAGTGATCACACCATCGTGATTATCTGGGTCGTGAAGATCTTTTTTGTACAGTTCTTCTGTGTATTCTTGCCACCTCTTCTTAATATCTTCTGCTTCTGTTAGGTCCATACCATTTCTGTCCTTTATCGAGCCCATCTTTGCATGAAATGTTCCTTTGGTATCTCTGATTTTCTTGAAGAGATCCCTAGTCTTTCCCATTCTGTTGTTTTCCTCTATTTCTTTGCATCAACTGCTGAGGAAGGCTTTCTTATCTCTTCTTGCTATTCTTTGGAACTCTGCATTCAGATGTTTATATCTTTCCTTTTCTCCTTTGCTTTTCACTTCTCTTCTTTTCACAGCTATTTGTAAGGCCTCCCCAGACAGCCATTTTGCTTTTTTGTATTTCTTTTCCATGGGGATGGTCTTGATCCCTGTCTCCTGTACAATGTCATGAACCTCATTCCATAGTTCATCAGGCACTCTATCTATTAGATCTAGGCCCTTAAATCTATTTCTCACTTCCACTGTATAATCATAATGGA
>NW_011494879.1:6228061-6228710 GCF_000754665.1 Bison bison bison
ATAGAGCTTCTCCATCTTTGGCTGCAAAGAATATAATCAATCTGATTTTGGCATTGACCATCTGGTGATGTCCATGTATAGAGTCTTCTCTTGTGTTGTTGGAAGAGGGTGTTTGCTATGACCAGTGCATTTTCTTGGCAAAACTCTATTAGTCTTTGCCCTGCTTCATTCCGTATTCCAAGGCCAAATTTGCCTGTTACTCCTGGTGTTTCTTGACTTCCTATTTTTGCATTCCAGTTCCCTATAATGAAAAGGACATCTTTTTTGGGTATTAGTTCTAAAAGGTCTTGTAGGTCTTCATAGAACCATTCAACTTCAGCTTCTTCAGCATTACTGGTTGGGGCATAGACTTGGATTACTGTGATATTGAATGGTTTGCCTTGGAGACGAACAGAGATCATTCTGTCGTTTTTGAGATTGCATCCAAGTACTGCATTTCAGACTCTTTTGTTGACCATGATGGCCACTCCATTTCTTCTGAGGGATTCCTGCCCGCAATAGTAGATATAATGGTCATCTGAGTTAAATTCACCCATTCCAGTCCATTTCAGTTCGCTGATTCCTAGAATGTCGACATTCACTCTTGCCATCTCTTGTTTGACCACTTCCAATTTGCCTTGATTCATGGACCTGACATTCCAGGTTCCTA
>NW_011494879.1:6228849-6238801 GCF_000754665.1 Bison bison bison
ATCACCAGTCACACCCACAGCTGGGTATTGTTTTTGCTTTGGCTCCATCCTTTCATTCTTTCTGGAGTTATTTCTCCACTGATCTCCAGTAGCATATTGGGCACCTACTGACTTGGGGAGTTCCTCTTTCAGTATCCCATCATTTTGCCTTTTCATATTGGAGTTTTCATAAAGGAGCTGTCCCATGTTGAAGGTCAGGAAGGGCAGCGGTGAGGAGATACCCCTCGTCCAAGGTAAGGAGCAATGGCTGCGCTTTGCTGGAGCAGCCGTGAAGAGATACCCCACGCCCAAGGTAAGAGAAACCCAAGTAAGATGGTAGGTGTTGCAAGAGGGCATCAGAGGGCAAACACACTGAAACCATACTCACAGAAAACTAGTCAATCTAATCACACTAGGACCACAGCCTTGTCTAACTCAATGAAACTAAGCCATGCCTGTGGGGCAACCCAAGATGAGCGGGTCATGGTGAAGAGATCTGACAGAATGTGGTCCACTGGAGAAGGGAATGGCAAACCACTTCAGTATTCTTGCCTTGAGAACCCCATGAACAGTATGAAAAGGCTTTGACCCAGGAAACCTGCTATTGAGAAACTACCCTAAAGCAATCACTAGATTCAGCAGAAAGAAGTTCATCTAAGCATCATTCATGATGAGAAGCATGTTTAACAGTAGCGAGATGGCTGCGTACTGCAACGTGAGGCTGCTGCTGCTAAGTCACTTCAGTCATGTCCAACTCTGTGCGACCCCATAGATGGCAGCCCACCAGGCTCTCCTGTCCCTGGGATTCTCCAGGCAAGAATCCTGAAGCGGGTTGCCATTTCCTTCTCCAATGCATGAAAGTGAAAAGTGAAACGTAAGGCTAAGTACCTACAAAAACTGGATGTAGGGAATGCTTAATGATGAGAAAATATTTATTACAACTTTAAGGAAAATAAAGCTGTATGCATCAAATTGCATTTAAAATTAGACACATCAAATGAAGATTAAAGTGGAATCACTGAAAAAGAAAAAGGAGACATAAAAGAGGAAATTAATGAAACCAACACTTGAGCAAGAAGATTGACCAAAGAAGAAAAGAGAGACATCCGAGATTACCAAAAACAGGAGTGAAAGAGGGGCCATCATGGCCAACTCTACCAAAGTTAAAGGATTATCGAAGTACCAAGGAAAACTCTACATCAACAAATAGACAACTAAGATGAAAAACATACATTTCTAGAAATGCAAGTGACCAAAACGAATTCAAGAAGAAAGAGATAATATAAATATTGTAAAGAAACTGAATTAATCATTTTGAAAGTTCCCACAAAAAGTCCAGGCCTGGATGACTTCACTGGTGAAATCTACCTCACATTTAAAGAAGAAATAACAACAGTCCTTCACAAATTCTTCCAGAAACTAGAGGAGGAGGGAGTAATTTCCATCTCATTCTATGAAGCCAGAAATTCTGGGATAACAAAACTAGACAAGGACATCACAGGAAAATAAAACTATAGACCAGTATCTTTTATGAGAGTAGATGCAAAAATTCTCAAAAAATACTGGTAAAACAAATCAACTCTAAAACAACATATGAAAAATAAGTATACACCATGACCAGCTGGGAATTTTTCCAGGAATGTGAGAAAATGAATTAATGTAATACACTGTATCAATAGAATAAAGCCCCTAAACCGCATGATTAATAGATACAGGAAAAAAAAAATGCACTTGACTCTAACACACATTCATGATAAAAATTCTCACTGAATTAGTAATAGAAGGACATTTCCTCAACCTAATAAAATATCTTTAATAAACACTTACAGCTAGCAACATATTTTGTGGTAAAACAACAGGTTTCTCCTTAAAATTGGAAACAAGATGAGAATGTTCACTATTACCACTTCTTTTCAGCCTTCTACTGGAGATTCTGGCCAGTGCAATTAGGCAAGAAAAAGAAATAAAAGTCATCCGGATTCAAAAGAGAAGAGCAAAATTTTCCTGTTAGCAGATGACATGATTGTGTATGTAGGCATACCTAGGAGAAATTGTCAGTTCAGTGCCAGACCACGACAGCAAAGCAAATATAGAAATAAAGTGAGTCACACAATTTTTCTGGTTTCCCAGTGCATATAAAAGTTGTGTTTATACTACCCTGTAGTCTATTAATTGTGTAATAGCATTATGTCTAAAAAAAAATCATACCTTAATTAAAGAAAAACATTAAGTATTGCTAAATAACCACAATCTAAACCTTCAGTGAGTTCTCTGTTTGCAATAGTAATATCAAAGATAGTATAGTAATACCAAAAATGTGAAATTTGGGGAGAATTACCAAAATTAGTAAGTGAGCAAAAGCTGCTGGGAACCATGGTGACAATAGACTTGCTGGGTGCCGGGTTGCCACAAACCTTCAATTTGCAAAAGATACATTATCTGTGAAGGGCAATAAAATGAGGTATGCCTGCATAGAAAGTCCTAAGGAATACACCTCCCTGCCCCCACAAACACCTAGAAACAATGAACAAATTCAGCAAGGTCACAGTTTGAAGATCAATTTCCAAAAATCAGTTAAGAATCCAACAAAGAAATTCCATTTACCATGGTATAAAAAATATGCTTGCAGATAAAGTTAACTGAAGTAGTACAAGCCTTACACACCAAAAACTATGAAACTTCCCGGAGAGACACTAAAGACAAATAAATAAGAACACATCTCATGTTCATGGTTTGGAAGGCTTAATATTGGATAAATGTTGAAACTCTTCAAAATGAATTACAGATACAGTGCAATACCTATCAAAATCTCAGCAGGCAGACTTCCCTGGTGGTCCAGTGGTTAAGTATCTGACGGCTAATGCAGGGGACACAGGATTGATCCCTGGTCCAGGAAGATCCCACATGCCGTGGAGCAACAAATCTCGTGTACCACAAGTACTGAGTTCGTGTGCCTACAGCCTGTGCTCCACAAGAGAAGCCACCACAATGAGAAACCCACGGACCACAGCAAACAGTAGCTCCTGCTTTCTGCAACTAGAGAAAGCCCACATGCAGCAACCAAGACCCAGCTCAGCTAAAAAATAAAATTGGACTTCCCTGGTGGCTCAAATGACATGTAGGTAAAATCATCCTGACTTTGGGCTAAGTAAAGAGTTCTTAGATACAACACCAAAAACACAAGTGATAAAAGAAAAAATAAACCCTGACACATTGGACTTCATCCAAAAATTAAAATCTTTTGTACTTTAAAATATGTCATTAGGAAAATGAAAAGACAAACCACAGACTGTGAGAAAACTATTTGTCAATCCAGGTAAAGCACTTGTACCCAGAATATATAGCTCAATAAAAAGACAAATGACTCATTTAAAAAGAGGCCAAATATTTGAATAGACATTTCATCCAAAAAGATAAACAAATGGCTCATTAATCATTAGAGAAATGCTAATTGAAACCATTTCACAATGAGATCACACTGGATCTAATTTTAAAAACTTGCAATACTAAATGTCAACATGGCCAGTAGGAATGTATTGGGTCAGTCAAAAAGTTCTTTTGGAGTCTTTTCATTTTCACCAAGAACTTATTGAACAACATATTCACCATTCTGTTTCAGCCCCTTCTGCCATTTTTCAGGCAACTTCATAATTTCATCTTCCCAAAGTTTTTATCTTTTTGAGCAAAGAACTATTCCAAGTGACTTTTACAGTCTTCTAGGGAATTGAAACTTTTTCCATTAAGAGAATTTTGTAAAAACCAAAATTCCTAGTGTGCAATGTCTGGTGAATATGGCAGATGAATCAGAACTTCCCAGCCAAACTGTAACAGTTTTTGCCTGGTCATCTAAGAAGCATGAGGTCTCGCATTATCCTGATGAAAGATTATGCATTTTCTGTTGATTAATTCCAGATGCTTTTCATCACGTGCCGCCTTCACTTGGTCTAATTGGGAGCAGTACTTGATAGAGTTAATCATTTGGTTTTCCGGAAGAAGGTCATAATAGAGGACTCCCTTCCAATCCCACCATATACCCAGTATCATCTTCTTTGGATGAAGACTGGCCTTTGGTGAGGTTGGTGATGGTTCATTTCACTTGTCCCATGATCTGTTTTATTCCACATTATTGTACGGTATTCACTTTTCAGTTCAGTTCAGTTCAGTTGCTCAGTCGTGTCCGACTCTTTGCAACCCCATGCACTGCAGCACGCCAGGCCTCCCTGTCCATCACCAACTCCCAGAGTTCACCCAAACCCATGTCCATAGAGTCGGTGATGCCATCCAACCATCTCATCCTCTGTTGTCCCCTTCTCCTCCTGCCCTCAATCTTTCCCAGCATCAGGGTCTTTTCCATTGAGTCAGCTCTTCACATCAGGTGGCCAAAGAATTGGAGTTTCAGCTTCAACATCAGTCCTTCCAATGAACACCCAGGACTGATCTCCTTTAGGATGGACTAGTTGAATCTCCTTGCAGTCCAAGGGACTCTCAAGAGTCTTCTCCAACACCACAGTTCAAAAGCACCAATTCTTCGGTGCTCAGCTTTCTTTATAGTCCAACTCTCACATCCATACATGACCACAGGAAAAACCATAGCCTTGACTAGATGGCCCTTTGTTGGCCAAGTAATGTCTCTGCTTTTTAATATGCTGTCTAGGTTGGTCATAAATTTCCTTCCAAGGAGTAAGTGTCTTTTAATTTCATGGCTGCAGTCACCATCTGCAGTGATTTTGAAGCCCAGAAAAATAAAGTCAGCCACTGTTTCCACTGTTTTCCCATCTATTTGCCATGAAGTGATGGGACCGGATGGCATGATCTTAGTTTTCTGAATGTTGAGCTTTAAGCCAACTTTTTCATTCTCCTCTTTCACTTTCATCAAGAGGCTCTTTAGTTCTTCTTCACTTTCTGCCATAAGGGTGGTGTCATCTGCATATCTGAGGTTATTGATGTTTCTCTTGGCAATCTTGATTCCAGCTTGTGTTTCTTCCAGTTCAGTGTTTCTCATGATGTACTCTGCATAAGTTAAATAAGCAGGGTGACAATATACAGCCTTGACGTACTCCTTTTCCTGTTTGGAACCAGTCTGTTGTTCCATGTCCAGTTCTAACTTGCTTCCTGGCCTGCATACAGGATTCACTTTTCATCGTCCATCAAAATTTGTTTTAAAAATGGGAGGGAGGAGGGAGGAGGGTTCAGGATGGGGAACACATGTGTACCTGTGGCAGATTCATTTTGATGTTTGGCAAAACTAATACAATATTGTAAAGTTTAAAAATAAAATAAAATTAGAAAAAAAATGGGACGTTTTCCTTACGCTTCAGTAGAGAATCACATGTGGAAATGAGGTCAAGAAGGTTTTTTTGCTTAACTTGTGTGGAATCCAAACATCAAAGTGATTAACATAATCAAGCAGGTGCAAATGATTTTCAACACTTGATTTGGATATTTTGAGTATATCGACTATCTCCCACGTGGTATACTGCTGATGGCTCTCAGTTGGTGTCTCGATTTGATTGGTTTCAACTTCAACTGATCTATTCAACCACGGAGCATCATCCACGAGAAATCTCAAGCACGAAATTTCATGAGCCACTTCTGACGCATTGGGTCAATCACAGTACCTTCTCCACACACAGCACAAACTTTTGCTTTGTATTTCAGTGGTGCTTTTACCTTCCTTGAAATAACAAAGCATAATATGCCCCCCAAATTTGCTTTTATCCTTTCATCTTCAGTATTAAAATGGCTACACAAAAATTCACCAATTTTGCTAATGTTTAAAAAATGCATTCTGATATAACAGCTGTCACAGCACAGTCTAACAAAATGGCTTCAAATGAAGCTAGACAGCTGTGTGCTACTAGAGACATCTTACAGGAAAAAAAAAAAAAAAAAAGAGCAAACATTTTTGTCCATCCCGTATATTCAAACTTCAAAAAAAAAATACAGTTTTTCAGTTTCCTAAAAAGTTAACATAATTTTACCATATAACCTAGTAATTCCCCTTTGGGAACCTACCCAACCAGGATGAAAAAAATATGACCATACAAAAAATTGTACATAAATTTTCACAGAATCTTTATTCATAATAGCCAAAAATGGAGGAAATTCAAATGATTATCAGCTGATAAATGGGTAAACAAAATGTGGTCTATTTGTACTTGGAATAATATTCAACAAAAAAGGAACAAACTACTAAAACATAGATGAACCTCAAATATTATGATAAGGACTTTCCTGGTGGCTCAGTGGTAAAGAATACACCTGCCAATGCAGGAGACACGGATCCAAACCCTGATCCGGGAAGACCCCACGTGCCTTGGGGCAACTAAGCCTGGGCACCACAACTACGGAGTCTGCGCTCTGGATCCCAGAAGTCGCCACTACTGAAGCCCGAGTGCCTAGAGCCCGTGCTCCACAGCAAGAGGAGCCGCCGCAGTGAGAAGCCCACACACCAAGACTAGAGAGTGGCCCCTGCGTGTCACCACTAGAGAAAAGCCTGCACAGCAGTGAAGACTTAGCATAGCCAATATGTTATAAATAAACAAATATAAAAAAGATTATGGGAAGATAAGCTAGATACAGAAGACGTCATGCTGTATTGTTCCATTTATATTAAGTGTCCAGAAAGGACAAATTTATAGAGCCAATGAGCAGATCAGCAGTTGCCTGGGGCTGGAGTGGGAATGCCACTTTCTCCAGGGACTTTAGGAGAGTGCTGGATGCTTTCAGAGTCAACTGTGGTGATTGATGGTTGCATATCATTTACACAAATTTATACAAATGTAAATTTACTGAGAGTCAATTGAACTTTACACTTTAAAAATTCATTTTATTGAATTGTACACTTAAAACAGGCAACTTTTAATAAAGTAAACCACAATAAAGCAATTAAAAATGTATTCCTAAAATATACGTTTAAAAAAGACTGGAAGAAAACGTGTCAAAATAGTAACTTCCTTTGTCTCTGGGTAATAGGATATGGATGATTTTTTTTTTTTTCCTTCTGTATTCTTTTCTAAATTTTCTAAATGTTCTCTATGGGTCTGCAGTTCTTGGATATTCCAAAAATGGTGTGTGTGTGTGTGCAGGATATGAAGCAAACCTTGTTTGTTGCTTGCTTTGGTGCGAGAAGCTGTTGTTTTGCAGCTGCCAGATGCTTCTCGAGCAGGAAAGGCAAAGCACATCCCCTCTATTCTGGGCAAAGGCCCTGGACTGACCTCCATACTTAGGCACAAGGAAGAACCACAGGTGTTCATCGTCTAGACAAAGGCCGTTCCCGGAAACTCTCCTTGAAACACAGGGTTCAAGGTCATAGCAGGGTGAGAAGGTGGGCAAACTTATAACCAGTTAGAAATCTCCTGGAAGAAAGGAACTGGAAATCTTGATGCCTTCCCTTTTTTATTTTTTAAGAAAAATTTTGACTCTGAAACTGCATCAGGAAGTGCACAAATTCTGAGCGAAACAACTTCATGAACTTTCCAGAGGTGAAGCTACCACCCAGAGCAAGATGCAGAATGTTCCAGAAGTCACCTCATAGCCCTTCCCAGTCACCAGCTCTTCCAAGGGGAACCACCTTTCTTATACCAAAGACCCCCTTTACTGTTTTTGAACATTCAGCTCTGCATGGGTCTCCAGCTAGAACACATTGGCTGCTGCCCAAAGAGACTGAGGCTATGAAGAGGTGGGCGGGGCTGAGACTCAGGTGAGCATTGGCAAAGGTGGCCTTGGTCTGGCTTGCTGCTGAGGGAGGCCTGGGTGCTCCTGTTGGCAGGAAGGTCAGGGCGGTCATGCCTGAATGGACACAGGCAAAAGCCCTCCATCCTTCCTGCAGAACCACCTCCAGGCCACCTGAGGGGAAACCACTGGACTGTGGGAGGTCTATGCTTGACAATGACCCTTCAAGGCCATGATGGACCCACTGTTAGAGAGAAACTGCCTCAGGTTCACACTTCACAAGTGGAGGTAGAGGGTCTGGCCCTTTTGGACTGAGTCTCTGTGACTCTCAGGAAATTGGTTAGAGGCACGCTCAGTTGACTAATTTGAATGCTAAAGAGATGCGCCTGAGGAAGTGGGTCATGCCAGTAACTTCTATAAATAAGTGAATCACCCTTTAAACCATCAAAACAGTCGGTTTTTGATGTGGCTCAGCTGGCATTTCCTGAGGAAAAGGGGATGCTCCACACCCAGCCTGCCAAGTGGACAGCTGCTCTGATAAATATTATTCACGGGAGTTTCCACAATGTGGCACAGGCCAGAGCAGGGGGCTGCCTGAGACCTCCCTCCAAGTGCTCCTCATCAATGTTGACTGGAAGTTTGCCTTCCAGAACTTTCCACTTGGTCTCAGATGGCTAAGTTAAAACATGGTCCACGAAGAAGCAACAGATCAATCGAAGCCTTGTTCTCCACTGAACAAAACAGGCCTTTTCCAAGAGCTGTGGTTGATTTTCTTCTCCCCCACCTCAACTCTTCTAGTCTACCAAAAGGGGAAGCCAATTCTTCCTACATCGCCTTTGGGAGCCCTGGAGGTGGAGCAGGGCCCCCTCCACTCACTGTCCTTGCCTGTGACAACCGGAGGTGGGGCGCGTCTGCCTTTCTCTACATCACAAGGGCAGCCTTCTCTTCTGGTAGAAAGAGGGTAGATCTTAGGATAGATTTCCTTGGGATGAATCCCACTTCTGACATTTCATACTAACTGTAAGGTTTGGGGTAGTTTCTTAATTCGTAGCCTCTCTTCTCTCATCTGTGAAATGACAACAATGCCTACCTACTCATAGAGCTGTTGTGAGGACTAGTCAGGATTACAAATCTCAAGAGCCCAAGAGTCTTTTTGAAACACAGTAGGCACCCAATAACATTGGCTATTATTATCATCTTTTAAGCTATCATCTCCCTTAGATGTAGGTGCAGAGCCCACCCATCAGGACAGTCCAGAGACAGATTATGGCACTTTGGCCCAACCTTCTTTGGAAATTTACATCACTTGTGAATCTCCATTGTGAAACATCGAAACATCGATGTGGAAGAAAGGAAGACAAAGCCCAGACTCTGAATCAACCAGTAGGTGTAGCATTTTGGAGACTCTGCAGGAGGGTGGGCCCAGTGACTCACCGCAGTGATCCTTTTACTTTTCCTAGTGACCAATCTGATTTTTTCATTACATGGCAATGATTCACCATTTGCTGTCGTACTTATGTAATTGGAGCTGTTTTGATCTGAGGTGTCTATCTCTGTATTTCAATGTCACCCCTGGGAAGTTCTGGGCAATAGTCTTTTTCACACACCCTAGTACATGCTATAACAAACCATTGTTGAAATGCCATCCTCGAGAATGAAATCTCCTGCCTCCTTATTCTCTGAGATGGGAGCAACTGGAAGGTGAACGGTACCCTGGCCTGGGAATCAGGAGACCCTGGACCAGATTCCCCTGGGTTCCTTATCTTCTCTGGCCTCAGTTTCTCCACCTTAAAATGAGATATTGGACCACATCAAACCTAAGCTATGACATTCAAGGAATTTACAAGATTAAACTTTTCTCAATGTGTCTTTTTTTTTTTTTTTTGCTAGACAAGAGTTCCCAGAGTGTTTGCTATCAAATCCTCAGAGCATGGCACTACAAAGGTAGCAGTGGAAACTGAGTTAAAAGGCAGGGTGGGGGAAACAGTGGATTCATAATAGATATCTTAATAGTAAACTAATCGAACCTTGGAGGAATGGGGTTCCCAGTATTTATCCGTCTCTCTTAGGTCATAAATAATAAGCAGTGGAGGATCTGGATATACTGGCACCTCAGCTGCCATTCTGATCATGGTTCTCAGCAGACCAAGGCCAGGAAAGAAGGGAAGAGCTTTGCAGATACCTTCATTGTACTTGTTTTGCTCATCCTCTGGCAGGAGTTCCATGTCTTAGGACTGGCCCAGTAATACCAGCCCCATGGACACATCATGGGGCTAACCACCAGCAAGAGACAGGGCAG
>NW_011494879.1:6238901-6246182 GCF_000754665.1 Bison bison bison
TAAATTTCCTTTTTCCTTTTTCCCTCCTCAACCTTAGCATTTGTTGGGCTTCTTAAATTTGTGGATTGGCATCTTTCGACAGGTCTGAAAAATCTTCAGACAAGGTCTCTTCAAACATTACCCTTGCCCCTTCTCTCTTTTCCTTTCCGAATTTCAGTTAAGTGTATCTGGACATTCTCACTCTATCCTTCTAGTCCCTGAACCTCTTTTTCATGATTTTCATCTTTCTGTCCCTCTGTGCTATTATTTGGATAATTTCTTCAGACCCACCCTCCAGTTCATTGATTCTCTCTTTGTCTGTATCTAATTTCTTAGTAAACCCATCTATTGGATTTTAAACTTCAGTTATTGTATTTTTCATCTATATTTTTAAAAGTTTGTTCTTTAAAAAAATCTATCAGATCAGTTTTTTATAGTTTGTTTCCTGCAGGTATTTTTAAGCTTACATTTTATTTAACATAATAAACAATTGTGTTTTTTTCCCTATCATCCTACCATATAATGTAGTTGAGGGTCAGCTTAGCTGTATTGTTTCTTTTTCCCTGCTTTTTCTTGTTCTTGTTGCCTCATTTCCTTCCTTATATTTCATTGAGTGTGGCTTGCTATTACTGAAAAATTACTTAGTGGGAATTTTTTTTTTTTTTTTTTTTTTTTAGGCCTGGGATGAATATGAATTCTTCCAGAAAGGATTTGCACTTGCTTCTGCCATGTACTTTGGATCATGTCACCTTCAGCATCACTTTATCCTAAACTTGCTTCATGAAGTTTTTTTTGGTCCCTTCAGGTGGTGCAGGCTACCAGTCTGCACGAGGGTTAGCGTGTGGTTACAACTTCACAGAGATGAACTTTTCCCCTGACCTCCTCGGCATCCAGAAACCAGTCTTTATAGCCTCCAAAGTGGGTGAAGAACGGAATATTTGCTTCTAATCACACTCATCCTGGGTGTATAGCCCTTTAGTGTTTTAGCATAATGGGCTGCAGATCTACTAGATTCCCTACCTTACACGGGCTCTGAGATTTTGCATTCTGGTAGGTTAATATTCCTCTTCCAAGCACAGTAATAAGTCTATTATCTATGTGCTAAGTTTCAGAAAGTTATGAAATGAAATTTCAAATTTAAAAAAATTTCAAATTTCCTTGAAACAGGACATTCTTTCTGCTACATCAGCAATTGTACTTACTCAGATTAAACACCCTGGAACTTTAGAAGTTACAAAACCAGCTTTAGGGAATTTTAGAGATTTTAGACCTAGAAGATAAATCAGGAAAGCGTTCAAGTACAAGTGGTAGAAACATGACAGACAGTGGCTTTCTTCTTTTTTCTTAGAAAATAAGAAGTTTAGAGGTAAAAGTTGGTGGTATCCAGTCATCTGCTCAAGAATGCCATCGAGGTTGGGGGATGGTCCTGGCTTTTTCTGTATTTCCCTTCTTTTGTGTTGACTTTTCATTGTGCTGATCATCTCTTTTTTGTTGTTGTTATAAAATGGCCACCATAACTCTTAAGATCATGTCTGTGTTCAACGCAGGAAAAAAGGAACAAGGTAGGACCAGTCACATCGGTCTGTTAAATCAAGGAGGGCCAAGCACCAACCACCCGCCCCTCCCCAGGCTCCCTCATGATTTCTTAGACCAGTCTTGGCTCACTCCTAGGACTGAGCACATTTTACTCTGACTACAGTCAGGATCACGTTGGAGAGGAAAAAGAGGAGAAAGGCTGGGGGGAGGCAGCCAGTGCTTGTCATGCTGGGATCTCATTGTCCCACTGCCTACCTCCCAGCAAAGCAGCATGAACTCAACTGACTGAACCTAAGCACCTTCCTTACTGGGGGAGCCTCCAACAGTGGGCTTCTAAGCTGGAGGATGGTTTTCTTAATTATAGGTTTGTTTTTTTTTTTAATCCACAAAATGCCTCGGAGAGATGACTGCCCTTAAGAAAGTTTCTGCTTGGATGCAGATGACGGCGGGGAAGTCCAGATGTTGTCATGGTAGAGACAGCGTGCAGTTTCCAGGCCAGGCCTCTGGGTGATGAAACTCATTAGGGTTTGTTATTTCCATGCCAGAAAGAGGTGTAGATGGTGATACTGGAACTAGAGGAGCTTCCTTCCTATTCATGATCCCTTTGGCAAGTCACGCCCAAGTATTTTCTCTTTTAGCTGAAGCATCAGATAGGGCCAGGCTCCAAAAGGACACACCTACCGCACTTTGAAGATGAAGTCTGATAGGTATCAGTGGCATAGTCAATAAACCCATTGGGTAGCTACTGTACCTGCCTTTGTAGGGTTTATATACAGGCCCATCCTTGGAGACCTCAATCTGGGAACCCACTGGTGATTGTACAGAAATCCTCTTTTCATATTTCAACACAGGCAAAGCATCTCTGGTCTTCAGTCCTGGGGGCCTGATGAGTGGCAGTCAGGGCTTTCTGAAGTTGGTGAGTTGGGGTGGGGGGTGGCAGAGTGTATGGACGAGCAGACCATCCTTGTCGTGGTGTTCTAGGGAGGAGGGGGCCAACTGGCCCCTGCTGTGCACCACGCACATCCCAGACCTTGGGCTACCTACCAGGCACACACTGGTTTAGATACTTCCCCACAGCCTTCCCTGGTGGCTCAGTGGTAAAAAAAAAATCTGCCTGCAATGCAGGAGATCAAGGTTCAATCCCTGGGTTGGGAAGATCCTCTAGAGAAAGGCATGGCAACCCGCTCCAGTATTCTTGCCTGGAGAATCCCATGGACAGAGGAGCCTGGCGGGCTACAGTCCATGGCGGGCTACAGTCAGAGTCCTGGAGGGCTACAGTCGCAGAGTCAGACATGACTGAGTGACTAATACAGCACAGCCTCCAGATGGTCTCAGTTTCAACACTGGTTCCTGACAGAAGCTCCTGACAGGTGGGTGTGCCTCTTCTCGGCACCCAGAGCATCCACCATCATAATGCTTGTCACCCTTCAAACGACCACGTACTGCTCAGCTCTCCCACTGGACAGGAACCTGCTAAAGGGCAGGAACCGCATCTGTTTGATGGTTATCAGTGTCCAGCACAAGCTCAGCTGGTCCAGAATCTGCCTTTGCTGAATGAATGAAGGAGTGAAACATCAAAATCCACAAAAGGAAGAACAGCTACTGACACGCTGGAGACACTCACGGTACAAGTGAAGCTAAACAATCACACCAAAGAATGAAGCAGCATGATATCACACCTGTAGCATGATACAATTTGTGGAGAAATGCCCATAGGAAAATACTGGGACCAAAATGGAAAGAAATACAACAAAATTTAACCATAACTAATTCCAAACTGTGTGACTACAAGTAATTTTAATATTTTTCTATAATTTTCAAATTCTCTGTAATGTACGTTTTGCTCTCAAAAGTTAAAAAAAAGAAGAAGAAGATGCCCCTCAATGGACTGGATATGAGGAGACTTGAGTTAAGCTTGGGGCATGTTTGATCAAGGTCAGAGCTGCATCATGTCAGTGAGGATGGATGGAGGAGGAAGTTGGGAGTCCGTGTGACAGCTTCAGCAAAGGGCATGAAGGCTTGGAAGGTCCCTCTGAGGTCCCGGGGCATGGTCAGCCCCAGAGCCCAGAGCATCCATTGTCGGCACGTTCCCAGGGTATCTGGGGATGTACGTGCCTGTTGTCCACTCAATGCAGGCGTGCTTCATATAAGGCCATTGTCTGGTAGCTTGTGTGATGGTGGCGTTTCACCCGTGTATTAGTCTGCACGTGCTGTTACAACAAAATACAGTAGACAGGGTGTCTTGAGCAACTGACACTGATTTCCCACAGTTCTGGAGGCTGGAAGTCTAAGATCCAGGTGCTAGCAGATTCAGTTCCTGGTGAGGGCCCACTTCCTGGCTTGTAGACGGCCACCTTCCTGCTGGCTTCACTGATGGAGACAGCATGATTGTCTGTCTTTTAATAAGGACCCCAATCCTATCGTGGGGGCTTTACATTCACGATCTCATCTAAACATAATTACTCCCAAAGGCCCCAGCTCCAATACTGTCCCTTTGTGGAGAAGCGCTTAGAGCTTCAACATAAGAATCTGGGTGGAGAGGTGACAGGACCTTGAGTCTGTTCAGTTTAGTTCAGTTCATTCGCTCAGTCGTGTCCAACTCTTTGCGACCCCATGAACTGCGTCACGCCAGGCCTCCCCGTCCATCACCAACTCCCGGAGTTCACCCAAACCTGTGTCCATTGAGTCAGTGATGCCATCCAGCCATCTCATCCTCTGTCGTCCCCTTCTCCTGCCCCCAATCCCTCTCAGCATCAGAGTCTTTTCAAATGAGTCAGCAGTTCGCATCAGGTGGCCAAAATCTTGGAGCTTCAGCTTCAACATCAGTCCTTCCAATGAACACCCAGGACTGATTTCCTTTAGGATGGACTGGTTGGATCTCCTTGCAGTCCAAGGGACTCTCAAGCGTCTTCTCCAACACCACAGTTCAAAAGCATCAATTCCTCTGTAACAAACTGCATTCAAACCTTCCTTCTATCACAAATTATACTGTTGCCCCCACCCCATTCCCCATGCCATGGGATGCCCCAAAGCACATTGCTTATACAGTCCTTAATGTCTTCCTTCCTGCTCTCGCAGGGCACTTTCTTTGAATTCAGTCATCTGTTTATCTTATCAATTGATTCACTCGTTGATTCAGTGAATAAACACAAACAGTACAGTGCAGAGCACAGTGGTCCTGGATTCTTCAGTCTCCAGGGCAGGGCCATGCCTAGGTCACAATTTACCCCTGCTTCAGAAACCAGTACTCGAGAAACCAAGCATCACACTCGGAGAGTTGGAGAACTCAGGTTTATTACGCCAGCGGTCCCAGAGGAGTTAACACTCCAAGTTCTGAGCCCGAACAAAGGAATTACAGAGTTTTTATAGACAGATGGTAGTGGGCAATACTAGTTGTTAATAGGCTAGTTTAAACTAAGGGGTTTTGTGTGTGTGGGAGCAGCAGTCAAGATGGGGAAGGGGATGCCTGGCCTGAACAAGCATGATTAAGCAGGTTTGCAGGGGCTGGGAGATTGCAAAGAGCAGGACAAGGGTGAGGGAGATAAACTCCCGTTCCTAGTATTGCAAGTCCCCACTTTCTGAGGCTACGTGACCTACATGATCTAGACTTTGCAAGGGGCCAGCTGAGTTACAGAGACAGAAGGAGAAGGAGGTTATGTAAAATTTCAACTTTTCACCCCCACTGCCTACCCCAGGGCCAGGTGCCCAGTAGGGATGCCCCAGTGGACAGAGGAGCCAGACAGGGCACTCCTGGCAAGAGAAAACAGCCTGCGCAGCTGTGGCAGGGAGAGCAGAGGTAAGGCCCGCCTGAAGGGCCAGAGCCGGATGATAAGGGCCCGAAAGCCAAGCCCTGGGCTTGGTGCCTGCAGAGTTGTGGACCATTCTTTCGAGCAGAAAATTTATGCCATCCGAAGGACTTTGGAAAGACCCCGCCCAGGTGAGGAAGGACTGGGAAGAAGGAGACCCACAGGTGGTCCAAGGATCCCTGGGTTATCACAGCCTTTGGGGTGGTTTTGGCAAATCCATCCCCTTGTGAGTTTAGAACCAGACATCACACAACGCTTGGCCCTGAATGGCACCCAGTGGACTTGGGGAGACTAAGACGGGCCGGCCCGCGTTGTACAGAGCCTGCCCAGTCCGAGCTCCCCGGCACTCTGCTTCCTGTTGAAGAACACAGCTGGCGTTACCTGGGAAGGCGGGAGGGTCGGTGAGAGAGGTGCTCCTGGTCCAAGGCAGAGTAGCTATCAGCCACGAGGAGGGAGGAGATGAAGGGCGTGTCGCCGGGGGGCTGCCTGAACAAAGGCGCAGGTGTGCGAACAATGTGACGGGGCAGGCAGCCAGGGGCAGGCAGCCAGGACCAGGCGTTCTTGTTGTGGGGAGGCCAGCTGAGGCTGGGGACGTGGACCAGCCCCTGTCAGGCAGCCGCACTCACCCTGGAGGGAGCAGGGGGCATGTCTGGGTGGTGCTGGGTACTGGCCTGAAGGGGGGCATTCCAGCAGGGTCCTGACTGATGCACGGGCAATGGGGACGGACCAGTGGGCAGTGGCATGGAGGGAGCCCTAAGGCAGGGAGCACAGAGGAGCCAAAGGGAAGAAGGAAATAGGAAGAGATCCCTCAAATTTAGGAGGCAAAATTGGGAGGGGCGGGTGATGGCCTGGGTGTTGCATGTGAGAGTCTGCGGGCAAGGAGACCCCCAGGGCCCTGGCTCAGAGGGTGTTAGTGGGAGGGCCTGGGGCAGGAGGAGATATCAGGAGGCAGTCCTGGAAGAGATGTTTTTGTGGTGTGGGTGGGACGTCCACGTGGAGATGTCCAGCTGCCCAGGGGACGGACACCACTGTGGGGGACCGAGTAGCATCTGAACGTGGAAGTTCAGGAATCACCAGCAGGCAGGCAGGAGCCCCAGAGCCTGAGCAGAAATCAGGAGGACTCGTGGGCTCAAGACAGAGCCCCAGAGCTGGAATATTGAAGAGGATGAGGCGTAAGAAGATAAAGCTGGAATGACCCAAGGAATAGGAAGGGGACGGGCAAGTCCTCCTCTCAGGAGAGTGTGTGGTCTGGGACTTCCCTAGTAGTCCAGTGGTTAAGAATGTGCCTTGCAATGCAGGGAAAACAGGTTCAGATCCCTGGCTGGTGAACTAAGCTCCCACATGCCTAGGGGTAACTAAGCTCTAGAATGAAAGCTGAGCACAGAAGAATCGATGCTTTGAACTGTGGTATCGGAGAAGACTCTTGGGAGTCCCTTGGACTGCAAGGAGATCCAACCAGTCAATCCTAAAGGAAATCAGTCCTGAATCTTCATTGGAAGGACTGATGCTGAAGCTGAAGCTCCAATATCTGATGCAAAGAACTGACTCATTGGAAAAGACCTTGATGCAGGCAAAGATTGAAGGCAGGAGGAGAAGGGGATGACAGAGGATGAGATGGTTGGATGGCATCACCAGCTCGATAGACATGAGATTGAGCATGCTTTGCGAGCTGGTTCTGGACAGGGGAGTCTGGTACGCTGCAGTCCACAGGGTTTCAAAGAGTCATACACAACTGAGCGACTAAACTGAACTGAATTAAGCCCAAGTGCTGCAACTACCCGAGTCCCCCACTCCGAAACCCCGTGCCCCACAAGCAGAGAGCCCATGTGCCGCAACAAAAGATCATGCATGACACAGCCAAATACATAAATAAACAATTATTTTTTAAAAAGAAGAAGACAAAGAGAGCATGGTCCACACAGTCACATGTGATGCAGAGATCTGGGGGAAAAAAAAAAAA
>NW_011494879.1:6246282-6253317 GCF_000754665.1 Bison bison bison
AAAAAAAAAAAAGACTGCCATCCTGTGCCCTTGGGTTTGGGTTCCAGTTCTGCTTACCTGCTCTGTGATGCCGGCAGATTGGTCAACCTCTCTGTTCCTGTTTCCCATTCTCAAAAAGCATAAGACCTCGGGAAGTGTTGCTGTGAGGGTGCTGGCCTGGTGCAGGCCCTCTCTGAGCAACCCTCCTCCAGGGTTAGCCATTATTGTTGCTGGCTTGGAAAGAGGCCTGCAGATGAGTCAGGGCCTTACCTGTCCCCTCTCAGCTCCCTGACCACCCTTCCACACTAGGCTCTGATGATGCTGGAGTGGGAACCCTGCCAGCCGCTGTGCCTACACCCCCCACTCCCCGTACTGCCTCTGGCCCTGGGAGGCTGGAACACAGGAGAAGCGCAGAAGGGACCTCCTGTCTATTTTCCACATGGGTCAGCGTCAATTCAGGAGCAGCAGGGGCCACACAGCCTAGCCTATAACTTGTAGGCCCCCTGACTGCCCACGTGCCTCTCACCTGCCTCCTGTCCTTCACACACACGGGCAGCCTTCAGGCCTTTGAATCATGCTCCTTCCTCCATGACAGTCCCCAGACACCGCCTTGGCTCACTCCCCCACCTCCCACCTCTGCTCTGCCGGGACCCCTGTTTCTCAATGCTGCCCCCCTCTCCCCAGTAGCTCTCCAAGGAAGGCAAGGGCAGAGAAAGAGCGAATGAGCCAGGCAGTCAGGCAAGAAAAGGGAAATCTATTAGAGGGAAAAGAGAGGGTGACTGGCTCTTAAGGAGAATCAATGTCCTCCCTTTCTGGTGGAGTCCTCCTTATACCCCACCAATGAAGAATTCTCTGCAGGGATGGTCACCTAGCCAGAGGTCTGGAATCTGGATGTCGTACAGCTTTGAGAAGATAGGCACCAGTGAGATAACAGGATGCCATTTGGGCACTTTGATCAGTCTCACGGATCACTGTGATTTTATCCTTCATATTCGAGGTCGACTTAACGAGCCATCTTATCACTGAGACCCCATGTGGGCCCTGTCACCTCCCACCTGCTCTGGCCCCTCTATCTTCCACGGCCGGCTGTTCCTTGGGACTTTGCTACAGGTCTGCCCCAGCTAGAGCGGGACTCCCCCAGGGGAGGGGTCTTTCTCATCATGCGCACAGATGTATCTGCAGCATGGAGACACTGTGGCTCAGGGGGGTGAGTGTTCAGGTAACATTATTGAGTGAAGAACCAGTGAACGAATGAAGGAGTGAGGGTGTGGGGCCCCCTACTCGAGCAGTCAAGAGTCCGTGCCCTGGAGGGACTGACGGTGCAGGAGAGAAGGGGGGTGGGCATGCGGAAGACGGGCATCTCCCTGGAATGAAGCGCTACATCCAGGGAGGCCGGGTAAGCCAGGAAGGGGCTTCCAGGCCCCAGCGTGGGCAGGGGAGGATGGAGGGAGTTAGCAGGGAGGAGGGGAGGCAAACACACAGGGAGAGGTGGGGGGAGCGGAGTTGGGGGGTCCAGAATGACCAGAGCGGAGGCCAGGAGGTTCAGGCAGCACCGCGGCCTGGGTGGAGAACTGAGGCCCCAGGGTGAGTGGCTGCTGATGCTGGGGTCATTGCTAAGGTCAAAGGCACTGTGCTGGAAGGGACAGACCACCCTCACGGACGTCGTAAGGCCCCTCTTGCAGGGGCCCGTCTTGCCAAGTGCTGGTGGCTTCTCGTGGCAAGTCCAGCCTGCTGGGAGTGTGCTGCAACTCGTGGGCTGCGCGTAGCAACTCCTGGGTCTGGGGAGTGGTGGCAGAGGGCGTGACCCCCGCAGGGGTGATGGGGGGGGTGCACACTGACACAGGGTCAAGTCCCCACCCCAGCAGACTGACCTGTGGTCCCAGGGAGTCCACATCACCTCTGGATCAGTTTGCTCTCGCTGCAGTAAAAACTGACTCTGGATTCGAAGTAAAAGTGAAAGTCGCTCAGTCATGTCTGACTCTTTGCAACCCCATGGACTTATAATTCATGGAATTCTCCAGGCCAGAATTCTGGAGTGGGTAGCCTTTCCCTTCTCCAGCGGATCTTCCCGACCCAGGGATCGAACTGGGATCTCCTGCATTGCAGGCAGATTCTTTACCAACTGAACTACCCAGGTTATTCTCACAGGTCTGAAGGCCGGAGGTCCCAGATGAGCTTGGGGCTGAGATCAAAGTGTCGGCAGGGCCGGTTCCTGCCCTGCTCACCAGTCTCTCTGAATCCAGCAACGTTGCCCAACGCTACTCACAATAGGTCTTTTGTGGGGCGGGCCAGCCTGTGCCAGCCTGCATTTTATACAAGTGAATATTATTATCTGCAGTTTTTTCTGCAAGTGGAAAGTGGGTCTACGAGAAACTGAATGATTTGCCCAGAATAAATGGAGTGGCGGGATTCGAACTCAGGGCGGAGCACCCAGCCTTGCCAGAGCTCTGCAGGAGTCCCTTGGCTGTCTGGGAACCTTACACCTGAGAGCAGGCTGCCTCTCCTGATGGCCTAATGCCCCTGTGGCAGAACTGACTCTCGTTTATGTCTCTGTGGGCCCAGAAAACCGGCCTGTCCTAGTTTCCCTCTTTAGAGAGAGAGAAAAGCCTTGGAGTCCATAATAGAGACTCATATTTATGCAGCTCTTTCCTTAGGTGCTTTCCATGTTGAATCTCATTCGAGGGGACTTCCCTGGGGGTCTAGTGGTGGGGACTCAATGCTCCCAGTGTAGGAGGGGGCACAGGGTTCGATCCCTATCAGGGAACTATTAATAAATCTCACATGCCACAACGAGAAATCCCACATTCCGCAACTGAGATCTGGTGCAGCCAAATAAATAAATAAATAGAAATCATCTCACTTGAGCCTCATGACAACTATTGTCCACTCTGAAGATGGGGACACTGAGGCATCCAAAGGCCAAGCACTAGGTACCCGAGATCACAGCAGAGAGAGCGCTGCACCCAGGCTTTCTTATTCCTCCTTCCAGTACACGGGGTGGGTCCCACAGAGGGGTTGTTTCACAGCAAGATGAGCTGCTAGCTCCCTGCTGGAGCCTGACCTTAGCCAGGCCATGGCCACACTGCTCTCCGACAAGCCCAGGGGGTTGTCCCACCAAGACTCAGACCTGTGTGGAGACAAGCATGCAGAGAGACCAGCCCTTGGGCAGAACTGCTAGCACCATTCAAGGCGCAGGGCCTGGCTTGGATGTCAGGCTTGCTTCTTCAGCGGCAGCACCTCCGGCACCTGGGTTCCCAACCTGGCCGTCAAAGTCAAATTTCAGCTCCAAGTAAAAATGTGTCTGCGTTATAAACCTTTGAAGATACAGGTTCTTAATGAAAATGCCAAGAGAAGCCAATTAGAGTGGCATGAGCAGTAATCACTATAATAAGGGTAATTGAGTTGGATTTATTATAGCTGACGACGGGCTTTTTTTTCTTTTTTTCTCTCAAGTAGAGAAAGAAAATAATTTACCAATATTAAAACATGATTCAAGTTTTCCTTCAAACCCCTGAAATTTGGTTCAGTTTCTGCTACCTCATCTCAAATGTGAGGCTGGCAGAAAATAAGAAGATAAAGTCACCACTAGTGAACTTGACTTTTTTAGGTAGAGTTCTTTTCAGAAGCAAAATTAAATGAATCCAGGAGAACTTAGCAGTAAGGGAGAGTGAGAAGAGAAATTGGAAGTCAGGCTCTGTCATTGTCTGTGTGATTTAGACAAGTTCCTCAGCTTCTCTGAATCTTAGTTTCTTCATCTCTAGAATACTTATATAATACTAACTCTGGAGGTTTGTTGGGAAAATTAAATTAAGCTAAATTACATTCAACTTAATTGAAGAAGGTATATAATATGCCTGGCGACATCAATAAATGTTAACAACATTCCCTAATACCAGGGAACTGTCTATGAAGAGGGCTCAGGGCTCCAAAAGTCTTGCCACTACTTTTTTAAAAAAGCAAGATAGAAATGTCTCTCTCATGTAAAATTCTACAGGTAAGTAGTCCCAGTCTGGCAGGGTGATTTCACAGCCTTCAGGGACCCAGATCCCTTCTCTCTTGCTGTTCTGCCACCCTCAGCAAGATGTTTTCACCTCAAGGCCCAACATGGCTGCCAAGCTCCAGCCATCATGCCCTGTTTCTAGTTAGCGAGGAGTAAGGAGCACAGAGGGGCTCTCTGACTCTCATTGAAGGACACTTCCAGGAAGCCACACACAACACTTTAGCTTACAAACCTTTGGACAGAATTTGTCACATGCCTCACTTGGCAACAAGGGATTCTGAGGAACATAATCTTGATTGCAGCAACTGTGTGTCCAGATAAAATTAGGATCCTTATTCTTAAAAATAGTGAAGGACAGGGCAGCCTGATGTGCTGCAGCCCATGGGGTCAGAAAGAGCAACCAAACAACAACAATGCTAAGGAAGAAGGGGGACAAATACTGGGGAAATAGGCCATCTCTGATCTGTTGCCCCATATGACAGGCTGGCTGTGTGGGCTGATGGGATAATGCACATGTATCCCTAAATCAGTGTCTTCAGCCCCCCTCATTACACAAGAGCCTCCAAATCTCTCACATCTGACTTCCTTGGCCCTAGTCAGAGCCTGAGACCAGCTAGCTTTCAGAGGTGGAAGTTGTGGAATGCAGGGACCAAGTGGCATTTTTATGTAGGCATTTATCTGGCAATGGGAATTTACCATGTGCCAGGCACCACAGGTATCATAACCTCTCTAAAAATTTAGGATTTTTTTTTAAGTGAATGCTGCTTTTAGATAATGTTTATTGATGTGGGAAAATCCACAGAATAATATATTCAGTTACCAAAAACAAAACAACAACAAAAAAAACCCAGCATAAAAAACAGGAGGCAATGTGATTTCAGTATGACTATTTTTTCCTCTTTCCTTTTTATTTTTAAGTTGTAAAAGTATGATAACACATTTACAAGAGACTTGGAAAATACAGCACAAGGTTTCATAGAATTTTACTATATATTACAATTATTTTTAAGTAGATAAATTAAAATTTTTAGTTGGAGTTTCAGAAACAAACTCTCAAAAATTAATAGAATGAATATACAGAAAAGCAGAAGGATATGGCAGACCTAAAAAGCACCATGAACCAATTCGGCGTGATTAAGATTTATACAAATTTTACACAACAGCAGGATACAAATTCTATTCAAGTTCCCATAGACTCTAAACTAGGAGACACGTATCCAAGGACATAAAACAAGGTGCAAAAATTCCATGGTCTAAAGGTATTGAAATCATAGAGAGTCTATTCTCTTATCACTGTGGAATTATGTCAGAAATCAATATCAGAAGTTATTTGAAAATAACCCAAATATTTTCAAATGCAATGTGACATTTACCAAGAGATGATTTTTTAAAAAGTGACCTTTATACACTGAAAAACAAAGAAACTGGAGGTAGACCCTACACCTGTACTGTGATTGCTCACATGTGCAGTTATGAGTGATCTTTGTCTCCTTCATTCACTTTCTCTATTTTCCAAGTTTCTCATGAGCACGGATAACTCTCATAATCATAAAAGCACCTGAATTATTAACTTAGAGTGGTGCTCAGGGAATGGTACCCAGGAGACGGCCCAACAGGGCAGGTGGAGGCAGGAAGAGGAGGGGGGAGACCTGTGCTTCTTTGCCCCGGGCTGACTTTTGGGTTTGGGACAAACCCCTGGGGACCCAGCTACACCTCCTGCCAGTTGGAAGATGGACACTGCAGCTACAGGTCATGGGAGGCCATGGCCGGAAGGACATCTCGCTGCCAGTTTCTCATGAGAGTCCAGCACTTTGGGCTGTGCTGTCCATAAGCTAACTGAACCTCAAATCAGATGTTTAGTGAGTTCTGCGTTACTGCAATTCCTCCATTTTTCGAGAGCTCTCACCAAAGGCTGCGCTCTGCTCTCTCTCTTGGGTGCAGGGCTTCTGATTTATTTTTTGCACAGAGGGCTTGTTGGTGGCTCAGATGGTAAAGAATCTGCCTGCAATTCTCCCTGCAATGCAGGAGACCCAGGTTTGATCTGGAGCTCGGGAAGATTCCCTGGAGAAGGATATGGCAACCCACTCCAGTATCTTGCCTGGAGAATTCCATAGACAGTGGAGCCTGGCTACAGTCTACAAGGTGGCAAAGAGTCGGACATTGTGCAAATGTCCAACTAGCCATAAATTGCGGCTAGTCTAGACTGAGCGACTAGCACTGGGGCTGCAGTGAAGGATGCAAGCTCCATGGGCAGCCTGAAACCCCAGGGGTGGGAGGTAAAACTGTTCAGAAAGGTGAGCAAGGCCAAGAATACGCGCCAGGTTCAGGTCCCAGCTCTGGCCTCAGTGTGCCCACCTGTGCAGTGGGAGCACAGGGCTATGCTTCCCAGGTTCTTCCTGCTGGAACAGTGCAGACTCAGGCTGGCCCGTCCCTGGATTCAGAATGCCTGGCCTCAGAATCAGATCTATTGGAGGGTTCACTCTGGGGTGACCCCTGGCCTAATCAGAGCCGTTTCCTACATTCTCGCCTTGCTCCTTCCCCTTCTGGGTCTCCTCCCACCACGTTCCCGGTGTGTGGGTGGGCCATGCTCTCCCCTAGGACTCGGGGCACAGGGAAGCTGGAGAGAGTGTGGGGGGTGGTCTGGGGGGAGTGGAGTTGGGGTGCATACAGGTCAGAGGACCTCAAGTGTGGCCGAGGTGGCCACCCAGTCTGGAAATGAGAAAGAACTCCTGGGATGGGGCCACCTCTCACCAGCTCAGCCATGGAGGACACCTTTGCCCCCAGTGAAGAAAGGAGTCCTTCTCTGGGAGCACAGCTGGGGGACCACTCGCAGTCCTCTTTCTATTATCCAGCCCCAGGAACCACTCCCAGCACTACCGCTGTGGCCTCTGATGCAGAGATTTTTTTTTTTTAAAGGGGCTGAAACGGGCAAAAGGCACTTTAGACAAACAAGCAGAAGGGCGTGAGCCCCGCTGTGGAGCTCCGAAAACAGCAGCTGCGGGGAGAGAAGCCGCATGACAGCTCTATGTTCTAGAGTTGGTTCCAAAGCATCTTTG
>NW_011494879.1:6253604-6266625 GCF_000754665.1 Bison bison bison
CACCTCCCCCCACCCACCCATCGGGTATAATAGCTGCATTCTACGGCCTGGGCCGGTGTCATCTCCTCATCACGCCCAGGGCAGCCGGGAGCCAGCCTCTCTGACTTCCTTCCTCACTGCGTCGCTTTCCCTTTAATTTACTCACCGTGTTTTCTCCTGTAATCACTCCGGCGGGCTGGCTCCCTCAGACCCGGGGCCCCCAGATCCGGCCCTTTCTGGCTGTCTCCTCCCCTCCCTGAGGGAAAGGTGAGTACTCAAGAGGGTCCAGCACCTCCGGGTGGTACGTGCGCGCGCGCGCACACACACACACACACACACACACACACACACACCAGCCCCTCTGCAGGCCTTCTCTGGGTCTTGTGGTCCCAGATGCGCTCCCCTGCCCCAAGGGTTGCGCCCTCAGTGTTCTGAGGGCTGCTGGTTGGACCTGACTTCTCACAGTTCTCTCTCCAGCTGCATTTCCCCCAGGGCTTTCTCCACTTTCCAGAACAAAGCCCACAATGTTGGGCTCAGTGTTCTGTGTTTAACTTCTTCTCAAGTAGGGCTTCCCAGATTGAGTATGATTCAAGCCCCAAGAAACCTGGATCTTGCCCATCTCCTGTGTGTGTGCAGCTACCAAGGAGCATGGCCTGGAGGAGATGGGTCCAGTGAGCAATATTTCAACTGGAATTCATGGCCTCTCATAGGCTAAGGCACCGAGGCTCGGAGAGGTTCAGAGAACCAGGCCAGTTCTAAATCCTGCATTTTCTCTCTCTTCCTCTCTCTGCAAATAGACGGCTTGGGTGAAAACAGGGCAGCCAATGTACAAATCGGCCCACAGACTGTTGTCCCCTTAGCGTTCTCCTTTACCTCCCCTATGATCCTCCTTCTGGCCTCAGCTCCCCTTAGGAAGCTCTTAGATGTATCTTTATTTATTTGTTTTTCCTCCAAAGGAGTACTTGTATCATGGGGTTCTTTGTCGCCGTAACACTGATTCTTCTTGCTAGTTCAAACACAAAGATATTCATCACAGGGCATTGGCTAGTTTAGTGGGTTTCTGGACAACCAGGGAACCTGGCTTGGATGGGTCTAGCCTCACAGTTGACGGGGACCGCCTGGTGTGCTGCTCAGCCTCCCTGCAGATGGGGTCCCCTGCCTTCAGGGCTTTGCCCACGGAAGTCTACAGTGCCAAGGACTCTACTCTGGCAAGTGCTGGCATCAGCTGGTCAGGCCGAGCCATCCTTAAACCAGGCTCAGACATCCCCTCTCAGTCCACCGGTGTCCTGGGCTGAACAGTGTCCACCCTCAAAAGGATACTGTAAAGTCCTAACCTCCAGAATGTCAGAATATGACTTGTCTAGAAATAAGTTAATTAACCCACATATTTAGTTTTGTGGTTATCACTAAGTCGTGTCCGATTCTTTTGCAAACCTGTGGACTGTACCCACCAGGCTCCTCTGTCCATGGGATTTCCCAGGCAAGAATACTGGAGTGGGTAGCCATTTCCTTCCCCAGGGATCGAACCTGCGTCTCTTGCTTGGCAGGCAGATTCTTTACCACTGAGCCACCAGGGAAGCCCGTATTTAGTTTAGGTGAGATTGTATTGGAAGAAGGTGGCCCTTCCTCCAATAATGACTGGGATCCTGATAAGAGGAGGAGAGACACAGGCACACGAGGGGACCACAAAGGCAGATGTTGGAGGCAGAGGTTGCCATCTCCAAGCCGAGGAAAGATGAGGATTGCCAAGCACCACCAGAAGCTGGAGGAGACTAGGGAGGATTCTCCTCTGCAGTTTCAGAAGGAGCACTTTGATTCAGACTTCTGGCCTCCAGATCTGTGGGACAATAAATTTATGTTGTTTTGAGTCTCCTAGTTTGTGGTTTCTTTGTTACAGCCACCCTGGGAGAGGAACATGACTGGCCACAGGGACCCCCCAGCGGGACATGGGATGGGCCTGGGGTGAGGCTGTAGCGCTGCAGGAGCTGGTGCACTGGGAGGGTAGCCACCTGTCCATTCAACTTACCTGCGCCTCCGGGATCTTCTCAAGCCCAGTCGTGTACAACCACCTCCCTGATGATTAATTACTGCTGGGCACGCCCAACCTATAGCTCCATGGCTCAGACCACACTCAGTTCAATATACTCGTGCTGGCTCATGGTTACTTGGCATCTCCAGTGGCTGACATTCAGCCTAGGACCTGTTTCTCAAATGAACAGTTACTTGCTGATGACAGATGAGAGCATTGCTTGGCTCTGAAATGTGGCATCTGTGCTGTGGTTCCTCCATCAGGGCTGGTCTAGGACCCTTCAAAGCCTTCTGGTGTCACACGGACACTTGGGCATCCCTGACTCTGCTGGACCATCAGGGCCAAACGGCAGAATTCCCTGCCTGGAGGCCTGAGTCATCCAGGAAGCCTTGTTTTACTCTGGCCACAACACTGAGAGCCTGTGGTTAAGGCTATTCAGTAAGTGGGATGGAGTAGCCCGTGGAAATGGAATATATGTTGTCTCCAAAATCCATGGGGATTCCCCATGCTCTGTGCCTCTTTCTCAGTGTGGATTGGATGTGCCTACCAGTTTCAGAAACTTTGCTCAGATAGGAGGGGTTTGTCAAATCCTCTGGTACACACGTGTTTTCCTAAAGGATCTAGATGACACCTGATCCTTCCTGCCCACCAGGTCCCATCAATGTAATGGTCCAGCCTGATAATTTCTGGAACAATTCAAAACCTAAAACTGAGCAGGACTCTGTGAAGCCTTCCCAGGGACAGACTCCTCCTCCTCACTCCCCCCTCATCTCTGGCCTCTTGTTGGTAAAAAAGCTTTCGCCTTCTAGGTCTTCCCCAAATTCCAGACAGCAAAGTTAATCAGAGACATGAGAAAATGCAGAAACAAAGGAAAACAGTCAAGCAGGACAAAAGAACAATAGTTTAGCCATTAAGAAAAAGCCAGGGATCTTTAGTTCCTCCTCAAAGGCTGTAGATAATATCCTGAGCCATAGTCTTGACTTGTTTTACAGATACTAACTCCCCTGGTGTCTTAGTATTAAAGAATCCACCTGCCATTTCAGGAGATGGGGATTCGATCCTTGGATTGGGGAGATCCCATGGAGAAGGAAATGGCCAACCCACTCCAGTATTCTTGCCTGGGGAATCCCGTGGACAAAGGAGCCTGGCAGGCTATAGTCCACAGAGTTGAAAAAAAGTCAAACACAACTTAGTGACTAAACCAGTAACCCTCGCATCAAGTGGAGAAATTAGCTACATGATGACCACCAACATGTAGCCCCAGACCAGTTGGAACCAGAAGGTTAAAGATTGAGAGTCCCAAGATGACACCACCCTTATGGCAGAAAGTGAAGAAGAACTAAAGAGCCTCTTGATGAAAGTGAAAGAGAAGAGTGAAAAAGTTGGCTTAAACCTCAACATTCAGAAAACGAAGATCATGGCATCCGGTCCCATCACTTCTTGGCAAATAGATGGGGAAACAGTGGCTGACTTTATTTTTTTGGGCTCCAAAATCACTGCAGATGGTGATTGCAGCTATGAAATTAAAAGACACTTACTCCTTGGAAGAAAAGTTATGACCAACCTAGACAGCATATCAAAAAGCAGAGACTTTACCTTGTCAACAAAGATCGTCTAGTAAAGGCTATGGTTTTTCCAGTGGTCATGTATGGATGTGAGAGTTGGACTGTGAAGAAAGCTGAGCACCGAAGAATTGATGCTTTTGAACTGTGGTGTTGGAGAAGACTCTTAAGAGTCCCTTGGACTGCAAAGAGATCCAACCAGTCCATCCTAAAGGAGATCAGTCCTGGGTGTTCATCGGAAGGACTGATGTTGAAGCTGAAACTCCAGTACTTTGGTCACCTGATGCAAAGAGCTGACTCATTTGAAAACACCCTGATGCTGGGAAAGATTGAGGATGGGAGGAGAAGGGGACAACAGAGGATGAGATGGTTGGATGGCATCACCAACTCAATGGACATGGGTTTGGGTGGATTCTGGGAGTTGGTGATGGACAGGGAGGCCTGGCATGCTGCAGTTCATGGGCTTGCAAAGAGTCGGACACTTCTGAGCAACTGAACTGAACTGAACTGAAACATCATCACCAACCAATCAAAGAATGTCCACGAGCTGATGAGGCACCCCAAGACCCTCTCTCTCACCTGACCTCTGCAAACCCTTCCCCAGAAGTCATCGGGTAACTCAGGTTTTTTGTGCATGAGTTGCCCATTCTCCTCATTTGGCCCCACCCTGAGCTCCTTGCTTTCAACACTGTACTTTCCTTCACAACAACCCATGTCAGCACGTTGGTTTTACTATGTGTTGGATGAGCAGACCCAAGTTTGGTTTGGTAACAGTCCCTGTGACCAAATCATGCAAGGAGTCAGACAGCAGTCTCATGATGAAAGAACACCGTAGACCTTGCAGGTAACAGACCATCTCTGGGCCCTCTGCATGTGTAAACAGAGAAAGGGCCTTTCCCAGGTCAATAATTGCCCACCAATGCCATAGCTGGAGAAGTTTACTTCATCAGAAGGAGCACAGTGAGAACAGAAGCTGTAGTTTAAGTAATCTGATTAAACTTCAAAAATCCACTGTCATCCTTCAGGATCCTGAGATCTCGTCAGTTCAGTTCAGTTCAGTTCAGTCACTCAGTTGTGTCCAACTCTTTGTCACCCCATGGACTGCAGCACGCCGGGCTTTCCTGTCCATCACCAACTCTCAGAGCTCACTCAAACTCATGTCCATTGAGTCGGGGATGCCATCCAACCATCTCATTCTCTGTTGTCCCCTTCTCTTCCCACCTTCAATCTTTCCCAGCATCAGGGTCTTTTCCAATGAATCAGCTCTTCACATTAGGTGGCCAAAGGATTGGAATTTCAGCTTCAGCATCAGTCCTTCCAATGAACACCCAGGACTGATTTCCTTTAGGATGGACTGGTTGGATCTCCTTGCAGTCCAAGGGATTCTCAAGAGTCTTCTCCAACACCACAGTTCAAATGCATCAATTTTTAGCACTCAGCTTTCTTTATAGTCCAACTCTTACATCCATACATGACTACTGGAAAAACCATAGCTTTGACTAGATGGATCTTTGAGGACAAAGTAATGTCTCTGCTTTTTAATATGCTATCTAGCTTGGTCATAGCTTTTCTTCCAAGGAGCAAGCATCTTTTGATTTCATGGCTGCAGTGATTTTGGAGCCCAAGAAAATAAAGTCTGTCACTGTTTCCACTGTTTCTCCATCTATTTGCCATGGAGTGATGGGATCAGATGCCATGATCTTAGGGTATTGAATGTTGAGTTTTAAGCCAGCTTTTTCAATCTCCTCTTTCACTTTCATCAAGAGGTTCTTTAGTTCCTCTTCACTTTCTGCCATAAGGGCGGTGTCATCTGCCTATGTGAGGTTATTAATATTTTTTCTGGCAATCTTGATTCTAGCTTGTGCTTCATCCAGCCTGGCATTTCACATGATGTACTCTGCATATAAGTTAAATAAACAGGGTGACAATATACAGCCTTAATGTACTCCTTTCCCGATTTGGAACCAGGCTGTTGTTCCATGTCCATTTCTAACTGTTGCTTCTTGACCTGCATACAGATTTCTCAGGAGACAGGTAAAGTGGCCTGATATTCCTATTTCTTGAAGAATTTTCCACAGTTTGTTGTGATTGACACAGTCAAAGGCTTTGGCATAATTAATAAAGCAGTAGATGTTCATCTGGAACTCTCTTGCTTTTTCTATGATCCAATGGAATTTGGCAATTTGATGAGGTCTCTATAATTAATCTGCATCATTTGAGTCTTGGATGGTGAAAATTACCTCTCTGACTTGACCAGGGATGCAATCTTGCTTTGATACTTTTTGTAAGAAGAGGGAGCTTCAGCTACAGGCACTTAGCTGGTTGCTGGTGTGACCATCCTCATCCTGGGAGATGGGAAGCCAGTGGGGATTCCAACTGTCTATCCATGGGGTCCCAGATCCACAAGGCCCTTATGATGGAATCAGTCAAAAACCTGTTTTGTCACTTGACCCCCAGAAGCCAGTACTCTGACTGGAGGGCTGTAGTCACCAGATCCTACTAACTGGTCCTTAGTCCTGAAAGCTCAGAACTAGTGTCGGACAAACCCCTAGAATCTTGGTTCCAATCGCTCCCTCCACAGATCAGATCAGATCAGTCGCTCAGTCGTGTCCGACTCTTTGCGACCCCATGAATCGCAGCACGCCAGGCCTCCCTGTCCATCACCAACTCCCAGAGTTCACTCAGA
The DNA here is from genome assembly GCF_000754665.1 of Bison bison bison. Lineage (NCBI taxonomy): Eukaryota > Metazoa > Chordata > Mammalia > Artiodactyla > Bovidae > Bison > Bison bison. The sequence continues at coordinate 6,259,861 of NW_011494879.1, forward strand.
CTCACGTCCATCGAGTCAGTGATGCCATCCAGCCATCTCATCCTCTGTCGTCCCCTTCTCCTCCTGCCCCCAATCCCTCCCAGCATCAGAGTCTTTTCCAATGAGTCAGCTCTTCGCATGAGGTGGCCAAAGTACTGGAGTTTCAGCTTTAGCATCATTCCTTCCAAAGAAATCCCAGGGCTGATCTCCTTCAGAATGGACTGGTTAGATCTCCTTGAGCTCCCTCCACAATCCCCTGTTAATGGCTATGGCCTCCTGGGTGATGTTTAGGCAGGTTTACCTCAAGGAGTTTCCTCTCTCTAAATTCAGGGGCTCTGTGGTGTGGGGGGGCTGGTGAAGTACTGTGAGTTTGCATATCGATGACTCAACCCCAGTCTCCACCTGTCAGGCTCGACATGTCCTCGGTCACACAGACCAAGGAGGGCTTCAGGGGCTGCTCATCTATTTGTGTCCCAGGCGTCCCAGGATGGCCGGAAGTCAGGTGTTGCTACTTGATATCCCATAATTTCCTTTGAAATCAGAGCTCATCTCAGCAACAGCAAATCCTACAGCTGCCCAAGCAGATGGGGGAAGGCATTCATGACATCTCTCTTCAGGATGCTGGCACTGCCCAGACAGCAGGTAAAGGGAGGCTCCCCTACGTCCTCAGAGGGGACAGTGAGGGGTGGGGTGGGGGGCCTCAGAAGGCAGATTACCCACCGGGTATTCTCACATTAGTGCAAGGAATCTCCAAATGCTTATCTCAGGCCAACACTGGGTCTAGTTCCCAGTCAACGACCCAGCCAACAGCATTGTTCCCAGTGCCCAGGCTAGCCCAGGGACTCCAAAATTTTGCTCAGTGCAACCACATTAATAAAAATCAGCAATCTAAAATTCTATTTCTTTCTTCCTAGTCTAATTTTCTCAAGTCCATTTTTATATATATTCCCCAAGTTTTTAACAAAACAAACTGGCAGAGGTTTTTGGTAGAAGAGGATGATGCTCTATTTCCTGAAGACCACGCTCATCTTCCTGTATCTTGCTGGGTTATTGGTCTAAAGGGACGAGCAGTGGGGTGAGAGAGGAAGGGTTTTTTCTAGCTGAAGCTTTCTCTGACCTCTAAGGAATTTTTTGTGCATGTGTAGTTGGGGATGGGGGGAGTGTCTCCTTGACCTGAAGAATGAGAAATATATGGTCTCTTTATCTTTCATCTAAGCAGGATTCAGTTCCTCCTTGCTCTTGCTAAGGGTATATCCATCTACAGGGGACAGATTCCAGCTTCTCAGCCAGGGTCCCATCTATCTCCTGCCTCACCTTGACCTGACCCCAGTCACCCAGTCAATGTTGAGGTCCTAGGTCTGGACCCCTCAGCCCTAAGGACCCCTCTGGGGAGCCACTCGGGAGCACAGCCTGGAGGGACGTGGCCTGGAGGAGCCGGGGGTAGGGAGGGCACTTCCTATGGCCACTGGAGACTTGGCCCCTGGGCTGTTCCCTTCTTGAACTTCTGTCCCTAAAGGTTCAGTTTGCAACCATTCAGAGGGTGGCAGCATTGACACCTCTCCCAGGGACCCAGGCATTGTCATCTACTGTTCCTTAGACTCGCCTGACCTCTTTTTGGCATCCTGTGTGATGTCTCACTTTCTGGTCCTGAAAAACGGAACTGACACCCCCTAGATGTCAGGGGCACAATGAGACGGTGGGCGTGAAACTGTCTTCCACAAGAAGGAATGGCAATGGGGTGATGAGGCTACCGAACCCTTTCCCAACAATGCAGACTGAAGGCCAGAACTCGGGCCAACCCAGCACTGGGAGCAAACACCAGACACCTCTGTCATCTCTGACTCCAGACTTTGGTCCAAGACCAACCTCAGTTCAGCTCTTGGCTTTTAGCTCAGTCATCGTGTGGCTTCAGAAAGTCCTCCATTCCCTCTGAGCTTCCACCTCTTATCAGTAGAAGTGGGACAAGAATCTCTAGTTCAGAGGTTATTGCACAGAGCAGACCAGACGGTGGGTCTACAGAACCTTGGAAAATTCAACTCGGGGGCCACTGCCTCTGATCGGCTTAAGGCTGTATCAGTGCTGCCTGTAGTACCATCCATCAGTTCTGAAGGGCTGCCTCTCCAGGAACTTTTGCTCTTTGCAGAAGGTAACTATCATCAAACCAGTCAATCCTAATGGAAATCAGTCCTGAATATTCACTGGAAGGACTGTGCTGAAGCTGAAGCTCCAATTCTTTGGCCACCTGATGCCAAGAGCTGACTTATTGGAAAAGACCCTGATGCCAGGAAAGATTGAGGGCAGGAGGAGAAGGGGACGACAACAGAGGATGAGATGGTTGGATGGCATCACCGACTCAATGGACATGAGTTTGAGTAAGATCCAGGAGACAGTGAAAGACAGGGAAGCCTGGTGTGCTGCAGTCCAAGCGGTCGCAAAGATTTGGACACGACTGAGTGACTGAACAACAACTTTCAAAGTAGGAATATCCACACCGAGTCTGGTGAGGACACAGGGGTTTGCGTCAGGGAGTGTCCAGATCTGGGGACCTGAAGGGGTGAGAATGATTCTCTTGAGGGGCTGTAAACTGCCCCTGGAAGGTGAACAGTGAGAAAATGATTCCGGGCCGTGCTCCGTCAGAGTGTGTGTCCAGGGGCAGCGTAATGTGTCTGTGCGGGAGACAGAGCGCTGCCCACGCGGCAGGGTGAGGGCCTCTCCAGGCGGGACTCGTTCCCTTCTCCTGCTCCCAGGCTCCCTTCCCAGGGTTCATGCCAGTGAATGAGTGAGGGAAGGGCCCAGGGAACTTCATGGAGACCCCACGAGTCAACTGACTCTTAACAGTTTTCTCCATACCTAAAGGCCCTAATAGTTGCCAAGACACCAACCTGCTCCCAAGGAGAGTAGGACCAGATTCTGGAAAGACACCAGGCGCCACCACTGAGTCTGGGTCTCAGAGAAATGAAAACATACGTCAGCACAAAAACCTGTACACGGATGTTCATAGCAGCATCACACCTAACAACCAAAACATGTGGCTTCCTTGCCCCTTATTGTTTAAAATGATGTTTCTTTTAATATTGAAAGCACTTCCATCTGCAATGAACAAAATTCCCTCCAGGGTTTATTTCTACAATTGCCCATAGAATGCTCTGTAAGTTAGTGGCATAAGAATCCAGATAAGCAGATAAGAAAACTCTGGGACTGCTGCCTTATTTTAGAAGGGTTTTTACTAAAGGATTCAAAAGAGGCTATCTCCAAGTGGTGTCCTCAGCTGCTGCTTGTACAGAGGTGCAGGAGCTTTAGAATTATTTCCAGGGGTCCTTGCTTAGAGGAAAGAGCAAACCAAGGCGTGTGTGTGGGGTCCTGGGCGTCCACCCACTGGGACTCTGGGTAAGGGAGGGAGCCCAGCAATGCAGTCTCAGGAGGAGGTCATTTCCAGGATTCTGGACTGGAAGGAGTCAGAGAGCAAGGGAGAGCGGAGAACCCTGATGTGGGGTCAGGGACCTGGTCAGGCCCCTTGCCCTCTGGGACCCCATCTCCTCACCTGTGCAGTGATGCGGCTGGGCCAACTCAGGGGGCCTGCCCTCTGTCACGTAGTGATGGAAACCTTTCTTTCACTGCACTCATCCCTGGCAGGAAGCAAAGCAGGGGTGGGGGCCAGAGCCTCTTTCTGACCCTGTCCCTGGCCTCCCAGCTCTTTCAGGCAGCGCTGCCTTGGGGCTCTCTCTCAGGCTCTGGATCCAGGAGGTCCTGAGAGCTTCAGGGGTCCCTGGGAGGCAGATTTCACGCTCTGAGCTGTGTAGAACTGATGGGAAACATGTTTGGGGACTAAGAAGGAAAATCAGGATAGGAGATGGGGGAAGAGAAGGGCCTTGAAGGAAGGCCACAGTCCAAGTCCTCTGGGGGCCCAGCAAGGCTTCAGGGCTGCAAACAAGCGTCTCCGTGTCTGTTCCACCTGAGTGTGTTCTGACATCCACACCTCCTTCTCAACTGTCCTGGGCCCTGGTGGCTCTGCTGGTATGTCTGGTTTCCCAGGAACATGGCGAGAGCCCTGAACAGACCCAAGTTCCAGAGTGTCCTCCCGTCTGGGGCAACTGGGTGGCCTTTCTTCAGGCCATCTCTGATTCTCTCCCTGGCAAGTGATGAAAGCTTAGGTTCTGCTCTTACAAAGGTCAGAAAAAAGCTTGATTGTGCCAAGGATGGGTGATGGGCTGAGCAGCAGCCTCAGGAGGAGAATGGGAGGCTTAGTGGACCTGCCCTGTTCAGAGGACAGAGGTCACTTCTCTGCCTACAGGTTGCTACAGCGGACAGGTTGCCCACCCTGTCCAGCCAAAGGAGCCTGACCTCTGTCCTCCAAGCAGGACATTGACAAGCTAGAGGGCATCCTTGAGGATTGGCCAGGATGGGCGCCCTGTGACCCTGCTCTGGTTTAATGCTCTGTTCCTGCCATCTGGTAGCTCAGGTGGTAAAGAATCTGCCTGAAATGCAAGAGACCCAGGTTCGATCCCTGGGTTGGGAAGATTCCCTCCTGGAGAAGAGAATGGCGACCCACTCCAGTATTCTTGCCTGGAGAACTACATGGACAGACCATGGGGTTGCAAAGCGTCTGACGTGACTGAGCAGCCAACACCTTCACTTTCACTTTCCTGCCATCCTGAAATTCATAACAATGTTTTAATAAGGGCTTTACCTCTTTTATTTTTTGGACTGATGTGAGAGAGTAGGAAATATATATACTGATCTCTGCCCTGGTTCCTGGCACAGAGCTCCTAAGACCTTTGAGATGGTAATAAGAGCTTTTCGAGAGTTTTTTGTTCCAATATTTGCCCTTTGATCCCACTTTCCTGACACGACTTCTTAAATAGCTTGAAACTTCCTGGGTGATAACAGGCGTGTTTTGGTCGAAGGAGGTGACTCTTGGATGATTCCTTGGTGACGGCTGGTCACCCCCCATCCAGAATGAATGAACAAGCCATGATTAGAAGCTTGGAATTTTCAGCCCCACCTCCCCAGCTCCTTCTCAAGAGAGGAAAGAGGCATTGGAGATGTTAATGATCAATCATGCCTGCACAATAAAAACTTCCATAAACATCTCAAAAGTACAAAGTTCAGAGGACTTCTGGGTTGAAGGACAGGTGGGGGTGCAGTGGGGAGGGGTGGCTTCTCAGATCCACCCCCCCACCGACACTCCTCACCCTAAACAGCTCCGGGATCTGGATGCTCCTCTGCGTCTTTGATCCCATCCCTTCATCATAAACCAGCAAACAGCAGGTGAACTGTTTCCCTGGGTTCTTCGAGCCACGCAAGTAAATTAATCAGAGGAGGGTGTCCATCAGAGGCACAAGTGACGCCCTGAACTCACAACTGGAGCCCAGGTGGGGAGTATGAGTCTGTCCTAAATACTGAAATCTACCTGCAGATTCTGTAGCAGGGCCTGAGCACGTGGCGAGGAGGGGCATGGTCCAAAGCAAACCCCACCTCCATCCCCGACCCCAACCCAGAGCCAGGCCTGTCACCTCGGAGCACAGCTGTCAGAGGAAGGAAGGGACCAGCTTCTGCAGAGCAACCCTGAGGTGTGGAGGCTGGCAGTTGGAACCAAGGGAGGGGGCTGCAGAGCTCCAAGCTGCAAGGGATTCACCCCAGGGATGGGACACCTGGCGGACTGATATCGGGACGTTGTGCACGGAACTGGGTCCTGGAACGGACACCTGGAATGGCCTTCCTGGACCTTGAACCCCAGTCAAAGGCCACCCAGGGGATGGAGAGACCGCCACCAGAACCCAGAGGCAGGGGTGCAGTGATGAGGAATCCTAGCACGTACAGCGAGAGCCACCTGCCCTGGCCTGCTTCACAGGCAGGAGGCCTGATCTCTCCCAGGCACCCTTCCTCACATAGGAAGCTGGCGAGCTCCCAGACCCAACGTAGGCTGAGCCGAGCTGGGCTGCAGCGGCCAGGCCTCCCACACACCCTCCAGTCTCGTCATCGGCGGCCAGGCCGCTGCTTCAGATTTGGCATCGCTCCTTCCTGGCACTTAGATAGACAGGCGCCTCCTGTCTGACGGCTCCTCTGCTATTAAAGACGAACCCAGCTTTCCCCTCACCTCCCCAGTCAAGCCCCAGCTGTGGCGCACCAACCAGTCCTCGTGTGCTGGCCACCGCCGCTGTCTGCTATTTGCTTAGCTGTTACCACCCATGGGCCAGCAAGAAAAGAAAGGGCTTTTCCTATCAGGACCTTCAAGATGCGAAAACCATCAGGCCTGGTGGTTTAGAAACTCCTTTCCTTGGAAACTAATATTCTTTTGGCGTCTCGTCTTTGATCTTGTTTCTGGAAAATCTTTCTTTCTTGAACTGGTGAAGATGATTCCAGCATGCTTAGAGAAGGGAGGCTCTGCAGACAAACTGGAGTTGGGGGTTGGTGATTTCCAAAACAGAAGCAGACTCTTTCCTTCATTTCTAGGGGGTGAGGTGATGCTGACATAGGGGCAAGATGTCCAGGTTTGCCCAGGACTGTCCTAGCATAACTGACCACAGTCACCCCAGGCCTCTGGCCTGGAGAGAGGGTCTGGGAGCCCTCAGAGGAAGTGGCAGGGAAGAGGGTACCTTGAGGACAGGGCTCAGCATCCTTGCCCCTCTCCCTCCCACCCCATCCGTCCCCCAGCACTGCAAGGCCATGCCAGGCAAAGCTGGCTTGGAGACACTGGCCCCGGAGCCAGTGATGGGTGAACAAAAACAGATTCTGCTTTCCCAGCCGCCACCCCCCACCGCCCCCTCTCCCCCATCTCTTCCCACT
>NW_011494879.1:6266725-6281963 GCF_000754665.1 Bison bison bison
CACTCAGAAACCCTCCTCCAGCACTTCCTGTATCCTATTCTTCCCACTGGGTATTGTGTCTGCCCCGGGGGAGAGAACAGTGAAACTCTCGGGATTTCCCATGTGCCAGGGTGTCTTGCTATTCACGGTGGGCCCCTCGGACCATTCTGATGGTTTATGCAAACCAAAGGCTCAGGACAGGAGCTGGTCACAGGAAGACAACCGCTGTGTGACTTGAGCCACAAGATACCAAATTCAAGCTGGGGCGTGGTGGTGGGAGGGGGTTGCAGAGGCTGAGTTGACCACACACCCATGGGTCAATCATGCCTAGGGAGTGGAATCCCCCCAGAATGCTGGACTCCGAAGCTCAGGTGAGAGTCAGAGTACTTTTGGACAATTGTCATACTTGGCTGCTGGAGGAATGCCATGACCCGAAGATAAAGGAAGCTCTGGGCTCAGAGCCCTTCTGAACTCACCCCCACACGCCTCTTCCTCTGGGCAGCTCTAATTCATATCTTGCTGTCATAAAACTGTAACCATAGAGTCTAGCACTTTCCTGAGTTCACTCAGCTACTCTGGGGATTATCAGACCTGAAAGAGTCTATGGGAACCCCCGAGTTTATAGCCAGCTGGTCTGAGCTTGCGGTTGGTCTAAAATGAGGTCTGTCTCGTGGAGTCGGGGCACTTAATCTTGAGTGTGGCTGAGCCCAGGGAGCACCCCTTCCTGAGGCTTTCTCTTTTCCACAGCACCCCACCAGTTAGAGCACCCCTCTCACTGGCTCCCTGACTTCTGTTTCATCTTTGCTCTGTGTCATCTTTCAACCTACTTCCAGAAACCCAAATGTTGGGACTTCCCTCGTGGTCCAGTGGCTAAGACTCAGTGTTCCCAATGCAGAGGGCCCAGGTTCAATCCCTGGTCAGAGAACTAGGTCCCACATGCAGCAACTAAGAGTTCACATGCCGCAACGAAAGATCCTGCATGCCGAAACTAGGACCTGGTGCAGCCAAGTAAGTCGATAAAATGTTTTTAAAAGGAGAGGAGGCTTCAAATTAAAAATACATTAAAAAAACACAAACCCCAAACCGCAATGCTTACCAGGCCCCTCCCTTCTTCTGCCCCTTATCAGCCCCTATTACCTTCTGGGTAAGGCCGAAACTCCTTAGCCTCGGCTCTTGCTGACTTCTTTTCCGCCCAACTCAGTCCCAGGAAACTTCCCTCTGGTTTCACTGCATTCCTTGCAGTTTCCTGAATCTTAATTGCCATGACAGATATCATAACTTCAGCCAGAACCTCACCTCCTCCTGGAAGTTTATCTTCGACTCTTTTCCCATGACTCATGACTGATGTAGGTGCCCGCTTGTACAGGTTCCAGCCCTCGTCATCAGCCAGTGGTACTTACACCAACACTGGGACTGTCTGTCCTTTGGACTGATGGCTGCACCATGCACTTGCCTTTCTCAAAGGCGAGGACCGCGCCTCGTGGCTTCAGCCTGTTCCCAGCATCTGGAACTCAGGAGGCTCCTAGCACATGCCTGTGGGATGAATGGGTGAATGAGTCACTCAACCTCGAGAATCTCCACTGGCTCGATCATCCAAAGAAAGTAAGATGTACAAATATTTATTGTTCTAGCTGACGCTGGTCCCACACAGCCTGCATGTCAGAAGGTTGTCCTGTGCATAGTATACAGGGAGCTCTCATCCACATTCTGTCTCACATTTTGTCCCTTTTTAGCATCATGTGACATTTGCAAATCCCTGGTATCCAGGGAATTCATATGGATATCTGGATTACAGAATCTGATATTAACTGAAGTAACTGTGTTAAAATGCAGAAGTGGTTTTAAATATCCCAGAAAACAACCAAAAAAAAAAAAAAAAAAACCACCAAAACCAAAACCCCCTGAAAAACCTCAAAGTGGAAATAATCCTGATATACAGCTCCAAGTGAATAGATACGGTATGAAAAAAATAAAGATTTGGTCTCTGTCCCAAGCTCCTGGCTTGGAACTCGTAAAGTGTTCCAAGTGTCCAGTATGATGCATATTTTGTATGCAAATGCGATAACTCTTACAGGGCCCGCTAGATCATTTCAGGATGGATCACCAGAAAGACTAAGCCATGATTAGGGAGTTGGAACTTTCAGCTGCAACCCCTGATCTACAAGCAGGGAAGAGGACTGGAGATTGAGTTCACCAGTCGGCCTCCAATGGCCAATGGTTTAATCAGTTGTGCCTATGTAGTGGGACCCCCATTACAAACCCTTAACCAATGGGGTTTGGCAAACACATCCCTGTACCAGCAGGCGATGGACCCCCATTCCACAGGGAGGAGGCCCCTGTGTTCAGGCTATGCCAGACCTGGTCTATGCTGTTCATTTGTGCCCATTACAATGAAGTGTGAGAGTAAGTAAAGCATTTCCTGAGTTCTGAATTTAATTATCAACCCCAGGCGCTGTGGAGTGGGGAGGGGGTTGTGGGAAACACCTGAATTTTTATAGGCACTGGGGCCAATTCGTGGGCTACCTGGGGTCCCCGTATGTGACTGGCATCTGAAATGGGGCCCATCTAGGGATTCCCTGGTGGTCCAGTGGTTAGGATTCCACGCTTTCACTGCTGAGGGTGTAGGTTCAGTCCTTTGTTGGGAAACTAAGATCCTGGAAGCCGTTCAGCTTGGCCAAAAAAAAAAGGTACATCACGTCAAAATTGGACTGAATTGGTAGTGCCCTGCACCCTGTCTCTCCACTAGCACCAGAGAATTGGAGAGTTAGTTATTGGTATGGAAAAAAACATTTGTGGAAAATGATGGCAAGAAAACACTGCATAATAGGTGCAGAGCTGACAGACACCCAGCCAAAACAGTGCAGACCTAGTGATCTGAGAGAGGAAGTCAGCCATTTTTTAAAAACCATCGAGACCATTTGAAATGTGGATTCATATCGATCGCTCTTGCTGACAAGAAGCCTCCTTCCAAGTTCACGGTTATTATGGGACACTTCTTTAAGTAGCCACCCATTTGAAAACTAAGCCCCCAGAGCCCGACACACCTCAAACTTTTCTCTATAAACTTTTCTTTACTCAACCTAGTTCTTTGCAAACTCTTGCAAATGTAATGAAAAATATCTAGAAGCTCCTTTTGAGTTTTATTTTAGTAGAAAAAGCCTAAGAGACATTGTTTAGTTGCTCAGTCGTGTCCTACTCTGCAACTCCATGGACTGCAGCTCACCAGGCTCCTCTGTCCATGGGATTTCCCAGGTAAGAATACTGGAGTGGGTGGCCATTTCCTCCTCCAGGGGATCTTCCTGTCCCACGCATGGAACCTTCATCTCCTGCATTGGCAGGCAGATTGTTTACCACTGAGCCACCAGGGAAGCCCCTAGGAGGAATTCAGTTCAGTTCAGTTCAGACGCTCAGTCGTGTCTGACTCTTTGCGACCCCATGTATTGCAGCACGCCAGGCCTCCTTGTCCATCACCAACTCCCGGAGTTCACTCAGACTCACGTCCATCATGTCAGTGATGCCATCCAGCAACCTCATCCTCTGTCGTCCCCTTCTCCTCCTGCCCCCAATCCCTCCCAGCATCAGAGTCTTTTCCAATGAGTCAGCTCTTCACATGAGGTGCCCAAAGTACTGGAGTTTCAGCTTCAGCATCATTCCCTCCAAAGAAATCCCAGGGCTGATCTCCTTCAGAATGGACTGGTTGGATCTCCTTGCAGTCCAAGGGACTCTCAAGAGTCTTCTCCAACACCACAGTTCAAAAGCATCAATTCTTCGGCGCTCAGCCTTCTTCACAGTCCAACTCTCACATCCATACATGACCACAGGAAAAACCATAGCCTTGACTAGACAGACCTTTGTTGGCAAAGTAATGTCTCTGCTTTTCAATATGCTGTCTAGGTTGGTCATAATTCCTTCCAAGGAGTAAGCGTCTTTTAATTTCATGGCTGCAGTCACCATCTGCAGTGATTTTGGAGCCCAGAAAAATAAAGTCTGACGCTGTTTCCTCTGTTTCCCCATCTATTACCAGTGTGCAAATGCTTAAATGGCTAAAATAATGGAATACAAGATGGTAACAAACAAAAATACATCCCTTTGTCAACAAATACCATCGGAAAATGCCTAGAAAACATGAGTGGAAATTCGAACAGACAATCATTAGAACAAATTACTCAGTGGTAAGCTTGCTGTATACAATTGGATAAAACTATGGATATTGCTTATGTCTCTGGAAAAGGTCATGTTTCAAGAACGAGGTGCACAAACAGCTACTATTTTCTCCTGAGCCTTCAAAGGAAAGACTACCCAGGAAGGTATTTTCTCAACCCTAAATGACCTCTTCAAAACAATGTGCTATTGAAAAACTGTGAGCAATTGGAGTTGCATTTTACTTGGAATTAAAAAAAAAAAAAAGAATTCAGAATCAGGTTACAAAGATAGCAAAGCAGGGAACTCACTGCCCTTATCGTTAAGGAAGGCAGAGAGTGACACCAAAGAGCAAGGCAGCTGAAAGTGGTTAATTTTGAAAAAAAAAACAACAAAACTTTTAAATGTAGCAGGAGATTTTCAATAATTTGCAATGAGATAAGAGTGAACAAAATCTTCCATTCCACAGATATCCAAAAGTGATCAGGTGACAGAACGCTTAAAAGACCCACTGAACTGAGAACAGACAAAAAGCGAGTGTCCAAAATGTGGAGACTTTCTCTGCTCACATGACCGTCACTGAGCAGATACTTCAGGCCTAGACACATGTGTGCACACCATGCGTCCCTTCAGGAAAAAACGTGCTGTTCTGATGATTCTAAGAAAGGACTTGCTTTAGTTTGTGCATTTGAAAATTGAAAATGTTCCCATTGCTTTGTGATTTTTGAGAGGGATAACTGATGATCAAGTCATCAATAAAAAAAAACTTCCATATCTGCACACTCCAAAAAGTGGAGTTGGGAACAACAGCAAAGACACTTGGGAACACAATTCTCTGTTTTAAAACCATCCCTATAAAGAGCCCTAGTGGGTTTTGAGTATATTTATTAAAAGTGTAACCAAAAGCCTCTGGTTAGTTTGCCACAACAACAGATATACAACAGGGAAGATGGAAAGTTGTTCACTAGTTTTTAATGGCAAAAAAAGGATCTTTATGTAATTGGTGGATTTATTTACTCATTTATTTGGCCTCACTGCAAAGCCTGTGAGATCTTAGTTCCACGACCAGGAATTTAACCCATGTCCTCAGCAGTGAAATCGCAGAGTCCTGACCACTGGACCACCAAGGAAGTCCTTGTAACTGGTGGATTTAGAAGAGAAGCATGAATTTAGAAAGTGAAGCCCTTATTTGTTTGTTTGTACTCTACTGTTATTTATTTATTTCACTTCGCATAATGTCTCCTCATTGTACCAGGTGTCAGAACTGAAACTTTCAAACTTATCTCCCTCTAGACACCACCACGCCCTTGACTGTTGCAGCCAGGCTAACCTATTGTTGCCCAAAATGCCTTTTACATATGTGCCTCTGACCCACTGCTCATCCTATTTCTCCCTTCTGGAATGTTCTTCCCTTGTTCCCACCAACTCAAGCCCTGCTCATCCTTGGAGCTCAGCTTGAACCTTCCCTTCAGGAAGCATTCTTGGATCACACCCCAGAGGGGGCTTTCTCTTTCCTGGGGTCCCTCAGCACTTGTAATCTGCATGCAGCATGCTGGGCTGTCCCCTGTGTGTGCACCCTGCTTCTCAGTCTCCAGGGCCTGCTCTTGAAGGAAGACTTGGCCTTGTGTGTCCCTGAAACCCCTGTGAGCTCTACCCTAGATCACCTGCACAGCAGGGGCCTGAAAAGGAAATCCAGAAATGCATAAACAGGGACTTCCCTGGTGGTCCAGTGGCTAAGACTTCACGCTCCCAATTCAGGAGGCCTGGATTCGATCCCTGGTCAGGGAACTAAGATCCCACATGCCACAGTTAAGATCCGGAGCAGAAAAAAAAAAATATGCATGAATCATGGTACATTTCCTAAGTACCGCTGCCTTTGTAAGTCAATTAAGGAGACACTTTCTGTGTCTGTCAGCCCAGTCAGCAGTCAGGGGCTCCCAGGCCTGGAGCAGACACACCTCAGCCTTGAAGACTAGGAAGCCCCGAGTCACACTCCAGCTGGGCCCCTCCGTGGCTGTGTGACCTTGGTGGGTCAGCCTCGATTTTTTCATCTACAAAATGGGCAGCTGCTGTAGGCTTTCTGGGGTCATTGGGCACAGCAGTTGGACACCACATGTGAAGCATGCCCCACGGTCTGCAGCGCTTAAAGGCGCGAAGTCTACAGTGGGCGGGGGACTTGGACACAATCCGCGGTGACGGTGCGCCTCCGCTGCCCACCCAACCCAGGGCTCTGGCCACGATGCCCACCCCAGAGCTCCGCTGTCCCTGGCTTTCTGTGACGGGAGCCCCACTCAGGGGCTGCAGGAACAAACTGAGTGTGGAAAACAAGAAAGAGAGTCTGTGGGGTCCTTTCACTGTGGACGCCATGTGACGGTCATAAGACCCTGGCCTCACCCCAACCCAAGCCACATGCCCACCACTGCTGACTGGCTCTTTTTTTCCCAGGAAGAAAAGAACTGGAAAAAAACTAAAGTGTGAGGCTGGGCTCCGGGTCAAGGGACTACAGGGAGGTGCTGGGATCCGAAGCCCCCTGGTGCCCAGAGGCAGGGACGTCAACGTCCCTGTGGTCTGAGACTGCGGCTTCCACTCTGACCTTTCTCCCCAAAGCCAAGTTCTTGTAGCAACTGGAATTCCCAAAGCTCTTCTCATCAGTGGCCCTTTTAGTTGACCCCACGGTTGGAAACAAGCCTCATTGTCAGAGAAGCCTTCGAGAGATCGTCCCGGGGTTTTCTCTCTAATTGTTAAAGGTTTCTTATTTATCTATTTATTTTTATTGAAGTTTAGTTGATTAACAATGTTATGTTAATTTCTACTGAACAACAAATTGACTCAGTTATGCATATATATATTCTTTTTTGTGTTCTTTCCCTTACGGTTTATCCCAGGTTATAGAATATAATTCCCTGTGCTAGTACTGTAGGACCTTGTTGTTTATGCATTCTATATATAATAGGTTTATTTATTTATTTTTATCGAAACATAGTTGATTTATAAGGTTGTGTTAATTTCTGCTGTACAGCAAAGTGGCTCAGCTATACACATATATACGCTTTTTTAAAAAAATATTCTTTTCTATCAGGGTTTATCACAGGATATTGAAAACAACAGTTTCTTTTTAAAGAATCTATCTAAAATGTTTCTTTCTCAATGGCAGAAGTAGGCAAACTGGCTTTGAAGAACTAGAAACAATAGGAATGTGTACAGAGGAAAATATAAAATTCCTCCCCTCCGCCTACCCCAAGCCAGAAGGACTGCCTGTGTTAAAAAGAGCGGCTGCCTTTCCCTGCAAAGGCAGCTGGCCTAGCAGCCCTGACGCCCTGCCCTACACGAGACGTTTCTTCCCCCAGGCTGGCTGTGGGCCGGCCTGGCCCTCCAGCTCCAGCTCCAGCTCCTCCCCTGTGTTGGCAGCGTGTGCTCCCTTCACCTGGTGGCCCCTTTCCCCTGTCCCCAGGGCACCACAGCCACCGCACCAGGAGCCCTGCCCAGGCCCGGACAGCTGACCCCAGACCTTCCTTCCTGGAGGCCCTTCCTCACCGGGATGCTGACCCGCACATGGCTGGGGCCAAAGGCTTCACTCAGCAGCCTCTGGAGGAAACTTGCCATCTGGAAAGACTGGTGCTAAGAAGTGAGGTCATCCGGATCTGCCATCGGCAGAAACTGGGTCAAAAGTGAGCTTGACATCCCTCAAAGGGCCTGTCTGGAACTTAAAATAGGGAGCTTTCAGAAAGAAAAAAAGAGAAGGGTTATTGGACACAGCAGGAAGTCACGGTATAGATTTTGTTACTCCCTAAGGAACAGGATTTTAAAAGGTTGGATGAAATAAAATCAAAACACTAACTGCTACATACTAATAACGGATACCATTTACAATAGTATCAAAAATATATAATGTGATAAATATTGCTACAACAGCAACCATACTATAATATATAAATGTGCCAAAGTAGCATGTTGTACACCTTAAATTTGCAGTTATATGTCAAATATATTCAATAATCTTTTTTAAAAATATGAGACACTTGGGATATTTCTGACAAAAGCTATAAAAAAAAAACCCCTAATATCTACAAAACATTGTGAAAGAAATGAAAGATAATCTAAATAAATGGAGAGTTATATTGTGGGAAAAAAACAAACACTTATTATGTGCTAGCTGGATTGCCCAAGTGGCACAGCTGGTAAAGAACGCAACTGCCAGTGCAGGAGTTACATAAGAGATACAGGTTCAATCTTTGGATCAGGAAGATCCCCTGGAGGAAGTCATGGCAACCCACTTCAGGCACTTCTTGATGCCATATTCCCTTGTCTAGAACTTAGTGACATGGTTATACCTAGCTCCAGGAAGTCTGGGAAGGGTAGTCTTTATTCCAGAAGGGCATGTGCTGGCTAGCGTTTGGGATTTCTATTGGCCAATGGGAAGAGGCGGTCTTGGAGCTGTGGTTACTATGTTGTGATAGCAGAAGGAAGTGCGAAGGTCTGGGAGACTGACCTGGGAGAAGCTGGGCCGTCAGGCCCCTTGACACCATGCCTAGCACACACAGACCACTAAGCTCTGCTTAGTTATACAGATTCTGAGACCCTTGGGCCGAAACGCCTAGAGGACACTTGTTCCCACTTCAGACCTCCTAGTGACATCGGTGGCCCCTCATGTGGCTGCCCCTCTTCTGTTTGAGCAGACCTGTGACATGTCGTCATCTCCTCCCAAGGCAGTTCTCACTTCTTTGACTTCAGTGGTCCTTCTGTAGCTTGAACTTAAGCAGGCCCACATTTTCGCAGTTCAGTTCAGTCACTCAGTTGTGTCTGAAGCTTTGCGACCCCATGGACTGCAGCACGCCAGGCCTCCCTGTCCATCACCAACTCCCGGAGTTTATTCAGACTCATGTCCATTGAGTCAGTGATGCTATCCAGTCATCTCATCCTCTGCTGTCCCCTTCTCTTGCCTTCAATCTTTCCCAGCATCAGGGGGTTTTCCAATTTCTACCCAGGAATAATTAGGTTAAATTAAGACCCAAATGGGGGTATGGGTGTCATGCCAGGTGGGGGATGAAGAGACCATGAGAGGGGACTCCTCAGTGTGCACAGAGACCTCCGGGCACTCGGGGCTTAGTGTGTGTCCTGTGGGTGTCAGGAAGGGTCTCCCCTCCCACTCAGAAGTGAGAGGAGGCAAGGAGGGGGCTGCCCAGATGAGGGGGGAAGGACAGGCTTGGGGTGGGCTTTACCCCAGGGTCGCTGGTCTGTGAGCATCTTTAGTAATGGGATACACCTGAGTGCAAGCCCCATGTGGTGGCTCCACTGAGGTGAGCCGGATGGGCGGGGTGTCCCCTGCCCAGCTTCCCAGATCCCCATGCTGCTGCAGGCAGTGGGGAGCCCCCAAGCACCCCTGAAATGATGCTCCCCTTGTCCCGTCAGACCCAGCAGCCCTACAGATCATCTGACAAAAGGCCCAGAGCAGGGAGACAGCCCAGCCCTATGGCCACTTCCTGGGGGACCAGCCAGGCCTCAGGGGTCAGGCGGCTGCCTGCACAAGCCAGCTTTTTCCACGTTGACCCCTGAGAGTTCCTCCGCACAACCGAGAGGAAATACTCTCAAAGCCAGCTGTCCGGGATACACGTGTCTGCAGCCTTTTTCCAGGGAGGGAGCTGCGGCTCACAGGAAGGAAGCCCAGCCCGCAGAAAGCAATACTGTGGCATCACTGATTTCTCAGTGGCTGAGTCCTCCAGTCCGTGAAAAGGACTTCACAGCGCATCTGTCCCCAAACATGGGCTTCGCAGCGGTCCCCAGGGGACTACTGCCCTGCTCCTCCAGCAAACAAGATGCAATGGAGGTCTGCAGGCCGGCCACATGCGTCTCCCCTCCTGCACACACACAGCCTTGCTGCAGCCCTCTCTCATCCAGGGACCCCTACCTTCTGACCAGAATTACAAGGCAAGCTCCATCAGCCACACATGGTCTTTCTGTCCGCTCTCCCTGAGGACCACAGGAAAGATCACGGATACCACCTGACCCTGCAGTGCATCCTGTCGAGGCCTGGGCCCGGGAGGGCGGAGATGGGTCCAGCGCCCTGCCCCGGGCCCTCCTAGGTACATTTTTTCAAACCAAGTGACTCTGTGTCGGCTGTTTGGTTGCCTAGGGACTACCGTAACAAAGCACCACAAACCGAATGCCTTAAATGACAGAAATTCATCAGCTCATGAGTCTGGGGCTGGAGGACCAAGATCAGTGTGTCAGCAGGTTCCTCTGGAGGCTGTGAGGGAGAATTCTTTCAGGCCTCCCACCCCCTGCTGCTGGTGGCTTGCTGGCCATTTCTGGCATTCTCCCTTGCCTGGGAGAAGCAACACTGGGATTCGGCCTCCCTCTTCTCACTTCCTCTCCTTGGGTCTGCATGTGTCCAAAGTTCACCCTTTGTAAGAACACAGTCATCTCGGATTAGGATCCACCCTAAGGACCCCATTTTAACTTGATCCTCTGAATGACCCCATCTCCAAATAAGGTCACATTCATGGGTCACACTCATGGATCTTGCAGGTTATAACTTAAACATGTGGATTTGGGGGGGAGAGGGGGGACAATTTAACCCACAATAGCAGATAAACTGGGCTTTTCTGGTGGCTCAGGGAGGAAAGAATCTGCCTGCCATGCAGGAGATGTAAGAAATGCCAGTTCAATCTCTGGGTCGAGGAGACCCCCTGGAGGAGGGCATGGCAACCCACTCCAGTATTCTTGCCTGGAGAATCCCACGGACGGAGGAGCCTGGTGGGCTACAGTCCATGGGGTCGCAAAGAGTTGGACACGACTGAGGGATTCAGCACACATAGCAGATAGGCCCCCTAGCCACTTAGACTATCAGGCCCACCAGGGTGCAGGCTGCAGTTTCAGTCCTGGGCTACAGGCAGTTATCCAGGAAGAACAAGAGGGAGACAAATGTGAACTCCATGGCCAGGTAACAACAGGGAGCCCGAGGGACACAGAGAGTCCGGTGAGTAAAGGCAGGGGAAGTGCTGAAGTCCCCACATTGAACCTGGGCCTGGGTCCCTTCGGGGAAGTGAACCCCTCCATCCTCAAGGTGAGAGGCTGGCCTGGGAGGCTGGTGTGGGAGGCTGGCAGGCTGGAGGCTCCCTTCACTCGAGGGGCACCCACAGGTTCCCCCAGCCCTGGCCACACAGCCAGCTGCCCCGTCTCGAAGATGCAGGCGGCCTGGCCATGGGCCACCAGCATTCGGAACTTTCTCCACTCAGTGAAAGCTGGAGCACACCACTCTATCCAGTGTTCTAGAAATACAGATTTTCCACTGTGGTGAGCAGCTCCCCAGGGATGATAATAGGAAAGTTGTTCAAACAGATGACAACAGTTGTGGTTCGAACTCCTTCAAGTTCTTCTGTACCGAGGGGCTGAGCTCCACCGTAGCTGAGGAGACGGTGAATCACGATGTGATTATATAAGGGGCAGTTATTAGGGCCAAGCAGAAGCTTTGGGAGACGGGGGTCCTTACATCTCTGCCCAGTGGCTCAGGGCTTTCTCAGCCCCATCCTGGTGGCACGGCCAGGCTGAGCAGAGGGATCGAGCTGGCACTCACTCCTGGCAGCCACAGAGACCCCAGCAGCCCCTTAAGTGGCATGAAGCATCTGGTTCCAGTCCAGGACCTGGATCCATCATGTCTGGCTTGCATCTTCCCTCAGACGTGCTGCTCACAGCTGCTTCAGAGTTTCTGCAGAGTCTACAGGTGTGTTCACTCATTGAAAACCCCAAGTGGTGACAAGGAGCCTAATCTATGGAGCCTAACTGTGGGTGACAAACACCCACGAGATGAAGAATTGGGATGTCTGCACGGTTGGAGGAATCTGACAAATAGACGGGCTGTGGCTCCGATGGGAAGGTCTACCATGTCCCTTGAATACACCACACCTTGTGCAATAACACTGGTTTGGGTTTTGCTCTCTTTTTCCATAACTGGTATTTAACATCCATACTCATTGTTTCCCTGAATGATGAAACTGGATCCCCAGAGATCCATCAAGCACTGCAGACAAAATTCCTCCCAGAGAGGGGAGATGGGTGCTGGTGGTGCAAGGAGGCACATGCAGTGCAGGAAGGGAAGGAGGCAACGTGGGTCTGCGGGGGCGCGGTGGGGCTGAGGGGGTTCATGAGACGCACGTGCATGGTGGGCAAAGCAAAGCAGGAGCACAGTGTTCTGGGCCAGAGGGGCCATGGTGGCCCCCAGCTCACTCCACCTCGGCTATCTCACAACAGCTCACGTCCTTCAGTCAAGCCAACAAAGTGAGGTCAACTTCAAGTTCTCAAGACTGAGGACGTTGGCCCCGAGTTATCAGAGCTTCCAGAGAACAGGAATTGGTCTTCTGCCCTCAGTTCTCAGTAGAAAACGGTCCAGAACAACTAGGAGAGCCTCCGCACTTTCACTTCTGCAAAACGGTGGGATCTGACCCTGGGGTTTCCACAAGTGGAAAAGCACTGGCACCGTGTCTGGAATATTCTAGGTGCCCTGCCAGCAACAGGCCTCGTTATCAAGTTTGCTATTTATGCTCACAACCTCCCAAATGATCTGGTCAGTGGCACTGAATTAAGATAGTTCAGTTCAGTTGAGTCGCACAGTCGTGTCTGACTCTTTGCAACTCCATGCACTGCAGCACGCCAGGCCTCCCTGTCTATCTCCAACTTCCAGAGTTTATTCAAACTCATATCCATTGAGTCGGTGATGCCATCCAACCATCTCATCCTCTGTCATCCCCTTCTCATCCTGCCTTCAATCCTTCCCAGCATCAGGGTCTTTTCCAATGAGTCAGCTCTTCACATCGGGTGGCCAAAGTATTGGAGTTTCAGCTTCAGCATCAGTCCTTCCAATGAACATTCAGGACTGATCTCCTTTAGGATGGACTGGTTGGATCTCCTTGCAGTCCAAGGACTCTCAAGAGTCTTCTCCAACACCACAGTTCAAGTGCATCAGGTCTTCAGCGCTCAGCTTTCTTTATAGTCCAACTCTCACATACATACATGACTACTGGAAAAACCATAGCCTTGATTAGATAGACCTTTGTTGGCAAAGTAATGTCTCTGCTTTTTAATATGCCATCTAAGTTGATAAGATATGCTGCATGCAAATTATTGCATAAAGACAATGGTGCTCAGAATCCGAGGATCATTTTCGAGCCCACAGCAGAGCTAGAAAGTTGAATGTGGAAGCAAGCAGACAGATCTGTGGTCATGTGACTACAAGTTCCTTTACACACTGCGGTGCATGGACTCTCTAGTCACTATTCACCCCGTGTTCTCCTCTTTTAGGAGAAGGAAACAGGCTCCCATCTGAGGGGACTCTCTCTGAGAATTGTGGTCCCCTTCACTTAGAAGCTTTGGTCCTGTGGTATGAAAAGCCACCGTGACCTCAGCTGGTGCACAGGGGCATGGAGCAGAGGGCAGGGTTCTGCCTGGAGCCAGCCTGAGGCCACAGTGGGCGAGGTGGGCTTCCTACTTACTGGGATGCCTCTGTTTTTTACAATCAAGTCTTTTGATTTAACTGGGGTAACAAGAAAGGGGCTTCTCTGGTGGCTCAGACAGTAGAGAATCTGCCTGAAATGCAGAAAACCCAGGTTCAATCTGTGGGTTGGGAAGATCCCTTGGAGGAAGGTGTGGCAACCCACTCCAGTATGCATGCTTGCCTGGGAAATCCCATGGACAGAGGAGCCTGGCAGACTAACAAGAAAAGCCCTGTGAGTAGAGTTTCCTTGGCTGGTGTGAAGGGTGTCGAGACCAGACTGCCCAAAGATGTATTTATTGGTTTTACTGGACGTGCAGTTACCTTCAATAGGACTGGGGTGGAGGGGGCAGTGGTCATGGTATTGCACGGGCTCCACTGCAAGTGAAGAATCACAAATTCACCTGTGTGTGAAGAGTCCTCCAGATACTGCTATGCAGAGATCGGCGACTGGAGGCTGGAGCTGTAAGCCACCCTGGATGGACAGCCCCAGCTCTGGTCTCCAGTTTTCTCTCCTTTCCTCCTGTTCCCAGTCTGGCACCGTGAGACACCTGGGTAACCCAGATCCCCTTTCCTGGAGCATGAAATGCCTAAGAATAATGGCAACCTACTCCAGTACTCTTGCCTCGAAAATCCCTTGGATGGAGAAGCCTGGTAAGCTGCAGTCCATGGGGTCGCTAAGAGTCAGACATGACTGAGTGACTTCATTTTCACTTTCCACTTTCATGCATTGGAGAAGGAAATGGCAACCCACTCCAGTGTTCTTGCCTGGAGAATTCCAGGGACCAGGGAGCCTTGTGGGCTGCCGTCTATGGGGTCGCACAGAGTCGGACACGACTGAAGTGACTTAGCAGCAGCAGCAGCAGCAGTCAGCAGAGGTATGTGCACACCTTGATTTTTGCTCCCAGGTATGTGTGTACAGACAGATACAAATCAAATAGAATAAGGGGTAGATATCCAGTATAAAGAAAGCTGAGCGCCAAAGAATTGATGCTTTTGAACTGTGGTGTTGGAGAAGACTCTTGAGAGTCCCTTGGACTGCAAGAAGATCCAATCAGTCCATCCTAAAGGAGATCAGTTCTGGGTGTTCACTGGAAGGACTGATGTTGAAGCTGAAACTCCAATACTTTGGCCACATGACGTGAAGAGCTGACTCATTTGAAAAGACTCTGATGCTGGGAAAGATTGAGGGTGGGAGAAGAAGGGGACAACAGAGGATGAGATGGTTGGATGGCATCACCAACTCGATGGACATGGGTTTGGGTAGACTCCAGGAGTAGGTGATGGACAGGGAGGCCTGGCGTGCTGCGGTTCATGGGGTCGCAAAGAGTCAGACACGACTGAGCGACTGAACTGACCTGATCCAGTATATTGGGGACTTCCCAGGTGGTGCTAGTGGTAAAGAATCCACCTGCAGTGCAGGAGATATAAGAGATGCGGGTTTGATCCTTGGGTTGGGAAGATCCCCTGGAGGAAGGCATGGCAACCCACTCCAGTGTTCTTGCCCGGAGAATCCCATGGACAGAGGAGCGTGGAGTCACAGAGAGTCAGAAACAACTGAAGCAAATTAGTATTCAGACGTGCATCGAGTATATAAAACTACAACTTAACAACAACAACAAAAAAACCCAAACT
>NW_011494879.1:6282063-6295980 GCF_000754665.1 Bison bison bison
ACCAACTACCCAATTTAAAAATGGGCAAAGGACCACGGTGGGAAGCCTGCACAGCAACAAAGAATAAAACAGAGCAGAGTAATTTTCCCCGTGAACAGCACGGGACGTTGTCGCCTGTACTGAGAATGGCATCTTCAGTGAGCCTTTGGCAGAGCAAGCCTCGCCGGGCACCAGGGCCTGAGCCTGGGCTGGGGAAGAGTGGGTGCTGTGACAGAGTAGGAGGCTGGCTCGGGGCCCCCGCTGGGCTGCGGGCTCCCTCAGGTCCCGGCTGCGCTAGTGCATGCCAAGAGTGGGAAGGACAGAGGGGAGCCTAGAGTTGAGTCATCGGCAGGATGTACACAGATCCGCGGAGGGCCTCCAAACTTGGCAGCCGCCGAGGAAATGATTTTCAGTTTTTTTTTTTTTTTGACTCTCATCTCACCTAGACACTCAGCTGGGACTCTGCTTCCTATTTCAAGATGTTTCCAAGCAGTTGCGTTTGCAGAGACCTTCATAAACACACGTCCAGGGGAAGGAACCAGAAGAAAGCAGGCTTTCTCCAGGCCTGCCGGTCAATTCCCTTGGCCCCAACATGCCTTGAGTGTTTTAACAGGAACATGGTGGTGGAGGCCAACCGAGGGGGTCAGGAAGCCGAGAGACTCTCTGCGCTGCTTTCTGGACTTGATCTCTGGCCATGAAACGACTGTAAACAGGAACAGGAATCAGAAGACTTACTGAGCATCTATTTACCAGCACCTGTAGGGCCTCCCTGAGAGGCTGGCAGAGGAGGAAGGAAGGCCAGCCTTCCCCCGCTGATGACAGTTAATTGTCCCCTTTCTCATGTGGCATTTCCAGGTTCTCAGGGGGAGGCTGAGGACTGGTGTCTGGATGGGGCCTCTGATTTCTCTCATGGGCCATCCAGCTCGCTTCCCCCCAGCCCCACCCTCCCCAACGTGGCTGGGAGGTGGTCCCCGAGCGAGAGCCCGTGTTGCTTCCAGCCTGCAGAGCCGAAATTCTTGAGCTTCCACCTCAAAAACCATTCACCACTTCGCCTGTTCTATGGCTTTGTTGTATTTTTTTTTTAAATACACTTAGTGTTTTCTAATAGTTTCAGGTTTACCAAAAAATTGAGAATATGATACAGGGTGTTCCTGCACCGGTTTCTGCTCTTGGAAGCATCTTAGATCCACATGGCACATTTGTTATAGTTCATGCCCCAATGTGGGTACGTTATCTTTAAGTCCAAAGTTTACTCAGATTTCCTTGGTTTTATTTATTTATTGTCCCCGAGGCATGTGGGATCTTAGTTTCCCGACCAGAGACTGAACCCGCTCCCCATGCAGTGAAGGTGAGGAGTCTTAACCACTGGAACACCAGGGATGCCCCGGATTTCCTTGGTTTTAAATTGAAGTCCTTTCTCTGTGCCAGGACCCCAGCCAGGTCACCACACGACCTTTAGCATCATGTCTCCTTAGGTTCCTCTTGGCCTAAGTTTCACCTGGATTTTTGTCTCCCTCCTTAGACTGGAAGCTCCTTAATGGCAAAAAGTGCCTCCCAACCCCTCACAGTACCCCCAAATATGCTTTGCCCATCGAGAGGCCCAGAGACATGGAAGGGCTGTGCCTGGAACCTTGGCTGTGGGTTGTGGCTGTTTCCTCCCAGCAAACATCCAGACAATAAGATCAAGTGAGTAACAACAGCAGTCATTTCCGGAGAACCGGGGTTCTGGGGGAATTTCACTTTCCTTGTTACATTTCTATAACGTTTTGTTGTTGTTGTTCAGTCACTAAGTTGTGTCCGACACTTTGTGACCCCATGGACTGCAGCACACCAGGCTTCCCTGTCCTTCACCATCTCCTGGAGCTCGCTCAAAAACTCATGTCCATCCAGTTGGTGATGCCATCCAGCCATCTCATCCTCTGTCGTCCCCTTCTCCTCCTGCCTTCTGTCTTTCCCAGCATCAGGGTTTTTTCCAATGAGTCAGCTCTTTGTGACCAAAATATTGGAGGTTCAGCTTCAACATTAGTCCTTCCAATGAATTGTCAGAGTTGATTTCCTTTAGGATTGACTGGTTTGATCTTCTTGCAGTCCAAGGGACTCTCAAGAGTCTTCTCCAGCACTGCAGTTGAAAAGCATCAATTCTTCAGCACTCGGCCTTCTTTATAATGTTTAAAGCACTTTAAATAATCAGCATGTATTTCTCTCCTAATTAGAAAGAATAAGGTAAAGTCAGGTTGCAAGTTGGGGCCTGACAGTTTAAGAACACAGCCTGGGCAGGTTCTCTCAGCACTGGAGGTGCCCAGATGTCACCCCCTTGACAGACGAAGAGTCTGGTGCCCCAGATATGGGGCAGCTGCCTGGGGTGACCAGCGGGTCCAAGAGGAGCCCAGAGCACAGTGGGCTGGCTCCTTCCAGTCCTCACCCAAGCAAGGCACCTGGAAAGACAAAGACTTCAAAGCTGTTGGATATGAATGAAATCTGACACATGCCCACGACCGTTTCCTCCTGAAGCATTCCGGGTCCCCATATTCCATTTCTGAAAAGAAACCCTCGTTGGGATGAGCGAGGCGATGCGGTGATGGAGGAAGGAACGCTTGAGGTGGCCAAGTCACACTTGGGCTCAAGATGCTGCCGGGTCGCCCTTGCTCCAGAATCGAGGTACCCCCCCACCCCCACCCCACCGTGCCCCCAAAGAGGCCTTCCACCTCCCAGCACAGCTGCTGCCTGTCATTCATGTCTGTGCCTGGAGACTTCAGACTCTATTCCCCACTCTCCAGGGCGCCCTGGCACTCCTCACCCCAACCCTGCCCTGCATTGCCTAGCCCCATCCTGCTTTTCTTGGTTCACTTGTGTCCCCACGGAGGGAAGGACCTGGCCTTATCTGTCTCTTACATGTCCCCCGTCTCCCATCCACTGTCTGGGGCAATGCCAGGCACACACTTGAGGGCTCGAACACATCTTGCCTGTAGAGTTCAAAAAGTAAACTGATGGAACAAGTATTTTCAAGTATAATTGACAGAAACTCTGAAGCCTCAAGCCCTGTTTAGAGACCATGTCCTAATAAGGGAAGCAGGCAAAATAAGCCAGGTCTCTAGGGCCAGATTGCCCTCAGCTTTGGGGGCTTCTCCTCCAACCCAACACAGCCACGCCCACCTGGCTGCCGTCCGCATTAGCCCTGACCTGGTGACCATCTGCCCAGCCAGGGCCCTCGGGGAGACGTGGGCGAACAATGAGGTTTTTCCACCAGACATTCTGCAGCGTAGATATGATAGAAATATTTTTGAAAACTGCTGAGCTGGAAGTCAGATTTATTGATAAGTATTGTGTGTCATTCTTTAAACTGCAAATATGCTTTTAGAAAGAAATTGGGATTCTGAAATCCAAATGAGAAAGGACAGAGATGAATGTGTGCAGGAAAGATTTTCAAATTCACCCAAAACTTAGGCTTTATTCTCATCAAGAAAACCACACAGAAAGGAACAGAAGGCATTTTCCTATTCGGGGTCTTGGCAAGATCCCAATCAAGGGAAGGGAGACCCCAGTGACCACCAGGCAGAGGGAAGAAAGAGATTCAGGAAGTGAGTTCTTGGGTCTTTATCCAGAGCCTTCTCTGAGATGGTCCTTCAAAAATGGAGGCGGGGGCACTAGTGGCAAAGAACCCACCTATCAGTGCTGAAGACGCCAGAGAGGTGGATTCAACCTTCGGGTTGGGAAGATCCCCTGGAGGAGAAAATGGCAACCCACACCAGTGTTCTTGCCTGGGAAATCCCACGGGCAGAGGAGCCTGGCGGGCTACAGTCCATGCGGCTGCAAAGAGTAGGACACGACTGAGGGCACAGGGGACTCATGAGGAAGAGGGAGTGAGCATCTGGTGAGGACTTGGCTCCTGCTGATGAAACAGTGGTGGCACAAATGGGGTCAGGCAGTGGGGAGTGAAGCCTAGGACTCCATCAACTGTTTCCATGGTGATGGAGCCTGTGACCCAGGCGTGGATCCCACTTCACCAACATTTGAGGCCGAGTCTCCACCGTGGTGCCACCTTGTCACACAGTCAGGTGGCTGTCCTGTGGGCAGAACCCACCAGAAGGTCGCTCCTGCAGTGTTGCTCCTTCACGTCACCTACCTGGTCCACACTGGGCCAACTGTGCTGGCCAGACTGGCGAGGGGAGAGGGGAGGGCAGGGAAGCAGGGAGAGTGTTTGTTGTTGTTTACTCACTAAGGTGTGTCTGACTCTTTACAACCCCATGGACTGTACCCTGCCAGGCTCCTCTGTCCACAGAATTCTCTAGGCAAGAATACTGGAGTAGGTTGACATTTCCTTCTCCAGGGGATCTTCCCAACCCAGGGATTGAACCTGCATCTCTTGCATTGGCAGGCGGATTCTTTATCACTGAGCCACCAAGGAAACCCCGTGGGTGTTTAACATCCACCAGATCCTATCATTTTCTAGGCAGTGTCTGCTTCTTTGGGCTTCCCTTGTGGCTCAGCTGGTAAAGAATCTGCCTGCAATGCAGGAGACCTGGGTTCAATCCCTGGGTTGGGAAGATCCCCTGGAGAAGGGAAAGGGCTACCCACTCCAGTATTTTGGTCTGGAGAATTCCATGGATTGTATAGTCCATGGGGTCACAACAGAAGTCTGGTTCTTTATGTACTTTATCTCATTAAATGGCCTTGGGAGGTAGAAACATGTATGTCCATTTGACAGAGAAAGAAATCCAGCACATTTCTAGATGTGGTAACCTGCAAACCCAGCTGTTTCCTTAGCTGGTAGTACCTGGGGACCCGAAAGTGGGAGGCACCGCTGTGGGCAAAGTCCATGCCCAGGAAGGTGTTGCTATGGTTAACAGTAGCAGGAAGGAGCTCAACCCACGTGTTTGATAAAGCTTGCTAATCTCCAGGCTAATCTGATGGCCTTTTTGCCCAGGTGCCCCCCCAACCCCTGGCCTTACCTGAGGTCACCACTGTCTCTAGAGGGTCCAACAGGAGCCAGAACAGGGGGAGACGTGCAGTGTGTTCTGTCCAGCTCCCTTTCCCTTTGTCAGCATCAGTTAAGACAGGGCTGCTCGGGGTGGACACAGCCCATCTCCTGGGCTGCCAGAGCTGGGTGAGTTAATTGGAGGGTTTAGGGTGAAGACGATAGATGGCCCTGTGAATGGACATGCCAAGGTTTAGAAAGTAATAACATGAATTCCTTGGTGACCAGTGGTTAGGACTCTGTGCTTCCAATGCCAAGTGTTTGGGTTTGATCCCTGGTCAGGGAACTAAGATACCACATGCCATGCTGCAGGGCCAAAAACAGTAAATGAAAATTTTAAAAAGGATATTGCTAAATTTAAAACACAACCAAAAAGAAGAAGAAAATAATAAAAGCTGAGGAAGAACAGAAAGTGAGGAAACATGAACAGAAGCCTCAGATAGTGTGGCCCCTGGGGACTTACCCTTAGGGTGAGCGGGTGGGTCTGAGCCCCCGACCTGAGGTTTTTCATATAGTTTCATGGAGGGTCTGTTACTCAGCTCTCCTTGAAGAAAGGAGAACATGCTGGTTTCCCTTCATGTGGGGCTACATTTGACTACATGAAAGGCAAAGACCCTACTTCCAGGCCAAACCCTCAGGGGAAATAATTATTTTCCAGCAGACGTTTCTTAAATGACTCTTCAAAGATCCATGCCCCATTTCCCACTGGTAGCAGGAATGCCCCCCCCACCCCCGCCATCCTGGTGGCTGAAGAGAGAGGCCCACGGATCTGGAACCATCTACCATTACCGAGGGCCACCATGTCTGCCAACCGGGAGCTCTCATTAGGGAGGAGAGCTGAGTGTCAGCTTGGCTGGGCCACGGGTACCAACCTTCGGTCAGGTGTGTATGTGCGTGCGCGTTCGAATCGGGTAGACCGGGTGAAGCAGCTGGGCCTCCCCAGGGCGAGTGGGCCTCATCCGGTCATCTGGAGCCTGAACCTAACAAGAGGGCAGAACTAGAGGGAACTCCTCACGCCCGACTGCGAGCTCGGACACTGGTCTTTTTCTGACCTTTGGACTCAGACTGAAAAACTGGCTCTTCTTGGGAAAGACCCAAGCCAGCTTGCTGGCTGCATGGCTTGGGACTTGTCAGCCTCCATCATCACATGGGCCAATTAACTGCTAATAGTAAATCTCTTTATGTAGATGTAAAATCTCCTATTGGTTCTGTTCTCTGGGGAACCCTGACTAATAGAGTCAGCGTGGTTAATAGCGTGACCATGTCCCCAATTTATGCAGCCCAACAAACACCCAGAGCCTGTGGAGCTCATTAACTCAGAATCATTAATTAAGTGCCTGCTGTGTGCATGGGAGAATAACCACACAGGTCTCGCCACAGATGCAGAAGTTAACAGTCACAGCGGTGGCTGGCTGTCCACAGAAGACCACTAAGGCAAGGAAGGAGTCGGGAGCTTCCTGGTTACAACAGAAACCAGCGAAATAGAGTTCACTTATTATTGTGAGTTATAGCCACGCCTCTTCTACGTGTGTTTTTCAAACAAACTTGTTGTCATGGTAACTCTCTTAAAACAAGATGCAACAAGGTTTAAAGAGCCTGAGAGCTAATTACAATAGTGCTTTATATTTAGTTACACCTTTCTTCTGAGGAGTTTAATGGACCTCATTCATTAAGCTCCATCCTCTGAAGTCTTTAGGGGACAGATATTATTAAACCATTTAACAGACATAGACACCAAGGCACAGATGGGTTAAGTGACTTGGCCACTGACGGGCAGCTTAAACAGGAGCAAGCCTGGGCCAGACCCACGTCTCCTCTTGTTTCCTTCTGTTTTCTCTACTCATCCGTCTCCAACGGGGGTTTTGTAAGCCCTTCATCATGAAAGGCTCAGTTTCCCAGAGCGTGATTGGGGGACCCCAGATTCTGCCACCATCCCTGTGCAGAAAAATCTGCCCAGCCCAGGAGGCTCAAGGATGGCAGGGATGGGGGTGGGGGGAGGAGAGGCAGGGCTGTTGGGGGTCTGCGGGAGGTGCTGCTACCCGGACTCTCAGCCCGTGGAGCCAACATCCACAGGCATGCGAGGCTCACACACTTGGCCAGGGGCGCTGGGGCCTCAGGGCACGCCTGACACCAAGCGGCTCCCGCTTCAGTCACAAGAGTCTGGCATTGCCAGCCACGCTGGCCAACAGGCTGTACCGTCAACATCCCAGAGAAACCCTGTTCTGGGGCCTCTGCTCAGCAGCTCTTGGAGGGGGCCCAGATCAGAGGAGCAGCTATGATGTCAGAAATCAAGGGGCTCTGCTCATCTCAGAGCCGCCAAAAGACAATCTGATTCTCAGGCTCTCTGAGGGCTTCTCCAGCCTCTCTGCCTGGAATGTTCTTCCCCTCCTTCAAGCCTTTTTCAGATCTCACCTTCTCAACACGGGCTATCCTGACCAAGCCTCGTCAGCCCAGTGACAGCCCTTCTCACTCCCTGCCTCTCCCTGAGCCAGCCCTCATGGCTCTCATCACCTTCACAAAGCCTGTGAGGTATTGTCTGTTCCCTCCATGAAAATGCAAGTTCTGCAAGAAGGTAAGCCTTGCACAGTGTCATCAATAGATACTGATAGGAACCATGATTTCTGACTCAGGCTATTGGATGAGCAACAAGGAGGAGGAACAAGGGCCAGGGGGTCCCTGCCATGTTCTGGGCGTGTTGATGTGAGACTCCAGCAGGCACACAGATGAAGGGTGAGAAGCTGTTGGTAGGGGACGTGGTCCTGAGAAAGGAGGAAGAAACCTGGGCGCGCCTGCACCTGCACAGGTGGGTGAAGACGAGCCAAGGGCCAGACAGCGCCCAACACGCAAAGGAGTCAAGCAGCAGGAGGAGAGGGTCTAAGATGCGGAAAAATTGAGAGAGGAGCCCCCCTGGTCTACAGGGCTTCAGTAGAGGAGTGGGGCAGGGCCTCAGGGGAAGGGAGGCAGGGAGGGGGACCGTCAACTCGCCTTTCAGAAACCCAGGCTGGGTAGGAGGAAAAGGGGAGGAGGGGGAGGGAGGTTTCCACTCAAATTTTAACTCACAGTTGGAGCATCTGAAACAGGAGGAAGGCCCTTAGTCAGCCGGGTGTGTCAGCAGAAGCTGGACCTTGAGTTCAAAGGGACAGGACAGGGGAAATCCAATCAGGCAGGTGTGAGGGCCTGCTGAACATGAAGGTCGGTCCCGTCAAATCCCGAGAGCCTAGGATTCGTGATGCTGCCCTGAGTCTGAAAGAAACCCAAGGCTACTAGGAAAATACAGTTGGCCTTCCTCCCACCCAACAGGAAAGTGTATGGCCCTCCAACTTTGAAGTACCATCTGGGTTTCCATAATAGGCTCGGGTCTGGATTCCAGCACCGTCAGAAAATAACAACTTCCTGCCCAATTAAGACGTGTGTATGGAGGGGTGGAGGGGAGGGGTTGGGGGGCAGTGGGGGTTGGTAGGCAGGAAGGCCTGGAGCCCATGGGTGATTTCCAGCCTCTGCAGGAGTCTGAGCAGCAGGACACCCCTCAAACACCCTGAGATGTGTCCCTCCCAAAACCTGGCTCCAGGACATTGTACCTCCAAGGGCAAGGGCTGAATGTTTTCTAATGAATTTCCATTCACCCAGGATGTGCTCATGATGAAGGTTAAGTCTTAAGTAGGAGGCAGGACCCTAATTCCCAAAAGAATTCTTTCAAATCTGTTAGACTTTTATTGCACTAATTTCAGAAAATTTACATGTGGATAAAAAAAAATGAATTTCAAGAATAAAAACTATTAGGAATGGGGACATCCCTGGTGGTCCAGTGATCAGGAATTTGCCTTCCAATGCAGGAGACGCAGGTTTGATCCCTGGTTGGGGAACTAGGATCCCACATGCTAGAGAAAACTGCATGCTGCAACAAAGATCCAGTGCAGCCAAAAAAAAAAAAAAAATCAAAACTGTTAAGACTGGAATTTTCCTTACATGTACAAAAAGGTGTGCAGTATTTGGGCTTCTGAGGTGTGGTAAAGAACCTGCCTGCCACTGCAGGAGACACAAGAGATGTGGGTTTGATCTCTGGGTTGGGAAGATCCCCTGGAGGAGGGCATGGCAACCCACTGCAGTGTTCTTGCCTGGAGAATCCCATGGACAGAGGAGCCTGGGGCTACAGTCCATGGGGTCACAAAGAGTAGGACACGACTGTGGGACTGAGCAGATTCTAAATCAAGCCACTGTATCAGCCTAATTAAAAGGCAACTCCAAATATAAGGCAGCACCATATTTTGCCAAGGAAAAGAAAAAAAAAAATTCTGCTCATTTGGACAGGGATGTTGAAGAAACAATCAAGGGTCAACTTATAGTATTTATACATATTTGCTATTGTTTAGTCACTAAATCGTCTCAGACTCTTTTGCAACCCCATGGACTGTTGCCTGCCAGTCTCCTCTGTCCATGGGATTCTCCAGGCAAGAATACTGTCCATTTCCTTCTCCAGGGTCAAATGTATTTCTTACTATGGGACACAGTGAAAAAAACATTTGAAAAACACTGAGGTAGAATTATGGAAATTCAGAGGGGTAATAAAATCAGAGGAAAAGCAAAAGCCCAGGATTCTCAACTCAACTCGATGTCCTGTGTTTCATTACTCCGAACAAGCGATGAGTGTTCTCCAAAGGTGCTCATGGGGGTGGAGGGGTAGGAAGGAGACAGAGGAAACCGATGGACAGTTCCTGGGGATTAAGAGATTCACAGAGAACAAAGGCTCTGAAATCAAGGGTGAGCTTGGTCATAAGCACAGAAGTTCAGGGCACGGTCAGTGGGGAAAGAAACTCACCTCAGCCGTGAGAAAACAAGCAATTAGAACACCCACCTGCTTCCCTGCCGCCTGCCGATCTGAACTGCCTGCATCCTCTGCCCCGTGTCTAGGTGAGGTCCGTGCCTCTGTGCACTCCAACCTATCCCTCTTTGGCTAGTGAGGTCTTGCTAAAATATGTCTACAGATGCTTCCCAGGGTAGCCAAATCTAGCAGATAAGAATACAGGCCACCCATTACATGTGATTTTCAGATAAATGATTTTTTAAGGTAAATGTGCCCCATGCAATATTTGGGACATATCTATACCAAGTTATGTTTGCCTGAAATTTAAATGTAACTATATTTTATCTGGCAACCCTACTTGATACTCCATCCTCTCAAAAGATGGTACCTAATTTCTCTTCCACTTTGTGTGCACTGTACTTAGTGACTCACCAGCGACGGATCAGAGAAAAGGTAAGTGATGACGACGTGCCAGCCCTGCTGCTGCTGCTAAGTTGCTTCAGTCGTGTCCGACTCTGTGTGACCCCACAGACGGCAGCCCACCAGGCTCCCCCATCCCTGGAATTCTCCAGGCAAGAACACTGGAGTGGTTTGCCATTTCCTTCTCCAATGCATGAAAGTGAAAAGTGAAAGTGAAGTCACTCAGTCATGTCCGACTCTTGGCGACCTCTTGGACTGCAGCCTACCAGGCTCCTCCGTCCATGGGATCTTCCAGGCAAGAGTACTGGAGTGGGCTGCCATTGCCTTCTCCATGCCAGCCCTAAACCAGATCTAAAAAGGACTGTGGCCTTGGTCTCGGTCTCTTTTGCTGTCTTGGATCCCTGGCTCTGGGTGAGGGGAGGACACCCATGTGGCCCTGTGGAGAGGCCCGTGTGGCACAGAGCTGAGGCCTCCTGCCTGTTGCCACGTGTGTGAACTTGGAAAGGGGCTCCCCTGGCCCCAGTCAAGCCTTTAGCTGATTGTGGAGACCAGGAGTCAGAACCACCCCACGAAGCTGCTCCTGAGTTCCTGATCCCTTGATGCTGTTGGACAGCTGTTACTTTAAGCTACTATGCTTTGAGATAATCTGTTACACAGCAGTAGGAACTGCCTACTGATGGATCTCAGGCCAATGACCATCCCCTGTCCGACACCACTGTCTCCTTTTCTGGATTATCCCCAGAGGTGTATAGTCATGCTGGAATCTCTTTTTCAGAAACTCTTGATCTCACGTTTTTTATTCTTCTGTACACTGAAATTCCTACTAACGGTTCTATAGTCACTATTTCTGATTCCCTTTCCCCTCTTTTTTCCAGAGCTATTCAAATAGGCATTTCAGCCTGAAAAAGCTCTTGTCAAGTAAGAATCACTCCATTTAATCCAAAATCCAACCTACAGTCCTCATCTAACTTGATACAACTATTCATTTGATAAATATCTATTAAGTAGCTACTGTGTAACAGGCATTGTACTAGATGACTGACAGATCAGATCAGTCGCTCAGTCGTGTCCGACTCTTTGCGACCCCATGAATCGCAGCATGCCAGGCCTCCCTGTCCATCACCAACTCCTGGAGTTCACTTAGACTCACGTCCATCGAGTCAGTGATGCCATCCAGCCATCTCATCCTCTGTCGTCCCCTTCTCCTCCTGCCCCCAATCCCTTTCAGCATCAGAGTCTTTTCCAGTGAGTCAACTCTTCGCATGAGGTGGCCAAAGTACTGGAGTTTCAGCTTCAGCATCATTCCTTCCAAAGAAATCCCAGGGCTGATCTCCTTCAGAATGGACTGGTTGGATCTCCTTGCAGTCCAAGGGACTCTCAAGAGTCTTCTCCAACACCACAGTTCAAAAGCATCAATTCTTTGGCGCTCAGCCTTCTTCACAGTCCAACTCTCAACATCCATACATGACCACAGGAAAAACCATAGCCTTGACTAGACGAACCTTTGTTGGCATATAGCAGTAAACAAAACAGACCAGAAAAGGGGGAAAAAAAAAACCCACTCCTATCTTTCCTTATGGAGTTTACATTCTGGTATGTGTTGGGGGGGGGGGCGGCAATGGGACACACAATAAGTTAGTAAAGCATTATGCATATTTCTGGTAAAATGACATGATGTCTGGGATAAAATAGTTCAAAATAAAAGGCCAATGGATAGGAGCAG
Source organism: Bison bison bison (assembly GCF_000754665.1). NCBI lineage: Eukaryota > Metazoa > Chordata > Mammalia > Artiodactyla > Bovidae > Bison > Bison bison. The sequence continues at coordinate 6,293,962 of NW_011494879.1, forward strand.
AGAGGAAAATAGACGAGCTTGTGTCATTGTCATTAATCACTTTCTAAACTTTAAAAAAAATTGTTTTTATTAATTTGTTTTTGGTTGCACTGGGTCTCTGTTGCTGTGAGCCAGCATTCTCTAGTTGTGGCAAGCAGGGGCTACTCCTTGTTGCGGTGGACGGGTTTCTCATTGCGGTGACTTGTCTTATTGCAGGGCCCGGGCTTTAGCTGCAGTACGGGGGCTCCGTAACTGTGGTGCGTGGGCTTAATTTCTCTGTGGCATGTGCAATCTTCCTGAGCCAGGGCTCAAACCTGTGTCTCCATGTCCCCTACATTGGCAGGTGGATTCCTATCCACTGTACCACCAGGGGGAGTCTATGTTGTTAATTATTGAAGCTGGACAATGAATAGGTGCACGGAAGCTCTTTATGCTCTCTTTGGCTTTGGTTTGGGTTTGAAATTTTCCATAAGGAGAAGGGGGCAACAGAGGATGAGATGGTTGGATGGCATCACTGACTCAGTGGACATGAGTTTGAGCAAGCTCCAGGAGACAGTGAAGGACAGGGAAGCCTGGCATGCTGCAGTCCATGGGGTTGCAGAGTCGCACATGACTGAGTGACTGAACAACAACCCCAGGATGGTCCTGATGGTAAAACCCAGGCCCCCAGCTTCAGGCTGGGCCTCTGGCTCGTGGACACCCTGCCAGCACCTTCTAGGTGGAAGCCCAGGAGAAGCGCGGTCATGTTCTCAGGCTTGTGAGGAAGCGATCAGAAATCATGGAGCACAAAACTCATGTGACATTTTAAAAACACAAGGTACTTCGAAGATAACATGGGGTTTATAGCAGGTGCTCCAGGAACAGCCACTCTGAAGAGGAGGGGCTGTTTCAAGGGGTCCCTAGGGGAACAGTAGGGCCCAGAGGATGCGTTCTGCAGCTTTCTATCTACTCGGCAAGTTGTCTTAAACGTCCCTCACAGGTTCAGCTCAGGCTTCCATCTGCCCTTTCAGGAATCCCCCAGAGCGAACGCTGAGGGACACCTCACCCTGGGAACACCTTGGTACTAAGGAACATGCTGAGTTCAAAGGGTGTGTGCAGCGTGGGGGCAGGACGGTGCTGACAGCACTTCATGGAGCGTTGCAGAGCCTCACTGTGCCAGGTGCTCACGGACACGCGGGCCCAATGCGCTCCTCACCAAAAGGAAGGATCGGGCCCACTTTCAGGAGGAAACAAGACCCAGAGAAGTTAAACAGCCAGTGGATGCCCAGGTGGTAGCAACAGGGCTGGGACTGCCCACCGGGTCACAGGCTGGCCCCGATGCCCCCGGCTCAGGCATCCTGGATGGGCCCGCACCATCGCCCTGAACCTGCTGAGGCTCCAGACTTAGACAAGCCCTCACTTCACAGGCGAGCGAAGCCCCTTGGCCAGAAGCAGCATTGCTTCTGCAAACTCCCCAAAAGGTGTACTGGCTCCCCAAACCACAGGGAGGACCCCAAAGAAAGAAGGAAAAGGTGGGGGCGGGGGCCCGGGAAGGCCAGGTATAGGTGCAGAAGAGCCTGACCCCAGGACACAGGTCTGGAAATAGGTCCCTCAACCCCAGGGAAACACGCCAGCCGGCAGCGTCCTTCTTTACCTTCTTCTCAAACAATGTGGGAGACACAAGAGTCACAGGAAGCTGGAGCCCCGAGAAAAGACCAGGGGACGGGCCGAGAAAGGAATGGTGGGGGCCCTCTGGTAACACAACACAAGTCATGTTGGCTGCCCAGGTAACTGGAGGCTCTGTCTGGTGACGTGTCTGTGTGCGCGCGCACACACACCCTCCAGGTAACAAGTCTTTCTGGTGATGGGTCTGTGTACACACACACACTCCACCCTACCCCACCACACAGACACATATACTCTCTCTTCTTTTTTTTCCTGGAAACATCCTCTCCCTCTCAGACCACAGAGGACCCCCTGGGTAACAAGATCTCTTTCTGGTGACATGTCTGTGTACACACACCCCCCCAACCCCACCCCATCACACACACAGACACACAC
>NW_011494879.1:6296080-6299006 GCF_000754665.1 Bison bison bison
GTCTCCCTTTCCTTTTTTTCCCCTGGAAACATCCTCTCTCACACCACAGAGGGCCCTCCAGGTAACAAGAGTCTCTTTTTGGTGACGTGTCTGTACACACACACACACACACACTCTGTCTTTCTCTCTTTTTTCCTGGAAACATCTCTCCCTCTCAGACCACAGAGGTCACAGCCTGACCCGTGCTGTTCCCAGTCTGAAGGGCAGCAGAGACATGTGGTGGGGGCGGGGCTGTAGGAAGACGGGAGCGGAGACAGAGGAGTCGGAAGCAAGGTCCCAACAGGAGGGAGACGAGAAAGGAGGAGGCCAGCCTGGGTGCAGAGGCCTGGACCCCGGTGGCCTGAGGCGGTTACTCTCCAGCCTGGCTGTGTTCATTAGCGCCTTTGCCTTTTTGCTCCTGGCATCTCAACTTAGATTCTATCATTTACAACCCCAAGAGTCACTATCTCAGGGACTCTTCACACATTCGCACACAAAGAAACCAAAGTCATTTTTCAAATTAACTCAAGGAACGGGTTTCTCTCCAAGAAACTGTTCAAATGAAAGCATTTATTTTTATACATGTTGTCTCCAGCCAGTGTATCTCTAATTGCACTTGAGACACTGGGGGAAAAAAAATCTGTATTTAACCCTCTGCCAAGTTAAAAGAATATCCAGTAGCTTCCACTTTCTGTTTTAAATGGCTATTACCATTTAATTTACATTCCCTTGGTATAAAAATATGTTTAAAAAAATCCCAGACCAACACATAAACACACTTACCGGCACATTCTTAAAAACACAAACCTGACCGAAGCCCATAGTCAGGAGAGACGGGAGTGGCCTCTTGGGGTGGGGGTGGGAGCCCAGCGGAGTTGTGGGTGGCAGCGGGCAGGGCAGACAGTTCCAGAAAACCCCGGGCCCTGGTCTGCAGCCCAGGAGACCCTCTCAGTTCACGGGGCACATCTCACAGTATTAGAAGACAACCACCTCTCACACTGGATTAAAACCAGGGGGAAGGAATAATGTTCTCAGGGAGCCACACAGCACAGAGGTGCCCCGGGGCGCCACATGGCCAGCGGGCCCAGCCCCAGAGTCTGACCAGAGGCCTGGGGACCACGGCCCGGTCTGGACTTCTCTCTGCAAATGCGAGGGTTCCCAGGGACTTGAGGGCTGCCCAAACCCGGCTGTGGCTAACATGCACAAATGAACGACGATCCGGCAGGGGAGATGCACTGAGCTCCTCGGGGTCACACGCAGGGCCTGCTCCAGAATCAGTGGAATGGCCGCCCCCACCTGGGCCGGGACCTGAGATGGCCCGCCGAACGGCGCACAGCCTTCCTCTCCTGCCGGTGCAGTTTCTCAGCCTCCTGCTGCTTCTTCTGTTGCTCCGACTGAGAAAGAAGAGTACATGAGGGGAAAGAAAGAGAAAGGACGTGCCAACACCCCTTTCCAAGGGGCCATCGGAATGCCAACGGCACGACCAGCACCCTCAGCCTGGTTCCGGCAGGGACAGTGCCAGCACCACGGTCACTGTGAGGCCCAGAGCCTTAAAGCCCCGGGGCTGGGGCACGGCCTGAACCACGCAGCTCGAGGCTGGCTCCTCAGCCCACACACCACACAGCCCCTCACGGGGGAGCCCGCCTGAGGAAGACGTGATGGCTTTCCAAACGCCCACGACTTCTCTTGTGGAACTGTTCTTCGTTGACAAGCCAGAGCCATTCATCAGTTTACTCACATTGTCTTAACGACAAAAAAAGTCCTTCTGTGCCCCCAAACTGTGTAATAACCCACCCATGATTAACAATGCAGTCCCCCGGAGCTGGTTCCAAAGAGAATCAAACTCCCTTGAAAGGGAGAGAGCTACCACTAAACACTGATAAAGGCTCGGCAGACACATCAGTCAATCGCAAGTTCACGGCCGGAAGGGGCACATGAGTTCTGGGACGGCTGCTTTGAAGGCACTGTTCTCAGCACTCAGGTGAGAAAACCAGACCTCCTCCAGACGGTGTCACTCGTCTCACAGAAGAGAGCCACATTAGTGCAGAACCTGCGCTGAAGGGAAGCGACGCTTTGGAGTTCTAAGAATACAGCTCCATTCCACCGAGTCTGGTTTGGAGAAAACTAACCCCTAACTGTGAAGCTCAAAATAAAAACCTTAGCTGGTGGAACTGAAAGAAGGTCCAACTTTGACAGCAGTGGCGGGGCAACCACTTTCAAAGTTGCAAAATGGCGCCTTAGAGACACCTGCACGGCCTGCCGGCCTGTGACCCGCCAGCTCCAGGCACCTGGGGGGTACTCATTCATATGTCTGCCTTGAAGAACAAGTCTCTGTGTTCACTTATTGCCGGATCATTCCACTTCTGTAAAGTGAAAGAGCTGGGAGGTGACGGAATCATGAGAAAAGAACATGATTTATAAGACCAAAAACTGATGACTCTTTCCTATTCGAGGAAACCCTTGGACTGAGATTCCGAAGCGTCGAGCACTTCTCCTATGTGCCATTTTTCAAAGCCTTTTCAAAGTGACCCGCCCAGTGTGCTCCTCTGTAGGTCACCCCAGGGCGCGGTCCTTCCTGCCTGAGGCCAGCCCTGATCTCTCACTACAGGATGAGGAACCTCTGTCAGCCCCCTTCAGTCTGCCTCCTCCTGCAACGGACCACAGTGACTCTAAAAATAGAAATGGTATGCCGGTCTCCTGCTAACTAGACCTTTTCAACCGCTTTCCACGGTTCTTAAGACCACGGTTAAAATTTAACCTTGGACACGGCCCTGTTGGACAGCTCTACGTGCCTCTCCAGCTACGTGTGAGGCCACAGTTGGCAGCCCCATGATGGCTGTGCTTCTCACACGTAGGCTCACTCCCACCCCACAGCGAGGCTGGAGGCTGGAACCCTGCCCGCCCCTCAGGGCTCTGCCTGCCCCTCACCCAGCTGTCCCTCCCTCCT
>NW_011494879.1:6299106-6304999 GCF_000754665.1 Bison bison bison
CAGCTGCCCCTCACTCCTCCACTGGGCCGGGCCCCTGACACTCCCAGCCCTGGGCCCCCAGGAGCATGTCCCACATTACGATGAGGTGACTGTATGTGATCTCCCTCCATCCACGGGACTGCGACACCCACGGCCACGTCTGTCTGTTCTGTGTGTCCCTAGCATGTGGCAGAGAGCAGGCTGAGGCTCCTTTGTGAATGGAGAACTCAGAAACCCGAGGGAAACTGCAGGCTCCCTAGCAGACCAGATAATGGTGTGTCAGCAAGCCCCTGAACACTGCTTATTTAATATTCTGTTTCTTCATATTAAGAAAAGTGAAGTGTCCGACTCTGTGCGACCCTGTGGACTGTAGCCTACCAGGCTCTTCCATCCATCGGATTCTCCAGGCAAGAATACTGGAGTGGGTTGCCATTTCCTTCTCCAGGGATTCTTCCGACCCAGGGATCTCCTGCATTGCAGGCAGACACTTAACCTCCTAAGCCACCAGGGAAGCTCTCATATTAAGAAGCATCCCTTTAAAAATGCCTCTGGCCCAAGTAACTTTGGGAAATGAGGTACTAAATAAAGATAAACAGGGAGTGCTGGGGCTTTTAAAGTCATGAGCTGCTCTGCGTCTTTGATACGGACATCTGTCGTGGATTTCCCTTGGGGGTGTGGTGGCAAAGCCAGCTTCCAGGAGCCCCACCTACATCTCCTGGAGCACACTCCACAAGGCCTGGCCCGTGGAGTCCCCACAAAGGCAGGTGTCTACGTGTGAGCTCAGAGGTAGCAGCGATCCCTGCAGAAAAACCTCTGTCCAGAAACACGTGTGTGTTCACTTGTGTCTGACTCTTTCGTGACCCCATGGGCAGTCCGCCAGGCTCCTCTGTCCATGGGATTCTCCAGGCAAGAAAACTAGAGTGGGTTGCCATTCCCTACTCCAGGGGATCTTCCTGACCCAGGAATCAAACCCAGGTCTCTTGCATCTCTTGCACTGGCAGGCTTTACTATTTTACCACTGTGCCACCTGGGAAGCCCCTGTCCAGAAAAAAACTGTCCTTATCCCCAATCTAGAGAAGAGCTGTATCTGCAAGATGCTGCCACTGCGTGACCGATTCGTTACGAGTTAAGAGCCAACCAGCTCCTTCTCCTCCCTGTTCCTGTCCTGACTCCTTCCCCACATCCATGGCAGTCCTATCTCGGGACACGGGGGAGGCTAAATGCAAAGCCCACACCTGCACCAGTACCCGGCTGGCCCAGGGCCCCTGAGGGAATGAACTACAGGGTATTTAAAAGTAGAATCTGGGACCTAATCCTAGTTTTGCCACTATGCAATTTTAAATAATATTAAAGCATAGGTTTTTCTCCTTCAATTTGATTCACATTTTAGAAAGTATATATGAAAATACTTGGAAAACTCGAGATTTTACCTGAATATATCACATACCTAGTATAAAAGAATTTGTATTTAAAAAAAACCCCACAACAATAATTCCATAAAAATTCTTAAATAAAACTAAGATTTAATAGTTGAAATTCTATTAGTCAAAGGATGAAACAGGCATAAGCCAAATGCCAACTGATGCATTCCCCAAACTAGTTTCAAAGCGTCTGCTAGACTCAACCGCAAGGCTGTTTTAAGTATTTTCACTTAAATGTTTCGTTTTTGTGTTGCAGTTTAGTCACTAAGTTGTATCCAACTCTTTGCAACCCCATGGACTGTAGCCCACCAGGCTTGTCTGTCCAAGGAGTTTCCCAGGCAAGAATACTGGAGTGGGTTGCCAATTCCTCCTCCAGGGGGTCTCCCAGGCCAAGGGATTGAACCCATGTCTCCTGCATTGCAGGCAGATTCTTTACCGCTGAGCCATCAGGGTAGCCCTCTATTGTTTTTTGGGGGGTGGGGATGGGGGAATCAGAGCCATCTTATTTCCAGTTTACCACAAATCATAAACTGATACTGACCTCAGTACCTTTCAACTGGGGAAACGTGGTGCGCTTGCGTCCTCCCAGCTCACCCCGTGTGGCAGAGGGAGCTCGGGGCCGGGCAGCTGGGAGCCTGCGAGGTCTTCCCACAGGAGACCTGCACCTGCCGCCCCCTCAGCGTCGTGAACTTCAGAGGGAATTAGGAAACGTTCGAGGGTACACAGAGAATCTCTAAGAAACTAGGCACAACGAGTTAGTCTGAACACACAGCCAGTTTTGGCTTATTTAAATGAGAAATGTAAGATGCAAGTTTGCTGTAAATGGAGACAGTTAACTGAAAAGCTTCTTACACACAGAATAAAAAAGTTCTAATGGGAGGAGTGGGAAGAGGGGGATTTGGGAAAAGGTAATCAAAAGTACAAACTTCAGTCACGAGATAAAGGAGTATTAGGGGTGTGATGTACAGTGTGAAGACTACAGTCAAAACTGCTATATTACACACAGGAAAGCTGTTTAGAGGGTAAATCCTTAGAGTTCTCATCACAAAGAAAAAACAATATTTTTTCTTTTTCTGCTTTTTTTTTTTAATCTATATAAGATAATGAATGATAACTAAGTAAAAAATATCCTTATCATTTGGCAGGCCTTCTGACGACATCAGAAAGAACTGTCAACAACCAGAGATGAATGAGCGGACGTTGTGAACACATTTCTCCGAAGGAAATGTATGAATGGCCAATAAGCACATAAAAAAAATGCTCTACCATTGTTAGTCATCAGGAAAATGTCAATCAAAACCATAGTGAGATACCACTTCACACCCACAAGGATGACTACAATAAAGACCGACAGTAACAAGTATTGGCAAGGATGAGGAAAAAACAGAACCCTCACAGACTGCTGGTGGGAATGGGGAAATGGTGCCATCGCTCTGGAAAACAGTCTGGTCGTTCCTCAAAAAGTTAAAACAACAAACAACCCTAATGTCCACCATCAGATTCAGGGATAAGCAAACTGTGGAAAGGGCTTCCCAGGTAGTTCAGTGGTGAAGAATCTGTTGCCACTGAAGGAGACATGGATTTGATCCCTGGGTCTGGAAGATCCCCTGGAGAAGGAAATGGCAACCCACTCCAGTATTCTTGCCCAGAGAATCTCATGGACAGAGGAACCTGGTGGACTACAGTCTATAATATCGCAAAAGAGTTGGACTCAGCGACTAAACAACAAAAAACTGTGGTATATTCACAGAATTAAATATTACTCAGTCACAAAAATGAATAAAGCTCTTGTACATGCTGCAACATGGATTAGCCTTTAAAAACATGCTAAGGTAAAAGAGGCTAGTCACAAAAGAAAACATGTTGTGTGATTCTATATATATACACAATGTCCAGAACAGGCAAATCCATAGGCTGGGACATGAGAGGGTGGGGTTTCCTTCTGGAGTGATGAGGATGGTCCAGATTTAGATGGTGATAATCGAGCACAGCATTTGGTGACTACTAAAAACTCTGGGAGTTGATGATGGACAGGGAGGCCTGGTGTGCTGCGATTCATGGGGTCGCAAAGAGTCGGACACGACTGAGCTACTGAACTGAACTGAAAAACCCTGAACTGTATATTTTTAAAAGGGTGGATTTTAGATACTTGTATTATATCTCAATTTAAGAAAAGGATCAGAAGCGAAGTCTTTGTCATTCTTTTCCTCTTTGTGACAACACATATTAAGCGAGAGTGACTAAATGAGAAAAAAATTTTTTTGAAAACTAAAACCATGGAGCTTCTTCACTCATCTGTTCATAGCAAATATTTAAAGCAGCTTATTCCTCCTTCATTGTATGTCAGGTGTCATCAAAGGTGGATTAGAAATGACTGTGGTTAAGTCAGTTTAGAATGGGACCTACTGCGGATAAAGTAATTTACCTCCTGAAACTACCCACCCTGGGCAAGCTGACTGCACTGTGATGAACACATTAGAAATCACCAGTTCTTATCATCTTCAAGTCCATGTGATCCTCAACTATTCTTTCACAGTGGTGGATGGTCAGGACTTCTGTTTTACAAGGTCCCACCTCAGGTGGCCCAGCAAGCCCGAAACCATGCTGCGGCTCTTCACCAACAGTACCGAGCCTGGGGTCACGGGGGGCCTGCCTCCCTTGGGACACCAGACGGACGCCTGGCTCTGCCAATGCTCTGCCCTGCAGTGTGCTTGCAACCCAGGAGGGGCTCCGGCTGCAGGCAAAACATGCCCAAACAGCACACACTCCCTCAACAGGGGGAAGCTTGGAAGGCAGCTCTCAGGTCAGACACACACAACACTGATGGAAGCCTCGTCTTCCTTCTGTGAATTAAAAAAGAACACGAGAAAGCAACTTACCTTCTTTAATGTAAATGTCAGTTGTTTGCTGCCAACCGTGGTGTCGGATACACTCAATGTTCCGTTTTTCGCTTCAAGTTTCAACCGGTCTTCAAGGGTTTTACTGCAGGAAATTTAAGAGAATGACACATTAATTAGGGTTATGTTTTGATTTCCCATTAGAAACAAGCTTTAATTAGAATCGATCACACAAAGAATGACCTTTTACACATGTGGTAAAGACAGAAAATGGCATTTGTTTAACACAATCAATGGACAGAATTGCAGACACTCAAACCGTCATTACTCAGACTCAGCAAATATACAGTAGAAACAATGGCTGTCCCAAACACCCACTAATTAAGTATGTTAAGTGGTGGTTCCAAATATTTCAGTGCTTGCTATTTATGTTACTAAATCACATTTCTGAAGCCAAAATGCAAAGGAGCCATATTTCTGAAGCATGTAATTTACTGTAACGGTCAGAGGCACTTAAGCTGCTAAAGCATTTTTTTTTTTTTTTTTTTGCTAAAGCATTTTATATTAAATCCAGGCACCAGTTAGGTATGTGAGCATCTCAGCAACTCAATCACCTTCTACACAGCAGTGAACACAAGCAAAGCCTTTTGGGTCAAGCCACAGAGAAGTGCTAGGAGAACTCTGACTTTTCCTTCACTCGGTCTTAGCTTGTGGACCACGCTCATTACCCAGAGTACAAGCAACTTGACACGTGAGATCATCTGATGACATGGAGAAAACAAAAGCAATCACAGTGCGGATTTGACTCAGCCTGATTCAGGGCTACCTCTCCTTTCAACTTCGTACGTGACTTGCTTTCTGACACAATTTACCCCCAATTCAAATTTCATTTCTTGATCATGTTTCTAAAGTCTCTCTCTATAATCTTTGTCCTTGTTATGGTCTGCTGTGCCTGGCAACTCAGTGCATCTACGACAGTCAAGATGTTGATTCTGAATTTAAATTTAGTACCAGTTATATAATACTTCATTCGGACACGACTGAGCGACTTCACTTTCACGTGTTCTTTATAAAAGCAGATCAGCGTTAACTTGCTTTAGAGAGAAAAAACAGAACTAAGCCTAAAGATAGATATTTTTAGTAAGTTTTAATGTTAGCTCTAGCCCTTCTGCATGTGTGCGTGCTCATTCATTTCCAACTCTTTGTGACCCCATGCACTGAAGCCTACCAGGCTCCTCTGTGCATGGGATTCTCCAGGTTAAGAATACTGGAGTGATATGATTCAAGTGAGGAGATGCCCACGTCCAAGGTGAGAGAAACCCAAGTAGGACGGTAGGTGTTGCAGGAGGGCATCAGAGGGCAAACACACTGAAACCATACTCACAGAAAACTAGTCAATCTAATCACACTAGGAACACAGCCTTGTCTAACTCAATGAAACTAAGCCATGCCCGTGGGGCAACCCAAGACGTGCGGGTCATGGAGGAGAGATTTGACAGAATGTGGTCCACTGGAGAAGGGAATGGCAAACCACTTCAGTATTCTTGCCTTGAGAGCCCCATGAACAGTATGAAAAGGCAAAATGATAGGATACTGAAAGAGAAACTCCCCAGGTCAGTAGGTGCCCAATATGCTACTGGAGCTCAGTGGAGAAAT
>NW_011494879.1:6306087-6306674 GCF_000754665.1 Bison bison bison
AGATTGATTATATTATTTGCAGCCAAAGATGGAGAAGCTCTATACAGTCAACCAAAACAAGACCAGGAGCTGACTGTGGCTCAGATCATGAACTCCTTATTACCAAATTCAGACTGAAATTGAAGAAAGTAGGGAAAACCACTAGACCATTCAGGTATGACCTAAATCAAATCCCTTATGATTATACAGTGGAAGTGAGAAATAGATTTAAGGGCCTAGATCTGATAGAGTGCCTGATGAACTATGGAATGAGGTTCGTGACATTGTACAGGAGACAGGGATCAAGACTATCCCATAGAAAAGAAATGCAAAAAAGCAAAACGGCCGTCTGGGGAGGCCTTACAAATAGCTGTGAAAAGAAGAGAAGTGAAAGGCAAAGGAGAAAAGGAAAAAATATAAACATCTGAATGCAGAGTTCCAAAGAATAGCAAGAAGAGATAAGAAAGCCTTCTTCAGCAATCAATGCAAAGAAATAGAGGAAAACAACAGAATGAGAAAGACTAGGGATCTCTTCAAGAAAATCAGAGATACCAAAGGAACGTTTCATGCAAAGATGAGCTCGATAAAGGACAGAAATGATATGGACC
>NW_011494879.1:6307124-6310127 GCF_000754665.1 Bison bison bison
CAGCTTCATGGGAAATAGATGGGGAAACAGTGGAAACAGTGTCAGACTTTCTTTTTCTGGGCTCCAAAATCACTGCAGATGGTGACTGCAGCCATGAAATTAAAAGACGCTTACTCCTTGGAAGGAAGGTTATGACCAACCTAGATAGCATATTAAAAAGCAGAGACATTACTTTGCCAACAAAGGTTCGTCTAGTCAAGGCTATGGTTTTTCCTGTGGTCATGTATGGATGTGAGAGTTGGACTGTGAAGAAGGCTGAGCGCCGAAGAATTGATGCTTTTGAACTGTGGTGTTGGAGAAGACTCTTGAGAGTCCCTTGGACTGCAAGGAGATCCAACCAGTCCATTCTGAAGGAGATCAGCCCTGGGATTTCTTTGGAGGGAATGATGCTAAAGCCGAAACTCCAGTACTTTGGCCACCTCAGGCGAAGAGTTGACTCACTGGAAAAGACTCTGATGCTGGGAGGGATTGGGGGCAGGAGGAGAAGGGGACGACAGAGGATGAGATGGCTGGATGGCATCACTGACTCGATGGACGTCAGTCTGAGTGAACTCCGGGAGTTGGTGATGGACAGGGAGGCCTGGCGTGCTGCGATTCATGGGGTCACAAAGAGTCAGACACGACTGAGCGACTGATCTGATCTGATGATTCACGTTGATGTATGGCAGAAACCAACACAATACTGTAAAGCAATTATTCTTCAATTAAAAAAAAAAAATATTGGAGTAGGTTGCCATTTCCTCCTCCAGGGAATTTTCCTGACCCAGGGATCGAACCCACATCTCCTTTGGCAGGCGGATTTGGGAAGCCCTCTAGAAAAGCAATACCCTCACATCCCTGGGATGAATCTGGGAGAGGAGAGGAGAGGGAACCAAAAAGAATAAGGTTATATCTTCTATTCAGTTCCTTCCTCAAAAAAAAAAAAAAAGTAAAAACACTTTCCTTTCCAATACTCCTTGCACCAACTTAAAATGAATGCACCCTTTTGTAATTTAGAAGCTTGGCTGAATTTTAAAGAGACTGGTGGTGGTGGTGGTACATTGTATGAAAGGGTCGTCTTTTTCCTGAAATATGATCTTTGGGACTAATTACTGAGAACACAGCTCCACGAGACAAAGTGATGCGCCTTTGAAATTCTGAAAGCCAGTGTTTGATGTTCACAGCTTTGAAAGCTCTACTCTAGTTTACGACTACTAGTTAGTACTAAATATACCTTCCTTATATAATTTGAGACATCAAGTGGTTAGCATAAAAGTGGCAACTCTTTTCTAAGCAATAATGCTATTAAGAAGCACTTTTAAAGTACTTTTCATCTTCAAAGTTCCTAACAGACTAACTAATTAATCCTTTCAACATCCCTGAGACAGAATATAGATGGCAAAAGGGAGGTAAGATATTCTATGACTTGCCCCAGGCCACAGAAGGACTGAGTCTAAAACCAGGATTCCAATTTAAGAATTTTTGGTTTCCAGGCATGTGTCAGACCATGCTTGATTTATGAAGTTTTGTTCAGGAAATGTGTCCATTAAATATTCTAAATGACAAGCTTCCACATGACAAACTGAGTGAAATGAAGGTTTGGTTTCGCCTTTTCTTTTTTTTTAAAACCAGAGTTCAAAAGTAAAGTGTGAACCGGCCCCAGCATATGTGACTCACGTCAGCCTCAGCGAATGCCTTTGGTGTTCATTTCATTTCTGTTCTTTCTTTTCAGGGCTATAAACGCTGAGATTTTACAGGTAACAGGAATTCTGAATAACTATGGAGCCACTGAGACAAGGTGGTACACAGAGAACACTAATTTGGGAAGAAAAAGACTTTTCAAGTAAATTGTGGGAAATTACTACTCTTCTCAGGATGAGCTAGCTCCTCCATGACAGGGCAGAGCGGCTCTGGTCTCCTCTCTGGGTACCTGACCGTGCGCTTGTAGAGACTTGTCTGGTCTCGGCTCCCTGGAGAGACCTGAGCTTTGGAAGGAGCCGTGGCAGAGGATCAGACGCGGGGGCCAAGGGCAGAGGCTTCTGCAGTAAAGCAGGTCCCACTTTCCTCCCTTCAAAGTCAGCCTGCGAACGTGGCTGCGAACCAGCAGTCCCCGAGCCTGCTACCCAATTGTGAATTCGGTCAGAGACGATGGAAGACCGGGCCAGACACCTGCAAACTGTCTACTGTGAACAAAGAAGAAAATGCAGGAGCCTCGGTGCTTGTCCTCCTCACACTCGCCCAGGACGGCTGGCCCTCCCAGTCCCACGCCCCCCCCGTCTAGGCTTCAGGTCGGCTGGCTTCTGGCTACTTTGTAATTGATGGTCAAGTTAAGAATTTCAGGAGGAAAAAAAAAGCTTTTTTCATGAGATGACTGCGGGGACTGCCAAGAAGACAGATACGACATGGGCTATAGCAGGTGGAAAGTGAGAGAAGTAGTCAGCACAGGATGGAGTGGACATGGGGTCAAGAACCTACATGATCAGTACGGCTGTATAAGAAGAAAGAACAGTGGGTATAAACTCCAGGGGGAAATACTAAGGTATTTATTAGATGCTCCAGGATAGCTGAATGATTTACTTCTTTGAGGCTCTAAAACACACATGCACTGATATTTAATTACAAATAATGCTCCTTCTTGGAGTTCTTAAAATCATTTTGTGAGGAAAGGGAGGGAGAGAGTGGAAGAAATCCATAAAGGCACAGAGAAGAGGTAAGTTCAGTTCAGTTGCTCAGTCGTGTCCAACTATTTGCGACCCCATAAATTGCAGCACGCCAGGCCTCCCTGTCCATCACCAACTCCCGGAGTTCAACCAAACTCATGTCCATCGAGTCGGTGATGCCATCCAGCCATCTCATCCTCTGTAGTCCCCTTCTCCTCCTGCCCCCAAACCCTCCCAGCATCCGAGTTGAGTCTTTTCCAATGAGTCAACTCTTCGCATCAGGTAGCCAAAGTACTGGAGTTTCAGCTTTAGCATCATTCCTTCCAAAGAACACCCAGGACTGATCTCCTTTAGAATGGACTGG
>NW_011494879.1:6310701-6322199 GCF_000754665.1 Bison bison bison
AATAGAGTTTTGCCAAGAGAATGCACTGGTCATAACAAACACCCTCTTCCAACAACACAAGAGAAGACTTTACACGTGGACATCACCAGATGGCCAACACTGAAATCAGATTGATTATATTCTTTGCAGCCAAAGATGGAGAAGCTCTATACAGTCAGCAAAAACAAGACCATTCAGGTATGACCTAAATCAAATCCCTTATGATTATACAGTGGAAGTGGCAGATTCAAAGGACTAGATCTCACAGACAGACTGCCTGAAGAACTATGGATGGAGGTTCGTGACAATGTACAGGAGACAAGGATGAAGACCATCCCCATGGAAAAGAAATGCAAAAAAGCAAAATGGCTGTCTGGGGAGGCCTTACAAATAGCTGTGAAAAGAAGGGAAGCAAAAAGCAAAGGAGAAAAGGAAAGATATAAGCATCTGAATGCAGAGTTCTAACGAATAGCAAGGACAGATAAGAAAGCCTTCCTTAGCGATCAATGAAAAGAAATAGAGGAAAACAACAAAATGGGAAAGACGAGAGATCTCTTCAAGAAAATTAGAGATACCAAGGGAACATTTCATGCAAACATGGGCTCGATAAAGGACAGAAATGGTATGGACCTAACAGAAGCAGAAGATATTAAGAAGAGGTGGCAAGAATACACAGAAGAGAAGAGGTAAACTGATGGAAAATAAAGGGATCACTCCTTCATAGTCTGCATTAAAGGGGATACAAAGAGAATAGAGGGATAAATCGGCAGATAAACGGTGAATTTTAAGGACTTTGTTTTAAACATGTAACTCTGTATCACATAAAGGTCACTGAAAACTCTGAGTCCTCCCAGTGTGCACACATCGCTTCCCAGTCTCCAATGCAGCAGGTGTAAGCTCAGGCAGCCACCAGGTGTCAGCCCAACCTTCGCTCAGTTAAAGTCTGAGAAGGGTCCACTGTTGTTGCCAGTGTAGGGGAGACAGGCACATGAGGCCTTTCTGGAGGACAACCTGGCCACACTGATCACACACACCTATTATGACCCAGCAAATGCCATCGTCAGGTAATATGGTCTAAAGATTCTTGCACGTGGATACATATTTATAACTGTGAAAATGGGAGAAAAAATCAAGAAACAATCTAAACACTCAAAATTAGGTATTATGGCCCATCCACCTTATGAAATACTTATGCAGCCATAAGGCAAACCTGCATGCACTTACAAAGAAAACATTTCAAAAACTTGTTTCTCAATGAAAAGAGCATGTGACTTGGCAATGAGATTAGTGCAAGCCACAAGTGTACACATGAGTGTGTGCATACCTGGGAGTGACCAGGAGGTCACTCAGGACCTCAGGGAGGGAGTGTCGGGGGAGAGAGGACTGTTACCTTCCATCCTACCTTTGTATTTCAGCGATAGCATGCTTGTGATAATAAAGTCATACATACAGCGATGATAACATGCTTGTGTATCAGTGGAGTACCGATTACTGGAGTAATAAAAGATTCTCTTTTTTAAAAAAAGAGGAAGTTTGAAATGAAACTTCTTTCAGAATTAGACTTGTAGTTCTTATCCACTATCAGTAAGAAGGAAATTAGCTGACGAGGAAAAGCTGGCCACAGTTGTTTGATTCAAAGAGGATAGCAAACATGATAAGCAACTCACCACGAGATACCAAAGTACCTGATGAAGATGAGTTCCTTGAAGGCAGAAAATCTCTTCGCAAAGAGTTGGACACAATTTAGTGACTGAACAACAACTACAACGACCACAGAGTAGGTGCTTCAAAGAATGTTTTCATGAATTGAGCTGAACAGGCCTCCCAGCATGTAGTATTTATCACCTAAGAAGAGGAGCTATTCTCTGTTACCAAAATCTGGAAAGCTATCCTAAGGACTCTTTCTCCTGGGTTTACCTATAGACACCTCCAGCATGTACATCAGGTGCCCCAGACCAAGGCTACCCCGGTAACTGAAGGGGGTCACATGCCCCAATTCCCAACAGAGGCCAGTGTGAACATCCTCTCTTTCTACCTAGAAACAGAGTCACTCCCACCCATCCTGACTTGTCTCCCTGGTTTCTGAAGATGGACCATCTCTCTAACTGGTGGCTCCTGGCCCCATTGACTCCTGACTGCTCACCCAGTACAGCGCTGCCAATTCAGTCCAGTCATTTCTCCACCCTGCCCTTTCCATGATTAATTCCTCTCTGCATATTAATAAGACACCTCTCAAGCCTAAAAACCCTTTCCTGTCAAGCTATTGGCCTTGGTTCCTTCCTTTCACTGCCAGTACCCTGAAGGAACCATCTACACTAACTGTTCACAATGTTCTTTTTTCTCCCATTCCTTCCTTGATCTTGACACTCTTCCTACGGCCAAGCTTCCATGTTGGGGACCCCCCTCTACCCGACATCGGTACCATGCCCTTCTCTGTGACATCCTCTCCATGCTCGGCTCTTTCCAGATTCCCCCCCACCTTTTGGGCAACTCCTTAGTACTGTTTACTGCCCACCTTCTCCTTCAGCCCTCTAAATCAGACCTCTTAGCCCCAGGCTAGCAATATATTCCTGACACCTCTAAAACCGTATCTATTACTTTGCATGCACTTGTATGCTTTTAGAGAAGTCTATGGTTTTCACCATAGACTTAAAAAAAAAACATTTGTTGTTCCCAAGGGCTTTATTCTGAGCCCTTGTTTCCCTGTACGTGCTTCTGCAAAGTCTTTTTATGCCAGGGTCTCAACCCCACAGGGAGGCTGGTATCTCTTAAACCAGGGTCTCTGGCCTACCTCCTACATTCCCATTTGTCAGCTGAACATGACCAGGAGGACACTTGGGTCTTGGGGACTCAATGTGCTGAATATCCAGCTCAATACGTTGAGCCTTAAATTTGTTTTTCATTCTGTATCCTTTATCTCAGTGGCAATACTGCTAGACATTTCAACATCGCCCCAACTCCTTTGATATTAAATTAGTAATCAAATGGTGTTGTAGTGTGCGTCTTATTCTTAGACACGCTCAGGAGTAATCCGGTTCAACGTCTGTCTGCTCCTCTCCACCCCATGTCGGGCATTCATCACTTGCCCCTCGGACTGCTTTATTACAGTTGGCTAGCTGATCTCATGGGCCCAGTTTCTCCCTGCATTTTCTCTCTAAAACTTCAGTATTTCACTAACAGTTTCTGGGAAATAGGGCTTTGTTAAGCCTATCCTTTCATTTTCTACAACAAACATGTACCGCTTTTACTGTGTTAAATATTTACATAATTGGGAGGAGGGACTGAACAGATCTGATCACAATAATCTTAGCCCCAACCACCCCTGGCTCGCCCGTACCTCAGCCAGGGCCAGGGCCTCACGCGCCTGCCTCCCTGGCTCCCAGGCTGCGCTCCTTGACGCTCACTTTGTGCTCTCGCAGCACAACCACAGCTCTTCCCTCGCCTCCAAACAGCAGTCCTGTTCATACGGCCCCTTCGGCCAAGAAAGCCAGCTTTCCCACCCTGCTCTCCATGTTCATCCTTTTTCTTTCAAAAGACCAGTTTCAATATGACTTCTAATTAAGACTTCAGTGAACCTCTAAAAATCCACCCCCTTTCTTCCTCACACACATTCCCAGGGCCTCCAGACGGCTCACAGAGCCCCGGAGAGAACAGCGGTGCTTCCGGCATGTGAGCCGGGCCCTTCCTTCCCACCCCCGGGGCCCAGGACGGCACTCTGCTCACCCGGGGCACGAGACAACTGTCTGACTGATGGATGGGTGGGTGGAGAGGTTGACAGGTGGATGAATAAACTCAGGAGGAAAGCACAGCGCACTGGAAGGCACATAAGAATGTGCTGACAGACATATGTGTTTACGTGAAGCTCTTGTTACCAGGCTAAGCAATGGAGAGAACTTGCTCTGGTTTTAAAAACTGAAGTGGTTTTAAAGCTGAACAAGTCCAAGTGAACTTTCAAACATAACCCACCTGACTCCAAAGCTGCGTTTTGCTGATTGCCTTGTGGTAACTCCAAGAATAAACATAAAGAGTCACTTTAGCTCTCTGAAGGATAATGGTGCAATGCTTCATTAAATAATATTAGAACATTACAAGTTCGGGATTTGCCAAAATAATCCAGTCAAGACTAGAATTCAACAAGGAGTGTGCGCCCAAACGCCAGCAAACTGCGGGCTATTCCTACCACAGGGTGGTTACTTTAAGCAATGGGACTTTTAAGCCTGTGTAAGGATTATCACTCACACAGCTCTTCTTCTCAAAACAACTGCCTAACTTTTTGACACTTACCTTATTAAGAATGTGTAACTGCAGTGTATTAGCTTGGCTATCATTTATTGTTAAATACTAAATGTACATCCCTTTTGTTTTCTACATAAATATCCTACCAAAGCTCACAGGCAAAACAAGAATGTGAGACAGTTTCGTCATGTCTCCCACCCTCAAATTGCAGCTTTCTGTTACCATACACTGAAAACGACTGCTCCCGGATGGTCCTGGTCAGTGGTTTTCGGGTAAATGAGTTCTTTTTCAGCAGATCTTGGAAGAGTAACTTCCAGGGCTGCCTGACAAGGAGTCAGTGCATAGAAGATCCACACCCTCACAAGGATTTATCAAGTGCCTACTCGGGTCCAGATACAGATTCAGGAGCTAGAGGTAAAGTAAATAACGCAAGACAAAGACACGAGATAATCTAACAATGAAATTCACTCCATAGAAACAGAATACTGAAAACAAGCAGTCTTCCCTCTGCTTCTAACTAGGACTCCAGGTAAAAATCTAAGAATGACAGCTACATAAAAAGTGGGGTTGCACACACTACTGATGGAGACATAAAGTGAAGCAGTCTTTTTGGAAAAAAGTTTGGCAGTTTCTCAGAAGGTCAGACATAACGTTACCATGTGACCAGCAGTCCCACTCCTAGGTATGCAGCCAGGAGAAATGAAAGCATATGTCCATGCTAACACATATACAAATGTTCACAGCAGCACTGAAAAGTTGAAACACCACGCATACCCATCAACTGATATATGGATAAATAAAATACAGTGTTACCCATACCCTGGAATAAAACTGAATGGAATACTCACACATGTTACCACATGGATGAACATTAAAGACATCATTCCAAGTAAAGGCAGTGGGACAAGATGCCACATATATAACACTCACAGGAAATATCACAAAAGACAAACCTATAGAGCTAGAGAACAGGTCAGTGGTTGCCTGGGGTGAGATGAGGTGGAGTAAATGGGACTGACGGACGGGGTAAGGAACTCTGCTTGTGGGGCTGTGATGAAATGCTCTAAAACTGACTCTGGTGGTGGCTGTCCAATTCTGTGACTATACCAAAAACCAGTGGGCTATATACTTTATGTATGTGACTGTTATGTAAATTATATTTAAAAAAACTTGTTACCAAAAAAAAAGTTAGGTTGGTAGGTAAAGAAAATCTCTTCATGAGATATTAAACCTATTACTAGGTTGTTTGTCTACTGATGTATCTTCTGTTAGGCAGAGCCAGAATTTCTAGATGCTCCTGGATCTAAGTTGAAGGATTCCCTCAACATTTCGTGTCTCAGACATTTGCTAGAAACTGGCAAAATAAAGATGAACAGGCATCTCTCTATTCCAGAAACAGTTCAGTCTATCAATGTCCTCCCCACCTTTCCCCTCTTCTTCTGTCTGAAAAAGCACAATTTTTAAACCAGGAAGCTGGGGGTTAGAAAAGCACATGTACAGAACTGGTACAGCCTCCATCTGACGCCTCATCTGCCTTGCCTGGCTCCCCCTGCCCTTTCCCCGTGGCCCCCTAGACCTTTAGGCTCTTCTTACAAGACTGTCTACTCTATCACATCCAGATCCTGTATATCAACACTTGGCCAAGAAATTCTCAAAGCAGAGAATTTCATGTGACTCTCATGTGACTTAGAGCTTATAAACACTGGGGGCTTAAATACCTAACTCCTTACTTAGACACCTGACAACTGAGACTGTTCAAATAATACCATTTCTTTTTAATGATGACTTTTATTTTTTTATTTTTACTGTGGTAAAATATTTAACCATAAAACTTACCATTTTAACTATTCTTCAGTGAACATTCACACTGTTGTGCAACCATTATCACTATCCATTTCTAGAACTTTCTCATCATTCCAAATGCAAACCCCATAGCTCATTAAGTAGTGTCTCCCCAGCCCCCAACCCTGGCAACCACCATTCCACTTTCTGTCCCTGTGTACTCACCTATTCCAGAATACCACTCTTTCTGATCTCTTTGTTTTCCTACATAAAGCTAAAAAAATTCCTGGCAAATTTTCCAAATGACCTTTTAAATACTCAGATAACCTACAATGAGAGTAAACATAACTGAAATATTTTTAAAATAACTTTTTGTCAAAGAAGCTGTTACCTCTTTAATTGCCATCATCATTTTTAAGAGTGTGGGTTTTGCAGAATCAAAGTGCTCTAATGTACGTATTTACCAATGCTCCTGGGGTCACACCCTGCATCTTACTCTATGTAAATTAGGCCTCAAAAAGTTGTTCAGAATCACCACAGTAAGGACCAGTGCGTGTCCCCTCTGGCCTTGAGCTGTCACATGAACTCCAAAGATCAAGATGACCCCTTGAGGGCACAGGGCCAGCCAGGAAGAGCAAGGCTGGACATCCAGCAAGCCAACATCAGGGGCAGCATTACTCACTTCATCAGCTTCTGTTTTGTGGCTGAATCTTTGAAGCTTCTGAATTCCTCGCCAGCTTTGATCTCATAGAACTGCGGCTTGAGGACCGTCTGCTGATCCTCCCGGAGCTGTTCCTGCCTCTTCACTTTTTCCTCCTGTTGGAGAAGCCGGCGCTGTTTCCTGACCTCTGCGACCCAGTCTTTTTCATCATCTGAACTCTCAGAACTTTCTGCATCACTTGGTTTTCCTTCCGGTTCTTCCTCCTCTTCCTGAAAATAAAAATAGTAAGAAGCAGCTCCTTTCCCTCTGCCAAAAACATCGACCCGTTATTTCCTTTTAAATAGCATTAGCCTATCAGAGTCTATCAGACACTGCATGCATTGGAAAAAAATGTCTTTAATAAAAGAAGGTATATTCCTAAGCTGAAGGTCAAACAAATTACAGCTTTATTCAATGACTCTTCTAACCTATACAGAAAACTAAATATTACACAAATTCTAAATGATAAATAGTACATTACTTTTCCATGAAGTTCCTGTTGTTCTAAGAGTCTCAGTTTCTTCTTCCTTTTTTCACTAATTTTGGAAACAAGTGGATTCAAAAGCCTAAATTCTTCACTCTCTTCGTCTACTTGGAAGTCAGGGTTCTCAAACATAACTTTAAATCGATCATCGGTGAGAATATTAGGAAGGCTCTGTAAGAAAAAGAATATCAAAATTTAAAGTTAATATTAGAATAAAATCTGCCCAGGAAGATAGCTTAAAAACATCTTACTCAACAATTTATTAAAAAGCTACATAAGGCACAATTTATTAAATTATGATGAAATTGTTAAAGAGCCAGTCTCCAGGCCTTCCTTCTTGCTTATTTCTTACCCCTGTTTCACAGCAGATATGTATTACTTGGCTGCTGCACACAATGAGCTAAGAATGAGTCTTTTGGGCTAAATTTACGCTTAATATGTTGGAAAGAATTTTCCTTAGTTAACTTTTTTGATGTAAAAACATTTCTCAAGGAAATACATGGTTTTGAAACATGGCTTTCTAAGCATGGCTACTACGCTGAATGAGAATCAGTGAGTCTGTCAACTTCAGATTCCAAAACTGGGAGAGGAAGCATGCGCCAATAATAAGTTAAGAATTGACATGGGGTGGGAAGCTGATGGTGTCAGTTTACTGAGTCTGAGTTATTGGAAACATAATGGATATGTCCTTCCCTTATAGGATAGCCTCATCAATTTTACCCTAGGCCATTGCATTGTTCTCAAAGATACAGTGTACGACTGAGATTTCAACATAATAAAGCTTTACGATTGAGACCCATTTGGATAGCTTAGGACTGACACTGAATTCCTTTTTATTTGTATCACTTCTGAACAGAACATGTTCTAGAAATGTACTATAAACTTAGTGAAGTGAAAAGTCGCTCAGTCATGTCCGACTCCTTGCAGTCCATGGAATTCCTATACAGTCCATGGAATTCTCCAGGCCAGAATACTGGAAGGGGTAGCCTTTCCCTTCTACAAGGGATCTTCCCAACTCAGGGATCAAACCCAGGTTTCTCACATTGCAGGAGGATTCTTTACCACTGAGCCACAAGGGAAGCCCAAGAATACGGAGTGGGTAGCCTATCCCTTCTCCAGCGGATCTTCCCGACCCAGGAATCGAACCAGGGTCTCCTGCATTGCAGGTGGGTTTTTTACCAACTGAGCTATCACTGTAGCCCAACTATAAACTTAAACAGATGATACTTGTATACACTCAGGGCTTCCTACTGTCCTTATCTGCAGTAGGCTTGGAAACAAGATAAACTAACCTACCTGACAGGGTTTGTAGACAGCCTAAGGAACAGGCTGGAAAAAATGAACCTGTCTGTGGTGGCCCCTGGATCTACCTAACAGACTTTATCTTACTTCCTGCTTCTCCACTACTGAGAGTAAATATGGCTCTAAGTTGTTGAGTCAGAATGCTGTTTTTGTATAACAACTACACAAAAAATTGCCCAAGGGTCCATCTAGTCAAAGCTATGGTTCTTCCAGTAGTCATGTATGCACATGAGAGTTGGACTATAAAGAAAGCTGAGCACCAAAGAATCGATGCTTTTAAACAGTGGTGTTGGAGAAGACTCTTGAGAGTCTCTTGGACTGCAAAGAGATCAAACTAGTCAATCCTAAAGGAAATCAGTCCTGAATATTCATTGGAAGGACTGATGTTGAAGCTGAAGCTCCAATACTTTGGCCACCTGATGCGAAGAACTGACTCACTGGAAAAGACCCTGGTGCTGGGAAAGATTCAAAGCAGGAGAAGGGGTAACAGAGGATGAGATGGTTGGATGGCATCACTGACTAGACGGACATGATTTTAAGCAAGCTCCAGGAGCTGGTGATGGACAGGGAAGCCTGGTGTGCTGCAGTCCATGGGGTCACAAAGAGTTGGACACAACTGAGCAAGTGAACTGAACTACACAAAAAAATTGGCAAACCATGAGACACTAAGGAACTTGGGCTATTTATTACCTGTATGTACCTAAAATCTGACTAACCTTTACTAAAATTCTGTGATATGCTGAATTAATATTTGAGACACACTGAAGGCTCCTCTATTATCATTTCCAAGACAGATTTAGAAACAAAGAGATATGTCCAAGGCACTCACTCATTCACAACTTGACTAAAAAACAAACCAGACTCTACGCTACAAGGTACCTTATGAAGGATGCTAAGCAGACATGACAGTGCTCTAGGAGTAGAGGGGTAAAAAGTAATTCCAACAATAGACATCTCAGTGGGGAGGGGGAGGGGAGAGGGGAGCACATCGGGGAGGAGGCTTCAAAGAAGGGTACTTTGCAACAGATAGGAATTTGGGAAGAGCATTTCCAGCCTCCTGAGGAGTGGTGAGCAGTCTGATAATGCTAGGACAGTGGCAAAATTTGAAAAAAACAATTTTTGATCAGGCCAGATTGTAAAAAATTTAAGATGCCGCGACCTCACTCTGCAGTAAGGGGAAATGACTAGGGGAAAAGAGGGTAAGGAGGAGAAAGGTGACAAACAGGACAGTGAGTCAAGAACCTCACAACAGAGAAGCTGCTTTGTGATTCTGCAGCCGATGGTACACGCTGGGCTAATGAGACAGAACTCAGACGCGAGCAAGACACGAGAGGCCACTTGAGGAAATGGGAACAAGGACAGGGCCTGAATCAGGGCAACTGGAACCCAAGGTAAAGATACACGAGTAAGCCAGAATTGACAGATATCTCTATGGAGGAGATGGGAGGAGGAATACTGAAAAATACTGTTAAAAATTTATACCAAAGGTCTAGTTAAAGTGACTAGAAAGCTGGGGAATACCGTTAAGTTAGGATCTATCATTGGAGATGATCAGACAAAAAAAGACATAGGGTGGAATAAAGGGCAAGAAATTATGTACCCAAGAAACCAAGACGTCCCCCAGTGGCTATAAGTATACCATGATACATTCAGACAACAGAGTATTATTTAGCGCTAAAAAGAAATAGGGTATCAAGCTACAAAAAGACAGAGAGAGACCCTTTCTAAGCAAAAGAAGCCAATCTGAAAAGCTACAATCTCAACTAAATGACACTGAAGAAAAGGTAAAACAATGGACTCAGGCAAAAGCTCAGTGGGTGCTAGGGGTCCAGGGAAGGGATGAAAAGGTGGAGCTCAGAGGGTGTGGGGAAGCGAAAATATCCTTATCTTCTAATAGTGGACACGTGTCTCAAACCACAGCATGAACAACACCAAGGGTGAACCCTAATGTAAACTGTGGGCTTCAGGGGATTATCACGTATTAAGGTAGGTTCATCAGCTGTAACAAACATCCTCCCTTGGTGGAGGATATTAACAGCAAGGTGGGTTGGGGCTGGACGTAACACACGTGTCGGGGGCAGGGGGTATGTGGGAAATCTCTGTACCTTCCTCTCCCTTTTGCTGTGAATGTAAAACTGTTATTAAAAAGTGTCTTTAGAAAAATCCAGTGAATGAGAGAAGTTAAACAGAGAAAAAAAACAAAATTATGTTCCATTTAAGACTGGTTAACTCAGTGTATGCCTGGATTCTGATGGATGCCATCAGGTGTCTGAAACCACGCACCAGGGCTCAGGAGAGAAGAGAGGGCTACACTGGATACATTTTGGAGTTACCTGTAAACACAGAGCAGGTGATACTGCCCAAGACTAGAAGAACAGCTATTTGCTAAGTATATATTTTCAGGTTTTATAGTTACATATTGTCAGGTTTTATATAAATAGATATAAAATGTAATGTATATGTATATAAAATGTATATTTAGATATAAAATGTATAACATATATGTATGTGAAGTTGCTCAGTCATGTACGACTCTTTGTGATCCTACTGACTGTAGCCTACCAGGCACCTCCGTCAATGGAATTTTCCAGGCAAGAGTACTAGAGTGGGTTGCCATTTCCTTCTCCTGGAGATCTTCCCAATCCAGATATCAAACCCAGGTCTCCTGCATTGCAGGCAGACAGATGCTTTACTGTCTGAACCACCAGGGAAGCCAATATGGACTGGAAGAAACACAAGCTGGAATCAAGATTGCCGGGAGAAATCTCAATAACCTCAGATATGCAGATGACACCACCCTTATGGCAGAAAGTGAAGAGGAACTCAAAAGCCTCCTGATGAAAGTCAAAGTGGAGAGTGAAAAAGTTGGCTTAAAGCTCCACATTCAGAAAACGAAGATCATGGCATCCGGTCCCACCACTTCATGGGAAATAGATGGGGAAACAGTGGAAACAGTGTCAGACTTTCTTTTTCTGGGCTCCAAAATCACTACAGATGGTGACTGCAGCCATGAAA
>NW_011494879.1:6322382-6347555 GCF_000754665.1 Bison bison bison
AATTGATGCTTTTGAACTGTGGTGTTGGAGAAGACTCTTGAGAGTCCCTTGGACTGCAAGGAGATCCAACCAGTCCATTCTGAAGGAGATCAGCCCTGGGATTTCTTTGGAAGGAATGATGCTAAAGCTGAAACTCCAGTACTTTGGCCACCTTACGTGAAGAGTTGACTCACTGGAAAAGACTCTGATGCTGGGAGGGATTGGGGGCAGGAGGAGAAGGGGACGACAGAGGATGAGATGGCTGGATGGCATCACTGACTCGTGATTGCTCTCTTATTCAGCATTTACTTTGTTACAAATATGCAGATACTCTTTACATCTCCTCCTCCTCTCCCTGAGTGCTCTCTTGTGTTTGACTCTTTGCAACCCTCTGGACCGTTGCCTGCCAGACTCTTCTGTCCATAGAATTTCCCAGGCAAGAATACTGGAATGGGTTGCCATTTCCTTCTCCAGGGGACCTTCCTGACCCAGGGATTGATCTGATCCAACCCAGGGTCTATGCATAATTATGTCTTTTCCCTGGGGAGATAAATAATTACTTAACATCTAAGCTGATGCTGGTATGGAAGAATCCTTAAGTAGGACATTTCTCCCACAGTCTCTGAACCACAGAACATACCTTGCCTACGGATGTCATGCACGACAGTGCCTGGCTGGGCTGCTGCAGAATTCGAGAGAAGTACCTTCATACAAGACTTTAAGGCAATGGTGAAAATTTGGCAGAAAAGGCCAACGGGCAAGAAATGGCCCTTGTAAGAAGGTGGCTTAGCTACAACACATACCCTTATAGATCAAATGGATCACCATTTGCTTGCCTCTCCCAAAGTGCTGTACCTACTGGGAGCACAATATATAATAGCTGAAAGAATAAATGAATTGATTCTTAATTAGAATTATCACCATCACATTTCTAAGTTTGGATAAGGTCCAGATAATTGCTCCCCGACATTATGTGGTGGGTCACCTGCCATTGGAGATCTAACATGAAGTGAATGGTAAACATCTTTTTAGAATTTAATTATGTTATCAGTGAGAGCAATATCTGGGAACACATTTCATTGTCTGCCTCCATGAAATTTCAGCTGGAGTCAAAGCAGGCCATAACTGCACCGTACTGACTTTTAAATCAGAAGTTACCAGAGCTATTAAGGCTCTTAAGAGTTTGCAAAGCTGAGTTCAAAGACAAGACTAATGAAGTGCTGATGGATTTAACAATTCTTTCAAGTATTCTTTACAGTTGTAATGAAGGACTTTTTTCTTAATTCAGGAACAGTTTTTAAGGTCTTTGTTTTTTGTTGTTTTATTTTTGGCCTCACCTTGCTGGATCTTAATTCCCTGGGATGCAATCCAGGTGCCAGCAGTGAAAGCACCAAGTCCTAACCACTGGACCACTAGGGAAGTTCCAAGGCCATTTGAATTAGATAAAACTGTTAAACGACAAATTAGACACGCTCTCTAACAACAGACTTTTTGTTGTTGCTGTTGTTTAGTATTTAGTAGCTAAGCGGTGTCTGACTCTTTGCGATCCCATGGACTGTGGACTCTTTGCAATCCCATGGACTGTGGTCCGCCAAGCTATTCTGTCCATGGGATTTCCCAGGCAAGAATACTAGAGTGGGTTGCCATTTCCTTCTCCAGGGGATCTTCCTAAATTAAATATTTCTGGAAAGAAACTGAACTCCAATAATGAGACCTGACTTGGGTCAGCAAGCCACTGAAAAGTCAATGACAAACACCCCTTTCTAGCAGTATTCCAGAGTTCACACCACTATAAACACCATGCTTCCAGCTTCCAACAGCTAAAGGGAAACTGATGGAAGAAGAGAGGGATTTCTCAGGTTCTTCCTCTTTGCACTTGCAGTATGAACAGCACGTAGCTGGATGCTTCTTTATAGGATAACCCTATAAATTGTTTTAAAGGCACAGACAACCATGACTTTCCCATGGACTCCGCAGGTCACTCTGCATGTTTTCAGCTCTTGGGGTTGTTGCTACCATCCTGCACCCCTGGGCACAGCAAATGCCAACTGTGTTCTCCATCTCCTTCGGCCGTCTCTAACCTCAGCAAGAGTGTGAAGAAGGGGGGGCGGGCAGAGAGAAAGGGGACTTCTCCCACATCTTCATAATCATAAGACCTTTAAGAAAGGCTCCTGCACACTGTGTAAACCATGCTGCACAAAGTATCAAAATTAAACAGTAATTTGTGTCGTATTCTCTGTAACACTGAATGTCATACAGACTCAGATGCATAAACTGTAGATAGGAAAGAAGACCTCTGCGGTGTAAACCAGCTCCTCTCCCTTCGCATTGCAAATGAGTGTAAATCCAAAGATCGTATCCGTGAAGCTTGGGGAATGACCTATAAAGCTGACAAGTTACCTCCCTAACCATCCTCGGGCTGGGTTAACAAGAAAATCACTGGAAGCATGCCAAAGAGAACGTCAAGGGAGCCGGAAGCACCTAGTTTTGAACACTTAAAGATCTACACATACGTGTGATACACTGATGAAATTAGGAAGGTACACAGCCACAAACACAATCACAGCACCAAGAAGGCCCCCCCGTCCCCACCGCAGTCCTACTCTTCATCTTAGAGAAGAACACGCTAGACCCAGTGAAGCTCAGGGTCACCCACAATGACACAATTGGTGAGCAAGGGGGACGCGAGACTCTTCAGTGGCAGCCCCCTGACACTCCTGAAGAAGAGTCGTACAAAAATAAATACACGAAGAGCTCACTTGTCTCCATTCACTTACCTGGTTAAAAAACTAGAGAGAGAACTGAGAAAGAATAAACACTAACAAAACTCTGGACAGCTCGACACAGCTGGCCCAAATACACAATTTGCCATCTACTCAGGCAAGTCCTGCAGGCTCTTAGGAGAGATGGGATCTTTACAACTCATTCCAGAGAAGAGTCTGGCCCACTTATCTGCCTGCCTGATCTAAGCCGATGGGGAAACAGCACGGAGAGGAATGAGGAAGCTCTCACTTCTGTGGGAAAATGAGAAAAAATCCGCCTCCTGTCTTGACACCACCAGCTGACCCTTACTTAATTTATGACTGACCTTTGTCCATTTTACATTAGGGATAGAAGGTAGAAAGCAGTTATTCCTTAGAGTGCATGCGCCCAGTAATGCCAAGTCTAAACAAAAGCTGGTTAGTTTTTCAGTTATAAACAAACCTAGTGACTACAAAGAAAAACAATAAACAAACTATTTAACAATAAAAGGGTTATTTAAAATATATCCACAAGATAAAATATGCAGCTCTCAAAATATTTATAAAGACTGTTTAGTAAAATGGGAAGCCACGTGTTATTTTACAGACCCAAGATAAATATTTTATATATATATATATATGGTAGTATCTTATTACAGTTTATAATTTTAAGATAAATAAGACAGGAAGGAAATTCACTAAACTATTAATGATGCCTTTCTCTGGATAGAAGTACATGAGTGAAAAAAAAAAAAAAGAAGTACATGAGTGACTTTCTTCTTTATACTCTTTATCTGTTTTACAAACTTTCCATATTGAGCATATACTATCTAATAAGCAGAGGGAACAAGGAAAACCAAACACATTTTCAAAGTAAAAGGATATAATCTACTATCAAGAAAACAGAGAAATAACTTATCAGTATTTTCTTTGCCTTGTAAAATCTTACCTTAACTTTCTTTTTCCAGGTAGATTTTTGTTTCTCCTCCTCTTCCTCAATTAATTTAAGTGCCAACTCTTTGTTAACTTTTGGCAATTTCTAGTGGAGAAGAAAAAAATAAAAAGTTGTACTGCAATACCTACAATTGAGCTTTGAAGGTTAAAGCAAAGAGCAGCAACAAAGGGACTCTATGTCCTAACCTGCCCTGGCCAATACACACACACATATTCACTCCTTGCACCTAATAATCTGGAAAAAGGAAAAGCTTGCTACTAGTCTCTGCACTGAAAGTGTGTGTGTGTGTTTTACAAAATGTTCAGTTGGAAATGATCATATCCCTTGGTGGTCGATCTCGATCAGGCCGGGAAGGCAGGCGGAGACGGGGCTTCCGCTTCCCCTCTGCTGGCTGCAGGGCTGGTGTCGTGCGTCAGTGGTTCTGTCTCCTGGCAGCAATGACGTGGCTCCAGCAGAGCAGGGAGTCCAGTCTGTGGCTCCCCCACACTCCCGGGAACAGCCTCGTCCTACCTTGAGGGCCCCACCGCCAGCTGTCAACCCTCCTCCGAGGTCCGAGTCTAGGCCCGCCTGTCTCCTACTGCCCGGTCCTGGCGAGTTAGCTGCTCCCTGCAGCCGCCGCCTCCTTTATGAGTACCGCAGTGGTTTTGCCTCTTCACCTCTCTAATACCCGGGTAACAGTTCTTTTACATTAAATTCTCTCTGATAATAGAACTAGTGTGGCCTGATTCTTGTCTGGGCCCTGGCATAGTCTGATGACCGTTTCCCATGATCCAAGCAGCTAGCCTAAGACACTCCCACGTGTCACCAAGAAATGGGGATTAGCAAAGCCCCAGCACTCCAAAGTCTAAAAACACCTGTTTGAAAGCAGCATCATATTTTCTTGGTAGGACCGACAGTATCAGCTCACCTGGCATTACTTGCCACAACACCGTTACCTTTACCATAAGGATGAAACTAGAACGTCCACCCTCACGACACATAAAACATGTCAAAAATATTAGTGAATGATGTAAACTAAGAATGGGAAAAGTAAGAAAGGGATGGCAAGCTTCTCCGAATAATAAAATAAAAATGCAGAGCCCTTCTCTAGTAGCTTCAATGCTGACTCTACTATTTACCTTTAGTTGCACTCTTTGTGCTCGTGTTTCTTCTATCTTCTGCCGGATCTTATCTTTCCTATATTCTTCATAAGCAAATGGATTTACCATCAATTTCACCTTTTTGAAGCAGAAGAAAATGAAACACAAGAGAACTAGATTCAGTAGCATGTCTCATATACAGCATGAATATTATGCCAAAGGATAGATATTTTACAAATCTTAAGTATGTTTTATAAAAATATACGTAAGTAGAGAAGAAATGGCCACAAAGTGATTGTCAGTCACCTTAAATAACTGTAGCTTTATACTTACCTTGTGGTAGAGCCTTATATCCATGAAAAATCCATGCATATATGCCCGAAGAAAAGGTGATCCAATGAGATGTGTGAGCCCTGGGGGAAGTTAACCAGAAGAGGGCAGACCTTTATGAAATCCTGATTAAAATTCAGCAGTTTTTCATGGACTACAATTTGATTATAATTTCACTTCTAAGTAAAAATGTAAGGATTAGAACCACTAATCTTCTTTAATAACTGCAAAGAAAAGTTTAATCTACTTCAGCAACATTATCTTACTTATTTTTAATGTAACATTGTACTAAGCATAAAAATGATGGAAAGGTATTCATGAGCTATAACAGACTAGTAAAGAAGGGCTTCCCATACTACTGGTTCTCAGGTTTTTTTCATTCCATGAAAGTGAAGTCACTCAGTCATGTCACTCTTTGCGACCCCGTGGACTGTAGCCCACCAGGCTCCTCCGTCCATGGGATTCTCCTGGCAAGAATACTGGAGTGGGTTGCCATTTCCTTCTCCAGGGAATCTTCCCGACCCAGGGATCAAACCAGGTCTCCTGCATTGCAGGCAGACGCTTTACCCTCTGAGCCACCAGGGAAGCCTTTTATTCCATAAGCCAGTTTTAAATCTAAAAATAATACTGAGATTCAACACTAGGTTGTCAACTTTCATATTGCCAAGCAAGAACAGGGCCGGGGTAGGGGCGGGAGTGAGGTGGGGGAAGGAGATGGCCCGTAATTTCCAAAAACAAAAGAAAAACTGTGTCACAACAATAATGTAGGAAGGGTATGTGTTCCCCCAAAACAGAATAACTGGCAAATGTATACCAACACATGTACTATATACACACATACTGCATTATGGATGAATGAAAAGTCCAATGCCAGTGAGTGTCTAGCAGCCCTGCTTTAAAGAGTATCTTTCACAGGGTTCCCAAGATTTAGTAGATTTCATTTACAATTAGTGGTGCTGGGGGTCACATAAGGATGCCCTGCCTATGTCATAGAAATTATTAACTGCAAATATTTACACAGAGAAAGGTTACGAGAATATTCATCTTCAGAATAAGATCACCTATGAAATAATTCACATGAACAGCAGCTTTAGTTGGTATAATACTAAGTGACTAAAGTTCCAAGGAAAGCGTTACCCTGAGATCCAAATTTTAGAAATAAACAACCCTCCAGGGCTACAAATAATGTCTAGGTAAAAATCACATAGGTGTACAAAACCTAAATAGAACAACATGAAAAGGCAAACCTAAATTTAGGATAATTTCATAAGGTAATTATAAGCCTTGGTCAGAAAAGTACTTTCCTAGAATGTTAGGTCAATAAAACTCCATTGTTTGAATTAGCACAGTGGAAACTTAAAGGGGCAGTGGGGCTGGCTGAGCCTTAATGAAATGTCCAAACGCACAACAATCTGCATTGAGGTTCCTGCACATGTGTTTTTATAGTTTTTTATTTCCTCTATTAAGTATACAGAACTTATATTTGTGGCCCAGGATTACTCCCATTCCAAGTTAGGTCATGAATAAAATCCAGCAGGAAGTTTTTCATATTAAAACAATTCTAAGGAGAGATCTGGCATCAGGTTTTCTCATCCTTAGCTCCAGAGAACACTAGTCCCAACAGATCTTGGAGGAAGACAAGGTTCTGTGACTAAGTAAGTTTCCTCCCTCCTGGTGATTTACAGTGTATAATGACATTAAAGGCTCAAAGTCCACAGTAGAGAAACTGAATTAACTTGGTTAAACTGAACATTCCTCAAACTTATTTGCCCCAAATCTCTTAAAATGATAGGTAACATTATGGATTGTTTAAATACTGTACTGAGTAATTTTCAGGCATGATCTGATTCATTCTCTAAGCAACTTGATGGGTAGGTGTCATTATTATTATTATTTTGTAGATGAGGAAACCAAGGCACAATGTAGTTAAGTAAACTGGTCAAGTCACAGAGCTATTACGCGGTAGAGGTGAGGTGTGAGCCCATGTCAACCTCTCTAAAGCCTGTATTAGCCACTAAGCTGCCCACCTAGCACTTCTTACAGAAGCAGGGATCCACGAAACACATTTTAGGAAATGGCATGGTACGGGACCTGCTAAAGGCCATAGCTAGGAAATGACAGAACTTACAAGTTTTCAAATGCTATAATCTTAAGAAATAAGAGAAGTCAGTTACATGGCCTTATTTTTACTTTAACACAAGCTACTTATGCTAAACCAATATAACCAATGGCTAATTTATATTAAAAGATAATAATCTACATGAAGATGATTTCTAATATAATTTATTTTGTTGATTATTATATCTATTTCCATAGTCTTAAAAACAGGCAGTGTGGGGACTTCCCTGATGGTCCAGTGGCTAAGACTACATGCTCCCAATGCAGGGGACCCAGATGTGAACCCTGGCTGGGGAACAAGATCCCACATGCTGCAACTAAGAGTTCACATGCCACAACTAAAGATCCTGTGTGCTGCAACTGAGACTCTGTGTAGTCAAATAAATGCATAAAAAAATTAGCATCTGAAGAAAAAAACTGGCAGCATGAATGTATTTTAACAAAACGTATTTAAATCTTTGTATCTGCCTTCCTCACCCAAAATAAACATAGTCAAGAGATTGAAAAAGCACCCAAAATATACTAAACACAGTAGTTTTTAAAAATTCACAAAATAAAAATGTCTTTTTATTCTCCAGTATAAGAATGTAGGTGAGTGTCACACAACCATACTGTAAAAATTATGCTGGAGATATTTAAGAAGGCATTTCCACAGAAAGATCTATTTTACCTTATTTCATCCATAAGTCACTTTTCTAAAGGCTAAACACAACTCTTTTCTTTTTAAACACATTAAAATTTAAGGAATTATTTTGGTGGTAGCTGGCAGAAAATAATTTTTCCTGAATTAACTGTGCTAAATTATATGGTTTAAATATAAAGTTTAAGACTCTGGTCTAATCTGTTACATGATTCTATTTTCTTTTAACTTTCAACTGCTATTGTATATCTCTCTATTCTAAAGACAACTAAGCTGCCTAGGCTTGCAGAGAATGGATCCTGTTTTCCTATTCTCAATAATTTTCTATGCAGCCTTTTCCCAAGAGAACAAGATTAACAAAACCTACTCTCATCCTGCAAACTAGTGCTAGTCAACTAAGACAAGTATGGTCTTCAGGGTATCAGAGTATGGCTGAGGCTAGTTAAGAGCACAGACTCTAGGTTTAAATTCTAACCCTCACATTTACCACCACTGAAGCCTTTGGGAAGTTACTTTAATCTTTCCATGCCTCAGTTTCTTTGCCTATAAAATGAAATCATAATAATATCCACTCCACAGGTATGAGGATTAAATAAAATGTATATATAACATTCAGAATACTGCCTGGGCACATGTAAGCCCTATTTTAATGTTGGCCATTATTAAGAAGCATTTTTGGTTTGTATTCTTTAAACCCAAATAACAGTTAAGGTTCTACATATTTGAGGATTCATCTCATGGTTTCTAAGTTGTGGATTAGGTCTATTAATAAGCAAACCTACAAGAGAGACAAAAATCATTTACGTGCAGTCTCTGAGATTTCTCACAATCTTATTATATTCAAATAGTACTTGAAAGAAAGTCACTGCTTCCTGGACTGGTATTTTCCTATACACAGGTGGTAGGCTAAAAAAATTGTTCCTCACTTAACATACAAAAACACTTCAGTAGATTGAACTTATCTGAATCTTCTAAGTAGACACTATATGTTCCATGTTTAATACCTGATTTGTCAGAAAGAGAAGATCTGCAACATCAGATAAATGTGACTCCATCACTTTTGATGTTCAAAATTCAAAACAAGTAGAAATAATTTTATAAACATTTCATCGTAATTTTCTTTTACCTAAATTTTCAAGGTCTTTCTTGGTGACAAATTTGTAATCATCATAAACTGTGCTTTCTGGGTTCTCTTCTAATTCCTCTGTCAAGTTGTCCAAGAAGGAGCACCACCTGGGAGCAGGACCCAAAACCTGCCGGGTTGACGAAAAGTTAGCAGGTGTACACCCTCATCATATCAACTAAGAGCCAGTTATTTTACAACCAGTTTCCGTAAATATACTTTTAAAATCCTTGATTCCATCAGAAGTACTGAGAAATAACTGCAAAATGCATCATCAAGTCTGTAATGGAAGAGAATAAACAAAGCAGGAAGAAGCTTAGGCTTACAAGGGAAAAAAAATCTCAGTCTGGGATACAATGATATAAATGAATATTCTTACATGAGAACTATGAAAAATAAATAATAATTCAGGTACTAAGAATAACATCCATCTATATAGTTCCACCACCTCTCTCATTCAAAACATAAATAGAATTTACAAAGGCATACACTTGGCATAGCAGATTTTTTAAGTTTGTCATGCATGACAAACAAAAGTCTAAACAAAAGGAGAATCATCCTTTCTTAAAGAGTTTTCAACTAATGACTTGATAATTACATTCTATCTTGTATGGTACATTTCATTTAATTGATGAAAAAATTAAAATCCTGTGTATAGAATTCTTCAGATTTAACCTAAAACGGGTGGCCAAGATCCACAATTAGTCCCAACAAAAGGCTGAGAAACAAAGGATTAAAGAGGATTTATAACCAAGTAATAAAATATGGATACTTCAATTTGTAACCCAATTACTTCCATAAAATAATGATTGTTTTTCACTTTTTTGCCCTTGATACAAATCTTTCCCACCAGATGCCTCACCCACTGAGGTCAACATTTATCCCAAAGGAAATAACACTCAGCAGGAAAGCCAAGCTCATGGTAGAGGCTTTCAGAAGAGAGAACTCTGGGCTCTTACAAAATGGATCTACCTGCCTGTGTATTCTGTAATCAATTAAACAGGGGGGAAAAAAAACAAAACTCATAGTGGAAATTATTAAATCTAGCTTAAACTTTTTAGAGAAAGGAAGGCAGGAGGAAGAGAGTCAACATCAAAGAAAAATGGCCCCTAATATTCTCTTCAACCATTAAAAAAAAGAAAAAAGCAGATGTTAGATATAGCCATACTAATTTAGTTTTATTATTTTGCCTGATTAGAAAGAGAGTGATCCCACCACTCCTGCCAAAGGCTATGGGGCTCATGAACAAGAAAAACAACTCTTAATGACCATTAAAAAGTACCACTGAGAATTTTCTTACTAGCATAATCTATATAATTCTTAAAAACAGAAGGAAAGGTCTTGATATACTAAGTGGTTTGACTAACCATAAAAGACAAATCTTCAAGAAATGCAAGGCATTAAAAAAAAAAAATCAATGTAGACCACTTTAAAGAAACTGTTCTAAAATTAAGCAATTTTAGGACAGTTGCTTGAAGTCAACAAATACTGATATTAATTACTACTAGATATAAAACACTGTGCTAAACCAAAGTCCCCGACCATGGTCTTATTCCCCAAGGAGTTAAAAAACCTAACTGGAGCAGACAGTGTGTATGAGTGTGCACACGCATGCACGTGCACACACACTCAGCTGCTTAAAGCAACGGACTGAGATTGCACTCAGTCCATGTGGAAGACAAGTGAGGGCCAGATGAAACAGGCTGGGCTGGGATAAGTATATCTGAAAGGACTTCCGGATGGAATGAACATGTGAGCAAGCTGGGAAAACTACGGGGCATCTTCTGAGAGTGCGAGTTTAGGCACCGGAGCTACAGAGGAATCTGCTTTCCATCAGTCACAAATCTGCAAAGTGCCGCTCTACCACGTGCTGCTGTATGACCCAGGTCAGCAGTCTCCTCTTTCAGAGAGGAACAAGGTGTATTCACTATTAGCACTTTTCCAGGACGTAAGATCCAAGGTAGGTTCTCACGGGAGGGTCCAAACTTCATCTGTTTTAAGTGCTTAATTTCCTGTACCTAGAACATTGCCTGCCAAGTAGCAGGTCTTAAGTGTTTCATAAATAAATCGATTCATACATAAAACACATATGAATGCATTTAAGATTTCCAAACAAGACTTAAAGGGTCTTGTCTGGCAAAAGTATTTTTTTAAATACACAATAGTTTCACATTTAAACCTTAAATCAGTCATAAACATGGGGTTCAAAGACAATGAAAAGATAGTACTCTGTTTACTGACTATTCTTGGGGGAGGAGATGTAGGAGTATCAAAATATCAGACCAGATCTGAACTTACTTTCACGTGGTTCTTTTTTATTATGTTTCTTGATCGTTATCTGGATTCTAATGGAATTGTTTCAGATTGCCTCTCTAGGGACAAGTCTGGCTAGGTAAATAATCTCTGCCATCAAATTCACGACCATCAAATTTTACAGGAGGAAATAGTTCCATCAAAAACAAGAAAGTCTAATGGGCTGATTTTATTAATCACGTTTCCCTACTTCCTACTCAGAGAAAAAAACATCAAAATGATGATAACAAAGTTGAAATTACTGATTTAGCTGGCATTAACTAGAGGTTTTATCCACATAAGAGCTTTCCGCAAAGGTCTACCCCCAATTAATTGCAAAAACAGTGGTCAGCTTAACCAACAAAGAGGGTTTAACCACATCATGCACAGCTCTGATGTATCTGTAATGACCACAGTATTCATTCATGTGTAAAAACTCCTCACCGTCCTTACTCATAAAATGTTAATCCTTCAACTAAGATTTTAAAATAAATCAACTTATTCTTAAAATTCATGCTTCACAACTTGAAGAAAACATCTTTTTTTTTTTTTAACAACAGACGTACTATTACTACTATCTCAAAAGTTTCTAGGTTTTCTGTAGTATCATATTGTTATATTCTCTACTGCAGTCAAAACTGATTATTCTTTGATGATCTACATTTTTATGCACTGTAAGAGTTTTGTTTCAGAAACTTGGTGAAGATTCTTCTATTTTAAACTTCAGTGATCTGTCAATGATCTTCCACTGTTTATTCATAAAGAATTTTCTAAAGTCACAGGTCAGTAAAAGTACAGAATTGGAAACTGACTCAACAAACTGCTATAAAGGATACTGAGGTGTTTCTTGGCAATTTTAATGACAACCAATTTAAACAGAAATACCAGTCCTCCAAAAGAGGAGAGAATCTTTATCGGCCTGCTATGGGACGCCCTTGACTCAAATGCAGCCAAGTATCTGCTTGCTCTAATCCAATTGGGCAGAAGAACCAATTTGAAGGTACATGAAAATACATGCCACGTGCCTAAGATTATCTGTCTGCATGATTACAAGCTACCTGTAAGAGGTTAACCATATACTCCTAGTTTAAAACCGCAAAATTCTCATATATTCTGGAAATGGACAAAAATGATGAAGAGTGGGGAGGAAAGGCAATGAATAGTAAAATTCTCAGAGAGTTGACAGAAAACGGTATCCCTTCCCTTCTTCTTTTGAAAAACCACTGTGAAGCACCTAAAGCTGGGCTAAGGCAGAACTAAGCATTGAGGATTACTGGATGGATGGTTTTAATAGATCGAGGGTGATTAACAATTATTGACAATATTAGAGACAAAGAACCAACTGTACTAACTCAATATAGATGACAGTTTTTTCCATTTACTTATAACAACACTGAGAGTATTTCCTACTATTAATCTAAAAGTCACTAACAATATAGAACAGCAATTAAATATGAAATTGTTATCTTGAGTTTTAAACTAATTATCTACAAAACAGTTTAAAAAACTTTAGTTTACTCCATTTAGTAGAACTATATCAGCATACAATAAATAACTTCTTTCTTTTTTCACAGTAACTCTGAATCAAAATGGGAAACTAACTGTATGTAAAATACCCAAGTGGTCTAATACATGTATCAGTTAAAGTTTTCCCCTACTAGAATTTTAACCCATATCTAATGTGGACTCTGTTACTCTCACTGTAAGGCAAATATTCTTTATTAGAAACAGCTGGGGCCAAAAAGCATCTGAAACTCACTCAGAACCTTAGGCTTTTCAAAAGGTAACAGAGTATGTATACTGCATTTATATAAAGTCTTCAGTGGTGTCTGGGTCAGTGGTCCATAACTAAACACATTAAAAGTTTTCTGAGGCAAAATCCATACATCTTCATGCTAGTGATCTGGATAAACAGACTAGAAAGACTCTTGCCATTACATGTCAGATTTGAGTCCTAATGAAGCATTTCTGATTTTGCCGCCAATGAGTTATAATAAAACAAAACAAAACAAAAAAACAACTAAGAGCTTTTTGGACTTCAGAATGGCAGATCAGAGATGATGGAGTATACTGTACTGTAAATATCATTAACCACTATTAATGATAATTTTTCTAAATGGAAAGCCTGTACCTTCAGAAGGGGAATGGATTTTGCCAACTAAGACGACCAACCCTGCATACATAAACTCAAAGGCAAGCTTCCTTTTCAAACTTTCCCTCCATTATTAGCTGAATGACACCACTAGCACCAGCATGTATTTTCAAATTCTGACAGCTGGGGATTACTAATAACCGATCATAAATAAGCCTAAGACAAGAGAGACAGCTGGGTGAGCCAAGGGAGTGACCATGAATTTGAGCATGTAATTGCATTTGCAACATAATGAGCTGCCTAATTGCATATCCAAGTTTACATGCATTTGTGTGAGTAATTATGAGTCATTTAAAGGTACCTTACTTGTAGTGCTTTGTTCTCTCATTCCTAAAAATCAGATTAGCAAAAGAGCGATTTAATTTTAATATTTAAAAATATTAATTTTAAAAAAGAGAAAAATTATTATCTGCCATGGTTTCAATTCTCATTCCGTTTTTGAAAAGTAGGTTTAGCCACTGAGATAAAATGATAATAAAATAAAATAATTGTTGTTTAGTTGCTAAGTCGTGTCCGACTACAACCTGCCAGGCTCCTCTGTCCATGGGATTTCCCAGGCAAGAACACTGGAGTAGGTTGCCATTTCCTTCTCCAGGGCATCTTCCCCACCCAAGGATTGAACCCACATCTCCTGCATTGGCAGGTAGATTCTTTACCCCTGGGCCACCAGGGAAGCTCGATCATAAAATAAGGCCAGGTGAAAAGGAAAAAGTAAGATCACTTACGCCACCCTACCACCATCAGCCGACAAACACTTTAGTGGCACACTAACTATATATTACCTCCTCTCCCTCCCAAGCCTAGTTAAAATGACAGTAAATCAATATAAAAGATAATAACCCGCAAGGACAAAAAGAACAAAAGAAGAAAATACAGTGGTTAACAGATTTAACACAGTATAAATTACAGAGGTAATAACAAAAAGGAGACTAGATTCTTTCCTTAGAGTCCTTGAGACCCAGCACTCCCAGGCTCCATGTATCTGGGAAGATG
The DNA here is from genome assembly GCF_000754665.1 of Bison bison bison. Lineage (NCBI taxonomy): Eukaryota > Metazoa > Chordata > Mammalia > Artiodactyla > Bovidae > Bison > Bison bison. The sequence continues at coordinate 6,336,785 of NW_011494879.1, forward strand.
GGCCCAAACAGAGGGGAGATGACAGAGTTGATGAGGCCCCTTAAGAAACCAGAGGATCATTCCCTGGAGAGAGTGAAGGAAAGCTGCTCCATGTGAGTGGATACCCGGCAGTGGTGACTTGAGCTGTAGGGCTGGAGTTGGCAAACTAACTGGCAGCCTACACAAACTCCTGGAAGGCTAGGAGCCACACTCGTGCTGCTGGGCTTCCGTCCCTGCCAGTCGAGACCCCCAACACTCCTGGTGAGAAACTGGTGGATTCTCTATAGAAAACTAAAGATCCCCAAAGAGAGCCTTCCCGATGTCCCTATCTGGGAATTCTCCAATACAGGCACAGACCTCATTTTATTGCACTTTTATGATACTATGTTCTTTAGAAATTGAAGGTATATGACAACCCTGCGTTGTCAGATGACAAGCTGTTGATCCCTGGGATCAAGAAGATCCCCTGGAGAAGGAAAGGGCAACCCACTCCATTTTTCTTGCCTGGGAAATCACATGAACAAGAAGCCTGGCAAGGCTACAGTCCGTGGGGGTCACAAAGAGTCAGACACGACTTAGCAACTAAGTACAAATGTGCGTGCTCAGTTGCTTTCTTGGCATCTCATGGACTGTAGCCTCGCCAGGCCCCTCTATCCACAGGATTTTCCAGGCAAGAATACTGGAGTGGGTTGCCATTTCCTTCTCCAGATCTTCCTGACCCTGGGATCAAACCCTATCTCTGGCATTGGCAGGTGGATTCTTTACCACTGAGCCACCAGGAAAGCCCCCCTCTTTTTCAGCAATAAAATATTTTAAAATTAAGATAAGTACATTTTTTAGACGTAATGCTCTTGCACACAATATAGTATAATGTAAACATATCTTTTATATGCACTGAAAACTAAATGCATATATCCACTGGAGATCTACTGACTTTGAGCTTGGTGATATTCAGAACATGCAAGCTTAGTGAACACCAAATAGTCCAGCTAAATTGAGGAAAAGGGCTTAAAAGAATTACTCTCAAGTGAACCACAGCCAATTCAAGAGAGCAAAAATCTTATTCAAAACCATGACATTCCTTCATAAACCAAATATCTTCAAGTTCTCTTTTAAGTATTCAAAGCTGTACTATATTTAACCTAAGTATTTCTAATTTGAGTTAGAATGAAAAACTGTTCATTTTTGCTTTTTCCAAAAATTGCAAACAGTCATTAAATAGTATGAAAAAGTCCTCAGCTTCCATCTCCCTTCAATGCTCAAGATAAAAGGAAGAATCTTAACATGGTCCCTCTTTTTCAAAGTCCATTGTTAAATGGGACGAACGTGCTCTCGTAGGGTCTCCTCTCCATTCTGTATGTGCTGCCCTCTTCATTCTACCCTAGACAGCCAGACTGTGGCTCTGCAGCAAATATCACTGGATGTTTATCAAGTTACACTTGAAATTCCACGCAGTTTCCTCAAGTTCACATCCAGAGTCTACAGCTCCAAAGACTCCAAGCAATGTTAAAATCCTCTGCTTCCAGTCTTTTCCGGTCCCAATTTCCTAACTATGCTAAAAATGCATAACCTTGACGGCTATGTCTGCACATAAGAATACACGCAACAGCCCCATGGGTGCTAAAGGCACTTGGCCAATTTAATCATTTGAGAATGTATTTATCTTTTTGATCACACACCTGGTAACACCCACTCTCCAAGATCTTGTTTTGTCATTTTATTCCTGCCAGGAGTTACACAGATGGTTTTAGTGTGCTATCCTGGTTACCACATCAGCAGTTTCCTGGTTCTATCCTACTTCCTTACAGGCAAAGGAATTTATTAAAAATTTTTCAGCATATTCTGATGCCTTCTAATTCTAAAGTCCATGTAAAATCTAAAGGTATCCTGAAGAAACTTGGCAGAGACATAGGAAGAGTAAAATGTTTTAAAATTAAGGTTACACTCCTCAACACTGATATTTTTTTTTTTTTTTTTGGAGGGGGGGAGTCCAAAAAATATTTTGCCCCAACATTTAGCAGTTAATATGTATCTACAAGGTGCAATGTGGAACTAGGAAATCCTGAAGAATGTACTTTAAATTCAAGCAAAAGAAGATTTTCCATATATTCCCAAAGAAAGCCAAAGTAGAGCATTATATTGACAGAGCAAAAGAGGGTAGAAGAACCCAAGTTCAATTCATAATTGAATAAAATGTAACAAACCATAATGCACTTACGTAACTTTCTACAACCCAGGTGGAAAGTCTATTTCAGATTTTACATATGCGTGTTCCCCACTATGATGACAGACCGGATTCCTACAGATGACAATATAACGGCCCTACTAGGATATATGGTATGTGTGTGTATGTACAAGGTTGTGGGAAGGATATAGTATGTATATTGTATTAATCTTTTTTTTAGTGAAGTCTTAGGATAGATTTCAAAAACTTGACATAAATCTAATCATTTTCAAAAAGAGAAGCGCTTTACAAGGAAAAGCATACACATAATGACATCTTCAAACTCAGAATGAAAGGAAAGCTATGTCGTTTGGTAGGGGGAGTGATGAAAGGGAAAAGATCACCCCCTGTAGCAGAACCAAAAACTGGACTCCAAAAATCGGACTCCATGGCAACCAAGGCAAAAAGTGATGTATAATAAGGTAGAGGGACATTATTTACTTGATAAAAGAAGCATACTGAGATGTCTGGAAAGAGAAGCTCTCTTTTAGAACTAAACTTGAGAAGCATTTCATAGATCTCTCTCTAAGGAACTCTAACTGGACAGTATTTCTTTAAAACAGGTTTACAAAAGAAACTTCATATGACTGTTAAACATCAAAGAAGCATTAAACTATAATTTATGAAGGTCCAAGTAACATGATCCAAGCAAACAGCTTGATGACCTGACTTGACTCTGTGTTGTCCAACACAGGAGTCACTAGCTACATGTGGCTGCTTAGACTTAACTAAGATGGAATAAAATGTAAAATTCAGTTCCTTAGTCACACTGAGCACATTTTAAATGCTCAATAATCACACATGGCTATTTGCTGCCATGCTGGACAGAGCAGATCTTGGAACATCTCCATCAGAGAAAGTTATTCTGAACAGCACTGGTTTAGAGAACTCAAAGAAATGAGTGGTGAATACCCATTAATAGGAAACTAGGCAAATAAATTATGACATGCTTATATAACGAAATATTGTGGAATCATTAGAAAGAATGGGTTTACTTTATATTTATCTGATCTGATCAGAATAATATTGATATACCATTACATGACAAAAATCTCTCTCAGAACAGTATGCACCATGAGATCCCGATTCTGCAAAATCACAGCTAGTGTGTGGGCAGGGCTTGCAGGGCAGGCCTGGAGGGAAAGACAACGTGCTCCGTCTTGTTAACAACAGTGGTGGGAATGGCAGTTACAAAGGACTACTTCGGTTTATACGTTTGACTTTTTTCTTAATACAGCATTTTTCCTAAAGTAAAATAACGTTCCCAAAAGGAGAGAGGCACACATACAGATGGAGTTACCAACTGATCAACAAGCCACACAACATCAAACTGAAACATCAATTGTTTCAGATGATCTTTACGAAGAAGCAGGGGTCCAGCCTATAATTCAGGGTTGAGGCCCTTAGTGAACTTAGTGTATTTGTGATATTGACTGAGAAGAGACCTTTATGAGAGACAAAAGCTCTTTTTTCTCTCCAGGAAATTCAAGAACTTAACTCACTCACAACTTTCATTGTGAGAAACGACCCCAGAAATGCAGATGGATACCACTCTAATGGCAGAAAACAAAGTGGTACTAAAAAGAGCCTTCTTGATGTAGGTGAAAGGAGAGAGTGAAAAAGCTGGGTTAAAATTCAATATTCAAAAAACTAAGATCATGGCATCTGGTCCCATCACTTCATGGCTAACAGATGGGGAAACAATGGAAACAGTGACAATTTTTATTTTCTTGGACTCAAATTACCGTGGACAGTGACAGCAGCCATGAAATTAAAAGACACTTGCTCCTTGGAAGGAAAGCTATGACAAGCCTAGCCAGTGTATTAAAAAGCAGAGGTATCACTTTGCTGACAAAGATCTGTACAATCAAAGCTATGGTTTTTCTAGTAGTCATGTACGGATGTTGTCAGACCATTAAGAAGGCTGAGTGCCATAGAATTGATGTTTTCAAATTGTGGTGCTGGAGAAGACTCTTGACAGTCCCTTGAACTGCAAGAAGATCCAACCAGTCAATCCTAAAGCTATGGTTTTTCTAGTAGCCATGAACAGATGTGAGAGTTAGACCATAAAGAAGGCTCAGTGTCTAAGAATTGATGCTTTTGAACTGCGGTGCTGGGGAAGACTCTTGAGAGTCCCTTGGACTGCAAGGACATCAAACCAGTCAGTCCTAAAGGAAATCAACCCTGAATACTCATTGGAAAGACTGATGCTGATGCTGAAGCTCCAATACTTTGGCCACCTGATGCAAAGAACTAACTCATTGGAAAAGACCCTGATCCTGGGAAAGATTGAGGGCAGGAGAAGAAGGGGGCGACAGAGGATGAGATGGCTGGATGGCATCACTGACGCAATGGACATGAGTCTGAGCAACCTGCAGGTGACAGTGAAAGAGACGGAAGCCTAGCGTGCTGCAGTTCATAAGGTCGCAAAAAGTCAGACATGACTTAGCCACTGAACAACGACCTAATGATCACCAAGCCCTAAGGATGTATTACCTCCTTATTGTCTCTTCTGTGTCTTCCTTCACCATGCATTGCCAGTATCTCAGAGGGAGCTCACAGAACTTTTCCTGATCAATTACAATCCTAACTCCTGCTTCCCTGGTGGCTCAGACGGTCAAGAATCTGCTTGCAATGCAGGAGACCCGGGTTCGATCCCCAGGTCAGGAAGATCCCCTGGAGGGCTGCAGTCCGTGGGGTCGAAAAGAGTTGGACAGGACTGAGCAACTAACAGGCATAACCCCTGCTTCAAAGTCCCCCCTTCCTACAGGCAGAATAATCTTATCCCCATATCTGATCTCACACCCCTGAATAAAACCCATCAAAAGCATGCCACACCACTTTAAACTAAAACCAAAAACACTGTACAAAGGTTTAGATATAGGCCTTTTTATCTCTCCAGTTTTACTTATCTCTTGCCCCTCCCTACCCCTGGAAAACCTAAGCTCCTTCCCAGTGCACTGAACAGATCTGAGGCTCAAATTTCAATCCCTGTGTGCAGAAAGCTCTCTCTTTCTTTCTACCCCATTCACTGGTTAATTCCTACACATCCTTCAAGATTCAGTACAGGGACTTCCCTGGTGGTCCAGTGGTTAAGAATCTGCTGTGCAATGCAGGGAAGTCATGGGATCTTGGCTCCCCAACCAAGGAATGAACCTGGGCCCTTGGCAGTGAAAGCATGGAGTCCTAACCACTGGACCACCAAGGAATTCCCTCCATTTAGTAATTGTGGCCACATGATGCGAAGGGCCTACTCACTGGAAAAGACCCTGATGCTGGGAAAGACTGAAGCAGGAGAAGAGGGTGGCAGAGGATGAGATGATTGGATGGCATCACTGATTCATGCACATGAGTTTGAGCAAACTCCAGAAGATAGTGAAAGACAGGGAAGCCTGGCATGTTGCAGCCCATGGGGTCGCAAAGACACGACTGAGTGACTGAACAGCAACAACAACAATTTTCAAAACTACCTTCTAGAGCAATTTAAACTGCTAATAACACAAGTCAATCCCACAGTCACCACCCAAAAGGGCATGGGGGAAAAGCAGATGACACTGAAGCAAGGAGATGGATAGATGGAGGCTCATTATATCCATCTTTACTCTTATGCATATTTGAAACATATACATAATAAAATTTTTTAAATGAAGTGTCAAATACTCATTCCTTCAAATCAGCACATATTCAGTGAGGGCCCATGAAGTACCAGACACGGTTCTAGTCACCAGGGATACAGCAGAAAGTAAAACACACAGAAGTCATGCCCTGAGCGTGCTGACATCTGGGCACATGTGCACTGGAAGACAGACTTGCCTGGACTGTGAGAGGACACCAAACCCAAGTAAAAGGAAGTCCAAGTCTTAGAACTTTCTTCTTGTTTTCTGTATTAGCCTGGCCTTTTAAAAGAATGTAGCCCAAATTTCTTACCTGTTTGTATAACTTGTCTTCTATTTTTAAGGTTAAAAAAGAAAAAAAAAAACACAACAACTCCACAGTAGGTAATAGGCGTATCTGTCAAAAAAAGTGCCAGAGGATTCAGACTATCAGGCAAACTCAGAAACTCAAAACCGACCCCTGGCTGTAAGCACTACCTTCTACCACCACCGTCTAGGTGACCATACCAACAGGCCCCTGGAGTACCAGAGTGATTCCCATCTCTCTTTTGCCCGAAACAAGAATGGTAAAGAGATGAACCTGGTGAGCACCAAGACGGAAGGAATCACCAGAGCTGGAAAGGCATGATCTTTGGTCATGATTCAAAACTAAACCAGCATCTGAATAGGAAGCTTTCAAGCAAACAGGCATGCCAGATGTGCAACCGTTTTAGCAAAAACAAGTATCATCTAAAAACATATTAACAGAATAAAGTTAATGTCATACATGTGTCAAATATTTCCATATGGAAATTATGTTCATTTTTGCCTCGCCGGAACTGAAATTAACTTTTGAAAATGTGACAGGATGTTCAGAAAATTACTTCCTGAGTGTTACACATTAATGCTCTCTGTGTGTCTGCTATTCTGGTGACCCAATAAAATGTGATGGGAAATGGAGAGGATTTCCTTTGTTGAGAAAAATGCCAAAGATACTGTTACTGCCTGAAAGTGTTTAGATTAAAATAGGAAGTCCACATTTCCCCCTTGTAAAGACACAAACAACTTGTTTGTATTAGAACAGAATGCTTTATTAGCCACCTGACACTCATGCCTTACTTCCCATTTCACAATTTTGAACATATAACTGAAAGATTACAAATAGAACACAACACCTTATAAAGCAATTTCATGCATAAGAGAAAATTCAATTACAAGAGATCTGCTGTGAGGTTGGGTAAGTTAGAAAAGAAGCTCACTCTGCTTTTCATCCCTCTCTTTTTCTGTTAATTAGAAAAAGTAATGAAAATACATGGAGCTTGGAATTAACTGCCACTAACCTGCTGTTCTTATAAGTGCCTCACTTATTTTTCTCCTTAAAGTTAGGTCTATCACCTTCCATAAGATGTCTTATCCCCGCAGATCTTTCCTATGGGCTTGGCTTTATCTTTTAAATGCTTTTCTTAGAGAACAAAATTAAATGTATGTTCCATCTACATTATCATGAATCAAGACATCTAAAAAATACCCATCTCTGAACTCAGAGTTGAACTCAATTTAAAATGCATCAGGTTTTTCATTCACATTTGTCTCTCTTTCCTTTTCCACTGCCTCATGTATTCGGATAGCTCTTCCCACACACTCAGTAATGAAGTTTCTTCCTTAATCTGATGTGCCATCATTTTCTTTACCTCCCATGGGGTGCCTTTCTTTTATGAACTTATTCTTTTCCTAAATCCTATAAACATGCCTTCTCTAGATGGTGCCTGATAACATAATTCCTGAACTCTTTTTCTGAGCTTTCTCTAATCCTCTATCTGTGAAATATTTCTCAATGAACAAGCATATTAACAACCTCAAGAACACCCCTTCACTGTATCTCTTGTCCTTCCCCAGCCCCACTCACATGTGGAATCACTGCCAACATCCTGCTTAATTTATTCCTTTGAGTTAGAGCTAAACAAAACCCCCGACCCCTTTTTCACAGATACCATTGCAAAGCCCTATCTCACTCATTCTGAACTTGCTAACTATATTTAAAATTTCTTTCCTTTCTTCTATTCTGACCACTGTATTTAATACTTCTGAGCTGTAATTTCACTGGTTTAACTTCTTACATAGAGACCAGGTTCTAAAGTCAAGCAGCTAAGATTAACAAGATGGTGCGAAAGAATCTGCCTGCCAATGGAGAAGACCCAAGAGACTCAGCTTTGATCCCTGGGTCAGAAGATTCCCTGGAGGAGGAAACGGCAACCTACTCTAGACTTCTTGACTGGCGGGCTACAGTCCACAGGATCGCAAAGAGTTGGACACAAATGAGCAGAACACAGAACAGCAGCAATTAAAGTCAAACCTGAAAATCCTTCGGGTTGCCCTTCATTAAGTCTAAAAAAGCACATGTGCCTCGGGTGTTGACCAGCATCAGATACAGTGGGCAACCTGCAGCCAGGGGCCTTGTCACCGAAAACTCTTATCTTAAATTACCAGAACCATCCTCAGTATGGCAATGCTATAAGAGATACTGGGAACAAATATCTTTTGAAGAAAACACTCAAGCAGTCCCTTTCAAATCGCATGCCTCATCTCAACCATATAATAAGTGATCTCTACGAGTTTATAATAACATAGAAAAACAGGAAGTGAGAAAAAAGCAAGATATTAGATTATTATCAATTTAAAACAATGGAAAAAATAAGAGCAAAATGTTAAAATGTGTTTGCCCTTCCCTGACAGCTCAGTTGGCAAAGAATCCACCTGCAATGCAGGAGACCCCAGTTTGATTCCTGGGTCGGGAAGATCCCCTGGAGAAGGGAAAGGCTACCCACTCCAGTATTCTGGCCTGGAGAATTCCAGGGACTGTATAATCATGGGGTCGCAAAGAGCTGGACACAACTGAGCGACTTTCACTTTCACTTTCACTTTGGTTAATGGAATTGTGAGTTTTCTACTTGTCTTTATTGGCCATTTTCTATAGTGTGCTTTTGATAATAGAATGTGGGAAACGGACTTCAGTTTTAAAACTCAGATTTTTAATTTAAGCAACCAAATTTCATCACTGCTTTCTGTTTCAATAACAGCAAAACCAAAGGCATTCAGTAGCGCTCTCTCCACCTCTAGTTTACATGACTTGTAACAGACTGAACAGTATCAAATCATATTTTTCACATCATTTTCTTCACTCACACCTGTGATTTTGTCACAACCTTTTCAGTATATATTTATTTTGTTCAATATCACATTCTTCCTAGCTACATAAAAGCCCACATTCATATAATGCTAAATATAAAATATACTCTTTGCCACTGGACCCATCAAATTTTACTCAGTGCAAAAACGTACAACAGCAATAATCAGCTGAACGTCTGTCAGGCAGCAAGCACCATGATAAATGACTAAGTGTCTACTGCACACAGCTGTCTCACAAAATCATTCTTCCTTTGTAGCTCAAGAAACAGAGGCTCAGTCAGGATAAGTAACTTGTTCGAGGTCACCAAATTCGTGTAAGTGGCAATCCAGAAATTCAAACTCAGGTCAGATGAATTTTAAAATTCCTTCCATAACCAACAGGGAATGACGAAATGCCTTCACAATCCAGCTCTGGAACTAGCTTGTCATTTGACCTTGAACAAATGACTCGGTTTCTCAGCTATCAATTAAGGGGCTGGACTAGATGACCCCAAAGCTCCTGACCTGCTCTAGTGTTCTGTGCTTCAAAAGCTTCCCCTGTTCCTTTGCAGCCTGTGGAGAAACCATTTATTGTGGAAAACATTTCAGCATTTATCTGTCCAGTTCATGCTCTGTCTTGTATGTCCTCTGACGCTAGAAAGTTCCCCAGATACATCTGGTACTGCCTCCTTAAACCAAGAAAATATGCTGCAATTGGCACTAGAAAATAGGAATTTCTCAATTAAAAAAAAAAAAGAATAGGAATTTCTAACAAAACTACTTCTGTCACTATCTCTAATATCTCTCTGCTTAAATGAGCATCTGAGAGGAAAACGTCATCCGTCACTTCTAGGATTCCATGTGAACATTAACATATTCAGGGCCATTTCAGCGTATACTAGTGGGTCAAAGAGATCTCACATCTGGGGAATCTCTGACATCAGATTAGTAAACATAAGAGCCGTCAGTCTTGGCTTTGAATCGTACTGGATCAATGGTCCATACTAGAAGCCAAATCTTAGAAAGCAGCAGGCACGGCACTTCCAGCAGCTCCAGCTAAAAGCACAGGAAGAAAAATGATGCATTTCCAATCATTATAATGCATAAGCCCATCCTATCCTAGATGGATCACAATAAACTGTGGAAAATTCTTCAAGAGATGGGAATACCAGACCACCTGATCTGCCTCTTGAGAAATCTGTATGCAGGTCAGGAAGCAACAGTTAGAACTGGACATGGAACAACAGACTGGTTCCAATTAGGAAAAGGAGTTTGTCAAGGCTGTATATTGTCACCCTGTTTATTTAACTTATATGCAGAGTACATCATGAGAAACGCTGGACTGGAAGAAACACAAGCTGGAATCAAGATTGCCGGGAGAAATCTCAATAACCTCAGATATGCAGATGACACCACCCTTATGGCAGAAAGTGAAGAGGAACTCAAAAGCCTCTTGATGAAAGTGAGAGGGGAAAGTGAAAAAGTTGGCTTAAAGCTCAACATTCAGAAAACGAAGATCATGGCATCCGGTCCCATCACTTCATGGGAAATAGATGGGGAAACAATGGAAACAGTGTCAGACTTTCTTTTTCTGGGCTCCAAAATCACTGCAGATGGTGACTGCAGCCATGAAATTAAAAGACGCTTACTCCTTGGAAGGAAAGTGATGACCAACCTAGATAGCATATTAAAAAGCAGAGACATTACTTTGCCAACAAAGGTTCGTCTAGTCAAGGCTATGGTTTTTCCTGTGGTCATGTATGGATGTGAGAGTTGGACTGTGAAGAAGGCTGAGCGCCGAAGAATTGAT
>NW_011494879.1:6347670-6368389 GCF_000754665.1 Bison bison bison
TCTTTGGAGGGAATGATGCTGAAGCCGAAACTCCAGTACTTTGGCCACCTCATGCGAAGAGTTGACTCACTGGAAAAGACTCTGGTGCTGGGAGGGATTGGGGGCAGGAGGAGAAGGGGACGACAGAGGATGAGATGGCTGGATGGCATCACTGACTCAATGGACGTGAGTCTCAGTGAACTCCGGGAGTTGGTGATGGACAGGGAGGCCTGGCATGCTGCGATTCATGGGGTCGCAAAGAGTCGGACACGACTGAGCGACTGATCTGATCTGATCCTAGATGCAAAGCCAAAGTTCCCCCACACATTTCAAAAGAGGTACAACAGAAGCTCAATGTCCTTACTTTCATATTCTCCTTCTATATTTTTTTAGGAAAGAGTTTATCTCACAACAGCACCAGTCATACATCTTTTGGATGAGGCATTTCTTTTAGAAATCTGTCAGCCTTCACAAACATAATGATTGAAAGTGAAAGTGAAGTCGCTCAGTCATGTCCGACTCTTTGCAACCCCATGGACTGTAGCCTACCAGGTTCCTCAATCCATTGGATTTTCCAGGCAAGAGTGGGTTGCCATTTCCTTCTCCAGGAGATCTTTGCGGCCCAGGGATTGAATCCAGATCTCCTGCACTGTAGGCAGACGCTTTATCATCTGAGCCACCAGGGAAGTTCAGAAATGCATAAGGACTGCATGACCCCAAGATTCTGTGATCATTCTGATTAGAACATACTGTCAGAGCAAAGGAACTGATCCTTATCCTGTTGTATAAAAATTACAGTCTAGCACTTATGAGTCATGTTCTTAACTTTTTAACTTCACTAATGGTAGCAGAAAAAGGCAGATGCTAAATTCAAACGTGGTATAAGAAGAGCTAAAAATCACTGCAAACCAGCCACTGTAAAACATATGACCATTATCTAAGATTCTTCAAATTACAGTTATCTGATTATCTCATATATGTTTTATTAATTTTTCAGCACATATTAATCGAATGCCTACAGCATAAAAGGCACTGCTTTTGGTGGTACGAATATAACTGGGAAAAAAAGAAACAATATCCCTGTGTCCATGTTTTTTATATCATAATAAAGAAAAATACACATTCATTACATATTTATTCATGTTTTTTATTTATATAAATATATAAATAAGTAAGTAAATATAAGGAAGATTTTGTGCTTCAATGGAAAGTTATGTATAATCAAGAGTAGGGGGTCCACAAACTTTTTCTTAAAGATTTCGGGGCTTGCAGACCACGGGGTCTTTCTATCATAATTACTCAACTTTACCTCTTTGGTCAGAAAACTGCTGTAGACAACACATAATAAATGAATGGCTGCACTGTTCCAAGGCAGTAGGCATTTAGTTAGGGGTTTAGTTTGCCAAACTCCTGCTCTAAGAGCATGCCTTTCAAGATTACCTGATTCTGATTCCATGGGATACATTTTACAACTGTGTGAACTGTAAGTAACTGACAGCAATGCAAGATGAATTGCTAACAGTCATGCGAAAGAATTCTGTCATGGACAGATAACCCTCCATACCTTCGGAAAAGCCAATCTATTCATCTGTACATTCCCAACTCAGCATCACCTTATTCCACGTAAATCTGTGCTATTTTAGACTTCACCTTTGATGACACATGCCTGGTTCCTTTAATAAGTTAAATGAAATTTTTAACACGTTTTTTTGAGATCTATGTCAAAGTCATGACTCCTTTTTTCTGAAAATTATTCTTCAACAGTTTTTGCCATCTCGACATAAGACACACAATGGACTCACCTGAAAGTGTCAGAGAGACTTTAGCACCAAGAAGAACAGCCAAGCACAGCTTGTTCCCTTGGCACCAGATGAATCCAAAGGAGAGCTGCATGGACTCTCTGTTTCTAACTTTAATTTTCCTCTCTACTAATTCTGTGTTTGGGATTAGTTTACGACCTGTAAGTTATTCCCTGATGCTGGCAGCGATGACGAGGGATTTGGTCTTTTGCTCTAACCACTTGTCGATCTCTGTAAACGGATAAACGTTTTCAGAGACCTGTTCTCTGATGGTTAGAGAAAACGGAGTTTCCTGTGTTTTAAACTTTTCCATTTTGTAGGGCATTCTAAGTTAATGACAGGAGCTAAGATGTTATTGAGCAAAATGACAAGCCCTTGGAAGCTGTCAAGGAGAAGACTGATAGACGCTGACTGGTTGCTTTTATATTTTATCATCACTATTCTTGGCCACGTTAGGCTGCATACGGAATTCACTGACCAGGTGTGGAACCCCCTGCAGTGGAAGCATGGAGTCTTCACCACTAAACCACCAGGGAAGTCCTATTTTTATATTTTAAATTAACCTGGCTGTTGTATGAAAAACAGAATGCAAGAGAGACAAAGGGAAAGAGGAAGGACCCGGTAAGAGGCCATTAAGGTAACCCAGATGCGTGGCAGAAGCAGAAGTACTGAAAAATGGCTGGATTTGAACCAATACTGGAAAAAGAGTTGATGTGAGGTTTAGATGGACTGGACAAGGACACACGAAGAGGACAGGCGAGGAAACACAGCTGTGCCTGTGCTCTGGGCCAAGGAACTGAGTAAGCAATGAAGTGAGAAGAGGGGAGGGTGGGGAGCTGGGACCAGGAATTCTGCTGTGGACACATAACTAGAGGGCACCAATGAGACATCTAGTGGAAAGGTCTCCACCTCCATGGCCCAGCAGACTGGTGGGTATGTGACTCTGCAGCTCCGAGGGAAGGAAAGGCTGGAGACAGAAGTTTGGAAGTCCGTAGCACACAGGTGTCCCTGTGGAGCCTGGGGGACAGGTGAGCTCCCTGAGGGGAGAACAAAGAGACAAGGACTAAGCCCCAGCACCAAAGGGAGAGCGCCGAGGCTCAATCACCGGGCCCGAGAGCAGGAAAAGCCACGAAAGCAGACTGACTGGAAGGGCTACCTGGGCGACAGGACGACAACCAGGAGAATGTGGCCTCCAGAAGCCAGCATGGCCTGGCCGAGAGGGCTGAACGCCGCCTAAGTGATCTGCAGATGAGATCTACTTTATGGGAGAAAGCACATCTGCCTGCACAATGGACTCTGCACGAAAAGCAGAACCTTCTGTCGGCCAAAGTTCTCTCTGCCGCCTGCCTCGTTTCCAGAGACTGTGGGAGAGAGACCAGTCTTTCACCATCTTGCCCCCAGAAGTGTGCTGCAATCATAAGACAAAATAAAAGACCAAGTCCCTAGCCCCAAACTTTAAAACGAGGAAGAGAGCATCTATATAAAAAGGAGACACTAAATACTCTGTAAGGTACTGTCAAATCTAATGCTAAACTAAAATAATGTATTTGCCAAACGGACAGCTCATAAAAACGTTACCATCTTAAGAGGTGAAGGTAAGGAGTAACTGCAAGGAAGCACTATGTAACTATGTCCTTCAGCCTTCTGGAAAATCATGCCAAAACATCCCAAGCAGTAATGCCTTCCCTGGTGGCTCAGTGGGTGAAGAATCCTCCTGCAACGCAGGAGACACAGGAGATGCGGGTTCAATCCCTGGGTCAGGAAGATCCATCCCCTGGAGAAAGAAATGGTGATCCACTCCAGTTTTCCGGCCTGGAGAATCCCCATGACAGAGGAGTCTGGCGGGCTATACAGTCCATGGGGTCACACAGAGTTGGACACGACTGAGTGACCGAGCACTCCCATCCCAAGCAGCAATGACGTGTGCTTGTGTGTTACAACTAAGTGAAACAAGTGTCCTTGAGATTTTATGCTTCTTAATACACAGTCATCTCTCTTTTCAAAGAGTTCTGTACATTTCATGCATTATGCTGAGTAAGTTCCAGTGTTATTTCTTAAAAAAAACCAGGAGCGCTGGTGTGAGTAAGTATAACTCTGTGTTCAACTCTGCCCTACATGCAGGTACTCTGGTTCCAGGAGTACTTTCCAAATTTAAAAAACTTACGTGTTTAAAAAAAAAATCATACATCCTCAATCAATTGACTTTTAGTCTTCTAATTCAAATAGCTTCCTAATAAACAAGTAATTATTCTTTTTCTCAAGTTTATGCATTCGTGTGTGTGTGTACACGCACTAAGTTGCTTCAGTCAGGTCCAACTCTTTTTGACCCCGTGGACTGGAGCCCTCCACGCATTTCTGTCCACGGGATTCTCCAGGCAAGAATACTGGAGTGGGTTGCCATGCCTTCCTCCAAGGGATCTTCCAGACCCAGGGATAAAACCTGTGTCTCTTACATCTCCTACACTGACTGGCAGGTGAGTCCTTTATCACTAGCGCCACCTGGGAAGCCCTTACGCATCCATACACATTATCAAGCATGCCAGGCATCACGTGTCCGTCATGTGTGGTCTCGGAGCTCACTGACCCATGGGGCCTTGGAGCCCAGAAGCATTTCCAACAGGAACAGTACTCGGCACCCTGGCAGGTTTGGGCTGGGTGCCACAGGACTTGGATTCCCTCTGGAGCCCGTGCAGTTGCCAAAGGTGTTAATTAGGAAGAACTAACCTACGATTAAATTATATATCAGAGGAACCCAAACTTGAAAAACTGTTTCTGGCATTAGTCCTGAAAGCTTCAGCTGAATTAGGCCCTGGAATTTAAAAAGCAAACAAACAAAAGAACAGATCCTGGTCTCTCAGAGACAGAAAAAGAGAACACTGAGAAAATGGGGAAAGAGCTGGAGAAAACCCATTTGGTCATAAAAGACTAGCTAGCTATTGGGATAAGTAAGTGGCAGAGACCATATAAATCAGGAAGTGCATTTACTCTAAAAAGATTTCAAGTACTCAAGAAAGATGGTATAGAGTACACAGGCAAAAATTAACAAGCTGAAAGAACATTAAGCTGTCTTCATTTTCAGCACAGCCTCAAAGCGGGGGGGGAAGGGTTTTCGTAACTGGTTTATAAGACGTTAATACAAATCGTTGTCCAAACTGCCTATATTTAGCATGAATTGCATATTCAACACACACTTCTCTGGTTCTATAGGCCTCAAATAAATCTCTGTGAAAAATGTCAGCCTGGTGAGTTTGATAAAAATCTTAGCAAAGACGGCAGGCTTTCAGACCCCTGGGCTCTTCTCCTCTGAAGGAGTGTCACGGAGAACAGGTTCCAAGTAAAGACAAGTGGCACCATAAATCCTCACGGTGTACGAGGCAGCAGGGCAGAAAGATAGGTTAGGGAGGAACACTTAGGTACAAGCTGCCACACAATGCTCAGCTGAGCAAGAACAACTCTGCACTGACCGTCCCCATAAGCTCAGCCACTTGGGAGCAGTCTCTGGGTGGCTTTTTGACTTTGCTTGGTTACATCTGAGCTACAGAGTTGAAACTAAGAAGATCTTCTAAGATAAGCTAACGCTGATCAAAAAAGCTGCTTCTCACCACCTGGCCAGCAACGGGTCCCCTCTTGTGTGAAGCTCCCAGTGCTTGGAACAAAAAAAAACCCAGCCTGAGAAATGGATCCAGACAAACAGAAGTGAGCGGGGGTCTCCTCCAGTTCTATCATCCCCTTTCTCCTCCTGGTTCAAGCAGTCACCTCCGTGCCCACACATTCACCAGGGAGAAAGCGGCTGTCGCGTGTGGTCCTTTCCTCTCCCTTCCCCCCACGTCCAGGCAATGGCCAAGCCTATCTTACAACTGTTGTCAATTGTCCCAGTTCTCTCCACTGCCACCATCTTTGCACAAGCTGGTGAAATGGCCTTCCTGCAAAAACAGAACCGCCCCACCCGGCTCCACACCGAGGGATGCCCAGCCGGAGGCTCCTCATCAGCTGAGCAGACTCCCGATCCGGCCTCCACGCCCTGCTCAGTGCTCGTCTGCCCTCCCACTGGTGGATTCTACACACTTCTTACATGAAGAAGGGCTCTTCAACACGAGACATCAAGAACTTGTAGGCAGATGCTGAAGATCAAACCGCAGAACACCCTCCTGAGAGGAAGACAGAGTGAGACCTCTCCCAGGAGAAGTTCAGAGGAGGGCAAGCTGATTTAGTCGGCCTCTCCTGACATGCCCAGATGGGCTGACGCTGTGAGAAAACTCAGTGCTGGACTGAGGGAAGGCTCTTCTTGTGACAGACACAAGTCTTTATCGGCGGATGCTTCTGGACATGCTGCCTGGCTATTCAAGGAGGATAACCCCCTGGAATCACTGCCTGCCAGATCAGACTTCTCTGAAACTACCCTAGAACCTCCCAAGCCCCAATTTCTAAAGGGGAGGTCTGGCAAAGGTAACACAGGGACCATGTCTCTCCTGCAGATCACCACAGCCTGTTCTTGCTGCTTCTGGGTTAGATCTGATCTAATCCCCTCTCCTGGTGGCAGCCAGAAGTTAATAATCCTTCAGAAATGCAGGTCTGATCCTATCACTCTTGCAGCTGCACCACCACACCCAGCCCACAGGATCATCGTACCCTGGCTGCAGAGCACCCCTTCAGCCTGAGCTACCCCGTCCCTCAAGGGCAAATGCCCAGCCATGTGTGTTACCTTCTTCTGGATCTTGGCAGACAATGTTCCCTTTACTTCCAAGACCCTTCTCCCATTCTGCACCCCACCTCCTTCATCTAGAACACAGAACCAGCCTTCCAGTCGCTCCTCGGAAATCAATTCCTCTGGAAGGTTTCTGCCAAGTATCTGCCATACTTCCCACTAGTTTCCAGTTCCAGGCTCCTTACTTCAGTTAAGAGTGTTCATCACGCTGACCGGAAACTGTCCCCTTTCTTGTTTTACTTCCTAATAATGACCTCTGCAAGGAAACGGGTGGTACCCTATCCACTGTTACACTGTCAACCCACAGCACTGGGCCTGACACAGCTGATACAGTCAATAACCAGTTACCGACGGAATGAAGACAAAGACACACAAACTAACAGGAAGACAGAAGCAGTATCTCTGAGAGGCTGGGGAGAAAAGGAACAAATGACAATTTAGGAAAATGGAAAAGCTGCTGTTTGAATGACCTTCTTCACCATCAACCAAAAGAAACACCCCAAAGTGCTTTCAACAACATAGCAGGTTCCTGAAGCCATAGAAAGGCAACATTAACAGAGTATCTTTTTTGGGGGGCGGGGAGGGGGGCGAAACATACACATGGTTGAACTATTTCAAAAGAACCATCATAAATACGAAGAATCTTCATAACTGGAGGCTAACGTTGATCACAGAGCGTTTACTCCCCCAAATATCTGATCTTCCACACTCCCCATGCTCTTCTCTGCAAATCTCAGAAAAGGAGATGTGTGGTGACCAGAATCTAAGGCCAACTTTGCAGTACAGGCCTTTCTGTTTAGGTATAGGTAGGGAAGTGTCTGGCATATGTAACGGAAGAATGCTTTAAGGAAGGAGAAAAAAAAAAGGGACAAGATAATAAACTGCATGCCATCACGGATCGTGGCAATCTAAGATGGTTTCTTATACACAGAACCCATTTTTAAAAGACAATGCGATGACCGAAAGAGTCCTAGACTTTTATTTTAGAGGATTAGGTCTCTTGATCACTAATAGCCGGAAGTTTCTGAAACATTCTGAAACAAAAAACAAATGTAAATCTGAAGAATAAAGATGAATTTCTACTGACGACTTTTAAATGGGATGTTAAGTAGTTTCCCATAAAAGAATGGTTAAACATTCATTACTTTATTGGCTCCAGGAAGTACAGTGATTTGACAAGTGAGCCACTGTGTCTAATTTACACAGCCACATGCAGGCCCAAAGTCCCTCGACACAGCCAGCTTAAAAATACAGTGTCTTTCCTTGTTCTATTTTTACCGTAACTCCTTTTTGTATCACTTACCGGAATGTAATAGATGCCCATCTTGGGGGCTTCACTGGCGGTAAGAAGCATTCCTAAAAATAAACACAATGAAAAAGGTAAACATAAGGGAAAATAAAAATACTCTTCCTACTTGCTTTATATTTTGAAATGAGTGAAATGCTCAGAACATGATGAACAGCAGAAGAGTAAGACCAGCAGCCAGGCACCCTCGGAGTCAGGCCGTGGGCTATGGTCCCTGACCCTCCTGGATGGGGCATTTGAAGTATCAGAAAGACCAGCTTCCCCATCTGCAAAACACTCAGGCTGTATCAGCTAAGTGATTGAGTGGTTCCCACAGAGAAGGGCCACCATTTTTAAGAGTTAAGTTTTAAGCTTCAGATACACCAATAAAAGGTAGATTCGATGCACTATTATGTATTATGAAAGTTAAGAAAGGTATCTTTCTGTTAATCAGGAATCAAAGAACCAAAGTAAAGCATTTCCCACAAAATGTCATAGCAAAGTAGTTCCTCATGTTTGAATTAAACTTTACACCTTAATAGAAAACAAAATGGCTTAAGAGGAATGCTACATGTAGCTACACTAGAAAAGACCCAGATAGAATCTGACAGCCTTTACCAAAATGATTCACCCAGAGAGTGGCTGATAATTTAGTCCAGGGATCAGTGCTCTCAGAAAGTGAGAATGGAGTGAGGGACAGCCTGTGGCATCCAGTAATGGCTCCCCTCAAACCCCAGGAACAACAGTAACGAATCCACTCACTCAGCCAGCTCAGCCCTGGGCTCAGGTCTCTGCCACACAGCCAACCCGCTGCCCCACCCCACCCTGCAGGGGCTTTCATGGCAGCTCTGACCCTCTCTGCCCTGTTCCAGAACGATGCACCGAAGCAAAACTAAAGTCAGTCCTTTGTAATTTACAAAACACTTCTGTGTACTTTATCTTGGTGAAGACGTGACAACTCTCTGACATAAGGACTATCGTACTTATTTACAGATCAAAAAATAAAGCTCATATGTACTGAGTTACAAGTGCTGAGTAGAACATTCAGAACATTACAAGCTACAGAACTTAAGAGCAAAATTTCAGACAAGAGCTCATTTTTTTAAATACCTTTACATATCAACTTACATTACCTTCATTTAAAAAATCTATTTGTAAAATACAACAGAAAAATCCACAGAAAGCACACATCTGGATTACCAGACCCCCGACCCAGGGATCAAACCCAGGTCTCCTGCAAGGCAGGCAGCTTCTTTACTGTCTGAGATGCCACGGAAGCTCACAATCCTAATTAAGTACACCAAACGCTAAGGATGGTGATGTAATTCTGTGATTTAAAAAGTACTTTCGTGCTGCTCTTCGGTTAACACAAAAGCTTGCCAAAGCGATGCTCTTCAATGCTGTTAACAGAAATATGATGCTGAGGTAGAGGAGGTTCACTGATAAGAGAGCAGGAGCTCAACGTTCTGCCGGCAAAGCCATGTTACACACATCAAGTCCAAAGGGGGAGTGAGTCCTGAGCTGGAACCAACCTTCCCTAGAACACACACACACACACCCTTCACCAGAACACACACACACACACACACAACCTTCACAACACACAACCTTCACCATAACACACACACATAGCCGAGGAAGCAAGAGACACACACGCGCATACAACCTTCACCACAACATATACACACAGCCGAGGAAGCAACACACACATACACACACACACAACCTTCACCACAACACAAACACACAGCCGAGGAAGCCACACACACACACACACACACACACACACTCACTCGAGGAAGCAAGAAATGTACGTCTAAATGAAAGTCAAGTAAAAATCAGACACTTTCTCATAGCTTGTAGCCTCCACAAACTCTTTCATGTGGGAACTTTTTCTGGCCCTGGAGACAACTGCTCATTGAAGTTCACTCAGGAAGAAACCAACTCTAGTGACCTGCGCTTCCCAAGTCTAACAACCCCATCAGAACTTCTCCAGGACCTTTAGACAGGGTTAAAGAAGGTCTGGAAATTGAAGAGACATCTTACAATCAGAAAGAAGGCTCCCAACAAAGACATCCCCTAAGCCCAGCCTCCCTGGCTCAATCCTGAACACTCAACAGCAAACGCTTTAGAGGGAAACACAGTACACCCACCAAACAGACCACAGGAAAGGCTCGGCGCTGATCACACAGGAGAATCCAGGCCGGATGCGGCAGACTGTCTCCTACAATGAGCAGGACCTCACCTGACCAAACACGGCCAACAACACAAGCTGACCTACCGAGAAACCAAAGTCGGGACAGTTAGGACCAAAACAAATTATAAAAGAGAAAGCAACCTCACACAGCCCAGGGAACACGAGGAGTTTCTAACAAGAGGGAAGCAGGAAAGTCAACCCAGGTATGGAGTTAGTTCAGCAGAAATTAAGACAATCACAGGTGAAAGGTGAGAAGAGGGTGAAGTACTGAGCCAGGCACTCTACCTCCACAGGTGAGAAGGTAGCTCGGGAAAGCAAGACCGTTTGCTCAAGGTCACCACAGAGCCAGCTGATACTGGACCGATTCCAAAGCCCGTGGAACATGGGACTCTAAAACTCCAACGACAACTAAGATAAAGTGAAAAGACTTCTTGCACGATCAAATAAATCATTAAAACACACAGATATAAACACCATATAGTAACATGACAAACGTATTTAATAACAATGTCAAACTGAAAAGCAAAAGACAATTACACATGGTGACAATTTAAAACACACGAACAAGTGATTTATAAGACAAGAATTTCTGGGAATTCCCCAGTGGTCCGGTGTTTAAGACTACACTCTTCCAAGGCAGGGAGTGCAGGTTCAATCCCTGGCTGGGAAACTAAGATGCCACAGGCCACTCAGTGTGGCCCCCCAAAAAGAATTTCTCTAATGGAAGGAGTAATGACACTTGTGAAGAGATTGTGAGATTATGGCTTTTCCTTTAAATTTCCTTACAAGGGGGCGACAGAGGGTGAGATGGTTAGATGGCATCACCGACTCAGTGGACATGAGTTTGAGTAAACTCTCAGAGATAGTGAAGGATGGGGAAGCCTAGTGTGCTGCAGTCCACAGGACCGCCAAGAGTCGGATACGACTGGGCAGCTGAACAACAGCACCAACGATAAAAATGGGAACCTTGGAAGAGAAGGCAGAGATCATCAGCACTGAGGAAGAGCCCACAGCTCCAGCGTGGACAGAGAGTGTAGGACACGACGTGCTCCTCAGAGACACGCAGAGAACAAATCTCATCTGTCCAGGCTTTGGGGGCGAAGGACTCAGGGAAGGTCACAGCTCTAAATCAGAAACATTGCTCAAGCCAGGACGAACTCAAAGCGTGCTTCCCGGGCCAGTCTGAAAACTGCCGTCAAGCTTGCCGGTGAGTGTAGAAACTGAAGAATTTAGAAACATGTATAGCAACTCAACCTTGCGGCGAGTTCCAAACGTGTAACCCTTTTTCTACTAATTCACCTTTATGATACTTGACAAAAGTATCCACCTGCAATGGATTGGAAATTTAAAAACAAAACAAAAAACATAAAAGGCTTGTACTTCATCAGATACATCTGAGAATCACTGCCCGGAAACGGAGGGCATCGGGTCATAGCTGGAGCGGCTCAGAGCAGACAAGCTGTGCGGAACTGCCCTGTGCTGGAAAGGACAGGACACGCCTTTTCGTGCGGTCAACTCCTACAGAAAGTGGGGAGCCTGACGTTTTACTACACATGGCCCCAAGGTTAGTGATGGGCCACATCTTATTTCTAGGCAGGCTACTGGGAGGTTGCTGAGAGAATAAAAGGCGACTTCAGGTCTGATGATACAGACCGCCTCCAGCAGGCCTAAAAGCAATGAAAAACAGCCTGGATCACTGGTACAATTCTGAAGCCTGAGTAGCCTTTCTGAGTGGACATCTCCTTTTCCTTCTCCCAGTGGTTCTGGATTCCACAGGTCGGGCTGGGGCTCAGCAAGCACTGCAGACCGGGGTCGTGGGGCCGCGACCTCAGTTTCCCAATCTGCAGGGCAGCACCTGACATGGAGACTCAGCACGAGCAACTAGAAGCTGAGGCCACTAAGACAGAACCATTTCTCAACGTTCTGAGCAGTCTGAGTATCAGAAACACACGACAGAACAGCAAGCAATCATGATTCGGCTTTAATTACTCCAAAACGAGTAAGTGAGAAGATAAAGAATGCTTACGCTCATAGTGATGAAGCAAAAAAACCTAACCAGCAATGTGAATGGGACAGGAGAGTAAAGCGAGGGAAAGACAGCAAAACCTGTGAACCAATCACGCTCGGTCCGAACCCCAAGACAGCCATGGAGAGACTTGCCTTTCTGGGCTCGCCAGCTTGTGAAATAAATTATCTGGCTAGTGTTTGTGTTTGATTAAGCTCTTATAAGCTACCTGACAATAAAGGCACTCTTCTGACCAAAACACCATCTTAAAGGTTCTACCTGCCAGGAAAGCATCGTGTATAACAGAAAGAACTGCTGGCCATCAAGGCAGAGCCGTTACGCTTCTCCTTGCTCGTTCTGGGATGACCAACAGGATGGGAAATGACATGGAGAACCCGTCAGCCCTGAGCACCACGCTCGTCCCAAATATTTAACACACAGTGCACTGGGCTGTTAGATTTCACTTCTATTTTAGAACAACAACAACAAAAAATACAGGGGCCGGAAGAACAAGTAAAGGACACCAAGAAAAATAATCACAGGAATCCAAGATGCAGAACATCTTACGAGACTACAGCCCTGATGGCAGAAAACTCAAGTGCCATGGAGGAAGGGGAAGAAAGGATGGGAGAGAATTCCTGATTGAAATAAGCGGAAAACACAACTACTAAATGTAATCCACAACCTTGGTGATAGACTAGTTTCAGATAAATGGGCTTAAAAAGGCATTTGGTGGACAAGCAGGGGAATGTGAAAAATTAAAGGTATTATTAGGAAAGGACTGCTTTCTTACGTGGGGTAACGGTATTTTTGGTACCAGAAGAAGGTTTCTACTCTGGTGAAATTACAGTCACATTCCATGCCTGCAGTTGACTCTGAACACCTTGCACCTTATCAGTATTCTATACTATCAAAGCCCTCCATGTCTGGACTAGCCCTGCCCAACAGAAATACCATGCAAGCCACATAAGTTACTAAAAATCTTCTGGTAGACACATTAAAAAAAAAATTTTTTTAACAGGTAAATTTGAGTATATTTTTATTAACCAGTAAGTCTAAAATATTTTCACTTTAATATGTTATCAATATAAAAATTAAAGATCTACTTCACATTCTTTCCTGTTTTTTGGTACATCTGAAGTCTGGTGTGTATTTTATGTTTAGAGCACATATTTCAGATTAGTTACTCCGCAAGTTCTCCGTGGCCACAGGTGAGCACAAATCAGTCAGCACAGGTCAACAACTTTTGTCACCATCTGCACCCTTCAAACCCCCACTCCTTCAATCCAACTAACCTCTTGTTCTAACTTCAGCTTCACCCGATTTTACTCACCTTTGTATCTAGCCCCAACACCATTTTGGACCACTCAGCATCTCAACCTACGACCCAGCACCTTCATTAATTTCTGAATTCATCACAATTTGACTCACCCCTATTATAAGAAAATTCTCCCAACGATCACAGATGAAAACCTAATTACAAAGGTTCAGGGTGTCTCATCTTTCTCAGGAGAGTACCCTGTAACTTAAGAAAGAGCACAGGCTCCAAGATCAGGGGAGGCTTGCTCCAACGGAGCCTCTGCCACACAGTGGCCGGGTGACCAACCCTGGGCACATATCTCAGTTTCCTCACCTCCAAAGATGTAAAAGAGAAGGAAAGGAGAGGGGAAGGGAAGGGAAGGGGGAAAGGAATGGTAAGGGAGTCACTAACTCTCCCGCGTTATGAGAGGATTAAGTGACAAGCACGACGACATCCAGACCCACAGCACAGGGCCTTCCTGCCCCTTCCTGCCTCCACTTCTGTGATGCTCTGCTCACTGAGCAATGCCCGGGCAATCACTTCTCTCTACTTCAATAGCTGCCGGTTCCTTCACTGTCACTCTGTCGGCCTCTCCGCTGGCTCTTCCCTCTCATCTCCCTTTCCATACTCAGGTCCTGCTGTCTTGTGGTCTCTCCACTTTCCCCATCGTAACTGCCTCCACTGCCACTTCTTCTGCAATGACCTCTATTTACATGTCTTAAAATTTTATGTCTGCAGACCTGCTTTCCTTGGGCCACGCTACCTACTGTGCCCTGGATGTGGCTCCCAGGATGAGGCTGTAGGTCAGGGCGGGGCTCCACAACCACTTGGGAAGCAGGTGAAAAATAGCCCATTTCAGGGCTCTCCCCCAGATGCTCTGAGTCTGCACACCTGGTATGGGGCTGAGGAATGTGTACTTCTTAAAAAGCCCCCAGGTGATATTGGTGGGCAGGCAGGTTGGAGACCCTCTGCCAGACACCATCACTGCCTCACTGCCACCTCAGACTCAGATGCTCAAAGAAGACAACACCATCTTTCTCTCCGAGTCTGCCCTCTCTCCTGTGCAGCCGATCTCAGCTCTACGTATCTCTTCCTATTCATTTTAGCTCAAAACTGATCTACCTTCTGCCCAGTGGACAGAACCACCTTCTGTGAGCATGGTCTGCATCGGTCCTGACCACAGACAGCACCCAGGCACTCAGCGTGGTCACTCCAGGGCCCCCACCCCACGCACCACCTGCTTCCCACCCCACTCCTCCCACAGACCCCACACTCTGGCACACGGGGCTCCTCCTGCCCACCATGTCTCTCACCCAGCACCCACACTCGGAGCCAACGAGAACCTCCCCTCCGCCCTCCTCTCGCTGCTCTGCCTGGAGCCCCTCGCTCTCTGCCGTCACAGGGCCAGTGTGCACCTCCGGAGCAGAACTTCTCCTGTTTTGCCTGGTATCACACCATCAGAAATATCTGTGTGTGTCTGTCCTCAGGACACAACCCTGCGGGAGAGTGACAAGTGTTCTCATTTTCTCTCCTTCCCCAGAATTCTTCAGATTTGCTTGAAGGTGTTATTAAATCTCGAAATCTACCAGGTACTTTACAGAAGAGCCTGCAACGCAGAATATACTCGACGTGTGGCTTCGCCAGCCTTGTGTATCATCAGGCAACTCCAGGCTCCTCCACATCCCTAACCTCAATCTACACAAAATTACTAATCCCATAAAAGAGCTAAAGCGCACACTAAAATAGCACCTCGCCTGCCACTGACCCACAGACTGCCACCAGCTTCTCCTAACAGCTAGGCTGGCTGAGGACTGAGTCACTGAGCATGTCACTTTCTGAAGCATCCACATCACTTCCTGTTCTTAATTTTTCAAGTAAATACAATACCTAAAAACTGTCTTAACTGAGCCAAACCCTGTCTTAAGAAATGAGTTTAAAACCCTGTAAAGCAAAGCCTAGATTCATCTCACAAAATGGCCTGCCGCTCCGCAGTGCATACCTGAGCTGGGGTAGAGGCAGACATCATTAAGGTCATGTTCTGGCTCCAAGGAAGTAAATATTTTTCCCTAAAAAAGAAAGCAAAAGTGAACTGTTAAAACAGTTAAAGGAAGACAACTTTTGGCAATGTATATACAGGAAGTAAGCTGGAGACATAACTCCATATATCCTGCTTATGTGAGAAAATAAAATCACCTAACAGAAATCACAGAATTTAAGGTTAAAAAAAAAAATCTCAGAGAATTTCTTTTATCAATTTATCAAATCCTCTCATTTTAGAGAGGAAGAAACCGGGGCTCAGTAGGGAGAGCTGACTTTATTGGGAAAAGAAATACGAACTTTTAAAGATAATGTCTACACAATAGGCAAGGGTAAAGTTTAAAATAAAACTGTACGTCAACTTAAACATGTCCACAATCTGAAGACACACCCTAGTTAAACCTGCCCTCCAAGAAACAAAGAAGAGGTGGTCAATATGGTAAAATGAGGCTGGTATCTGCCATCCTGCATTGCTAGGATTTGAGGAGGATCAAATCAGATAATGAATACAAGATAATTTAACAAAATGCTATAAATACATAAGGTGCTAGTTATTATACAGTGAAGGGTAAAATATTGTATTTTAAATGTAGGGAAAAATATGCCATATTTTAAAAAATTAACAGAAATTAAGTGAAAGAAAAAAGAAGATAATAGATGGGAGTGGGAAAGGATGATGAGAAAGATAAACAAGGAGAGTGAGTCAAGCAAAAGCAAGTAATTTGGGTGTTGGTCAAGAGGGCGTATTCAGTCATTACAACAACGCCAAGGTAAAACTTACTGTAGCAACTACAACATGACTTCAAAAACTGATGTTGAAAATGTCTGCCAGCTTTTGCATTTATTAACCCATTATTAGAGGCTCCATGGTGGTGGGGGAGGGGGGTATTAAAAAACTAATTTCGTGCTCCATGAAAAACAGCAGCAAGGTTCTAATTCAAGACAGACAGTGAAGCTCACACAGTTACCTCCCTTTTGTCTCAAGTTTCCAATGAAACGAAAACGGAAAGAGAGGAGGAAAAAGGAAGGGGAAATCGGAATAACAATAGCACAGAACAAAAAAGAGAAATCGTGAAATCCACATTGGGGAAAACTATGCCCATTGGAGGGCTGGGAAGGGGGCATTCCGACTGGTTAGTCATCACCTTTAGGCAGAATGGGAGCCAGGCCATGGAAAACTTACTCTACCAGTGTGTTAGGAACTTTCAAACATGGAAAGTCTGCATTTGTAGAGGTAAAAAGAAATGTTGTTTTAAAGTACACTAGTTTGGATTGTCAGAAAAGAGTAGAGAAAAATCCAGGCCTAAGACACCATGAATCTTCAAGAAAGCCCTCAAAACCCTCCCAACTCAAAGCGAGATAGTCGGCTCCTGGGCAATGAAGTGTCAGGGGAATTCTTCCAAGGACTGATGAGAGCCAGAGGCCCTTCCTTTTCTCTGTAAGGAAGTCTCAGGAGGGCCCGAGAAGGTGATGGGGCTTGACAGACAGGACACACCCCAGGGATAACTCAGTCTCCACAAAGATCCAGAGGAAAACACAGAAGGAGCAGAGTAAGGTCAGTACTTTGAGAGCTGACAAGCTGTCCCAGCAGCCAGGGATTCCCATCACCAGCTGACCTGTGATGAGGCTGCTGGTGGCCCCTCTGCCCTGTGTAGGGGAGCCCCACAGGAAGGACTCACGCTTGCCCTCCAGCAACTAATGCTGAGGCTCTAGGCCCCTCACACTCTTTACCTCAAAAATGAATCTTTCTATTTACAGTAACACTTTAAAGATGCTAAGTCTGAAATCAATAAATGCAAAGACTCTTAAAAGCAATTGCTACACTGAATGAATTTTGTCCCAGTAGATGAACTAACCTTTTACTACTCTCTCCAAACAGGAGAATCAACAACATAGGGTTTTGATACTTTTTAAACGACATTTAAAAGGGCACAGAATATCAAGTATTCTTAAGAAAAAACTGCTTTTAAGAAAAACACTATATAAGAAATTGGGCTTCCCTGGTGGCTCAGATGGTGAAGAATCCACCTGCAAAGCAGAAGACCTGGGTTTGACCCCTGGGTTGGGAAGATCCCCTGGAGAGGGTAACAGCTACCCACTCCCATATTCTTGCCTGGAGAATTCCATGGACAGAGGAACCTGGTGGGCTAAAGTCCATGGGGTTGCAAAGAGTCGGACACAACTGAGCGACTTTCACTTTTACTGTAAAGGTATCATATCTAAAATCTATTTGTTGACACAAGGAAAGGGTATGAAATTGAGATGCATAATAACACTGATATGGGAAGATTAATGCGTGTGTGCTCAGCTGTGTCCCACTCTTGCGACCCCATGGACTATAGCCCACCAGGTTCCTCTGTCCATGGTATTTTCCAAGCAAGAATACTGGAGTGGGTTACCATTTCTATCTCCAGGGGATCTTCCCAACCCAGGAATTGAGCCTGCATCTCCTGTGTTAGCAGGCAGATTCTTTATCCCTGAGCCACCAGGGAAGCCTGGAAATATTAGTAGTAGCTCATAAAAAGTTTCCTAAGGTTGTAAAAGAGCCCCAAAATCTAGGGGGTTTCTCATGGATCAAGTTTTTTTAAAATAATGATTTATATCTACCTAACTGAACATGTAAAAATGCGCGCCAGTTCTAGCAAATGAGGAAAAGTTCTTAACAGGAAAAAATGACCTTGAGGACCTGGAAATAACTAACTTCCAGGGAAGGGCCTGAATGGATACTTAGTATTTTTTTCTCAAGAACCCACATAACTCAAACAAGGCAACTGGAAAGAAAAGGAACATAAGGAAAATAGGCAAGTAAGTCATTTTAACAACAAAAAATACTTACTGAGTTCTTATTCCACATTTTGATAATTCGAGAGTCAGCGGACAAAATCAAATCTAAGGAATCCTGGAAGTGAACTGATTTAATGGGCAACCCATATTGGTGATCTTTAACTAGCAATGGCTTATCAGATCGAAGATCATACAATAAAACCTAAAAGAAAAAAAACAGGTATTTCTGTTTAAATAAAATACTTCATCTTAAAAAGAAACTTTTAAAAATGAACATCCTCACTCAGAGTACAAAGACTCTAAAGTAAGTGTCAGCCAGCAAAAATACTCCAGAAAAATCTCTTCAATTACCCTTCCAGGGCATGGCTCTATGGATTCAACCCTAAGAGTAATTTTTAGGCACACTAAGATTGAGAACTACCTGGATATGTTAAGGAAGGAACCAAAAGGAAGAAGTGCACAAGAATTTGTGTCATTTATGAATTTAATAAACACTGAGGGCCCAGTATGTACCAGGCACTGTCCCAGTGGCTGAAAGAAACAAGAACAAGAATCATCATGAAGGCAGGGGTGGTAGATTAGAGTCAGACGCTGGTGGCAAGGCTATGACTTTGGGGGGTGGGTGGAGGGTAGTGTTCTTTTCTGAGCTTTATCCTGATAGGTGAGGGGCATGGGGAAGCTGGATCTCAGATCCAGGTGACAGATGACACAGGCACTCTGCTGGAAGCAGGGCTCCCGCCTGTGCTGAGGTCTGGACAGACTTAAGTGTGTGGGCTCTGCCTGGAAGGAAAGGGGGAAAGATGAATTTAAATCTCTGAAGCTATTTCATTCATACTCCTCAGACTAGTCAGCATTCGCTGAGGCATGTCCCACTGACCACTCCCTGAACAGGATGTGGGAGACAGTGCTGGGTGGGAAAAAAAAAGCTCCTTGGACAAATACCTTTTGGAAACACCGACTCAGCACATTTCTTGTCTACAGGGATTCTCAGAGCCTCCACTATATATTTCAATGCACTATAAACCTCAAAGATAGGAATCTGGAGAATCCCAAATTTTTGTTTTTCCATAGAACTCTGTTTCACACACTCGAGAAAACACTGTTCTAAACCAAAGTCAAGAGGACACCTGAGGCATAGCCCCACTGCAGCTTCTAGCTTGAGAATCTCTCAGACCCACCATTGGGGCCAGAAGCAGAGCTTCTCAAGGTCCTAACGGAACACGGCAATCTGAGTACCCTTCTCCGCGCTGGCCAAAACAGTAATGCCTCAGAGTCTGGTCACACAGTGAACAGACGAGTGGGTGTTTCCCGTGATACACACACCTCTGAAACAGTAACTTAAAAGCGAAGTTTCCAACTGAAACATATTTACCTGCCCTGTGGATGTTCCAACGGCCATGGTCAAGGCACCATTAAATTTCAAAGCAGAGATCGTTGGCAAACTGTTTATTCTGAAAGGCAAAATATTTGTGTTCCATGCATATATGGTCAAATCTCCTTCCAAGGAACAAATTATTACTCTTCACTTCTAATGGAGAGGATCACATTTCTAGTTTCCTATTTAAAAGAACTGTATCCAAACTTTCCAAGTCCAAATGAAAACTAACCTTTATTTATAAATGTAACCTACCTGAAAAAATTTGCAGGTTATCTTCTTTTAAAACTGTAAGAAACATTCTTAAAGTAACAACAAGCAATAAAAGTTACTGAAAATATAAAACCAACTGAAAAGGACCAGTATGACAGTATCTTTCATTTTGATTAAGCCAGAATGAGGTATTTACAGAAATGTCCCTTTTTTGGCTTACGAGGAAACAGTTTTATATTCAAACATGGGTATACCTATTTTCACTTTTAAAGTCAATGATGTCAAGCTAAAAAAAAAAAAAAGACTAGTCCCCAGATGAGAGCCTAGAATCTCTAAAAGTAACAGAACAATGGATGTTTACAGCTATTAATCTAGAATATACTTCTCACTCAGTAACCAAGAGTAACTCTGAGGTGGGAAGGATCCTAGATGACGAGTCAGAAGCGGGCCATAGTCCTGATTTCAACAGCTGTTGTCTCCATGACCTTGGACCAGAACCTAGAGTCCAGGTGGCTGACTGCTGGCATCCTCAGGCCGCTTACGCCACCTAGAGCCTCAGCCTGCAACTACGCTGAAGCATCAGGTCCTCTCGTTAGCATCGACTTCCGTCACTGACTTTTCAAACTGAACTCCAGAACCATTTCTTGGTGAGGTGATACTGTTTTTCCTCATTTATTCAAACCTGTTTGTTTCTTAATAAAATGTTGTCCTTTTCTTCAGATAGTTACTTATCAAGATTAACCCTTAATATTTTACAATTTTTGTTATAAATGAGAACTGGTTTTCACTGTATCTTTCTACATGGACTTTGCTGATAAACATCAAAGCCATTGATTTTGTACATTTATTTTGTAACCAATTTACTTAAATCTCATACTAGCTTTTATAGTTTTTCAGTTCATTCTACTGGGTTTCTCGGGCACACAATCACAAACATCACCTGTAAACAACAAAGCCTGTCCTCCCCTAGCCAATATTTAACTCATATTTCTTTGACTGTATTGGCTTCTCCTTCCAGAAGGTCACCTATGTCCAATAAC